>NC_140067.1:4688104-5288104 GCF_963513975.1 Fringilla coelebs
TATCCCTATTACTGAGAATCTCTTCCCTCTAACTGTTGGGTAGGTCCCAGTACAGATTTTCTGAGAAATAAGAAGTTTTCAACCTTTACCCCAATGTGGTAAAGGTGACACAGTATTTCAAAATTCCAAGGTTTAGATAATCAAAGATCTTGGGATCCTGAAAACTGGCAAAACAAGAAATAAAATGCCATTCCTTACAGGAGGTGGAAGGACATCCAGGTGTACCTAGGACAGAATGGCAGCAGTCTAAGAAACAGCTCAAGGCACATTTATTAATGAATGCTAATTTATTGAAGTCTGCAATAGTCCCAGGCTCAGGACACAGAACTTTTTAAAAATTAAATATTGCATTTAAAAGCCATAGAGGATGTTCACAGTTTTTCTAGTTTGTTTTAAGTAGCTGCTAAGTGCTGCTTCTACAGTGATCTACTAGCAGAGGAAAAAGAAAAATCAGTGTCCCACTGAATCAGGACTGAATTCTCACTGCACACAGATCCAATTTGAAATGGTTTGAATCCACAGCATCCTGCTCTCTCTCACTGGATAGCAGCTCAAACCCAACATATGCTCAAAGGAATGATTTAGTGGGGATAATCCGTTCCACTGCTTCTGCAAGAGCTACAGGAAAGAATCTCTAACACAAAAGCAGAAAATGTAGCCCCTTTACTGGCTCTTAATAACATTTTCTTTCACCTTCTGTAGCTTCTTAGCTTAGATACCTTTTCAGATTCATAAACCATCAGGGGCTGTGCTGGCACAGTTACTGACTGGTTTTAAATGGATGCATTTGCCATGCAAATCCATGTAACTTCATTTAAATAGCCTGGAACTGGTAGCAGACAGCTAAGAAAAGTAATGGCCCTATCAGAGAAGATGCTCCATTAATAGCAAGCTGACACTTCATCTTTTGAGCAGAAGAAATATTTAGGGCCAGATCCAGCAAACCACTTAGCTGCCTACAGTTCAAGCTGGATGTGTTGCAGATATCAGAGTCCAAGAAGACAAGACACAAACTCTGTGTAACCCGACAGTTTCTGAAATTTGCATTAAAGACACGCAAAATAAAATATGCATAGAGTTTTAAGACCATTGGAAAACAAGGGAATGCCTTCTGTGACAGGAGTAATGTTCCTTCTGGTCCTGGCAGCTTCAGGAGGGCTGAAGAATCCCCTCCCTCGTCCTAAGTTGTCTTCCAGCATGAAATTGGAAAAGATGGATCAGAAGGGCTGCAGGAGGATTAAAGAAGGTTTAAAGTGTAGCTCTCCCACCTCACCAGGTTCTACCCTTGTGTTCTGCTCCAGAGGAGCTGTTCCAGCTGTGCCCCCCTGGCTGCCTTTGGGAACAGCCTGGCCAAAGGAGCGGAGCAGCTCCAGGGCACTCTGAGACGCTTTGGGCTGGGGAGCTGGTGAAATCCAGCCTGCAGGAACCCTGAGTAACCTGAAGCAACAAGAAGGGAAATACTTGAGGCATCCTTTCCTCTCTGCCATTTCTCCTGGCAGCCCCCCAGAGCTGAGGTCAGCGCTGGGGCTGAGTGACCAACTCTTCGCTCCGTGTCCCGCACACGTTGGAAATGGCAACACGGGGTAATCACTGCACTGATGAATGTTCAGCTGTCACAAATAACCACTCATCCACTCACCACCAAGCTCCATTGCTTCTTTCCAGAGCTCTGTCAAGGTTGCATTACTGAGGGTGTCTAAAGGCAGGCTGCAGGAGCAGAAGGACTTTGCCTAACAGGACACTGAAGTAACAGTCATTGCTGAATTCAGTGTACTTAAGTCAGACTTAGCCTGTGGTTAAATATACAAGTCCTTTGCCCTTTAAGGCTTTAAATAATTTTGCCTCAAACTACTGCATTGGCTTACATTACAAGATAAATTATGAAAAATAAGTTGGCCTCAAAGCATAGTTTTGCTTAGCTGCTCTGGGCATGAACAGTTTCACTTGGCCTCTGTTTTCCAGACCACCTATGTCCCTCACCAGGAGAACGAAGAGAAAATAATCAAGAGGGGCTGGAGCCTATTTAGACAACTGGTCAGCTCCTTGCAAAGGGCTCCTTCTCAGGTGGAAGACAGAAGATCCACCACAGAGGCAAAACAAAGCCTGCTAAAGGCTGATCCTGGTGCTGATTGAATGCTCTGATGTTACTGGACAGAAAGGACCAGTGCAAGGGTTTGACCAGGAGCACAGCAGATGGTCAGGGTCTGTGCCTCCCTTTTCCCTCTCTCCTCCTCTCTTCCCCTGGCTCTCACCTTGCCTTCTCCCTCATCTTTACTACTACATTTCTCTAAGTGCTGAACACACACAGAGTGGTGCATGCTGCAGCTCTCATCACACCAATCACTTGACAGTGATGATCCCAGCACCCTTTATGAGATCTGTAACCAATTACAGCTGAAATCAATAGGAATCCATCAATATGAAGCTCTTAAGCTTTACAGCCATGGAACAGTGACAGGCACAGCCTGCATCTTTTCTAATAACACGATCTAGCTGACTCAAAAGGGGAACTGCATTGAAATACAGCACTGCTACAGTATGTCATATGTAAAATGTCATATATAACATGTCATATATAACAAGAGGGAACGAACAAACTACAAAGACACCTCTGTAAAGGCATTATTGCCCTGCTATTGAACAGTGCCTTTCAACAGCAAATCAATCACCACTTCCCTTAAATGTACTTCGCTGCGGAATTACTGCATTCCTAATTCCTGTTCCCAGCGTTGGCCCAGGATTGTGCTGCCTTCCCAAGCTTTATGTCAGCTCTGCAAAGGTGACCCACACCTCCTGATCTCATCAGCAAAGTGTGGCTGCCTTGCTGCTGCCTCTGTTGGTCAGTCCAGGCTGCTCTGAAGCCGCAGGCGGGGCTGACTGCGCCTCGCTCGCATTTTGGGTGTGCCCTGCGCTGGGTTCATGCCTAGGCTTGAACCATGAAAAAAAAAAGAAAAATTAAAAAAGAATTTATGATCTCATGAACCTTGAGAGCAGAGGCCCTTGAGCATCTCGTGAATGACAGCAGCACTCCTAAGTCTGGATCCCAGCCCACGTTTTCCATCCAAGAGGACTGAGCGATGTTTGGAATTACATAGTGAGGAATCTAAACTAAACCAGGTGTCTTCCCAGTTTTGCCAAAAAAATAGTTTGACACATACTAGCTTATAAATAGATGGTTCTGCCAGATCAAACAATGATATATTACACTGACCACTCAAGCAGCCCAACAATGAAGCAATTTTCATGAGGATGCGATACTTTTTTACTTTTTTAAATTGAAAATAATAAACAGATTGGTTTGTATTATCATGAAAAATGTGCTAAAGGGTAAGGTCTGTGAAGAAAAATCTGACAAGTCATAGGTCATAAAAGTTTCAGTTCAAGCTTGTTCATATTATAGTGAAATAAATTATTGCTGAAAACTTCTTTCAAAGAGTTCCTTTTTGATTGGGTCTCGGTTTTAAGATGAGCAAGCACTTTAAATGTGAGCTATTTCCATTGTTTGTGAGCAATAAATGTCAGGCTGAATAGAAAAGCAGAGACCAGAAGTTATTCCCAGTGGTGTAAAAGAAAAGCTGTGCAGTGTTTCCCTGCAGCCACAGCACACCCTTGAGCTTTTACCTAACAATGATTGTCCAGATCACCTGTCCATGGGCACCTGGGCAGGGAGTTCTCCCCATCACACAGGGCTTTTCTTCCTGCTACAGGTACAACCCATAAACACAGCTGGCACCTGGGAAAATTCAGTTCTGATGTGACTGACCCCAGCACAACCTGACTCCATTTATAAGATGTAATTCCTTTTGCTGGAGCTGTTTGCCATTTATTTCTCATTTTGCTCTTTCTGGAATGAGACTATTTCAATCATGATGAGCAGCGTCTCACTCGGGATAAAAGAGATTTTGGGGGCAGATGGGATGTAGAACAGTAGAGCTGCACAGGACCAAAGGGTGTCTTGCAGAGGTGGTGTCTGCAGCAGAATTGCTCAGTGTAAATGATTCATGGAGAAGCCTCTTTTTGCTGCTAGGCTCTGGAGAGATGCCTGGATACAGTGATAAGGAGCTGACAGGGAACCAGCCATGCTCCAATGCCTTTCAGTTCATCTAAAGCTGCAGAGAAAATCTCCTCCCACATTTAAGTCTTTGGGACCCTTCCAGTCATGTCTTTCCCTTCTGACAGTCTTCCAGCTCCCTGGGACTTTCTGGCCCTCCTCAGCATCCTCTTTTGTCTTCTTCTGCTCCCCCAAGGACAGTTCTGTTCTTTTTTCAGCTCATTCCACTTCCACACAGGAACTTCCTGGGGAAGAGGCTGCAGGTGGGGCAGCCTGTGCTGGGACAAGCTGCCATCAGTTGTCCCTTGTCCTCACTCAGGACCCACTGGGTCCTTTCAGAACAAGGTTTAGACCTTTTAGAACCAGGTTTAATCCAGCACAGCAGACTCAGCTCTCCCCCAGTGTGAGTTTCTAGCAGAGCTCAGTGCTCCAGCACGTGAAAGGGCTCTAACACACATCACATATTTTTCCAGGCTTCACCACAGTGTCATGCTTAATGAAACACTTAATTATCAGACCTCAGAACTCGGGATTCCCCAGCCAGACAAATCTGGGCCTGGCTGTGCAATCCTTCCTCTGCCCAAGACTTGCTCCTGGGGGCAGGTGAAGCCAACAGGCTGGGAAACAAAGAGGCTGCATGGCTACAGATGGGAATGAGCTCATGGTGGTAACTTGTTCTGCCAGCCTAAGGAAAGCCTGGTGACAAGATCCAAAGAGCTACCTGGCACCTGAGGAGCAAGGAGCTAAATCAGAGGCCAGACACCTGAACATCAGCCCAAGAGTTGGAATAGGAAACACCAAAATCATTGCATTCCTTGACTGAAATAGTCTTGCCTGGAAAAGGCAGATCTAGCTGGAAGGGGAGAGTCTGGTGCAATGGGACACAAGCAAAGGATGGAGACAAGAAGACACCACTGAAATGACCCTGCTGAAACTTTTCAATTTGTCCCTGTTTCCTCCTTCAGAGCAGCCCAGTGGAGCCCACCACCAGCTCTAGCCTAGCCCTGGGATGTGGCAGCAGCACTCTAAATTCTCAGGTACCACAAAAATTTGCAGTTTCTGGGCCAAAGGACAAACATTTCCAACTGCAGTGGCAGCATGAGGGTTTCACAGTGCCCACATCACAGAGAAGCACAGGGGCTTCTGCAGCACAGGTCATTTGTTTTGTATTGAGCACAACAACTCACCCAGGAGTTTCTCCCTCCCAGCCTGCCAGGCACTAAATATTCACCAGCTTCCTTTCCCATTACAAATTTAAGATCTACCTTGAAAAATATGAAAAGCCTGCAGCATGACAGACATGCAGAGTGAGAGGAAGAGAGGTTTTGTCTGTCCCCACTGTCTGTGAATCTCTTTGGGAGCTGGGAGGTGGCAGGTTTTCAGCACTGATCAGCTGTTATCTGACACGGATTGTAGGGCTCTCTGGGTGTTTTTGTCAAATCTGTAAAGCCACTGAAACAATAGTTCTGGCTATAAGAACCCTTTCAGGGTGGAGTGAAGAACAAGAAACCATTGCTGGAGAGTGTCTGGTGTTGATCACAAAGAGAATAAGTACTGTTTGCCCAGAGAAAACAAGGCTTTTTCCACTAACCTCTTATTTAGCTTTCTCAGCAATTTTTTCTGTTTTCTCTAGTCTGCAGCCCTTCTCTAGCCAGTAAATTCAATATCTTGTGAGATCTAGAGAGAACAAAGTGAGCGCTAGGCAGACAAACAAGGAAGGGGTCAATTATTGCATTAAAATCCCCAAGTGCATTGTTCTAGCACAAATTTCACATTTGCTGGTGCATGCTTTTAACTGATTCCTTACTTTGTACCTTTTAAATGGGCACCAGATGCCAGAGAGAATGATCAAAATTGCAGTGAAACTCGAGATCAAATAAGTTTTTTCCCTAAACTAAACCCGTTTTTAAAATATCCTACATGCTTTCCCCTCCAAAGATTTACCAAGGAAAAGAGCCTTTCTCCCAAATCTGTCACCTCAAGAGCTGTGCACACAAGTTGCAAAATCTCAAAGACTTTGTGACTCCCCTCTCCAGGCACTGGGAGGACTGGAGTTATCCTCGTCTCAGACTCACAAATCAGCTTTTCCTTCCCCAAACACAAACATCCAACAGCTGTAAAAATGGCATCCAACCAGCTGCTGACTCTGCCAGCTCTGCAGTGCTCCTGCTCACGTCCCTCTGCCTCCCCCTGCCCTCTGAGCACATCACAGGCTGGGGAGGAGGCAGGGCAGGAGCTGACTTGCTGCCCATGTGTGTGGGGCAGTGGCCAAGGGATTGCACTTTACAAGCTGGCCACAGATCCACCTTTCATCTCGAAACACGGGGAGAATTAGGCAACTTTTTAAAGTTAAATAATTCTTCTGTTATTTACTTTTATCCTTCTTGAAAACTTCTCTCTTTTTTCCCCAATTTTTTAATTAGAAACACCTTATTTCTCTCCTTTCAAGCCCTCCTGGATTGAGTTAGGTCAAAGAACAGCAAGTTCTGTACAAGTAAGATCATGTTAAGTTACTGAATCTTTCTGTGAACTATCTGGCTGCCTGAAGTGTGGCCAGAACATTTTTTTCCCAGCATATGAAGAGAAGAGAGACTGCAAGGCTTTCATTAGACGCTGCCTTTTAAGAAAAAAGTCCTTTTAGATATAACCTGTTGCCTCGGATTCACTTCATGTTCCTTCATAGTGTATTCCCATCTGTGCTTTTAAATTTTTGGGATGTTGGAAGCAATTTTCTGCTCTGAGGGAAGCTGAGCCTGTACTAAGCACAGATTTCTAGAAGGTGTCACCTCTGTCTTGCTGCAAAGCAGAGAGCCACAGGTTTCTCCTCCCTAGAATGTTGTGGGAAGAGAGTTGTGGGAGTTTCCTTTCCCACCTTGAACCTTAAAAACTGTCCTGGGATTTTTCTCCCCAGTGTAATAGGAACTGAGCCCCTCTTTACAGCCCACTAATTGTAAACTTTAAACCAAATGTGACAGGGTCAGAACCTGGATTAGTTTGGCTGATCATAAAGACATCTCCCAGCTGTGACCCTCTTTGAAGGACAGGAGCATCCAGGGGTTGGGTGAGCGTCCATCCAGCCCTGATGGACACAAGCAAAAGCTCCAAATTGCAGGTTGTGCTATTCCAAGCTGAGAGAACACACAGGAAACCACCACCACGGGCCTTGTTCCCCTGGGAAAATGGGATACAGCTCATCAGTCAGGAAAATAGGAAGAAGGAATGGTGTATGGGCATCCAATTTACAACTTCAGTACTGCCCATGACAGAAATCTCCCCTCCTTTCTGGAAGGGAAAAAAACAGTTGAAAGGAAGGAACAGAAAGAATCAAGAGAAGTTAGAGGAGATGGAAATTGCTATATTCTGACTCAGGAATCATGAGTGATTGCAACAAACTACCACAGAGCAGCTTCCCTCAGTCCACATGCACACTCATGTCCCTGGGGAGCCTTTTTTTTCAAATGTGGGATGGTTTTCTCATGAGTTACAGACTAACACACTAAATCTAATTGTTTCCCACTTATAGTGGACTGTCACAGGGTCAGAATACACCAACAGCAATTATTACTGGGCAGCTGACAGATGCTTACTCCTGTGTCCAACCCTTTAGATCAGAAGCTGAGCTGAGTCCTGCTCCTTTTTAAGTCAACAGAACTTCTCTGAAATCTCTCACTATATCCTAACTAACACTGCTCCTTATGGCAGCTGTGGAACACCAAGGACTGCCTAAATTAGACACCTGGCTCTATATGGATTTTAAGTGGGGTGCTTAATGCCTTTGGACAGCCTGTTCCACCTTTTTCCATATATTTCAATAGTGCAGAAGCACAGGGAGTAAGTTTGGAAAGTCACTTTTGTTCTCTCTCACTAAAGATCCAAAGTACTGTTCAATAATCCGGCCTTTTGGAAATTTTTGCATGCTGCTTACAGGACACTAATCATTCTTTTGACATAAATAGGAAAAGTTTTTTTTTGCATCAAAGCTTGATAGGTTGGAAATTTTCTTCTTTCTCCATATAATGCAGAATAACTTCCAGGGCTGAAGTTGCTGTGGGCCAAACCCTATCAGGAGGAACTTTGCTTTATTAAAACCCCAGTGTGGCCCTACAGGAACAGTATATTCTTTATAACTGCAATTTGAACCCAGTGTTGTTGCATAAAATATTCTCTCTTCAACTGGCACCACCAGAAAGTTTTGCCCTCTGCTGCACCTCAATATTTGTGCTCTACATGAAAGTCCTTCAGGCCACACTGTCTTTGTCAGCTGGTGGGCTCAGCCCACAGCTGGGCTCAGCCCAATCTGTCAGCCCACAATTTTGCAGGTGAGAGTGACAAATTTACCACTCAGTCTTAACAAACATCTGAATTCCACCCCCTGCTGAAAGACCTCTTTATTCTCCTCCTTTAGGTTTCGGAGAGGTCCCCGCAGGATCAAACTCCTCCACCACTTTGATGATGGCTGTTAATGGTGTGCACCATCAGAAGCTGAATTCAGCATGGAAAATGTCCTTGGATGACCCAGCAGGAGGAGGTCATCCCTGTTTGGAGAGCACTTCATCCAGCACTACACCTCCTGTATGCCTTGAACTTGGCATTTCACTTGGCTGTGTAAAATGTTCGGACTCCCTGGAATTCAGACCATTTAACTTCAAAGTTCAGGCTCTGTTTGGCTGGTGATGGGTCTCACTGAGTCACCCATGTTTATTCCTCAACTGTCTGCTCCATATCCTGTTTTATGGGATGTTTATAACACTCTTGGGATGCTGATTGTGTCCCCTCCATTCAGACAGAGCATCTCCAGTTCTGGCCTTCCCTGGGCTGACACACTGGGACCCGAGGGCTGGATCCCCTCTCCTATGGAGACAGACTGAGTCATTCAGCCAGGAGAAGAGAAGGCTCCAGGAGACCTTAGAGCACTCTCCAGGGCTCTGGAGAAGGGGAGAGGGACTTTGGACAAGGGCCTGGAATGACAAGACAAGGGGAGATGGCTTTGAGGTGACAGAGAACAGGTTTAGATCGGATATTAGTGAGGGTGGAGAGACACTGGCAGTGCCAGAGAAGGTGTGGATGCCCATCCCCGAAGTGTTCAAGGCCAGGATGGAGCCCTGAGCAAGCTGGGATAGTGGAAGGTGTCCCTGCCCGTGGCAGCAGGTTGGAATGAGATCATCTGGAAGGTCCCTGTCAACCCAACCATGATCCCATCACTTGGAAGCTGGACAACGTGTCATTACAGCTCTGTGGATGCCCTTTAAACTCCCTGATGGTCAAAGTATTGTAGATTAATAGTCACTGACCAGGTTTTTGGTGAGGATTTTACTACATGCTTAACCCCCACAGTTCCACAGCTGGACCACTCCCAGCCCCCAGATTTTTCTCCCTGAAGCTACTCCCAATATATCTGCAGCCACAGCCCAGCCATGACTGCTGCCACATCTTGCTGTGATTGGATCAGCCCAGGCTGTAACCCTGATGCAAATCAGCTACTGCAAATAATCTCATTCTCCAGTTAGCCACAGCACCCCACTGGTGTTTATAACCGAGGCCAGTGGAGGCAGAGCCAAGCAGGCAGGTTCCTTTGGCAGCTCTCCTCTGAAGGGCAGCAGAATAGTCTGGAGCCCTGGAAAGCCAGGCTGCTGGGAAAAGGGAAGGGATAAAGCCATTCTGCAACAGCATTTTGAATGGATTGAAAGGAGGGAGGGAGGAAGGGGGTCTGAACAGCCAGAGGCAAGGAAGCTGCAGTGCTCGGATGAGTGAGTCCTGCACAAAGGTAACCACCAGGAACAGTTAATAATAATCCAACACACACAAGGGCATGTCCGAGGCAAGCACTCCCACCTGAAATCCTGCTCACAGAAATCTGCAAATGAGCTGACACTAATGAAAACAAGGGGCTTGGAGGCTGCGTGGCGGCGGGAGGAAAGGAGAGGCTGTTGTATAACTTGCCCTTCCTGCCCAGACCTGCCAATGCAGCTGGATTCTGACTTGCAGCATCATCACTTTTCCTGCCTTGGCCTCCTGAACCTGCGAGCAGCCCCTGGCAGTGACCTGCCAAACCTCTGCTATCCAAACTTTCCTCCCTTTGAACAGCTTGATAAGGGGCCAACCTGTGCAGTAGCTTCACACTATGCCCCGAAGGGAGAATACAATGAGGCCTAAAAAGCCAATTGCACTTGTTACCCGAGGCAGTTTTTGAACTCTGCACGGGAGAGGCTGGAATGCCCCCTTCCTCTAAGCAGAACAAAGGGCAGCCAACCTGCAGGGGTTTAAATCTGAAAGTTAAACATGAATGTGATTAATGTGCGGCTTTGAATTTCGTGTATTATTGAATTGTATACATTACTCCAGGCTCGGAGGTTTTTTTTCCCTTTTATTCTGCAACACAATTGTAAGTTCTGTTTGGGAGAGGTGCAGAGCAGAGAACACCAGGCAAAAGTATTTCCATATGTATTCCACAAATTCTCTGCCTGAAGGACTTGAGCGAGCTGGGATTTATACTGTATTCCACTGACCCCGAAAAAAACAGCTTGAAACAGATTTACAGAAGATGCACTGGAGCTCATTGCAATTGAAACACTGGATGCTTATTTGACAGCCTCCAGGAATCCTTCCAGGTCCACCCTTTCCTGTGAATCTGCTAAAGCTCCGGAAGATTATCAGAGTTAAGCGAATGTGCGGGACGCCGGCTTTTAGGAGACGGGTTGCCTCTCTTAAGACCCATAAAAATGATCATCTCATGTAACCAGTGCTCCCACTCCAAAGTCTGAGTCCTTGATCCCATTTAAGTCATAATCTGCTGATAGGAGCCAGAAAGCTGGACCACACCACTCCTGTGTGATCCTGCCGGCTTTGGGGGAGCGCTGCACGACCAGAGCAGCGTCCCAGCTCTCACTGCTGGGGAAACCTTTACCACATTTTTAGAAACAGGTAATTAACCCCATTTGTTGCATACAAGGGGCAACTGTAAAGCACACCAGGACACTTTCAGTTTGGACTTTTTTGTTCTCTGTATGGCTCTTGGGCAAGTCTCCTCACTGCACCGCAACAGAACACGAGGCTGACAAAGGTCCTGAGAAAGCCTTCAAAGTTTTATTTTAGGGAATACAGTTCTTCTTGGATTGGAGGGCTTCCCTGGGGAGATCTTAAATGGGGTGTCAAATGGTCAGTGTCTGGCAGGCACAGTTTCTGTGGCAGTGGATCTCCTCCTGCAGGTCCTGTGCATTTCCACTCACCCGTCCAGTCCGTGTGTGCTGGGCACAGCTCTCGTTGCCCTGGTGATTCCATATGGAATTGAACAACACACCTGCATAAATAATGAACATGCACAGTTCCTTGGCCTGGCACTGCTACTCAATGTCATGATTTTGGTGTCCTGAGAAGCATCTTCAGCTTTGCCTCAAGGACAAGGCACTGGTTTCTCTCCCAGTGTCTAACTCAGCCAAACTCTGTTGAACTCATCCAGCGCGATCGCAGGCCCCAGCGTGATGAGTTTGTGGAGAATATTCTCCAGCATCCAGGCAGATCTTCAGAGGACTGTTTTCCCTTGGATAAGACCAAGAGGGATTTTCTATTCCATCACACACCTCCACTCAGCTCACCATGACTGCTTCTACACCGTTAAAACCCCCGGTGAGCCTGCCTTCCATGGCATGCCTCTCACGCTGGGCTGGGCAGGGAGGAGCTGGAAGAAATGAGTGATTGTGTGAAGAGTTCCCATTTTCAAAGCTCTGATCTAGATGGCTTCTCATAATTTTCCATAGCAATTTGCATCTGGAACTTCCTTTGCTTGTGGAACGGAGCATGACTACTGCAGCAGGAGAGCTCTCTCTCCAGGAACAATTTCTGGCTCAGGAGGATGACTGACCTTTGTTTTGTACAGGAATATGAACTCTGGCTGTTGGACACCTTTGAATCCTTGTCTCCTATGCTTTAGCCATTACTTTAGCCTATTACTAGCCAGGACATGGATATAGTTTCTCCTAAGAGCACTAATAACTTCCCTGGCTTGCCAAGCTTGTTACAGAGTAATGCTTCTTTAATTCTTTACTTCCCAACCAAAAGGTCCAGACAGTGGATATGGGAATTGCAGCAGTGATTCTTAGATCTGATATATATCCGGTCCTAAGTTTCCTAGAGTCTCCCTGAAATACATACAGAAAAATTACTGACCACTGAGGACATTCTGGGAGCAGGGAAGCCCAGAATATTTACCATTATCCATGGCCAGAGACCAGCCCTGCACTTCACCCCTAGTCTGAAATCTGGAAATGCTGTGCACTTTCACTTGCATGGAGTTTACAGAACCCAACTGCAGCTCTGAGCTCTGAACTGCAAAGACCAAACCTGCTGCTTCTCCTGCTCATCTTGGTGCAGTGCAGATACAAACCAGACAAAACACAGCAACCACCTTTCTGTCAAATGACTGAAAATTCAATTAATGCTTGGGACAGAAGAGCAAAAAAGTTTTGAGTAGAGAGCTGGACAGGAATGCTCTTACAGTTCTGTGATTATCAATCTGGCCATAAAGCACGTACCAATGTATTGGTCAATCATGGCAAAAAATATCAAATACCTTTTGGGCAGACTGTATCTCCTGTATCTCCTCTGCAAAATGGTATTTTTTCAACCCTCACATCCTGCTCCCAGCCCAGAGAGCTGCAGGTTTGCTGGGCATACCTGCATCACTTCTGCTATTGTCTGGCAGCAAGGCCTGACCCACGCCTGAACTCATTCAGATATTTCAATAAATCTGCAGTTTCCCCATAAGTCCAAAAGCCCTTGGTTAGGACAGGGCAAAAATAAACCAGTTCTCCCCGTTTTCTTTTGGCATGGCTGGTCCTCCTCCAGTCTCTTAATTAACACAAGAGATAAGAATAGGAAGTGTGACAAGAGCCACCAGTGGCCCTTCCCTGTGTGCTCATGTGTCTCCATTCTTGGGGCTGACCCAGGGCACAGCTCTGCTCCCCTGCATGTATTTTCCAGTGGAAGCATTTCTTCTTTCCTTCCTTGGGTTTATTCAGACTCCAAACTCCAAATTCATCAGAACTGTCACGGGCCATTTGCAGGATGGGAAGATATTGTGGGTCCAATCAGCGTGGGTGTCACAAACAATTATCCACTGTGGGATGATCCCAATTAGTAAACACCCTGTTAACAGGCCACCTCCCCAAGGACACTGATTGCCTGTGACAGTGGATTTTCAGGATGTCTGCTGGAAAACTACGACTCAAGCCTTTGTGGCCTGGCTCCTGGCAAATTCCTTGTTAACCCCACAAAGGAATCTACACATGAATAATTAAAAATAGATTGGAGTAGAAATTTAAATTGCATTTAGCTTTGTCACCCAACCCCCTTTATAACAAGACCTACTTCTCATCTGGAATAAAATGGGAATTCTATTCCCTGTCTTGGCTTGTATGAGGCACTCTGTGTTTTGATGCTTTGCTCTAGGCTCTTGGATTTAAATAAAGATTTCAATATAAACACTCCCTTCCACTTTCTCCTTTCTTCTCTCCTTTTCCTTTGGTGCAAAATTCTCAAAGAGTTGCCTGAAGGACCAGCTCAGGGAGTGTTTGAAACCAGCTGCTTGCTCCTTACTTCACAAATGCAGCCTTCACCAACCTGATAGTTGTTTTCAGGGAATGAAACCACAAAGAGAGGAACAAAATACAGATACAAAACAAAGCATTTTCAACAGCAACTTTCTGACCACCCAGTCATCTCCTGGAATGGACTGGCTGTGATGCTAGGATGAGGTAGGAAGACAGATTTGGTCAGCCAGGCTGCCTCCCAGCCAGCCCTCTTGCTCCCAAGGAATGGGCTGGAGTGCCATACTCCACTTCCTTTCAAGTGTGCCAAGTCTTCCCACACTGCTCAGCAATGCTCTCACACCTCAGAGGTTTTGGCAGGCTCCTGCACAGCCTCTCTCCTGCTCCTCTTGCCTGCAATAAGCAGGCTCCAGCCCTCAATATGTGGGGGCAAGCAGATTTATTTAAGCTGCCCCTCATGCTTTCAGCTCTGATTTCAAACCAGTTGATTGGCAATTTCTTCTCAGTAAATTCTACCCCAGATGTATCTTCAGCAGGGATAAACTGCCAAATCTCTGTAATTTCCATGGAGCTGTGCCACTTTTCCCAGTCCAGCCCAATAGCCTGACTCCAGTTATCTTGCTGTCAGTCTGTCACACACACCCAAGGGCTCACTTTGCTGTCTCTCACACTAAAGCTTTAAGAGCTCCTCCTTCCTAAAGAAGTTTGCTTTCAGACATTTCTCTCATATAGAAAAACTACTTTTCCTCCTCTAACATTCCATCACTTTCCCCCCAAAATGACCAAACTCCCTGGTTTCTGCCATGCTTCACCTACAAGGCACTCAGTGATGTTTGAAAAACATCTCACCTAAAACTGCCATTAAAATGCTCTTTACTGCTTTGCTAATGCACAGGAGGAGCCCTCAGCGAAATGGATGAATCAAAAGCTTTCATCAGTCACATTGGTAGAAAATCTGCATGACCAGAGCCATGTATCATTTGTCACTTCTACTAATCCACAGGACTGAGTTTCTATTCAAAACAAGCCAAACAACCTCGGAGGGAGGGCAAGCTCTTGTAAGACCCCGTCTCAAATGCTCTACCAGGCTCCAACTGCAATATATCTAAGGCAATCCCTTTGTCCAGCACTTTGCCTCTGCATGATTGAGGGTGAAATTGCATAACCATTCCCTCCCTGTCTCCCTCAGGCACAGCACCCTGTGGTTTGGAGCAATTTAAGTCTTAGTCCAAAAATTTGTCTCACTTTTCTCCCATCTTGGTGGTCCACACTAAATCCCAACTCTTTCTCCTTTGCTTTCTTACTCCTTTCTTCCTGACCCATTATGGTCCCAGCATCCAGAGCTTCACCATTCTTTCCTTCACCTCCAAACTGCAAAGTCACAGGGGCAAAATGCGAGAGAAGATCTCTGGTATCACCAATTCAGTTTACAAAAACCTCCACACTGGCACTATTGCTGCTCTATCCACCACCCTCTTTCCAAAAAAGATTAGGAAATACTCCAAATTCCTGTCTTGGTTGAAGAGGCTGTTCAGCCCCCTGTAAAACTGCAAGAGGTATGGACACTTGTGAATTTGGGAGAGAAAAGGAGGCTGGCTCCCTCCCAGGGGAAAGGCTTTACACATCAAGATGCAGACAGAGAATCTGGCCCAGCTTTAAAGAGGAGGGATGCAGTTCTATTTCCAGCAGGGACATTGTGTGAGCAGCTCCCTCTGAAGCCAAAGGATTCTTGCCCTCAGATATCCAAGGGCAGAAACCAGGAGCCAGAGTCAGCCCTGGTGCCAGCTGATGGAACAAGCACCCTTCAGCTGTAGAAAAACAGCTCCCAGCACCAGGATAAAGCTGGAGCCACTGGAAGCGTCCTCGCAGACACAAACAGATTTATGACCCAAAAACTCAAGCAGAAATTATCACTGCAACCCCTGCTAATGCCAGGAGACGTCCATTCCCTGCCTATCCATCCTCCCTGGCTCACAGATGCCAGTGGTCCTCCCCAGGACAGCCACACAATCTGTGTGAAAGCGCTTGGCTTCTGGGCATGCCGTGAATTTTCTGCGTTCCCTACCGCACACACTCGCCAAGCAAGCCTTGATTTAGCTGCAGTAATCTCTGCAGCCTGTTCCCACAAAGAGAGCTGTTTATTTTACAGGATCTCAAGTGGATGGGAATAAACTGCCTGCCTGTGCATCAGAACAAGGTCGCTGACCCAATCTGCTGCCCAGCAGATGAGGATGAATTCGGCGTGCCCCGGTGAGAGCCAAGCCTGCCCCATCAGCCTGGGCTGCCTCGTGCTGGGCAGAGAAAGCCTGGCCTCTAAATGTGGCTTGGGAGAGGATGGGACATCAGGAATCACACCCTTGGGAGGACAGCAGGCCCTAAATGAGATCCAATGGAAGCTGCACAACCAAAAGGGAAAGATGTCCCAGCTTGGCCAGCGGCAGCTTCCAGAGCTTGGGAGAAGCCCCAGCAGGTTGGCCTGAGAGGGAAGCTGGAGGGGCTTGAGGCACCTCTCCTTGACAGGAAAAGGGCACTGACCACGTGGTGCTCTGCAGGCCAGCTTGAGGAGCAGGAATGCTCTAGAGGAAGCCACTTTCAGACCAGGACACTCCCAGGCCAGAGGACTCTGATGGATGCCTGAGCTGGTCTTGAAGCGTTTTGCCCCAAATGGCCACTTTTACACCACCAGATCTGCATAAACTGGCAGGTTTTACAGGAGGGCTCGTGGCCCTTCCAAAGCCAGCAGCTTCCTAAGCCCCACACCCAGCCAGCCATGTGGCCACTGAGCCCTCAGCAGCAGCAACCTGGCTGAGGAATCCTGAGATCTTTTTGGGGCTCTGCTGTGGGGCTGTGGGCTCATTTCTGCCCACTTAGCCAGAACACAGGCAATGGAATTTTTGGACCAGTTTTAGAGCCTGCATCACAAAGGGGGCAGGTGACACCTGGCCCAGCATAAATCCTACCACTAACAAGGGAGCCTTCCAGGATGGTCTGAGCCAGCAGGGAGAGCTGACACCGAACCAGCATGATCCCTCGTGTGGCTGCAGTGACTTGGACCCAGCACTAACACCCTAAAGACAGTTTTATGGTACCACTGTGTGAGGACTCTGTTTGAATTCCTCTGGCTTAAGCCTTGATTTAGGCTAATGCATAATTCATAATGGGGATGATAACAGATGGCAACTTGTGAAGCCACAGGAACTCAATCAGTTGTGATCACATGACAACACCCTAAATAATTTAAATCACATCTTACTGCCAGAGCTGCTCTGCTGGGGCCCTGTTACAGAGAGGCTGATGCCCCACTGTGGGAATCATCCTGCAAGGCAGGAGCTGTTACCAAATCTCCCTCTTGGCAAAGGGAGAAACTGAGGCTCAGAGTGAGGGCTTCCATGAGCTTGCTCCATGAAAGCAGATCCCTGGTGTCCTCCTGCTCCTCTGCCCCAGGTCCCAGCCATCAGGCCCTGGTCTCTCCTTCTCTCTACATTGCACATGTTTACAAAGATATTTGCAAAAGGTCAATTCAGACAAAAAGCATTACTTTAAAAAACAGCCTGTCTTCCACAGCATTGTTTCTAACTCCAAGAAAACTCTCCAGAGAAATTTATCCTCAGAGCAGACACTCTCACATCAGAATATCTATTTCTTCTTTAACTACAGGAGGAAGCTGCCTTTCCAACACATGGCCTAAACCTCAGTGACATGGAGACCCTTCAGTGTCTCTGTGAGAGCCAGGAGGTGCTGCCAAACACCTTGGCCTCTTCAGGAAGCAATGTGGGATGCAGGGAAGCAGGGGGGCTTCTCTTATGAGTTTCAGCACCTTCCTTTTCTTTCCATCAATTTCCGGGGACCACATGCACATGAAATCTGGGGCTTTGCAGGGAAGTTTCACTTCCAGTGACTTGAAACAGTTTTCTGAGTAAAAACACTCTTTAGGAAAGAAATGTTCTAGGAATAATCCAGCGTGCTCTGGATTACAGAAATGCTTCTACTGTCACAAGGGACAAAGCACCATAAAGAACATAAAACTTTAATGAAATGTTACCATCCTCTCAGCATACTTTGAGAAGACACACTGAGTTTGAGCCTCCTCTGGAATTCCAATCAATCATGATCAGCACAGGCAGTCCCAGCTGAGGCACTGGCTGCTGACCATAAGCATAATTAACAGAGACTGCTGCCTCCAGCCTCCTGACATCCTACTGGGGAATAGGGAACACTGCCTACACCACATCCATCCTCAAACATCACTTGGCTGCCAGAACACTTACTCTTCATTTCTAAAATCACCTTCCTTTTTTTTTAAACACTTCAAGTATAAAAGCAATCATGAGCTGAAATTCTCCTAGCATAAGAGTTGTGGACATTTTCTGAAGAGAACATCTCCCAAACAGAAAGGAAACTGACACCTAAAAACACTTCCCAGAGGGGCTTGAAGCCCTGTTGGTCTGTGCACAAGGCGTGGAGTTCTTCAGCATGCTGGTTCTCACCGAAGCACAACGAGGGATTTTCTCTCTGGTGCAATATTTGCACTTGGCAAAGGTGTTGGGAGAAACACCACTACATAAAAGATGTCTACAAGATGGACCAGATTCTCGGGTGGACTAAAGTCCACGTGCCCAGTGACATGAGCAGAGATACAGAATTATATTCCCTCTAAATCTGTGTGTTAGCAGTGAAAGACAGAGCACTGGATGGTAACAACACCGTCCTGATCTTCAGGCAACAATGCAACTCAGGAGACACCTCATGCCTTGGGGGATCCTAGAAAAAAAGAAACATCCTTTCCAAAATGATAATAATCCCAAAACTTCTTACAGACCAAGCAGTTTTACACTCAGAATGAGGCCCTACAAAACATCCCTGTGCTGCCTGGGGCAAGGACAATGCTCCATCACTCTGCTAGGTGACTCCAAAGGCCAACAGGAGCTGCAGCCAGGGGCAGCCAGCACTGGGGCAGGTCTCAAGCAAAGTCCCAACCCCAGGTTTAACTTCAGAGACTCAAGAGGGGTTTTGTCCATATGAGTTTGGACCTAAGGAAGACCTGCCTTTGTAAGGAGCAAAATCCATTTTTGGGCTCACAGGCTCTCCTCCCTTTCCTTCTCCCCAAGGCTGTCTGTATGAGAGCCAGCACAGACAAACTGCTCTCCTGGGTGGGATGCTGAGAGAAGCCTCTTCCCAGCAGCCATGGATGCTGCCCTCCCATAGTGACCTTCCCTGAGAGGAGCCACTTGAACACACAAATTACCCAACCTGCTTTTCTCAGAAGGAAGAGAACCACAACACTCACATACCCACCTGCTCAGGCTCCTTAAGGAATGCCTCTTTCCATCTGAGAAAGCAATATGACGCCTTATTTTTATTGTTATTTATTTCAAGCAAGTAAGGACATGTCAGTCTTATTGCACAAACCACTGAGGCACTGACTTCAAAGCAATGAACCTTACACTTCGTGCTTTTTACAGGGAATAGAATTATAGGAGTTTGGGGTTTTTTTAACAGGGAGAACTTGTAGATCTGAACCCAGGCTGAACTTAATCTCCTAAACAGGCCCATACCCAAATCCCTATCCACTCTGAGTGCTTCCAAGCTCCAGGGCAGGTTGTGTCTGGGTTATGTCTCTCGGTCCCGGGCGTGCCAAGCGCGGCAGCTCCGAGCAGGTCCTTGGCACACTCCCAGCAAATTGGTGACTTGGCTACCTGCCCCCGGGGACAGGGACAGAGCAAAGCACCAGATACGGCAACGCGGTGACCTTGGGCGATAAAACTGCCCGAGGAAAACGGACAGCGGGGGCTGCAGGGAACAGCTCCAGAGGAGCAGAGCCAGGGCGAGGAGTGCCAAGGACGGAGGGGGAGAGGCAGCCGGGGCTTGAGGGATGGGAGCAGCCTGAGGGGGAAGCGCCTGCCGGGCCGGGAGGATCCATAGGCGATCCAAGAGTGTCCTCTGGTGGCAGCAGCCACAGCAGCCGCGGCGGCGGGGCTCCGGCCGGGAGCGCACCTTCCCTATCTCCCGGTCAGGTAAGTGAATAAACTCGGGGAAGTGAATAAACAACCGCTGCCCAGTGGTTCTGGTCCTGCCCGCAGCTGCAAGGTCAGGGTATGGGTTTGGTCGAGCCGAGGCGTGAGAACTGCGGATCAAATTGTCTGGAGTGCCCCGAACTCACCTGGGGGCTTGTCCAGGCTGCACAAGCCCATCCACTGCAGGGAGGCTGCCACAGGGTCAGCAGCTAGCCCAGAATGGCTTCAAATCCTGCCTGGCTGCGCTGGGAAAAGGAGAAAAAAAAGAAAAAAGAATGAAAAAAGGAAAAGGAAAAAAGGAAAAAAAGGAAAAAAAGAAAAGGAAAAAAGGAAAATAGGAAAAAAGGGAAAGGGAAAGGGAAAAGGGAAAAGGGAAAGGGAAAGGGAAAGGGAAAGGAAAAGGAAAAGGAAAAGGAAAAGGAAAAGGAAAAGGAAAAGGAAAAGGAAAAGGAAAAGGAAAAGGAAAAGGAAAAGGAAAAGGAAAAGGAAAAGGAAAAGGAAAAGGAAAAGGAAAAGGAAAAGGAAAAGGAAAAGGAAAAGGAAAAGGAAAAGGAAAAGGAAAAGGAAAGAAGAAAAAGAAAAGAAAAAGAAAAAGAAAAAGAAAAAGAAAAAGAAAAAGAAAAAGAAAAAGAAAAAGAAAAAGAAAAAGAAAAAGAAAAAGAAAAAGAAAAAGAAAAAGAAAAAGAAAAAGAAAAAGAAAAAGAAAAAGTACCCCCACACCTCTTTGGCTGTTTTTCCTTTCATTACAGTTCATTACAGTTTTCATTACACAGGACAGCAAGAGTGGGTCAGGTAACCAGTCCCATGTTAACCCAATGTATTTCTGCACCTACCAGCCCCCCAGGATTACCAGAAAACAAAATTGGGCACCTCAGGCCCATCTGTAAGAATTAGGCACAAAGAGTATGGTTTTTTTGGGAAGAAATTGCTAAAGGCAAGCAAACTGAGATATCATTTGTACTCCCCTTGCTCTGAACACTGTGTGCAGGCTTCTTTACATCTGGGGCTGGGAATGCTCTTCAGGGACAGGCACCCTCTGCTGTAGATCAGGAGTGATTTCTTTTTTCCTTTAAAAAACATAAGAGTACCAGCCTGGCAGAGTGCTGAGCAGGTGCCCTGTGCCCCAGGACAGTGGGTTTCTAAACAGACACATGTCAGGGTTTTTCCAAAGCAAGCTGAGAGCACACAAAGCTTTCTCATGTGGGTAACTCTGCCCTGCTCTTCCCCTCTGCTTCCATGGGACAGTTCCCTGAGCTCTCAGCCTCCTCCAGCAGCTCAGGGATCCAGGCAGATCTGGGAGATGTGCATGAACTGCCCAGCAGCACCAAACACCCAACCCTCC
Source organism: Fringilla coelebs (assembly GCF_963513975.1). Lineage (NCBI taxonomy): Eukaryota > Metazoa > Chordata > Aves > Passeriformes > Fringillidae > Fringilla > Fringilla coelebs. The sequence goes on from NC_140067.1 coordinate 4,709,054, forward strand.
CATTGCCTGTGCAGGTGTTGAGGTTTTGACTTTGCCCAGAGTTTGTCACACTCTGGGCATAATCTCTGGGGGCTTCCCAGGGCTGCAGGCACACAGGGGGATTTGCAGCCCACCTTTGTGTGCACAGTGAGGGCACCTGACCCCATGAGCAAGGCAGGTAAGAGAGATGAGATGTTTGGGATCACAGTTTCATTGGTTTTTATTTTTTTTAGATCTAGCCCTGTGGCTCCATGTGAATATGGAGATATCCATCAACCAGTGGCTGTTCTGAGACACTGTGACCCAAGCACTGCCTGTTTCCAGCTCCTGCTCCTCCAAGGGTATGTGCTGTGAGTACATGAACTTCCAAGGCACAGAGAGTTTTCTTGCTGGCAGTAATTCTTTTGATAAGAGACAAAACATCAGAACACAATCATACTGAAAAACAGCTGACTTTTCCTCCCCCTCACCTCCATCTTGCTGTAACATGATATTTCAGTAATCTAAAAAAGAGATAGAGAATGTTAATGAGGCTCTCCAGGCCATGAAAAAGGTTGAATACAATGTCAGACTCTGCCAGGACAACATAGCCCTCACAAGGGCAGGAAGAAGGACAACATGTAGCAGAAATGGAAAAATGTGGGACCATTACACCCCAGTTGTTAGAATACCTGTATGGACCAGTGCAGAGCTCAGCCTGACACTGGATCACAGCACCAGGGACAGGCTCTAAGTGAGCATAACCTCAAAAGGGGGAAAGTCAGAGAGGTCTCTTTCAAACAAGTCTCTGTTCCCAGATTGCTGCCACATCTCCATTACATCTGGAAGTACAAATTCTCTGAGCAGCCTATGCCATAATTATGATTTTCCAGCATTTACATAAAACTCTCATTTACAAGTGAAGCCAGATGAAAGTCTTCCATTGCACGCTCAAGAATCAGCCTAGCAGATTTCTGTGGTTTCTTACATCACTTTCCTGCATCCAACGATGAAATCCCTCCTAAGCTATTTTTCTCACAGCTGATTTCACACAGTGCTGAAGCTTCACATAAATCTTGAACTCCTGGAGGGAATGTTGGAATCACCTACAAAGTCTGCACCTCTGAGTTTATAAATCACAGCACACAGCAGCTTCCAGTGACCTTCCCCAGCCCAGGGATGCTCAGGAAAGGCAGGTTCCTTGGCCCAGGGATGCTCAGGAAAGGCAGGTTCCCCAGCCCAGGGATGCTCAGAAATGTTCCCCAGCCCAGGGATGCTCAGAAATGTTCCCCAGCCCAGATCCACAGCCCATCCCTGGCCAAGGGAGGGCAGTGTGTCCTGCAGATCCAGCCAGCAGCCCAGGAGCTCTCAAGGAGAGAATCTCATTTCCTGAGCACAGCCACATCACATTAACCTTCTTTCAGCTATTGGGATGCCCTCGTGTCTGTGTGATCCCACCTGAGCATTTTGAGGTGCAGGCCTCAAAGGTGGATAATGTCCCTCAATTACAGAAAAACACAGAATATTCTGAGTTGGAAGGGACCCACAAGGATCACCAAATTCCAGCTCCTGGGTTTACTGAAATTTCACGTCATGCTGATGTTAACAGGAAACTTCACAACAGGTATGAAAGCAATTTTTTTCTGGAAATAACATTAATCAGCATCCTTAGGCTGAATGCAAGATATTTCTAAACAAGTTTATGAAGGTGAGAAAACATCACAAACAACACCTGGGAGTCAGGAAGCAAAGTCATGTTCCCACTTAGGACAGGCTGAGAAGCTTCTCTGTCATTAGTCACCAACAAGTCTTCATGTGGAAAGATAAAAGACAATCAGATGCGCTAATAATCCTGCTACACTCATCTTGCTCTTCAGGAAACTGCATGATTTAAAAGGTGAGGTTGTTTGCAGCTTGCAGGAGAGGAATAATGGAAGCAAATGGCTGTATCTGCTTTCAGAAGAATTTTTGAGGTGTACAGACACTAACTCCTGTGACTGGACTGCTCCAGGAAAAGGGCCACTCCCTCCTGAAAACCAGGCTTAATCCTCTCCAGAAAGGAAAAGTAGAAGCAAGTGAAGGCTGAGGTTGGATGCAGCCCAGGAGGGAGCTGAGTGCACTTGCTGTGTAGAAGAGCAGAGAACAGGAGAGGGGGCTGTGCAGCAGGAAAAGTGCTTCTCTCTGCCCCGAAGATGGGAGATCGCACTGGAGCCGACAGAGCTCGTGGGGAAACAACGTGCTGCTTCTCCATTTCCTCATCTGGCCCCAGAAATCCACCCCATCCTACGGGCAACCCTGAGGCTCACCAGTGGTGGATTATTTCCAGCTCTGCCCCTAACCTCCTTTGCAGTACTGGACAGATTCTCCCCTCCTGGTGAGGATTACTCTTAAATCACAGCACAAGCTAGAGAGGTAGAATCTCTCTGCACATTTATAAATAGCTCACCTACACATTTCACAGGAGGGCAAATTCCAATAAGCAGCTTTAATGGCAGCGCAGACAATGACAGTGGCAGCAGCAAAAACACTGCCACCTTTCTCCAGCATGACCTTTCTTCCCACATCCATCACATTAATAGGGACAATTAAAACTTGGGAGAAGCCCCAGGACACTGACAATTAGTGACTGTAGGCCAGGCCTGAAACATAGTGGAGGATCAGTAGTCCCAAGTCTGTGAAACAGGCTGGGCAAGTCCTGAGCTGAGCACACAAATGACACCCCAGGGCCTCGCCCCGTGCTCCCCACACTCCTGCACCACATCTCACACATTTTCTGCACCACGCCGTGGCCCTCCTCCTGCCCACGCAGCAGGCACAGCTTTCCACCTGCCAAACGGTTTGGCACAGGTCACAGCATGGGGGATGGAGAGGTTTAAAGGCACAAACAGAACCAGCCCAGCCTGGCCAGTGGAAGGAGAGGATTCATCCCTGAAACCAGCCCAGGAGCAGCGCGCCGCGGGCAGGACTCCAGCCTTTGGGACGTGCTGCAGAGCAGGGCTGGGCCACTTGGCTGGACCCCCTGAGCAGACAAACACAGAGACACAGCCACAGCCTTCCCTGTGCATGAGCTAGTGCGGCCAACACTGCTGTCTGCCTGTCTGTCTGTCTGTCTGTCCTCCACCCCGCAGCACAGCCAAGGCCCACCCCTGAGTGCGGGGACAAAACGAGTTGGATCACTGATCTGCAACCACATCAGCAGGGACTGGCTGCTCAGAAGGATCTCTGAGGAATGTGCTTGTTGTGCTGGAGTTTCTGCCCCAAATCCTACAAACCAGTCAGGTCTTGCTAAGTCATCTGATAAGCACCATCTCCAGCAGAACCAGCTCAGGGGCAGCTGCTGGTTTCTTCCACAATTACTATGAATGTGGCTGATTTTAAGCAAATACATTTTAAATCATTGTGTGTCTCTGCCTTTGCCCATTAGCCACTCTGGGGAAAAAAAAATCAGCTGTAAAACACAGAAAGATCTTTCAGTCCTTCAGCACACAGAGCACCTTTCTTTCCACTTGAGTCTCTAGCTTTGACAGAATCAGCCTCAAATTAAACTAGATCTGGCCTGGCGAGCAAAAAGGGACTTCTGCTGGAAGACAGGACTCAGGAGTGCTCAGTAACATTAGGATTTACAGACTGGTCAGAGCCCACAGCACCAGGAGCTGTAAGGATGGAGTAAACAGCCTCTGCTCCATAGATTTTTAAAAGCAGCAGCTAAATGCAGCAGGGAGAAGCAAGGGAATAATTAACCATATCATTACACTGCCATGTAGTGCCTGATGGAAATTGCCATCTTGAAGCAAACTGATCTCCACCATGATTGTTTGAGGGCTGGGGGGTAATAAGAGTTTTATTTCACGCTTTCAAGAAAAAGCCTGGATGTACTTGTGAGAGCAGCATGCAGGCAGCAGAGATTGCAGCATTTGGGGAGGGCTGATGGCCCTGCACAGTGTAATGGAGCATTAAAAAAACAAGAAAAGCTGTTGCTGCAGCTCAGGAACAGATCAAAGGCCGGGAGCACCCCAGGAGTGAAAAGAGGAGCTGATAACAGGGTACAGTAACATGGGTGCGACTCAGCCCCGGAGCACCTTGCTGGTGCAGATAGAGAGCCTGGGAATGAGTCACTGACAGATCAAATGCCTTGTAAATGGGACAACAGGGCTGTGCGTGCCAGCAGGCAGATGAGGCAGGAGAAATCCAAGGCTTTAGGCTCTCACAGCCTTGAAGAACTTCTGAGAAATTAAGCCTTGTGATGGAACCAAGAATATTCAGGTTTGATGCAAGTCCCACCTGCAGATGCTGAAGCTCGGGCCAGCTGCTGCCTCCCCCCAGAGCTGAGTTCCAGCTGCCCTTCGGCCAGCACTTCATAATCTGCATGAAATGTCAGAATCTGCCTGAATGAGAAATGGAGAAATCCTGTGAAAACGCAGACGAAGCAACGGTAATGTTAAAAACATTCAAAAAGGGAAAGAGGTTCTTCCATCACAGCCCCTCTGCCTAAATACCTCCAGATTTTCAGTCAGGATAATGGTTTTCACCTCTCTCACCTCCAAACTCCTGCTGGTGCCAAGCAGCTGCAGTGTTCTAGTACAAAACCCTGGCAGCAGGAGTACAACTTTGGGTTTCCAAATCACTGAGGGCAAACAAGGTGGTATTTTTGATCAGAAGTGCCCTTTAACAGCAGGAGAGGGTTAGGGACCAGCCTTTAATATCAACCTTTTTTTTGGTGCTGATTTAAGCCCAGCACCACACAGGCCCATACTGTTGTGGAATGGAGTAAAATAAAAAATAAAAGGCACCAGACCTGTAAAATGGTTTCCATTTGGTGATTCTCTCCCTCAGACTCCTTCCAACCTATTATGTGTTTCACTAATTAGAGCTTTAAAAAAAAATCCTGCAGCTTCACAGACTTGTTTCTCAAGCTTCGGTGCAGAATTTAAACAATGAGAAACTGAAGAAGCAGGTCTGGCTTTAAAGGTCAGCACCTAATTCAGAAGGAATCTGCAGAGGGCGAGAAGCCAGCAAGGAGTTCCCTGTTGCTCTATCACATTGCACCACGTCCCAGTGTACACCAGGAAACACCAACTGCTTTTGTTGCTGGCTATCAGATACTCACACACACCACGAGTCACTACAGCCTCTGCCACCACACCACACACCCTTAGCCAGACTCAGGGAGTCTTTCAGTACATCCCATCTCAGCTGGACTTGCTGTGCTGTTTTCTAGCTGAGGGGGTCTTTGAGTACATCCCATCTCAGCTGGATTTACTGTGCTGTTTTCTAGCTGCCTAAACAGTCTCCATGCTGTTCCCCACCACAGTCAATGTGTGTTTGCAGTGATGTCCTGCTCCTATTCACAGCTTTACAGATTATAAGACTGCAAATTCTGTAAGTGTTGGCTGGTATCACGACAGCCAGGACATTCACAGTGTCACAGGTCCCCCTACAGCAGTGTGTTAGCCTCGCTGGCTCTGTGACAGCATTGAGGGATCCCTGCAAGGGGACCAGCAAGCGAGGCTGGGACAACTTGAGCACAAAAAAAAAGCACCCAAAAGCTACCCTGTAAAACTGTGTGGTGCCTCACAGACTTGTGCAGTGCAACAAGAGGTTTCCTTTTCAGACTGTTTCACTTCTAAAATGTCACTGCCTGAGCTCGTCCCTGCACAAACAGGGCTCTACACTCAACTATTATGTCACTTGGCTGCCGGAGAGAGTGAGCATTCAAGTGCCTGCCTCTGGGTGGGTCTCTCAGGGTGCTGCTGCAGCTTGACACTGAATATCCTGTTTGTATCATTTCTCCCCTTCACTAGCAGCTCAGCCAGAGCCTCTCCAGCATCAGAAACACTTCTGTCCTTGCAGTCCATCTGTAACTGAGCTCACGTGTCAACACATCATTTATCTAAAATGATGGTAAAGAGCTGTAACCAATACAGGGAGAGAAATGATCTTTTAAAGAAGTGATTTTACCTACAACCACATGCATTAAAAATGGATTAGTCATAACTGCAGGTTTTTTTCAGGGCTCTGTTCCAAATCTGACTCTATTGAATGCCTTCACTCTGCACTTCTGCATCTGAGTACTTCCTGCTTGTTTTGAAGCTCAGCCTTAGTTTTCATTTCCCACAGGCTGTGAAGCTTGTTTCAGGAAGAAGGAACAACCTCCTTGCAGTTGTTTCATTTTCCAGACCAGCGCTGTGGAGATGTGCTAGGAGACCCAAGATGGTCTGAGCTGAAAACAAACCCACACAGCGAAGCAGAGGGAGCAGATCTGCTCAGCCCCTGGAGTCAGCTGTTCTCTCCTTTCTGCCCTGTTTCCCTTAACACACTGTTCCACTCTTTCCACGCTCACCTCATGCTGTTTCCATTCAAGGGAAACAGTATGAAACTTCATTTTTGTATTCAGGAGGCCAGCGGGTACCCAGCTTCTGCTGCAGAAAAGCAGTCATGGCTCAGCTCCTGTTGCCTTTGGACGCTGGAATGACAACAGGGACAGACTTGCTGCAGGAGGCACAGCAACACCACAAGATCTGTTCACCTTCTTTCTCTTTCAGCCCCAAGATGGGTTGTAGCTGTTGCAAAAATTAATACATGCTGAGGAGCTAATGGTATTCCTCCATCCCCCAAAAGGCTTGTTAGATACCCATCTTACAAGCACTGACTTTGAGCTAAATATTGTGATTATGATTAGTAGTGTGCATGAGTCCCAGCTTGAAACCACGGGAAGCTGCCTCTGTGCAAATCATTGCTGACAGCAGGCAAAGCCTTGGCTGCTGCCCCAGCTCAAATCTCCTTTCTTGATGGACAAAAGGCAGCAAAATTTCCTACCACAGACCAACTCTAGAAGTGTATTGCAAGAATCTGTCAGCTGGTGCTTGTGGACAGGCTCACACACTTCCTGTGGTTGCTAAAATCTGTTTTGAGTGATGCTGCACAGCTACCTGAGGAGCCAAAAGTATCTGGGCATCTACTTTACTAATTCTCCATTGCAACTCTACCTTGGAGGGGGGTTATGAAGTTTTTCTCTACACAAACACTTTGAACCTCTCTGCTAAAGGCAACCAAACACAATTCACCAATATCTACATATAAGAAATGTGATTTTCAATAACTCAGGGGGATTTTCACTAACTAGTTCCCAAGGCACTTGCTTAAAATCCACCTATTGCATTAAACTATAAATAAACTAGAAACAGGAAACTGGAAGAGACTGGGTGGGACAAGGAATACAAGGAAGGAAGGAAGGAAGGAAGGAAAGATAAAATCATTCAGAAAATCTAAATTATTCTTTGCAATACTATACAAATACTTGGTTCTGCAATATCCCAGATACTCTTTTTTCATACAGTAAAGATATCCTTTGCCCCAACAGGCAGCTACACTAAACAGCAAGTGCCTTGCCAATCCAAAATGTAACATTAGGGAGACCTCTGTAAACATTATTTACAAATGTTCCTCTTGTCAGTGTTTGGTATCTTTAGGGGTACAGGGACAAGACATTTCTCACCAGCAAGTGACCTTCTTACCTCCAGTGGGTGATGAGATTTCCTGCAAGACACCAATTGCTCTGCCATCTCTTTGGTTAATCTAATCCAAGTCTACAAAAAAGCATTTACTCTGCAGCCTGTGGAGAGTGTTTCTGTTCATCTGGCAGACAGGACAGAAGCCACTTCTTAAAATTCTGAGATTTAACTGTATTAGCATACCAAACCATTAACATCAGTCAGAAAAAGAATGTTCTTCTCTTCCAAACAAGGGAGGTTGGATTCATCCAGGTTCACACACACTCCTCACTCATGCAACAACTGCAAAGAATTTTTTTTTTTTAGCTACTGTAGCCCCAGTTTTCATACAACTTCTGTGCTTATGTACTGTAGAGTGGTAGAATTCTGTCATTAAATTTTGTCCAGATTTCCCATATTATGCAGAGTAAAAACACACACGAAATTGAAGATTTGGTGTCAACATATTGAACTTTAGGTCCCTTCTATAATAATTTCTGAGTATTTATGTTACAATCATGGCTGGGACAGTGCAACAAAGAGGGAAGGAAAATCAGGGGGACATTGGTGTTTTCCAGAGTACATGGGATCTTGGCTGGAATTTCCCAACACATATAAACAACTAGGAAACCTCCAAGTTCAATAAGGCAGAGTCACTTTTTAGTTTGGCTGTGAGTGTATGTTCCAGCAGAACAATAGGGTTGTTTCTCTTTGAGGGGAAACACTGCATTCACTGTTTAAACAGCAAAAGAGCTGTAAACACAGGACTGGCTTTAAAACAAGTTTATGGAGAAAAGCATAAAAGCATTCTCATCAAAAAGACAAATTATTCAAACACACCTAGTGTAACATTGCTGCAGAAGTCATTGCAATTCTCCCTCACACTCTATTTTTATTCTACCTGGCCACACCATGATCAAACCAAAGGTCTGACGTCACAATATGACTACTTACCAAAACAGTGGTTTCTCTTCAAAAAAGTAGTTTTTTCTGTAACACAGAGGTTTCTTATGTCAGACATGCCTCAGGATACACAACATGAGGCAGTCAGTAGAAAGTAACTACATTCCACATGGTAAGGCAATCAAATAACTTGTAACTGTGTGTAATATCTAACTGGTAACTACACAGGCACAAACTCCAAGTTATCTAAAAGCAGATCTTGGGGATATTTATTCCCTCTCTTCAGTTTATTTCCTTCCCTTTTCTCCTTGCAGCTCCTGGTGCCCCACAGAGAATCCCTCACAGTTCCCTTTCATTGTTCTCCGACAAGTTTGCTCTGCTTCTCCCTGCAACTTTTCTAGACACGGCAATGCATGAAAAACATTCACAAACTGGGACTTCCAGGCTGAATAATGCCTAGAAAAGGATGTGCTCACTCCTTCACTAAGCTGGAATGTGGGATCTTGTCCTTCAAGCAGTCTCAAGAGAGGTGCTGTCAGTGAAGTCTGTAAAAAATGCTTTGAGGACCAGCCCCCCTCACTGTCAGTTACATTGAGCTGCTGTGTCCAAGTGTTATTCTCACCTACTGGTAAATTCAAATTTCCCCCAGGCTTCTTTCAGGACAGCTGGACAACAGAGTGTGAGTAATTTAATGGCAAAGCATCCTCTTCTTCCTTTGCCACTTGGGATTACAATTAGTTCCTCCATCACTTGTGTAGTTTTCATTAATTAGCTCAGCACAAATTTACAGGAGCACTTCCTTGAAATACTTCTAGAAGCAATAATGACATCTAATAAATTTCTTACTTTTTCCTACAACTTTTTTTTGCATTAGTAGGGGGGAAATTATGCCAACTGACTTCATCAGGCTGTAAGGATTAAACCATCATTTATAATACCCTTTAAAAATGAGAAAGTGTCATTTAAATGTTAGTCACATGAGTAAGCAGTGAGTCAATATTCTGCATATTAACTGAATGCATTTGAAGTGCTAGAGTTTTTCTGAAGTCTGCCAAGACTGAGCCATAACAATTTCTTTTGTAGCTGGAGATCAGCCTGAATAAAAGACCTTCCTAAGATCCAGAAGGTGAAGATGAGAGTCATATACACATTATCTCCATTCCACTGAATGTCAGCTTAGAGGGAAAAAAAAAGCCAGGGAGGACTGAGCAAGAAGAAGGAGCTGTGATTGCTCTTCAGGAAAGTAAATAACTAAAATGAGATCACTGGTGCCATACTTCAATCTAAAAATTAATCCAAGATCTGCTATTCCAACAGTCTGATCGATCAGTTTGTCTCTTTCAAAGACAAACACTGAGCTCTGAAAGTTCATGTTAGAGACCTAAAATACTGCTTGTGTCCCCTACAATTGAAACTTTCCTTTATGCTGAATGTGATTTGGATCTGAGACATCACACAGGGTTTGTATCCCCTACAATTGAAACTTCCCTTTATGCTGAATGTGATTTGGATCTGAGACATCACACAGGGTTTCTGGATTCCCAGCCCCAGAGTCAATCACTGTTAATACAAAACAGTTTGCCTGAAAACATAAGCCTCCAAAACCAAATGTTTATATGCAGATACCAGCACTGATCTTGACAAATCTTCTATCTGTTTCCTCCTTCCTCCTCTTCTCTGGACACAGAAAATACATTGTTACTATTAGGTCATAAATTTGGCCTGGGAGAGTGCCAGGAGAGCCAGATCTGCTGACTTCTGTGCAGTACAAGAGCTCACCAAGTGTGTCTAAGGAATACATACAATTTTCTCTCTGCTTTGGGAACTAGAATTTTTATTTTCCTGATTGTACTCTGCTTCATTGTGTGTATGCAGAATGGTTTGGGTTGGAAGGTACTTTTAAAGATTACCTAGATCCACCCCCTGCCATGGGCAGGGACACCTTCCACTATCCCAGGTTGTTCCAAGCCCCGTCCACCTGGCCTTGGGCACTTCCAGGGATGGTGCAGCCACAGCTTCTCTGGGCACCTGTGCCAGGGCCTCACCACCCCCACAGGGCTGAATTTCGTCCTAATATCATATACTTAAAGAATGTAATTCCAGTAACTCCATGATGTGCTCCCAAGAGCCAAAGCATCCTCCCAGCACTTCCACCCCACTCCCAGGCTCCCTCCAGGGCCAGGAGCTGTCGGTCGGGCCCGGGAGCTCGCAGGGCCGTAGGACCGACCCCATTCCCTCAGCCAAGGGCAGGGCTGGCCCCGCCGCTCGCTCGGGCCCCCAGGCTCCCCCAGGCTCCCCCCGGCTGCGCTTGGGCCCCTCGGGCTCCGCCGTGACCGCGCCGGCCGTGCCGCACCGGCACCTGCCCACGGACAGCAGCGGCAGGAGGCCGGGCCTGCTACCCTACCCCGGGCTGCCCACCCCCGACACCCCATTCTGTGCAGCCCAGCCCCGGCAGTCCGTGAGACACCGCCAGGCCCCGCCGCCAGTCCCCGCCCTGATCCCGGTCCCCATCCCCATCCCCATCTCGGGTCCTAACGCCGGTCCACATCCTCGTCCCGGTCCCCATCCCCTGTCCCGATCCCAGTCCACATCGTCGCCCCGGTCCCCATCTCCGTTCCCGTTCCCATCCCCAATCCCCGTCCTCGTCCCCGTCCCCGTCCCCGTCCCCGTCCCGGTCCCCGTCCCGGTCCCCGTCCCCATCCCCATCCCCATCCCCATCCCCATCCCCGTCCCCGTCCCCGTCCCCGCTCCCCTCACAACGCCGCCCGCTCTCACGCGGCCCCTCAGCCACGCCCCCTTCCCACGCCGCTCCATTCATTCCCCAGTCTCTCCCGTCACGTGACGCGGGCCCGGCGGGCGCTCCCCGGCCGCGGCTTCGCCGCCGCTTCCGGGCCGGGCCGGGCCGGGGGCGGGGCCGGGGCGCGCGCGGGGGGCGGGGCCGGGGCGGGGCGGGGCGGCCGCCGCGGCGGCGGCGGCGGCGGGAGGGGAGCGGCGCTCCCGGCAACATGGCGGCGCGCGGGGCGGGCAGCGCCTGAGCCCGGCGCCTCTCGGTCCGCGGGGGTTTCCCCCCGGCCCCGGCCTCCTCTTCTTCCTTCTCCTCCTCCTTCTCCCTTCTCCTCCTCCTCCTGCCCCTGCCCCTGCCCCGCTCCCCGGCGCGGCCATGGAGAGCGAGGAGGAGCAGCACATGACCACGCTGCTCTGCATGGGCTTCTCGGACGCGGCCGCCATCCGCAAGGCCCTGCGCCTGGCCAAGAACGACATCAACGAGGCCGTGGCGCTGCTCACCAACGAGCGGCCCGGCCTCCACTACGGCGGCTACGAGCCCATGGAGAGCGGGCAGGGCCCGCCGGGCGGGCACGGCTCCCCCGCCGGCGGGCAGGGCCCCCGCGGCGGCGACGGGGACGGCGGAGGCGGCGGGGGCGGCTTCGACCCGCCGCCCGCCTACCACGAAGTGGTGGAGACCGAGGTGAGCTGCGGGCGGGCGGTCCCGGGGCGGTGGGAGCCAGCCGCAGCCTCCCCGCTGCCGCCGGGGGTCGGTCCGGGCGCGGGGCCGGCGGGAGGTGCCCGGGGACCCTCCGCCACTCCCCGGGCCGGGGGCTCCTCGTCGCCCCGCGTTCCGCGCCTGCCGCCCGCCCGGCGCGCTCCCCAGCCCCTTCCCTGCGATCGCTGCAAGGTGAAGCGCAGCCAGGGTTTTCCTTGGCATTCCAGGAATGTGTGGCTACCGTAGGGCTCTGCTTTTCGCTCCCCCTCTTGTGCCTTCTTGCATAATTCCGGTGACTAAAGGCTGTCTATTTTTTTGACACTGTTTGCACAATGTGAAGGAAAGCGCAATGTGGGTATGACTTTACGTACAGTTTTATTTGGGTAAGCTGAGCGTAAGTTCTGAAATAGGAACCTAGTGAGGTCAAATGTTTTTTCAGAACAGAGCTTTAACTCATGACTTAGGGCTGTGATGTAGATAGAAGTGCTGGAGACTGTCAGCCCTTTCCAGGTTCTTTCCTTCCTCCTTATTTGCCTTTCTCTTCCATCCTCTTCCAGAACTCTGCACCCTTCAGCCAGCAGATACACTCAGGGTGCTCTCCTTGCTGTCTGGAACAGTCTTGTAGTGCTTTCCTATAAAGTCTTCTCCTCCTCCTGGTCTTTTTCCCGAAACTTCACAAGGTGCTCATAAGAAAAGTGCTAATCAGTAGTGTCCAGACTGTGGGACTCTCGGGGGTGAGAACAGCAGAAAGCCCCTCTGTGTGATACCAGAGGGCCACCTTGCACAGCCTCTGTCTCAAGAACTGGTCAAGAGCAGATGCATAAGCTCATGAATAAAACCAGGGAACCTCGTGTACCCTCCCAGGCTCCATTGATGAGTATCCTGAAGGTTTTCTATGCCAGAAAAGTGCTCCCTTTCTGTGCATGCATGTGTGTGTGTGTCCATAAATAAATTGGTGAAGAATCACGGGCGTGTCTGGTGCGTAACTACACTTGCACGGATCATCCGTATCCGTAACCTTGGCGTATTGACGTCCAGCCCTGCAGAATAAGGATAGGTGATCCTGCTCCCTGAATTAACTGGGTTAGGTCCTGAGCTGCTCTAAGCTGCTGATGTGTGCTTGTGGAGTAAGGTGATCCGTGGGGTGGCACGTGTGCCCTGCACAGACGGAGCCGCTCCTTAACTTCCCTGACTGAAGCGCCATGGAACTGGTTTCCAACCTTTCCTGTGAAGGATTGAGAGTGAACGAGAGTTCTTGTTGGCATTTGGGTTGGACGTAGTTAGAGCTGGGACAGTCTGGCTTGTCAGTGTGACATTTCAAGTGAAGCTGTCAGTGTAAACTGCAGAGAAGCACTTTTTTCCCCCGCTCTTGTTCCCGTTACAAATGGCACTTTGACAACTCTCAGAGGATTCTCCCGCCCCCCGTTATTTCATCCTGTATTTCTGATCAAATTTACTTATGCTTTATAATAGTTTCCTTTGCCACTCACGTTCCTGTTTGCTCTGACTTGTGTTCTTTTTAACCCACAGGAGGGAAGTCAAAACATTTCATTGTAGGTAAATCACTGTACAGAGCAGGCATTTCAGAAGGATTGAGGTGTCTTGCTACATGAAATTTCATATAAATTCATGCCTCAATTTAGTAATTGGATTCATTTGCAGATGAGCATCTGTCAACTCCTGCACGTGTATGCAAAACAGTATTTTTGTAATAAAAGAGTTGCATCTATAAAAGTCCTGAGACTGGAATTGTTGCCTGTGCATATTTGTCTAACACTGCAGTACAATTTAACAGCTTTTGACATACATTTTATCAGAGGAGGAAAGCGATATATCATCAGTTCTTGGGGTTTTTTATTTCGTCAGCTGTAATCTAGCATTACATTTAATAAGCTACAGCTATTCTTTAGGTGGTTAATCAGTAATTAATCAGGTTAATCAGTAGTTTTCCATTCAGCAGAAGCTTATGGCATATGAAGCTGTACAGAAAGCCATTGCAGAAGCAGCTATATTATTCATTGTAGTCATACACATTATGGTGAAACATATTGTACCCCATGCTGTCTTGTGGTAATTCAGATGTTATTTCTGGTTTTCTTCCTCTCAGTATCATCTCTCTTTCTAACAGCTCTTCGAGTGTGTATTCTTCCTTCTCCTCATAATGCCAGTTTTAACTTTTATTCAGTGCGGACGAAGTGGTGTGTTAGATTTTTGGATTTTATATATCAGCAACAGGAGATAAAGAGAAGATAAATCACAGGAGAAGAATTCTTAGAAATTTTCCCCCAAGTAAAACGTTCCAATCTTATGCTTCATGAACAAAAGTTAGGATTAGATTTATTATTTAAAAATAACAAGAAATCTTCAGTCATTCTTCAAAATGTGTATAACAAGTCTGTACTTTGAATTTATGTGCTTTTTTTGGCTGAGCACACTTTAGCATGCATATAAGAATAGGTCTATGAATGATTAAACACTTTACATTTTCCCTAATCAGTAATGAATCCATTATGTTTGCATATGCTTATTTGGTCTCTCTTACATAATGTTAGAATCTGTTCAGCATTCATGTGGATCAAAGAAAGGCTTGTCTAGTGGTTTTCTTTGAGAGGAGCACAGCAACCAGATACATATCATACTAGTTAAAACATGTTTTCTTTAGATAAGGTTTTAAAAATCAGTGTGAATTTTTTTTCAGTGGTCCATGCTGCTGGTCTTCAGGGCTCTCTGAAAGTGTTAAAGAAGCCTGAATTTGGAGTAACTGGCCCAGAAGCAAGATATCTGCTGTGAGCTGGCCCAACATATGCCCTGTGCTTTCTTTCTGTATGGGGCTTGAGTGAAGGTGTGCATAAATTTCAATTTCATGAGGTTCAAACTTCAGTTTCAGCAGGCTGGTGTTTCCCATTTGCTTCAGTTTTGGGTTAATAGCTGTGGTGTGCCTTTGGCATTGATGCTGGTAGCATGACCACACTTAACTCATCAAAAGGAAGAGGCCAGACAAACTTGGGGGCTTCAGTTCCTTTGTGCAGTCTTCCTAAAACCACGGGAAGTTCACCTTGAGGTTTACAGCTGCTTGGGAAGTTTTGCCCTTTGTAGCACCAAACCGCACTGATAGACTGAGGTCACCTGCTTTTCAAGAGGCAACTTTGTGTGTTTGACATAACTTCTGTGTTTATGTCTGTTGACAGAAGTAAATCTTGCAGTTTGGCAGGAACGTGGGGTTTCTGTGTTTATTCCTTAGGCAACATGCAGATTGTCACGGTGTGATTCTGTGCCGAGGGAGGCGGGTGAAGGATGCTGTGCTCATCTCTTCATCTGACTGACAGATAAGCTGCTTTATGAACTGCTGCTAAATCCTTATAATTTAAGACAAGACTATAAATGAGTGTGATGACAACGTCTGTCAGTGTGTCCATGAATTGCCACAAGTGCCACAATTGCTGGCTTTCATGAGTTTGAGAGGAGTGGGGTAGAGAAGAGCAGGCTAAACAAATGTGGGGATTGTGACCAGAGGACTTGAAATTGTGGGGAGGGACAGGTAAAATATCAAACACATACCAATGGTTTGTATAACCTTCACTAAAACAACCTTAATTTGCTTTTAAAACAGCTTCTGAGAGTCATTACTATGACCTTTCAGCTAAATTGTGATGAACAGATTATATTACCCCCTGGCTATTCCTGTCCCCTTCAGCATGTGCTCTTTTGATTTATGTTTTTTTAGTTAAACTGGATCAAAAGCTCATACATGCCAGATTTTACTAGGTAAGGTTTATAATAAAACTTGTCCAAGATTGCTTTTGAGGTGCTGTTTGACTGCAAGAGAAAATGATTTTGTGAAAAAAACAGGCCGGCGACCGTAGTGAGTGCCAGTGCCAGGAACATTCTCACTAGTCATGCTGCAGAACTGTGGTGTTCAAACCCTACCTCTCCTCATTATTAAAGCTCAGGACTGAAAGCAGTTCTGCCACAGATGTGCTTTAGCTTTTAAAGTGTAAAATGAGGATAATGGGGTGTGCTTTATTAGGAGAACCATGGACGTTAGGCTTGTGAAGTTCTTTGATCTTTGAATGGAAGGAGCTGTATTTATTTAAAGACAAAGAAGGTATTTAGCCTTCAAGCAAATGAGATGGATTTCACGCTACAATTCTGCACATTTAAAGTCAGTCTTCTCTCTTGTAAGCAGTCCTGAGCTTTGCAAAAGTGAGTATTTCTTGCATTCTCATGTGGAAGTTTTACAGAGTGGCTTGTCTACGAATTGGCCTTGTAAAACAATTAAGCAATCAAATAAAGCTCTGTGGTGGATTCTGGCATCGAGTCCCTGGCTGGATGCCATCAGAATGTCAAGTGGAATTAGTATTTTAGCACTCCTGGTTTTCAGCATCACTGTTTTCAAAAATGAGTGGTCCTGGTGTGGAACCTCTTTCTCTAATCTGATTCCATTAACACTTCCTTGAAAGCATTTGAAAGAAAATACTCTGAGTTTCATTCTTGATATAACAGAGACTAATAGAGATACTACATGAAGTTAGGGAAGTAGGGGTGATACTGAGAGATGCAGCTGGTTTAATTTTAAATGTAAGCTTTGTTTTGAATAACTCACGAAGTCATTATCATGTAATGTGATCGTTAGAGTAATTGCTGGATTGAGAGGAGCACTCTGTAATTACTGGTTCATTGGTGAAGGTGATGCCTGCAGGGTCAGTGAAGGTGGGAGACAGCTCTGTACAGCCAAATTCTCAGCTGGGCAGGAAGTGTTTCTGGTATAATGTCCTCTGGAAGCATTTTTTGGTCATCTTCCCAGTTTACAGTGCTGTTCTGTGGCAGCTGTTTAATAAGGAAGTGAAATACTGAGGAAGAATGAGAATAAAAACAAATTAGCCAGTGTTAGAAGTTAATTCCAGCAAATCATTTGGATTGCTTTTGGATTAAGGAACAGTAGCTCTTTGTATGGGGAGGGCAAAGAGGAAGTGCCTGTTTCTTTTGTAAGCTTTTATTTTGAAAAAACATGTATTTGTGCTGCTGTAGGAATAGCTTTTGGTATATATGGTTCAGGGGCCAAATTAAAAATTAATTTTAAAAGCCATTGTTCCCAGGTGTCTGTTACCACTTGATCTTCCTGCCACTAGTTTACAACAGTTCTGGCTTTTCAGATGCACAGCAGAACAATCTTGAGAGGCATTTAAAGATTTTTTTTCATATTAGTTAGTCACAGTTTTGGCATTACACACTGTCAAAATCAGCTGCTTTGTCAGTTCTGGTTTCTGTCTCACTATACATCAGTAGAACAGAAATATAGATGAGTGTTTAGTAGCATTATTGAATTAATTTTCCTTTCCAGAGCCTGACCTTTGGTCACTAAAATGTTACAGTAAATACTTTATGTAGTGGTTCTGCAGCACTTCTCTATTAATTCCTGGTGTTTTGGCAAATGGAGATACAAGTGTTGACTTAATTTTAAGCACTGAAATGTTAAGCATTTCTGATTCATTGCTTTATTGTTTAAAAGCACAATGTTTATCTGATATCACACTAAGTTTTTCTGAGTTATTTGGAACAAGCATGAGGTTTTGTACTTATGAAAACTCCAGGTTTGGGAGGAATATTGGTGTTGACTCCGAGTCTGGCTGTTTGTAGTTACACAAATGGAGTAAGTTTTTAAATATATCCACAGACAATAGTGAAAACACATGGAAGATAAGTGTTTTCCTTGGTTCCTTATGAATGGCATTCCTAACAGTGCTTTCCATGACCTCTCCCTCACCTACAACTTATCAGACTTCCAAATACGTTGCCAAAAGTGATTGTAGTGAATCTCTGCCTCAGATTTCACTGAATGCTGTGGTAATAGCAGTGTAAAAGGGCAAAGAGGCTCCTTGTATTTTTGAAGTTAAATGGAGGTTTTAATTCAAGTGCTATTTTTACAGAGCCTCAGTTGTTTTGTTTTGCAGTGATGCTCAGGACTATGTTTATCTTTGAACAAGCAGGCAAGTACATCAGGGAGTATTGCCTGGTAACATCACACCGTCACCCTGGAAATCAGGGAGAGAGTGCAAGCCAAGCTTTCAGAAACTCTGAGTTAATTCTCAGCTTTGCTGAATTTATTTTTATTTTTCAAATTCATATTGTGTTCTTCTTCCCATTCTTACACTATTCTTGGTTGTGAGAGCTGGGGGGCAGAGGGAAGGTGGAGCCGTAGGGTTTTTCTGGTTATAATTTGTTATAATTCTTTACAGCTACTAACAGTTTAGACTAAAACCTTAGTAGCTGTAAAGGATTATAACAAATTATATATATACATGCATCTTTGATGGTCTTAGTGCAACTCTCAGTTAAGGTCAGTGTCTAACTCACCTTCTGTGAGAAAGTTCACTAAATAAATTGGGTTTTTCTTAGGACATCTCTATGATGGAATGAGAGTTCAGATCAACTTCAGTTAGGTGGAGTCTGTAAAGTAGGATTTCTTTTCCTTTAGTAGTAGACTGGTATCATCCTTTTATATTGGCATGACAAAATACTAGCATTTTTTTCTTGTGACAAGACTGCATTTGTTTGTGTAAAGTAGTCCATAGTAGAAATTTTAAGAGCTTCCTTTCTATGAAAAAAGAACAAAATAAAACATCTGTGTATCTCATTAACAAGTTTATGTTCTCTTAGCAGAACATAAATAGCAAAAACCATTCCTATCTGTTGCTGCACTTAAAATTTTTGCATCCAAATATGTTTCTCTGGATGAAAATTCCAGGGTGAGATGCTACATCTCTTTAAAACTTAAAACTGTTAAAAACTGTGACAATACTTTGCAAGTAAATGTCTGTTTGTCAGTAAAACATTCAGGAAATCACAGTGGGTTTTCTTATTGCCAGGTAAGAAACAGAATGTGGAAATTCCATACATGACACCATTTTTTGAATCTTACTAATTCTGACCTATTCACAAGAGGATTCCAAGCTTGCTCTTAGCAGTGTGGGTCCAATGGGTTCAATCTGAGTGCAGGAACAGGCAGCTCAAATTTTGTTCCTACATCTGCCTCTTAACAAGAGACAAAAGTTCTTTAACCATCTGAAATACCAGTTTATAAAAAGCAAATAGGCTGCAGGTATGAAAATGTGACAATTTTTTTAAACATTGTCTTGTTCTTAGTGTTTACGTGTAAGTGCAAGGTGGTAGCTTTGAGGTATTAGAAAGGCTTTGAATTCTTACACTTGTGTCTGAGTTCTAGGTAACAGAATATCTGTTACTTTTAGGAGTTAATTAACAGAAAAAAAGTTTCACATCCAGGTGTGAAACTAAAAACTGCTTTAATAGTCTGGCAGGTGGAGGGACTGTCAGGTCACGACTTCAGGATTCATAGCTTCTCCCACAAATTGATGGGCACAGTACATCAGAGCAGAGAAATGCTTTGTTTTTCTGGTATTTGATGTATTTCTCTCACCTTGCCTCCACCTGAGCATTGCAGTGCTCTGCAAACACTTGTGAGTGGTACAGCAGTGCTGTGCAGAGGGGAGCATCCCTGCTGATACTTGGCAGCTGGAAAAGCTGTAGCATTGGAAAATTGATTTCTTTATGTTGTCTTTGTCTGTGATTAAAAATTGAAAGATGGACCTAAAATTTTTGTCAGCTAGTTCTGGCTCTATGCATATTTTTCATTACTGATCTTCAGAGCAGTTAAACTTTGTCCTGTTTGTAGGTATATTGTGAAAACGTTTTGTGGTTGGTTTTTGGGGTTTTTTTGAACAATGCAATAAAACTTCTAAAATCTGTTTTCTTGGCTATAAAACAATGGTTATTTTGTGAAAATGACTTATTAGAAAGGCATGAGGTGGAGGTAAATGCTTGGTCTGCTGGTGTCTTAGAAAGTCTGACCCTGTTCCTTGTTGAAAGAAACAAGACTTTGGGGTTTTGTTTCCTGAGTTATACTGGGTTCAAGAGCACATAATGTGATTTGGTTATGGTGATAATAGATTCTGTTGGTAGCCTCCTATCAAAATCAAATTAACTAATTTAAATTATGATTTGACTGTAATTTCATTACTAAGGCTGCCGATTAGAATCAAAACAAGTCTTAAACTCTTTGTTATTTTATGTAAAGTGAGTGGTATGGGAACTGTCAGTGGCTTTAGTTAAACAGTGTTTGATGAGTTAATTAGCTGAATACTGCATGAGTACATTTTAAAGCTTTAAACTGTGACCTTTTGGCAATTAAAGTTAATTCATATTTCACTTTTTGTGCTAATCTTTGTTCTGTGTTACTCTTCAGTAGAAGGTTTTATGCTACAGATTTAAGCAATGCTTTATTGATCAGATGTTGAACAATTTTTGTTTATTCAGCCTTGCAAGCAAATCTGGGAGGTGCCAGGTCCCCAGAGAGGGAATCTTGAATCAGTGCTCAAGCCTGTTCCTGTGAGGGTATTTCTCCTGGGAGCCTGTGTGTGTGTTTAGCCATAACTGCATTTTCACACCTTGAAAATAAGCCAGAAGAGCCAAGACTCTTAGAAGGAGGGGATCTTCAGGGTTTTTGTGCAATGAGATATATCAGAAGGCTTGGAAAACTATGTTAAAGGTTTGTCAGCAGAAGTTTGTTGGTCTCACTCTTTCAGCTGCAGAAAGTCACAGATTTATGCTGTGCACTGTGACTTCCTACTGCAGAAAAGAGTGATTGTAACAGCATTTTAGACAGTTTATCATTAGATGACCCATTGGTTACCTGGAGTAGGGTTGGGGGCTTTGTTTGCTCTTTGCTATTTGCTGGAAGAACATCTGTACAAATCCTTACCATGCTGGGGGCCAGTTCAGTGCTAAGTCTGTTCAGGCAGAATTGCAGAGTCCTGATAGAGATCATCATTAACTGGCAGACACCATTCTGAAGTCACCTATTCGAGGGGAGGGAGATAGCTCTTTATATATATTTATTTAGAAACAAGCAAACAAACCCCATGTAATTCCCCATGTAAAAGCCAAGATTGAGAAAATCACTTTTTGAGTGGCCGACATGGCCTTGTATCCTATTTAGTTTTGCATATACCATAATTTTTCTTCAAAATCTTGTATTTCCTCCATGGACCTTTGTCAATAGAGTTTGCAGTGACAGTTCCTGAGCTCCTCAGTTACAGAGCATTAATTGTGGTGTTCAGGGCTTTGTTGCATTTGTGAGTGTCAGCTGAGAAGTGAATTCTCCAGGCTGTGTTGGAGTGTGCAGATCTCCAGCCAGCATAAGATGATGCAAGAACTGAGCTGACGTTTCACCTTGCTGCAGCAGCTGCTGCTAGTAAATCCCTCACTTTAAAGAGCAGTGCCAAAATTGATTTCAAAATTGGGTGGTGAGCAGTTTGGGCTTTTTCATGTGCAGAAAGACACTAATTATGAAAGAGCAGCAGTAAGTCTTTATAGAGACTGTTTCTTGTAGTGGATTTGGTTTAAGGAACGCAGCTCAGTCTGCACTAATATAATGTGAACATAGCTGAAACCTCCCAGAAATGCAGAGTGTTAAATTTATTAATGGTTTGGAGGGGGATTTGGGTTTTAAACTGCCTGGGTGTGTGTTTGAGACTGTCACAGGTTTCACCGTAGCTGTGAAGCTATGTGGATGTGATGTGTTCTAAAATTAATACATGAACTTGATACTTGCTGCACATGGTTTTAGTAGCAGAGCACTGTCAAGCAAGAAGCCTCATTGCCTCTAATTCCTGGAAAGTGCCAAAGGCATGCTCCTTCAATGCAAATAGCTCCCATTACTACAGGGCAATATTCCAAATACCACACTCATTTTTTGTGTAAAGCCATCTTTTCACTGCTCTGTTGGTAGACTCAATCTAGCAATAATCCAGATGTGTTCTAAGCATAATTTAGGATAATGTGGGAGCTGAATGTACAGTGAAGATCATGTATTATTTCACTTTCCAAGTGAATTTCTGTGTCACGGACCCTGGCAATCACTTGTGTGGAAACAGGCAACTAGTGAGCAGGATTGCTGGGATGCAGATGGGAAAGCAGAACAAGAAGTGGAGTTTTACATCTCCAGTTGAAGGTCTGCCTTGCTATTCTGTGCCTCTTCAGATACCAGTTGCTGTTGCTGCGTTTATTTAATGTGGATGCTTTTCCCCAGGGAATGAAGCAACTGTTGCTCTGTTTCTGTAACATTTGTTGAAATGTTGCTTTCCTTGGCTACAAGTGGAGGCTGAACTGTAGTCCTTGAACACCCTGCAATTGGGTGTTTAAGTTATACTCATTCTGCCTTTATTATACTAAAAGTTCGTTCCTGCTCTGTTACTGTGAGCACTTTGTTTATAACTGCACGCTTGTTTTCTGTAGGAAATTATTTTGTTTTCTGCATGGGTGTTCTTTACAGAAGCTTTATAATTAACTGTTTCATTTCTAAAAAATGCTTCTAAATAATTTTGGTATCTTTTCATGTAGACCTTCAAACAACCCTTCTCCAAAATCTGAAGTATTTAAACAGGGTGTGATTTGCTAGATGGGAATTGCATCAGGCTTCCATGCACAGTGCTCGATCAGGTGACCACAGTTTCCGAAGCTGATATTCAGGTCTGCTAAAGTACAGCCTCCCATAAAGACAAACTGTTTAGTCAGTGTTTAGTAGGGGGTTGGAGAAAGGCAGTGCTTTATTTCCCAAGCACCAATATGTGTTTTTTTTCTAAGCAGTGTTCTGCTCCTATAAATTGTCCTGCTGCTCTGCAGAACATTAGCAAGTCCAGCTCCCGTGCTGTCTGTGAACTTTAAAGGTTAAGCTCTGCACAATTGCTGTTCCCTTGGCTTAATAGTTTTGAACCATTATGAAAGTGAATGACACATTTACTTTGTAAAAACAGGTCTAATCCTACAAATAGCAAATGCACTTGTGTGCCTACATAGATTTTGTTCTTGGTATACCATCTCCTCCGGAGTTCAGTTATTTCTTTTAGTTTATTCCTTTCTAGTTGTTCCACTCACTTTCCTGTCAGTGTCTGGTTTTTACTTTGGAATGTGTTTCCTGCTTGTCCTTCCTCCCTCCATGTCCCTGGCTTCTTTCTCAGTGGGATCTTGTTACCATCTCTGCACTTGTTTTCCACTGTCTCTGACAGTGGCCCCTGCTCTCTGCCAGGCCTGATCCAGACATTCTGTCCTTTCTCCTGCTGGCTTTGCCTGCTCTTGTGGAGGCAGGGAAAGGTCTATGTGAACTCTTTGACACATTGGGTACCTGGCATCTATGGGAGGTTAAAAAATAAACAAAAGAAAATAAATGAATAACTTGTCTACTGTTTCTTTGGCGCTGCTGGGGCAGTTACCTCATATGGCACTTAGAGGAGAGCAGGCAGTGATTCTGTGTCCTGTACCCAGAAATAGCTGCTCTAAAGTGCCACTAGCAAGGAAACCTCTAAAGCTTAGCTGCAGTCACCTGCTTGCCTTTTCCCCCTTACCTCCCAGAATATTTGCCAGTAACTCATTATGACTTCAGGAGAAGGGTAATTACATTACCTCGTTGGACAACTATATTTGATGTAGGTTTTTCTTTAGATTATTAGTTAGTAAAAGAAAATCTTGATGTACTGAAACAGTATCCTGTATTTCTAGTGTGATGGGGTGAAATGGACTTCCCTTAGAGTAAACTATTCCCATATTCCACAGGAGTTGTTGAACAGAGGATTAATGTGCAGATCTATGAAGATAAAAATTTGTACTCTACAGTCTCCCAGGGACTGGAAGTACTTATCACCTGGCTCTAGGATCTGATATGCTATGGAACAAGATTTGCTGCTTAAATTGGCAATTAGTTAGCAATTAGTTATGTAAACATGGTACTTATCACCTCCATGAAATACAGCCAGGTATGTAATCCCTTCAATTCAAATTGAAATATTCAATTCTACTTTGAAAAACACAAGCAGCCTCAGGGTTGAGAATTTGACATGCTTGTTACAAGCACAGCTGACTTTTCTAAACCCTTTAATGTGTCTAGGAAACTGTTTTTTGCTTGATTTTTTTTTTTTCACCCGCAGAAAAATGATGAAAATGGGAATTGCTCTGGTGAAGGGATTGAGTTCCCAACAACCAATTTGTATGAGCTGGAGAGCAGAGTTTTGACAGATCACTGGTCCATACCCTACAAGAGGGAGGAGTCTCTAGGCAAGTGCCTAATTGCATCCACCTACCTGGCAAGACTGGGTGAGTTCCCTTTCACAATTACACAGATTATCTGTTCAGAGTGTGTCACAGACAGAATGCTGGGCAGTTGTGTCTTTCACTTTAATCCTGCTGCTATTTTCTTACACCCTGCACAAATCACATCTCTGGGAAAGTGTTTAACAGTGAACTGTTCTACCCAATGCTGTAAAAACATCATTGATCTCTTTTCTTTCTCTCTAAAGTAATCTGTTTTCTTCAGTTTTTTTTCAAAAAGTGGCACACATGTGTCTTTATGTTCTAATAATTGTGGGAATTACATCTTTTCAGAGCTAAATTACTGACTCTTTTTTTTTTCCTTGTGCTGGGTATTTTCCATTCATAAAAGCAAGGTGTCATCTCAGTCCCTGCTGTACCATTCTTGTACAAGTGGTTGCTTTTCCCTGGTGAAGTGCTTATATTGCATTAGATCTGAATTTGACTCTTCTTATTCAGTACTTTGGCTGGGGTTTTGGAGGCACACCACACCCAACAACTGGTGTATAATGAGAGTACAAGACAGATTCTCAGTCGTGCATGATGGCAGACTAAAGGAATGTTGTAATCTCTTGCAAGAGTAGAAGTTGTTAAGTGGTTCTGGTTTGCTTCTCTGTTTCCAATCTGTGTTAAAAGGCTGGGCTTTAATTTGGTTTTGGTGGGAGGCTGTGAAGCATCAGTAATGTATGAATTGTAAACTCTTTTACTCAAGTTTACAAGCTACTTACAGTGCTAATAATGCTTGAAAAACCTGTAAAAGGTATTGGGAAATTAATTCTCAGTTCTGAAAGGCAGGTTCTCTCAAGTCATGCTTTTTGTGGCTTTAAAAACATGCTAGTTATGAAGGAACAATAGCACTTCTACTACTGCTAATTTGGGTTGGTGTTCCCTCAAATTTGCACCAAGGTCTCTGAGGTCATCTTAAAAAGTAATTTTATAAAAATACTGTTAAGAAGCACTTTCTTTTCTGTAAAGGTCTTTCTGATTCTGATGAGAATTGCAAGAGGTTTATGGACAGATGCATGCCTGAAGCATTTAAAAAGGTAAGTAGGTACAGTAGGCCAGTTCAATGTTTCTTTGTGTTGTTCATGGTGGAAATAGTGTTTTGTAATCCAGACTTCAGGCAACTACTGGATGGGGGTTCTTAGATTAAAATCACACTCAAAATATTTTCCTAGATTAAAATCATAAAAATTTAAATTTAAATCATACAAGATCCCAATTCTGTAACTCTGGCCAACTTTAGCACTTAGCTTTTTTCTTTTTTTTTTTTCCTCTCTTAAATGAAGAGCCCTGTAGTAATTACCAGAGCCCAAAGAGAGGTTTAAGGACCCTTGGATATGGCCACTGGTGGCATGGTCAGATTTCCATTAAATATTCTTTCTGTTATTTCTTCAGAGGGTTGCTAAATTCTTCTCACAATCCATTTAGAATTTTACCTTTCACCTCAGTTCTCAATGCCCTGTGTTTCTCTGGGCTGTTGTGAATTTGCTTTATAGAGCTCCCCAAACTAATTGACTTCCCACTATTCCATCCACTTTAGGTACTGCCTAAATTTCCCGCCCAGTATTTGAGCCATATGTATAAAAAAACATACATACCCTTTAAAAAGTTACTTTTTCCTAGTGTTAAAATTCTGAGAATATAGCTTCATTTAAGGAAGGCAGAAATTTAAGGCAAAAGTTCTTTTTCCATTTTATTATCAGAGTACTAATCTTACATATAATAGTTTTATATCACTTGGTATTTTTTGCATATGAAATAAACAATGTAGATTGTTCCTCCAGAAGGATAATCTGTAGAAATCTAAGTTCAGGATGTGCTGAATTACAATTTACAAGAAACTCTATTAATGGTACAAAAAGTAATTGTATGGGAGCTATTAAGTTTTTTATCTGCTTCTGTTCAGACACAGCAGAAATTAAATGAATTTGCAGATGGCAGCCAAGTGTCCTTTATAAACAACCATGAAACCAGATTTAAAGAACATGTTTCAGTAGGTGGGAGCAGCATTAAATACCTCTTTCTCCTGGTACATGTGCTTTGTTTTTCAATAGAAGCTGCTCAGAAAGTGTGAATTGGTAAATGGTTACCTCAGCTGAATCAGTGCAGCTTTATGGCTGCCTGTTTCAAGATTTAATAGTTGTGTGTTCAATCTGCAGACAGATTCATTTCATAGTAGTTGTTCTTTGCAAAGGTTACAATCTCTCTTAGTGCATGCAAATGGAAAACACTTTGATAGATTTTATTTTCTGTCATAAACTGTGATTTAAGGTGTGCTTCTGTAAAATTACAAATTGAGTTAACTCTTAAGCCATTAGTGCAGAAAGAACATCTCAAAACCACACCAGACAGTGATGACTGCATTCCAAGGGAACATTTATTCTGAAAAAACAGTTTCAGGAGTTGATAAATTTGTCCTTGCTTGTGATTGTGCTCAAACTTTAAAAAAAAATTCTTTTTTTTTTTTTTTTCTTTTTTAGCTATTAACATCCAGTGCTGTTCACAAGTGGGGAACTGAAATCCATGAAGGAATCTACAACATGCTCATGCTGCTGGTGGACCTGGTTGCAGAGAGAGTAAAACAAGATCCTATCCCCGTGGGCCTGCTTGGTGTGCTTACAATGGTATTTGACCCTCTGATGCAGTTTCTAATATCTGGGTATTTGCCATTTTGTATTTATGCAGCTGATGCTTTTTCCAACTGTTTCAGTTGTAGTTCATTGTCTTAAAATCTACAGCCATTGCTTGCTGCAGGTATTTTACCTCCAGTATGCAATTCAAAGGAGTGGGTGCTGTTCAAAACTTCTGAAAACTACCAGTTTAAAAAAAATAGATCACATTTTTGTCACTTTGCTGTTTATTTTTTAAAACTGATTACTTAGAGTTCAGTTGTGTGTTTTATGGACCTCTGGCTCATGTGGTTATTGGATATATAAAGGCTTCAAAATGTTTTATATGTTGAGAACTGAGAGGCAGGAGAAGGGGGCTTGTATTCAGCTTTATTTTCTGCTAGATCTTTAACTGTCAACCAGGAGAATGCTCAGCTAAAGCAATTATCAAGATAAGTTTTGAAAGTACCATAAGGCACCTGTTCATTGCCATGGGCTTTTCTTTGAAGGCATTTAATCCAGACAATGAATATCATTTCAAGAATCGAATGAAGGTGTGCCAGAGAAACTGGGCAGAAGTCTTTGGGGAGGGGAACATGCATGCTGTCTCACCCATATCCACTTTTCAGAAGGTAAGCATGGCCATGCCCTAAAAACTAATTGTAGGGTGGATGTCTTTGTCTCAGATAAGATTATTTATTTGTAAGACAAAGTTTAAATATGTTACCAAGAATTACTGCAAATAGATGTGCCATGTATGTTCGTCTGTAGACATTAATTTGTGCTCTCAAATTGTTCCAATTCTCTCTTAGAGGCTGCATTTAGAAATGGGTGAACTTTCATGTCTAAAGTAGCACACCAATCTGTGTTTTGCTTTAGACATGAAGCACACAACGGGTGGGTCTGTGTATTTAGGGACTGACATCTGTTTGGTTGTTGAGTGTGAAATGACCAGGATAACTCCAAGTGTCTAGTTCTAGTAGAGAATTCAGGCTTTTCTGACAGCCAAGGATAAAATAACTTCAACTCAAACACACTGGCAAGGAGGCAGTTTTTGAGGTTTGCACTGTCTTATCACAGTTGTTCCAGATGGGTGGGTCCAAAACAGCATCAGTGGAGTTGATTTCTCCTTCAGGAAACAAGTTTGTGGCCGTAGAAAGAAAATTCTACATCCGTTGCTTTGGGGAAGTAATGTTCCACACTGCTACAGTGCTATAAATACAGTTGCTTGTGAGTCAGCAGCCACAATGTGATCTGTTGCCACAGCACATGGGCAGTGATGTCAGGCAGAGTCCAAAACAGGATGATGCTCATGAGAACCAACCAGAGCTCCAGCTACACTTTACAGGAGCTGTTACAAACACTGCTTTATTTGTGTAATAGTGCCTCCATTTGAGGTGTGGGTTGATGGGCTGAATGTGTGTCCAAATGTCTGTTTCAGAAGACAAATGTTTTGCATTGATGTTGCAGCTGATAATTTGTTCCTATTCTTATTGTTCAAGGAACCTCATGGGTGGCTGGTGGATCTGGTAAACAGGGTAGGTGAATGTAAACCAGAATTGTTTGTCACTTGAATTCGTTGGTCTTCAGGGGTAATTTCTTCTCCCCCCCTCACCTTGCCCTTGTTTTTTCACTCATCACTTTTCTGACAACCACAAAAAAATTAGTTTGAGATTTTAATCCTGCCTTGTAAAATGTAGCTTGTTGAGTTGTTGCCTTCTCCCTTGAGCACCTTTCCCCTAACGTGGTATCTATGACCTGGGGAATTTGAGAGCCCAGCTAAGGCTGCAATCAAAGGTCCCCCAGGCAAAAGTGCCAGTCCAGTCAGCTGTTGCTGTATGTTGTCTGCCTTTCTTCCCTCTGTCCATTTTTACTCATGACAGAGTTTCTAGCTTGATGCTTACCCTGCTCTCATGTATAATTGCATTGCATTCCCCAGTGTGCCCCTGCATTCCCATGAAAATATAAAGCTTTGTTTGGACGGAATGTTCCATGGTAAAGGACACTTGTTGGCATCTCAGGAACTGCCAGTGATGAATATTTTCCATAATCTCTTATTTAAAAGATAAAACACTGTAGTTCACTGTGTAATACTGACTATTTTATTTCAGTTTGCAGAGTTGGGTGGATTTTCAGCAATTCAGTCCAAACTCAATTCTGAAGATATTGAACTTGGGGTGAGTCCATCTTCTGTCATGAGACTTCTCCCTTTCCATTTTACCTTTCATGCAGAACCAGCAGTGGCCCTTTTGGCAGTGCTTTTACCTTTTCTTTGGTACCAGAGCAGCACTCCCACAGAGCCCTGGAGAACTGCTGTCAGGATGAAGATCAAATGAGGTTGTACATAAGAATCCTGACTGAAGAGCAATTAAGACTTCACAGAGAAGAGGATAAATTAGTGTACCTTTCTGTTAGCATTCAGCCTTCTGGTTAGACATCAATCAAAGTAGTTTTGTTGTATGTTCACCAGTATGTCCCTGGTTTTCTGTTTACTGCACTCATAGCTGCGTTTAGCTGCAAGCAAATTGACTTCTGTCATTTATTATAGAAATCACTGTTAAGGGAAAAATTCCTTAGGAAGACAGACAGTGTTCTAATCCTAAACAACTTTTCAAGAGCAGTGTCTTAAAATTGACTGGTTCAACAGAGCTAAGCTATTTTTGGTGATGAAGTCTAACTTGGTTAGTTTTAGCTTCCTAACCTATATTCAGGAGACTTCCAATTCTTTCAAGCCTTAGAGAATGAGGAGGCTAAAGGAAAACTATGTCATCTGGAACCTTGTCCCCCAGTATAAAATCAGTCTGCTTCCAGTGACATGCCACTTGGAGGGAATTCAACTTTTTTTTCTTGGGGTATTGATATTTTCTGCTTTATATTGAAATAGGTTCATATGTGAGCTTGGCAGAAGAATAAGGAAAACCTTGATATACATGCCAGTTCTGTAATAGAAACTTTGACTTGACTTTGTTTAATGATTAATAACTGCTTGCTTAGGAAGGAAATCTGGGTCAGCATCATTAATCTGGGCCTTGGATTGCACTGCTGCACACTCAGTTCCACAATTCTTGATCCAGTGTGAAAAGAAACTGATTTTGATATTATTTATTGGCAAACAATACTTTTATACGTTTAATTTCTTGATGATAGATACCACCTTAAAATCATGCATTGAAGAGATCTTGACATGTATATGACACATTTACAAAAGCTTTCTCCCACGTATTGCCTTGGGAAAGAAATTTGCCATATGGCTTTAACCTTAAATTTTGCATTCACACTTTTGATTGCTGCAGAGAGCAGGCAAAATGTGATATGTTCCTTTCCGTCTGTTTATTTCTGTGACTGAAACAGATCTGTCAGAGAACACTGAACAGAGTGATGAGAGGACCAAGATTAGTGAAAACTGGGAAGGCATTTTTTATTTCAGACAAAAATACATAACACATACTGTATGCCATATATAATACATAGCACATACTCTACTGTGTGCCATAGAGTAAATCTTTCTTAAACCATGTGTTGTTGTAAAGGACTTGCACACCAAAAACAGTCATAGGAAGTGACTGGAAATACATAATATAAATGATACTTGTTCACCTTTATTTACCTTTTAATCTATAGATTACTATGAAAAGATTCTCTGAATATGCACCTAAATAGTTGCTGTCTTTCTTTCAGGCAATCTCTGCATTAGTTCAACCATTTGGAGTTTGTGCAGAGTATCTTAACTCTTCTGTAGTACAGGTAAAATGTCTTTGTTATGACTTGTAAGAGGACTAAAAATTAATTTCCAACTGTGTTGGTGTGAAACTGGTGACTAATTTGAAAAGCCTTCAAACCTCACATTGCAGAAAGTACAAGAACCATTTTGAGCACGCTGAGGTGATGAGTAAATGGCTCAGACAATGTTCAGATTCATTTTCCAAGCAATTATCTGTAGTCATGTATCTACATCTGCAGCAGTGAGAAGCTTTGCCACTGCTATTAGTAAGCTTCAGCAGTAGAAGCCATGTGGGGAAAGAATCCAGCCTGAAGGATGAATTTTGCTTTCAGTTTAACTTTCTGGCTGAGATAAAGGGCATGGATATGAGAGTTTACACTGCAAAAATTGTGGTACAGGAAAAAAATTCACCAGGATCTCTTTGTATGTGCAAATGTACTCCAGGCTTCACTCCTGCCCTCACCACCAAAAACTGTTAAGTGACTGAAAGACATTATTTGAAGAGGATGTAGTTTAGAAGCCCCTGGGAGTAAGAGAGGCACATGCACCTAATAACCGATGTGTTCTTAGAGGTCATTTGGTCTGTTTGTATTTGCAAACCTGCATTACAATGGTCTGAAATGGGTTCTTACTCTAATAGCTTTTTTCTTCCCTGGACATAGCTACCAGGATAGCTTTATCATTTTTGTAGGTGTAGCTTTATCTCTAAGGTAGTGGTGAGCCTTCAGGTAAGTATTTCCTTTTGCTGCAGTCACGTCTTGAGTAATGCAATTGATTTCAGGAAGCATTAAAATGATTGTCATGCCTTTTCTCACGTTCTTTAGCCCATGCTGGATCCAGTCATTCATAAAATGATTAAATATGTACAGAATGTAGAAGAGAAGGACTTGAAAGACAAGGTAATGTTTTACATATTAAATATTTAGGAAGAACTTCCTGCGTGTCTTGGAAATGCTGTCAGTGTAAATTAGAACAATAGCTTTCTTCTCACTGGCAAGAATACAGCCTGTTCTGAGTTCTGACTGAATGACATAATGAAAATGCATTTATCCAATTCCATTCAATACCCTTTTCAGTAAATATCTGGTTTATGACCCTTTCTTAAATATTTTGCCACTGTCACTATCAAATTTTGGGTTTTGTTGGTCCCCTTGTGCAACATGCTGAATGCTCACTTCTCTGACTCAAAGATATTTACTGACTTGCAGTCTGTTAAATTCATATTACTGTTGCAATAGCTGTTTGCTTCTGAGAATTTGGTAGTAAAGTGTCTGTGTAACTTGTGGCTACTTCCTGCATTACCCTGAATTTGGCATTCAGTTCTATTAAATTGTGTTGACTTTTTACTTAGTTAGAAATTGTTAGTTTTAAACAAGAAAGTATTCATAGGTTGTTGAACTAAAGGAGAGCAATTTACCAAATCTGAAGCTTTAACCAAAAGTTTCATTATCTTAAAATTTCTACTGTACAAGCAATACTTTCATATCTACCAGGTACTGTGTATTGATTAACCAGTCTGTTTGGTCACTACTCTTTGTGAGTCACTGCAGAATAGCAAAAATACCAATGCCTCTGTTTGTCCCTTTTCCTGTTGTTCTGTTTCAAACAGAGGCTGGTGAGTATCCCTGAGCTCCTGTCTGGGATCAAACTGCTGTGTATGCGCTTCCAGCCTGACCTGGTCACGGCGGTCGATGACTTGCGGCTGGACATTCTGCTGCGCATGTTGAAATCCCCCCACTTCAGTGCAAAAATGAATTCCCTCAAAGAAGTAGGTTGGCTTTTTGTCTGGCTCTGTGTGTGCACAAGAGCATGGGTTTGGGTAGGATGGGTTGTTAATAAGCCACTGAAACCACAGCTTTAAGAAAAGAGATGGCGCAACATCTTGCAAGTTATGTTGCCTTAGCAAAAGCTCGGTTCAAAATAAACACCAGAACAAGTTAATATAACAGGAGGTGTTTATAGCATTAGTAGCCACTGCAAGGCTTCCCAGTTAGACACAGTTTGAGAAGTGCCCTATTCTAAGAAATGCAATTTTAGATTGATTTATCTATGCTATTCATTGAATATTCACTCTGAGATAATACTGAGCATCCTGAGATGTATCCCATTTTTCTTCTTTCACTCAGAGGAAACAGGAAAAAAACCAAATGGGACCTAAAACCTATATTGATTTTTCAGTCCACTCACATCAGGTCATTGCACTACATAATTGTAGTATTTTATATTGTATTTTTTATTACAGTTGTATGTGGACACTGTAGTGTTTCAGAGTCCATCTTTGCTGCTTTTTTCCTTCTCTATTTATAAGAATATTGAGATGTTAAACCTCATTGCTGTTTGGTTCTTAATCATAAAGGCCGTGTATCCGTGGTGAATTTATAAAAGTGCAGCTTTTGAAGATTTTAGCAGAAATGTGCTTTTTCTCCCTCAAGTGAGGAGCCTGTATCAGTTCAGTATTGGATAAAAAGTAGGACACTGATTTGAGTGTAACAAGCAGAAGCCTGAGATAACCTACTTCTGGCATATCTGTAGAAAGATACCTGGCATTGCAGGCCAGCTTTTCTATGTCAGACTGAGAATAAGATTCTGCTGCATCAGAGACTGATGACATGGTGTTTCTGGTTAGGAATTTGCCTTTAAACTTATTAAAAAACAAAAGATGAAAAGTTAAAAAGCCTCCAAAAAACAACCAACCCAAAAAATCCCAAACACCTTCTGTACTCAAAATATTGCAGAATTCACACTTAAGCTTCATCATGAGCTTTTTTGAATAGATTTCATTCTCTGTGTGTGTGATGCAGGTGGGAATTTTTTTACATTTTTTAATTTTTAGGTAACAAAATTAATAGAAGACAGCACTGTGTCCAAGTCAGTGAAGAATGCAATAGACACAGACCGACTGCTGAATTGGCTCGTGGAGAATTCAGTCCTGTCAATTGCTCTGGAAGGTAAGAACTCTCCTAAAGCCTTTTGGCACATGCTTTAAATGACTTAAATTTAAAAATCTCATCTCTCCCTTTCAATACACTTTAATGAGCACTATTAACCAAAGTTCAAGAGTTTTGGTATCTCCAAAATAAAGTAAAATCCTGCAAATTCTGTAACTATCATCTAGTCCTCTGTTTGACATCTGTGCAGATGTCTTCTGTTGTACTTGGGGTTTTTTACTCAAAATTTATATACTGTTAGCCTCTAAAAAAGAGAGAAAAGAGGTGTTTTTCTTCTCAAGTAGTAACATTCTGTAGGAGTACTATCAGATGTATGAAGCAAAACAAAATAAAAATGGAAACAGCCTTGTTCTTTTTCTTTGTACTAATACTTGTCTGTAACAGTAAAGAAAGACCTTCCAAATGAAGACAGCTTTGTTCTCTCTTTTAAAATAATTAGTTCTTTTATATAAAATGAATGTATCTAATATTGTTTGAAATGTATTCATTGAGTTGCCTTTCTTTGTTTCACAGGTAATATAGACCAAGCACAATACTGTGATCGTATAAAGGGAATTATTGAACTGCTGGGCAGCAAATTATCTTTAGATGAACTCACTAAAATTTGGAGAATTCAGGTAAGCAGTCATGACAGGCAGGTGCTTTTAGACTGTCTTACAAACAAAAATTCAAATGAAGGGATTTTTAAAAATAATCTATACATCTCCATTGCAATGTGGAGGTGTTGAGATTTTTAACAGTATAATTAATGCAAAGATTTCCTTCTACTTCTTCCTTTACCATGTAAAATCAATTTCTTATATCACAGCTGCTGAATCCTGTGATGAAGTTCAGTTCTTTGCAACAAGTGTTAAGGGACTGCAGAAGTATTTGACTTGGCATAAGAGGTTGCCAGCCTGAAAACAGGTGACAGGAATATTTGTCTAGACCAAACTAAGATATTAGTGTTTGTGGCTGGAGGTATGGATTTAAAGTCAGAGTGTGACTTTAAAGAGAGTGAGTTCCATTCCCATTTACCTTCCTGTGCAGACATATAATTGACTGACAAGTCATCTTTTGGCCTTCACTTTAAGGATATTCAATTTATTTCTGTGTGGGGAAGGTGGTTTGAGTGCTCAGTAAGTGACACATGGAAACTTTGACAAGAAACTAATCTTCCACTGCAGGAAATGGTTTTCCTCTCTGTGCAAATGTTGATACTTTAGACTAAACTCATTGAACACTGTCAGCTCTGCAGTGTGTGTGGCATGGTAGCAAGCCTTTAATGCTCAGCAAAGTTGAAATGTGATTCTAGCTCCCTCACTTTTATTCTTTAATAAAAAGCAATACTTCCTCCCCCTCTCTGGCTGTTGTTACCATGGTGCTCCCATCCGTGTGGGAGGAGATTTTGTATTGCTCATTTTTGAGTAAAGCCTGGAAGAGTTTCAAAGATTCAACACCTCACACGTGAAGCTCAGCAAGCAATAGAAAAGGTGATGTTTGTACTGCTGCCACTGCAGCAGCTTGAAGCTGCTGTAATGATGGCAGACTTGTAGTTTCCTACTTTAGAATTCTTCCAAAGACTTCTCAGCTAGGGAAATGAGGAGCACAGACAGTTTACTCTGAACTTGTGTTTCTACCATGCTAAAGGCTGCTAGTCTCACTCATTAGTGTGAATAATAATGCTTACATGAAGGTTTTTCTCTGGCTTGTTTGGGTTGAAGACCTACCTTCTTGTGTTTTCCTCCTTTTCAGTCAGGACAATCCTCCACTGTGATTGAGAACATACACACCATTATTGCTGCAGCTGCTGTGAAGTTTAGCTCTGACCAGCTCAATCATTTATTTGTTCTAATCCAAAAGGTAAGTTTTCACATGAATTTACATACCTTAGGAAGTGAATTGATGAGATGTGCTTGTGCATCCAGCCTACTGAAAGGCAAATACCTTGAATAAATTTGTATTTTCTATATAAATGTAAAATTTGCTATTAAAAAACACATAACTTTTATGTTAACCCAGAAGCCTAATTTGCTGCTGTATTGCTAATTGACTTGGATTTTAAGTACAGTAGGTAGCCAGTCCTAAGGGACTTAAAGTGAGATTTTATTATTATATTTAATCCCTAATAGTATTTGAAAAAGAGTTGAGCGAATTAGTGCTGTCACTCCCAGCAACAGAAATAAGGAAATACTTAAAATGAAAACATATTTGTTTGTATTTTGATTTTCCTGCAGTAAAGTAATTGTGGATTATATTTTTGTGTACACTTGAGATGGAACAGCCTGACAGAGGTGCTCTAACATTGATTTCTTTGCTGTCCAGAGCTGGGAGACAGAGAGTGACCGAGTGAGGCAGAAGCTGCTGAGCCTCATTGGGCGCATTGGCCGAGAAGCACGAGTGGAAACAACCACTGGCAAGGCAAGGGGATGGTTTTCCTTTGGAATTTTGATTTGTTAAATGTAGAGTAACCTCTGTACTTCCTAGGTCCTGACTATCCTTGCCCTTATCCTGCAGGTTCTGGAGGTACTTTGGGAGCTGGCTCATCTTCCAACGTTACCGTGCAGTCTTATCCAGCAGGCCTTGGAGGAGCACCTGACAATCCTCAGTGATGCATATGCAGTGAAAGAGGCAATCAAAAGGAGCTACATCATCAAATGCATAGAGGATATCAAGAGGGTTGGTTTATTACTTTATCTTTTCCAAAATGAAATCTTATCTAGCCTCGATGTTGCCCTTTTCTTTCAAGATGCACAAATTGTGTGTCCCATCTGTAAGTTCTTACCTTGGGGAGTCCTCGAGAGGGGTAGGCTTTGTGTGAGCCACTTTGTTGATCATGAGACTCATAGTAAGTCTCTTGCCTTTGTTTTAAGCAAATTTTCAGCACAAGGAGTGATCAGTTTATGGGAAACTACCAGGATGGGCCCAAGGTTAGAATTTGCAAATGGAACCACTGTAAAGGTATGTCAGTATTTTCACTGTCCCTTTCATGTGAAAGCCTAGATTAGTTTCTTTTGAGTAAAGCATGTGTTCTGGCATGACCGATAAGTCTCCAAATACAAATCAATATTTCAATTGTAGTAGTTTTGTATTTTAGTAAAATACTTAACTCTTTTCCTGTAACATAAAGAAGCCATTCCCAAAGCTGCCTGTACTGTTTCCTGGCAGCAGCAGAGATGTGCATGGCTTAAAAGACTGCATACATTCTCTCCTGCGCTGTTCACGTAGCAGGCAGTTTGTCTTCAGGCCTGCAGGAATGCTCCTGTCTTCTTTTTTCAGCCTGAAGTATGCTGTAAATAGAGAAAAAGGCTTGTATTTTTTTTTTTGTTCATTTCTTTCATAAATTAGGTTTTGTCTGTGTTGCAGCATCTGTAGAGGATTTAATATGTTTAGGAGGTATAGTATGTTGATTCTTGTTATTGATCACACTTCTGTGTGTGTTCATGAATATGAATTTTAAATCTTGGGTTCTCAATATCCGTGAAAGTTGTAGGGTTTTTTTTTCTTTTGGATCTTCTCTTATGCTTTCCTAATCTCATTCCTTTTAATTATATTCTGGCAAGGGCTTTTACATAGGTGCTGCAGTGGGAAACATTAACAAAAGCTGTGATTGTAAACTAGAAGGGATTGGGGTAAACATACAGCAGACTTCTAAAATACATGGTGTTCTTATTTCCCTTCATTAGGGAAATGAAGACATAAAATGGGAGGGAATGTAATGTCAAAGCAGCTTTCTCCAATTTGTGAGGGAGTCTTCAGTGGAGAGCTCTCTATTATGGTTAAGTTCCTTCAGCCTCTCTGAGTGTGTAGGTGGTATTTGGGTGTTGTCAGTGTTTAAACCAGACATCACTTCTCTGAACAAGCAACCTCAGTACTGGTCTGTGTGGTCAAACTTTGCAGAAAATGAAGCCTCCCAGAAAAGTGATGAGCAGTTCTAAAAATGAGGTAGGAGGGTTATTCTTTGTAGGATCTCTTTCAAAATGCAGCTTAAGTATCCTTTGCTTCCTATCAGGGAGCTGCTTGCAGCACCAATCAGAAATTTCTTGTCTCTTAAGCCTCAGTAGTATTTGAAATGCTTCCTTCTGTTGCTCTTCCTTTAGCAGTAAGTAACATCATTTGACTGGATTTGCCCTTTTGTGCCCTTTTAGTCCTGTTTCATCTCCCATAATTGAGGAAGGTGGTGGTTATCATCTCTCCCTGGTGCAACTGAGCTCTTTTTGGCTACTTAATTTGCATGTTCTCTAGCAAGGAGCTGGCACTTTGGGCTTAATAATAGGGATAGCAAAATGGCATATGTGTGTATCAAGGGACTTCTTGTGAAAAGAGAAGGAGAGCACTTTGAGTGGGTTTGAAAAGAGAGCAGGAACAAGTACCTGAAGCCAGCAGAGGTGGTAGCTGTTCTTTTGAAACAGCAGCCTTAACAGATATCATTAGGCTTCCAGAAGTCTGAGAGGAAGGTTAATCTGTTGTTGAGCACATACCACATGTGTAACTGTTTTTACCTTTCCTGCTGCCAGTCGTCCCAGCACAATAATCCCCAGTTTGTGTGGGTGGTGCCAGCCCTGCGTCAGCTCCACGAAATCACGCGCTCGTTTATTAAGCAAACTTACCAAAAACAAGACAAGGTAAGGCTATATGCTGGCAAGATTGTTGAAACTTTTGTTGTGTCTGAGTAGCTCAGCCAAGCATGGAAGTTTGAATTTAGAAAAAAAAATTAATTAGCTAATAAACTATTTTAAAAGTAGTTTAGTGATGTAGCATAAGCAAACTGTTGGAGTAGAGGCGCTGTGCTGTCCCTTAGTGAGTGTGTGTTTGTGTATGTATAAATCTGTTTGCTGTGTCAGGACTAATTTGTTTTATTCTCAGCTTTTTGTAGAATAATTAACAGGCATGTTTGTGTTAAGAAATGAACAATGGCTAATGTTTAGACCAACTGCTTTGTAATTGAATTGACATTGACTCTTGGAAAGCAGACTGAACTACCAGCAATCATGTGTGCTGTAGAGTGGCTGTGTGGAGGTGTGGGGCTTTGCAATCTGCAGCACTTGTGTTTCAGCACAAGCTGAAAACATCAACATCAGGGGGGTTGGGTGCTTGGATGGGGAACAGCTGACTCTGAGTGGGGGTACACGATTCCTTCTGGTAAGAAATGTGTGTCTGGAGAAGAGCAGATTGCTGCACACACATCCCTGTTTAACTATCGTTTTAAAACCATCCTTTCTCTCTTTTATTTTATTGCCAAGAGCATTATTCAAGATTTAAAGAAAAACTTTGAAATAGTGAAGTTGGTGACAGGAAGCTTGATATCCTGTCACCGTTTGGCT
Source organism: Fringilla coelebs (assembly GCF_963513975.1). Taxonomy (NCBI): domain Eukaryota; kingdom Metazoa; phylum Chordata; class Aves; order Passeriformes; family Fringillidae; genus Fringilla; species Fringilla coelebs. The sequence continues at coordinate 4,747,626 of NC_140067.1, forward strand.
GCATCTGTGGCAGGCCCAGGAGGGCTGGTGGGAGCAACACTGGTGGATGGCCGATACACCTACCGGGAGGTACCGGATTTCTTTACCTTCTTGTTTCATTTTTGAAATTCACTGGTGAATAATTATTTATAGTTCTGCTACTTACATATGAAAGCTTGTTGTACCCTTGCTATTATGTAGAATAAAGCTGTGTAAACATTACACAAAATTACAAAATTCCTTAGCAAAATTTCTACCTGATGAAGAGTAGATCTCCCCATCCTAGGATCTGTTGTTGCCAAGTCTGTGCAGCTTCCACCTGCTTCACCAGCTTCAGTTCCTGGTGATACCCTTGAGTGTGTTGTGAAGCTCTTAATACCTGCAACAGATTTGCTAATTAGCACATAGAAGCCACACACACAAATAGCAGTTTGTTGCTAATCCTTTGATAATTATTTTTTCCACACTAGTTTTGACTTAGTGTCAAATATCAGCACCAGCAAAGTAAGAGCAAATCCAAGGAGACTTTAGTGTTTGTTTTTAGAAAGGTAGCCACAAAGTATATGTAAAATAGAAATAAACCTCACAGTTTCTGTTTCTAGGCTTTTCAAAGTGTACTGTTGTTTGACAGCTAAATTTGCAAAAAAAAAAAATAGAATGTTCAGAGTACTTGTTTCAAAAAGAAAAGTCTTAAGCTTGAGTTTTTGTTTCCTCTTTCTCAGTATTTGGAGGCACATCTAAAATTTTTGGCATTTTTTCTGCAAGAAGCCACCCTTTATTTGGGCTGGAATCGTGCCAGGGAGATCTGGGAATGCCTTGTAACTGGCCAAGATGTTTGTGAGTTGGACCGAGAGGTAAGAAAGACTTGAAAAGTTGGTTTCTGTGGTTGCAGAAGGAATTTTAATGGATCATGAGCAGCATGTGTGTTTGTTGAGACATGTGGAGTGTGAGTATCTTTGTGTAGGCTACAGCAGGCACTGTTAGGAGTTCACTTATGGCCAGGATGCTCTTTTAACACTGACAAACATTTAATATTTTTTGTTAACAATTGACAAAATTCGACTGGAAGAGGGACATTGGCTGGGAGATTAGGTGAAGATGCTGGTTTGAAAAGGGGCATGTGGAGGTTGGTGCAGACACAAGGACACATTAATTGTTAAGGTGAAAGATGACTGTGAGGTACCCTAAAGCTGCAATGCAGCCTCTATAACATGTGAGGTTACCAGGAGATGACATTTTGAACCTCTTGCTCTAGATAAAACTTCTGCAAGATGAGTTACTGTGGTATCTGACATGGTTTGCTGTGTAAAACTAAAATATTTGATGTGACAATGGGGTAAAAATTATGTCTGCCTTTCATTCACAGATGTGCTTTGAGTGGTTTACAAAAGGGCAGCATGATCTGGAGAGTGATGTGCAGCAACAGCTCTTCAAAGAGAAAATCCTTAAACTGGAATCATATGAAATTACTATGAATGGTAAGAAAATGGATTTGCTGAACAGATTTGGGGTTGAAATATATACCAGAAATTTGCTTCCCAAGCCTTCAAATCACACACCTAACCAGTTCTACAATCAATGCAATAAAGGGGTCTGTCATTTTGAGCTTTATTAGTTATAGAGGGAAAAGTTCATCTCCTGTATTTGATAACTTTACTTTTTAAACAAAGAAACCAAGCCTGACCAGCATAAAAAAATCTGCACCTTTTTTCATTTTCAGGTTTTAGTTTATTTAAGACATTCTTTGAAAATGTGAACCTGTGTGACCATCGGCTGAAGAGGCAAGGAACTCAGCTGGTGAGTGTGTTCTGCCAAGTTTGTTCCTGTGTCCTACCTGTGTCCTCTTAGGGACAGGGAGGTGAGACCAGGGTTGGGTAGCAGCTGTTTGACATGGTCATGTTTGTATTAAGGACCAGAATGTCCTTGTAGCATTAACATTGTTAAATTCTGAAGCTAAAATTTTGACAATTTCAACAGTTTAAATTCAGCAATTGGAAGCTGGAAGCTGCTTTGTAGCTTGTAAAACTTTGCATTAGGAAGTACTGAACTGTTTTTTTGAAAATAATCATAGATTCTAGTGTGCAATTTTTTTCTTCTCCCTAGCACTGAAAGTCTTTTTTAATTATTTTTTATTTTTCTTCTTTGCATGGAACTTAGACAATCATATTTAAATTCTAACCTACTATAATTTTTTTATTCTGAGCCTTCAGTGGTTTTGTTAAATTAATAGTTATATGTTAAGTAGTTTTCTGTAGGCATTTTAGATCTTTATCACAGAGAACTTACTTCAAATGCAGGATTTTTTGCCAAGTATCATAGCAGGTTTTGTGATGGTTTATTGTGTGGTTAGCTACCATGTTGACTTTTTTGAAACTAATTCCATTCTAGATTAAATTTTTCCATGCTTTTAAATTTTTTAATTTTTCAGTTGGCTCGATTGCTGTTGTTCTTTGGAACTTGTTTATCCATCAGTAAACAATTTTTTTTTCTTGTATAAATACACAAATGTGCAGCAGTTGGTTTAGCTTTGCACAGTGCCAAAGTTTGGCAGCATGTTGGAAAAGAAAATTTTTAAGTTTTAATCAAAAGGTGCTTTTCCAACACTTTTGTCCCTGTAGTTCTTGTGTGAGAGATCCAGTCATGTTTTACTGTTTCCTTCTTTGTGTAGAGCGTAGAAAAACTGGAATTAATAGGAATGGATTTCATTTGGAAGATTGCAATGGAGTCACCAGATGAAGAAATTGCCAATGAAGCTATTCAACTGATAATAAATTACAGCTATATTAATCTAACTCCCAGATTGAAAAAGGTAGGCATATGTACATAAATGTCCTTTGACATTCATGAAGTCTTGATACTCTGCAGCTGTTGTTGGGTTCTGTCAGTTTATGAGTAGCTCCCATGATTTTGGTGTAAATTCTAATTAATTTGTACATTTTATCTTTAGGATTCAGTTTCACTGCACAAGAAATTCATTGCTGATTGCTACACACGATTAGAGGTAAAGGACAAATTTTAATTATTCTCATGCCTACATCCTTTTGATTCTGTTTCTAAGAATAAGAATGCTTGTCTATGATAATTCCATTTAAAGAAAAAAATTCTTTCCACAAATATTTTTTGTCCTCTGAGCTTTCCAGGCCATCCTGACTGTCTCTTGCTCTGCTCTGTGTTGCAGGCAGCCAGCTCTGCACTCGGCGGTCCAACTTTAACTCACGCTGTCACCAGAGCTACAAAAATGCTCACAGCAACTGCCATGCCTACAGTGGCAACATCAGTTCAGTCTCCTTACAGGTAGGCCAGCCTCTCAAGGGATAAAGAAGAGAGTAGACATTTGCTCCCAGCTGCTTCCCACAAGATTTTGAGTGCTAATTAAAATTCTCGGTGGTTGGTAGTTGTACATTCTGGTGGTTCCTCAACTGAATATTCCAATTGCTATGCAATAGGAGTTCCAGAGATTTTGGAAAGAACTGTGTTTAAAAACAAAACAACAAGGAAACAAAGAAAACCGAAGCCAAATAGGCATTAAAAAACCCCAAAACAACACATCAAAACCAAATAATCCACCTTGCCTCCAGCCCCCCAAAAATCAAAACCAACCAACCAAAACAAAACAAAAAACCCCACAGGTTATTACCAGCCTATTAAGCATGTAATATTTCTGAGGCAGTGGTTCTTCTTAAATTAGGAGAGAAAAGGTTGTTTTTTCAACCTCAAGCTTAGTTTAGTCATACCTGAATATGTGTAACTTAAATATAGGAGCATAGGGTGGGACCTTTAGAAACTTGAATCTTCCTCTGAAGCTGGCAACATCTCAAGCAGTACAACATGAGCCTCTTTTCCTAGTTCATTTCTGCTGAATTAACTCCAAGTTTAAGGTGGTGCCTTCAAAACCAGACAATTCATGGTAGTTACCCGTGGGCGTTGGAAATGAATCTGTGAGACAAGTTACTCTTGTTTTCAATGTTTATCTTTAGGTCAACTAAACTTGTAATAATTGAGAGACTGCTGCTGTTGGCAGAGCGTTATGTGATAACAATAGAGGTAAGATGTTTCATTTCCTACTAGGCAAGGCTAAGAACACAACTTCCATTTTTATTTAAAACCAGTTAAAGTTATTTCAACATGCAATGCCAGTTACCCACCATCACAGAATTGTCTTTGTTTTCAAGAGTGATGTTTACTGTCATCCTTCTCTTCCTGTAGGACCTTTACTCAGTTCCCAGAACTATTCTACCTCATGGTGCCTCTTTCCATGGACATCTTTTAACCCTTAATGTTACATATGAGTCTACCAAAGATACTTTCACAATAGAGGTAGGTGTGCCCAGCTTGTGTGGGCCATGGATTGTTGGTTATGTAGCCACTCTTGGTGATTTTATGGTTGGACTGAATAGAGTAAGATGGTTATAAAGATTAGCTTGAAAACTCTTCTTGAAAATGTTAAAAATAAGTATATGGAAGTGTTTGTGGACCAAATGTATTTCTATCATTAAATTCCAGGATGGGAAAAATAATTTTTTTGCTCACTGTGGGTGTTGGAGCATTTCTCTGCTGTCCTATCCTGACACTCTTACCAACAATACTTTTACCACCCTATGCAGGAAAACTCTTTCAGTAGATTTTAATTTTTCTTGGCATTTACTGCTTGAGCAGACTTACTGAACCAGTGTTGTTTAATTTCACAGGCTCATAGCAATGAAACTGTAGGAAGTGTCAGGTGGAAGATAGCAAAGATGTTGAATTCACCTGTGGAAAATATACAGATATTTGCCAATGACAGCCTGGTATGTTAACTGCAAATAAATCCCATTCTTTATGCAATTGAGTCTTTTCCAGAACTAAACAATAAATATTTTCTTGCAGCTAACAGTAAACAAAGATCAGAAACTACTCCACCAGCTGGGCTTCTCTGATGAACAAATCCTTACAGTCAAAACATCAGGAAGTGGGACTCCATCAGGGAGCTCTGCAGATTCCTCAACCAGCTCCAGCAACAGCAGCAGTGTATTTAGTTCATCCTATGCAATGGAACAGGTACAACAGAAGCCTTCCCTCAGATTTTTCCTGAAGCAGGAATAGATGGGGGAGAGAGTAAGAGCTCCAGTAACATCTGCCAATCTTTAGTAATCTGGTTTTGCTTCCAAACTGCAATTGAAACAAATTATCTAAACACACAACTGCCTTGTGCACACAGGTTGGATTTTATAATCTGTACTCTGTCACCTATGGTAGCCTGCTTGGTGTTTATTCATCTCTGCAGGGACTTTTAAACAAATAGGACCCATCTGGTTTGATTTTGAGACTGTGTATTTGTTGAGGGTAGAGATTTCCACATATTCACTAATAAAAAGCTGCAGTAGAAAAGTAAAGCATCAGCTGGCATGTTCAGAGCACTCTTGATCTGCTTTGTATTTTGCTTTTCATAACACCTGACTTCAAAAATTGACTGTTTAAAGGGAAATGGAATTATGTAAATGTCTCAGCCTAGAAAGTAGCTGGGATTTCTGTGGGTCAGGCTGGGATCTGGGCCATTTGCTCCAGTGAAGAGCTTTGTTAAATTTACATGTAACAGAGAAGTGAGAAAAAGACCTTTGTATTTCTGCTCAATTCTCAGGAGAAATCCCTCCCTGGAGTGGTCATGGCTCTCGTGTGCAATGTGTTTGACATGCTTTACCAACTTGCCAACCTGGAGGAGCCAAGGTAAGCAGATTAAATGGTTACTAAATATTAAAGAATTGCTCCCAGTGCCCAGTTTGAATATTCCACTGTGTGCAGGCATCCACCAGGCCAGTGTGGCTGAGCCTTCGTTTTGTGCACATAACTTGGGATTTCTTTTCAGGATAACGCTGCGGGTGAGGAAACTTCTGCTCCTGATTCCCACTGACCCAGCTATTCAGGAGGCTCTTGATCAGCTTGATTCCCTGGGAAGGAAGGTATGGATTAAATAATTGATCATGGTGAGCTACACAAAGAGGATTTTACTACCAAGTTCCTTAAATTGTCAGATTATTGTACACAGAGGGTTTGAAACTACAGCAACATATATTCATGTTAAGTCAGTGTTTATTATTGAATTACTTCCAAGCAGCCAGAGGTGAGAGGGTTATTACAGGGGTTGTAGGAAATGGATTCCCAATTACAGCAAAACTGAGGAGTCTCAAAATATTTCTTCTGTGGCTTTTTCCTCCTAGAAAACACTGCTTTCAGAATCCAGTTCTCAGTCCTCAAAATCCCCATCCTTGTCTTCAAAACACCAACATCAGCCCAGTGCCAGTTCAATACTAGAAAGTCTTTTCAGATCATTTGCTCCAGGCATGTCCACGTTCAGAGTGCTCTACAATTTAGAGGTAAGAAAACAAATTTGTTTTTTCTGTTTCTGAACAGTAGGAGTTAAGTATTTCTTGGTGTTTTGGGCAGGAGTCCACTGTGATGGGGTCATTATGAAAAATGAAAATATTGTGACACAGTCTGCTTTTACACATGTGGTAAATTTTACACAAAATGAAAGGAACAGAAAGTTCCCTTCCAGAGACTTCACTGAGAAACCAGGTCCCTCTTTGTGTGATTTGCAAGGTGAAAGAAGTGTTCTGAAGTAAGTGGAGAGGAGCAAAGAAACATCAAATTCTTCTTGTTTGGATAAAATTCCTGCTTGAATCTCTAAATCCCTGAATATGCAATTTTTAGTGTGTGTGTATATATAAAAAATATATATTAAAAAAAAATAGGCCTTTAAAAATTAATGGGAGCTATTTTAAGTTGGATTGGTTTTACTTGATTAAATTTGTCAGAAACTTCTGTACTGTGTAAGTCTCCCGTTTTATGTCTAAGGAGGAATGTTTTTACAAAGCATTCAGCTGGGAAGAATTTTCACTATCCAAATGTGCAGGGCTTTTGCCAAGAGGCCTCTGGCCTGTTTTGGCTGCACAGGTAGAGTGGAATACATAGAAATCTTTTACCCCTAAGCATTCTTTAGCCAAAATCCTGGATAGGGCCCTGTAAAGATTCTGTCCTAGATTTCAGAGGATGGATTTTAAGGATTACAGGAGTTCAGCTGGTGTTGTTGGTAGGACACAGGAACCTGCACACTAAAAGCTGGACAGTGTTTAGTTCTACTTGCATGTCCCACTGTTTATAAGAGCCCATGACAAATGTGATTTGAACAACAACTTGAGGTTGGAGGACCAATTGCCAACTGCTTCCAGAACATTAGACAAAATTATTCTCTTTCCTTCATGGTGCATGCCAAGATTACTGTAGGAATTTTCTTGTGGTTGCTTCCCTTTAGGTTTCCACAGTCTAATATTAGCTCTTCATCTTCCTACACTGTCATCACACTCCTGCCTTAGGATTCCCCCTTTTCTGTACTGGAGTGAAAGATACTTGATTATGTCTTTGGAATATGTTGACAAGTTCTACAACTCAAAGCAAATGGCTTAGGGTGTCTTGTTGAGCTGACAGGTTGTATAGCAGTAGGATGGGACAGTTATCTGCTGCTTCTGTGCCAGAGAAAATAATAAAAGCAAGTAAGAAATTGCTTTCTTTTCTGGCAAGGGATGAGAAGTAATAAATTGGATTAGATGTGGAGATTTTATGAGTGGACTTGTTCCTCCATGCCAGTCAAGCCAATTGGAAGATGGTTTTTCTCAGGAAAAGGAATATGTGCTTTTTTATCCCCTCAGCTAGTGATCTGGTGAAAATATGGGAACCAGTCTGAACTGCATTCTGAAAAAAATGTGCACAGGAAATTTGCTGAACATATGAAAGAGATGAAAATTGAATGTTGCAGATGTCCAGGGCGTGATAAGATTTCATGCCTGGAACTCTGTAAAACATTCTTCTGATCTGTGAACCTGAATTTGTTGTACATGCCAAGGAGACTTTTCAAGAAAGTGAATAATATCTGTAGGGGTTTCTGGGATTTTGGGAGAGCCCAGGGTTTGTTTGGTTGATGGTTTTGGGGTTTCTGTGCAGGGTTTTTTGGTTTGTTTAGGTGTTGGGTCTTTTTTAATGTGAAGTGAAACAGATTATAAACAAAAATGAGAGCTGAGCCACAGAGACCACAGACTTCCTTCTGGCCATGTTTCTGAGTGCATTTGCACTCTGAAATTTAGTGCTGATTTAAAACAGGAGGGATGATAGAGTGGTGATGTTCATAAGGCCTCTAGAATTACCTGAGCCATGTTTTACAAAGAAACACCAGAATAATAGTGGTACAATTATATTTCAGAAGGTGTGAATCAGTAAGTAAGCCATCTATGGAGTGAACTGAAAATCCAGAACCAAGAAGAATTTGGGCTTCTAAGAAGCACCAAGTAAACCAGAATATGACATTCCATGTACTTCATCCATTCCCTAACATGTAAACTGCAGTGAGAATAGAATGCTTTGATTCAGAATAAGCATCTGTAGTTGCCATGGTTGTCCTAAATATTTAAGATTTATTGAATATATGAGCTTTCTCTTACTGACTGCAGTTTTGTGTAAGTGTATTATTAATTGCTTCATTTGTAGTGGATTTTTTTTTCTGTTACACTTTGAAACTTCACAGGTAAAGAACACTAAGAGGGGTGGTAGTTTACACCTGCTTGTTTATTTATTTATTGTAGGTGCTGAGCTCCAAGCTGATGCCGACTGCAGATGATGAAATGGCAAGAAACTGTGCCAAGTCTTTCTGTGAAAACTTCCTCAGAGCAGGAGGTTTGAGGTTAGATTTCAAAACCTTGACTCAATTTGTAGCACTTCATTCAGTTAGCAGTTGTGTGTGGTTTCCTATTTCCACATTGTAGCACACTAATACACCTGTCAGCTTCTTTTTCAGAGAAGAAAATCCACCCGAGGCTGTTTTACCTCTGTCCAGTAGCTGTCATATTTAAGAGAGTATATGTTGTTAAATCTCAGAATCAAGTTAGGCACAAATAAGCTTGTGAAATGTAGCTGGTACTAAAGTAGTTGATACTTGGATAGTTTGTGACATTTTAGTGTTTTAATTCAAATTTGCAAGTGTGTACATTGCTCTCTTCTGTGTAGATACTAGTGGACGTTTTAAGCAAAGTATAGGTCATGCAGTGGGAACCCAATTAAATTTGTAGAGTCTTGAAAATTCAGACCCTTCTGCTAAGAGTTGAGGCACAGTGTGAGTGGTTTGGAAGCCCTGACAATACTGATTGTGTGAGATTTATCAAGTATACTTTGCTCTTAGTAATTCTATCCATGACACTCCTCTGCCCAAGAGATCTTGAAGCATTTTCCAACAGGAGCAGGAAGCTTCCATCTGTAGATATAAAAGGAGAAAATGAGGATGTTGGCCCCCAAAGAAGTCAGTTTGAACTGGGACTCAGCTAAGTGGATAGGAGGAAGGAAAGATAGACACAAATTAATTGAATCATTTCCAAATGGAGTCTGTCTTATCGATTTGTTTTTAAGTTTGGTGGTGAATGTGATGCAGAGAGATTCCATCCCATCAGAGGTGGACTATGAAACAAGACAAGGAGTCTATTCCATCTGCCTGCAACTTGCAAGGTATGTAATTGCTTCTCATTAGAGAAAGTGCTGCTTTCTTGGCTTTTAGCATGCAGCTTTTAATATTTAAGATTATTGGCACGTTGAGTTCTGTTCCATTCATTCTGCGAGCGTTCGAATAGAAGCCAGATGTTTTTACTCTGTGAATGCAGGTTTTTGCTGGTTGGGCAGACAATGCCCATGATGTTTTTACTCTCTGCATGCAGGTTCTTGCTGGTTGGGCAGACAATGCCCACTCTGCTGGATGAGGATTTCATCAAGGATGGGGTGGAAGCTCTGTCCTCGCGGCCCTTCCGCAACGTGAGCCGGCAGGCGAGCAGGCAGATGTCCATCTGTGGCACTCCTGAGAAGTCCTCCTACCGCCAGCTCTCCGTGTCTGACAGATCCTCCATCAGGGTAGAAGAAATCATCCCAGCTGCAAGAGTTGCCATACAAGTAAGGAAGTGTTGGATGGGTCTGATGTAGCAGTGTCATCTCCAATGACAGCTGTATAACTCTGAGATTTTTAATCAGTCTTTTATGCAGGTTTTTGCCCTGGCTTCATTTAAAAGTCCCTAAAAATCTTGACCATCCGTGTCGCTTCCAGTCTTGATCTGAAATTTAACATATTGTCATAAATTACTTTGGCAGCACAAAGGGAAGCAGTACCCCCAAAAGTGCTTACAAGAAATAGATGTACACAGCAATCTTACTTGTGATTTATCTTCAGTCACACTTAACTCTTAAGATCTAACTCATGTTAATTTTCTGTGAATTGAAAGGAGAAGGCTCCTGCTTCAACTTGTGGCTTTATAGGAGAAGTCTCCTGCTTCAACTTGTGGCTTTATAATCCATGATACTTTGAATTAGAAAGAATTGGACAAGCTTTTCCAAATAGCTCATTAAAAATTAAATTTGCTTGATGGTATTGTGGAGAAAAAGGAAATTTTATATTTTCAGTACCTTAAAGAAATGTTTGAAAACCCATGGAGTCCAGTTGAAAGAAACTTCATAGTTCATGTGACAAGTATGCTGTGTTAGGTTGTTCAGCAGTGCTTCCCAAATGGATTGAACTATTGAAATGAGCATGCCTGCCTCCAGATTGGTGGCAAGGGTATCTATCCTCGTGGGGAATTAAATTAATTACTTCTGCTAAGATAGCAATGCCAATCTCTCATTGGGAGCAAAGAGACTTTTGAATCCTTGAACCTGTATAGAGAAGAAAGGTTAAAACAAATGTAAATGTCAATTTGACATGATCTAGAAGACACATTGCTCTCATCCCTGTGATTAACAAGGATTGTTGAGTATCACAGAAGTGACTGCTGTTTCATGTTCCTCCAGACCATGGAGGTGAACGATTTCACCTCCACAGTGGCTTGTTTCATGCGCCTCTCGTGGGCTGCTGCTGCAGGACGCCTGGACCTCGTGGGAAGTAGTCAGCCCATCAAAGAGAGCAACACTCTCTTCCCTGCTGGGATTAGAAACAGACTTAGCAGCTCAGGTGGGTCAACTGTGTCCCTAAACCAGTCTAAAATCATTTAGTTTCATTTTAACTGAGCACTTTGAAGCTGAATTCACTGGATGTTCATCCTCTTGAGTCTCCCCCAGCTTGTGACATTATACAACTAAATTACAAAAAAATCTGAGCAAATTTATGTACATTCATCAGGCATTCAGAGAAGTTTTTAAATTGCAGAGAACTGACCAAACTTCTGAGTAAAACTTAATGAACTACAGTACTTGTTTTGTTTTTTTTTTTTAATGCAGGAAGTAACTGCAGTTCAGGAAGCGAAGGGGAGCCCACGGCGCTGCACGCTGGGATCTGTGTGAGGCAGCAGTCTGTGTCCACCAAAGATGCTCTCATTGCTGGGGAAGCCTTGTCTCTCTTAGTAACCTGCCTTCAGCTACGTAGTCAGCAGCTAGGTATGGAAAAAAATTGGATTATTCACTATTTGGAGTATAAGGCAGGTGGGAGGAGGCTTTTGGATACAGTCAAGTAAAAAAAAAAAAGAGAAACTTGTAGATTTGTTAGCTGAGATAGCTCAAGCTGAAAACACAACATTTCATTAAAAATTACAAGGATTTTTTTTCCAGGACTGAAATAAGGCATGTAGTGCTATGCTTTGGTGAAATGTTTTGGGAAAGCTGACTTACTGCCAGAATATAAATATTTGCACTGCTTTTGAAGTCTGTAATTCTGTAAGTGCTGCTGTTTGCATAGCTCCTGTTTAGTACTCGAGTCTTTGTGTACAGGAAGTGTAAACATTGGTGGTGCAGGAAGACAAGGAAAATGCTGTTATATCATGGTGGCAGCCTCTGGTGAGGGAAGGAGACTGCTTTTCAGTATTGATGTCCTCTAGGTCCTGTGGTATTTTAATGCTAGACTATAACTGATTTATTTTAAAATATTATTTTTAATAAGATAGCCCGGTACTCTTCTGTTCCAGGATCTTTTTACAATTTGCCTTGTGTTGCTGATTTCATCATTGATATTCTGCTTGGATCACCAAGTGCTGAGGTGAGAGTCTTCCTCTAAATGCTCCTTCTGAAATGTGTATGATTTGATAATTTCATATAGTCTGAACATAAAATTGTTTATTGCAAGTGTTCCCACAGATTAGTATTTGAATAAATAACCTTTGTATGATTGTTAGTGATTCCAGTATCTGGTGATGGGTTGATAGAAAATGCTGTAGTATTTCATTTTTTAGGCTTGTTTCATCCATGAGATGCACAGGACTGTGCTGTGATTAATCTAAAGAAAATATTCTCATTTTGGTGACACAAATTCTGTAAAACTAGTTCTTTAGGGAAGGTTTCAAGTAACTTTGATTTGGGTAAAATTTGATGGATACTTCTGAAATTTTGAAAATTTATTCCAAGTGTTGGAACCCTCCTAAAATTCATTCTTTTTGATTTAAGATCATCTTGGGTATTCTAAAATCTATTGGCTTTTATGCTTACTTCATTTCATCATGTGTCATCTATTTTGCATGAAGTCATTGCATCTCACCCCTTTATCTGTATTTACAATTTGTATTTATCAGAGGTTTTCACTCAGGGCTGAACAGGGTTTGTTACATTCCTAGAAACCCTGGCTGGTGGGTGCAGAGCTCATAGCCTGGTTTGCACCATTGCAATATCCTGGTGGATTTCTAACATAACAGGAGCATGGGGGATTTTTCCAACCCTTGAGTAACTGCTGGTGTTTGACAATGACAATGACCCTGTTGCAGATTCGTCGCGTTGCCTGTGACCAGCTGTACACCCTTAGCCAGACAGACACATCAGCTCACCCAGATGTACAAAAGCCAAACCAGTTCCTCCTGAGCGTTGTTCTTGGGGCACAGCTGCCTCTTTGGTCACCAACCAGCATCATGAGAGGAATCAACCAGAGGTAAGTCACATGTGTGTTTATGGAGGAAGCAAATCTGACACATTTTGAAATGAGCAGCACTGTGGAAGCTCTGAGGAAAAAGGGATTAACACTTGGCAAGTGTTGGAAGTAGACATCCTGCAATTTCTAGAGGAGTAACTGAGAAGTTAAAGCATGTTGTTACTTTATTGTCAACTGATAACTAACTAGAATTGCCATGAGGTGAGGGAAGAAATGAAGATTCAATATGATTCCTAGCTGTTGGGAAGTAATAAGCACACCTAGATGCTGCTTTGGGTTAGATGGACAGAGCACACCCACTTTAAAGACAACTGGTTAGAGAAAAGTTCATGATTTTAAGTATACTTTTCTTCTATTTATATCTGTTTCAGACTTTTGTCCCAGTGTACAGAATATTTTGACCTGAGATGTCAATTACTGGATGACCTGACATGTAAGTATGTGCAGACACCTGATTCCTCTGTTCTGATGGCAGCTTCCAAGCTGTAGAAGAGATGCAGAACTGCCTGCAGAAGGGGGTTACTACACCTTGAGCTCAGAGGGACCTGCTAGTGTGCTGGCTGTCCTGTGCCAGTGCCTGGCATGGTCTGTTCTTGGCAGAGCAGGCTCATTCCTTCTGGAAAGTGAACTGAGCTCCCTGGTGGAAGGTTTACTTGTTACACAAGGGGGCAAAACTAGACCATTACCAAACTGTTGGAAATTCTTTGAATTTATATTCTACATTTCCAAAGCTGCTATTTTTTACTGTGTTCTTTTTTTTTTTCCTTGCAGCATCAGAAATGGAACAGCTGAAGATAAGCCCAGCTGCCATGTTAGAAGATGAGATCACTTGGCTGGACAATTTTGAGCCCAACCGCACAGCGGAGTGTGAGACTAGTGAGGCTGATAACATCCTGTTAGCAGGCCACTTGAGGCTCATCAAGACTCTCCTTTCACTCTGTGGGGCAGAGAAGGAAATGGTTGGTGAGTATTCCTCTTTAAATTGACTAGACTGGTGTGAATTCTGCATTAACACACGACTAGACAGTCATGTGAAGACATCGGTAGAAGTGATACGGAGCTGTAAGGACTGGTTTTAGCAGTACCTGTAATATTTGATAAAACATTTGTTGATGTGGTGCTATGAAGTGGTTTTGTTGTTATGAAACACCTTTTTGACATTTGCAGTGATAATGTGAGTATTTAACAGTAGACTGCTGTGTTTCAGGTTCATCTTTGATTAAGCCATTGTTGGATGATTTCCTGTTCCGAGCATCCAGGATTATTCTGAACAGCCATTCCCCAGCAGGCAGTGCTGCAATCAGTCAGCAAGACTTCCATCCAAAGTAAAAACTCTTTTTTTTTTTTTTTTTTTTTTTTTTTTTTTTTTTTGATGTTGAGTTTTGTCTTCAGTGTCATGAATGTGAATGTCAGTATTAAATCCTGCAGATAGTAGGATTTAATACCAGTGGTGGAGCATATCTCCAGTTTTCTACACTTCCTACATAAATGCCCAAATAGCATTTTATACATTTTTGTGTAATCTAATCCAATATCCTTGCATTTCTGTACTTCAAAGTCTGTGCATTGTAAGATCAATTATGAACTTCAGGCACAACTGAGTGCTGATTTCATAAGTCCAAAGAATATTCCTTTAGCTTGTTACTGCTTGGGAAGTTGGCTAAATTGGAGCATGAGCAGGAAATTAACTTCCCAAGCTCCTTGTAAAAGAGAATCTCAAAACTTTCACTACTTCCTTTTTTCCTTCTTCCTATTTTGTAAAAAAGCTAACACCAAGCAAGTCTCCTTGTACCTGAGAAAGCTGATAGAGCCCAGAATAGATCAGCTGGAGACAAGAGTGGCCTTCTCCTTCCTGTCACCACTGTCATGGCCGTGCAGTGTCTGAAGGGGTGGATGTAAATCAGCTCATGTGGATTTCTGAGCTGATGCAGCTGGATTGTTTGTGTTGTTGCACTGAGTAGTTGGTGTTAGATCAGGCATATCCTCACTGCCTTTCCCCAAACCCAAAAGAAGGTTCCAGTGGAGCATTTAACAACCCCTGAAATGAATGGGATTTGATCCACCTTAGTGTTTGGCTCCAGCTTTGCTCCTTTGCAGTTCATCCTAAGCATGCTCTTTTCTTTGCCTAAAGTAAATAAAGCCTTTGGCCTTCTGAAGAAAGGCTGCTGTGCTGAATGACTACTGAAAAGAGCTGAGTTGGGAGGGTTTTTGGTCTAGCTCAGGTCTCAGCTCATCTGTTGTAGCAAGGCTGTTGTCTGGGCTAGCTCTTCCCAAGTGTCCCTCCCAAAGTCATTTTGTCTCCATCAGCGTTACATGATGGAGAGCGTCTGTCTGTCTGTCCTCAGGCATGCAACCAATTCTGTCTTCTTTTAGAGCACCTCCTTTTCCTTCTACTGAATGTTAGCAAGTGTATCCATGTCAGTAAAGGAGGCTTGTTTAAAGGAGTATTCCTCTTGCCACTCTTCTCATTGGATTCTTCCCCATTCTCCTACCCCAAGAAAGAAAAAAAACCCCAGCACTCAGCAGTCCCTTGGGAGTGTTTAATCACTCAAAGTGTTCTTTAGAACATTAATTGTTGCCTGTTCTGAGTAATAAAGCTTTCTGGAATTAGAAACAATTGAGTCATGTAGGCAGTAGATCTCAGCTGTGGTTTTCTTTGCAGGTGCAGCACAGCAGACAGCAGATTAGCTGCTTATGAGGTGCTGGTAATGCTGGCTGATAGCTCACCCTCCAATCTCCAGCTTATTACAAAGGAGCTGCTTTCCATGCACCACCAGTGTGACCCTGCACTCACCAAGGAGTTTGATGTAAGCAAGAAGGTTTTTTTTATTTGTGTTTGCATGGTTTGGAGTGCTGGGCATGGTTTAGTTTGTTGCTTCATTCATGAGATTTCCATGGTCTTCAGTTTGAAATGCCACAAAGCAGCTAAGGGGAAATGCAGATACATTTGATCTTCCTCAGAAGCAGATACTCCAATGTGTCTTTGTTATTATCTGAGTAAGAAGGAATTTCCTAAATATCACAAATTTTATTTGTTGTTACCATTTAGGCCATTTTCAACAGTGTTGTGCAATGTGTTAAATATTTAAATGACTGAATACAGTGGTCTTGCAGTTTTTCAGAATTTATATTCCTGGTTTTCCATTAAATTGTTCTTAACAGCTCACATACAAGGGGGAGTGGTTTTAAACAGAAAGAGAGTTGTTTTAGGCTACATATCAGGCAGAAGCTCTTCCCTGGGAGGGTGGGAAGGTCCTGGCAGAGGTTGCCCAGAGAAGCTGGGGCTGCCCCATCCCTGGAAGTGTCCAAGGCCAGGCTGGATGGGGTTTGGAGCAACCTGGGGTAGTGGAAGGTGTCCCTACCATGGCAGAGGTGGAGCTGGATTAAGGTCCCTTCCAACTCAAACCATTCTGTGATTCTACAATACAAAGATGGTTATAAAAACTGTAAAATGTTGTTGGAGTCTCATATGTTTTATAAGTTTTTGGGACAAAAATGTATTTGTTGTTGTAGTACCTTCCACCAGTGGACAGTCG
Organism: Fringilla coelebs; assembly: GCF_963513975.1. Classification (NCBI taxonomy): domain Eukaryota; kingdom Metazoa; phylum Chordata; class Aves; order Passeriformes; family Fringillidae; genus Fringilla; species Fringilla coelebs. Next base: position 4,764,042 of record NC_140067.1, read on the forward strand.
CTCCATTTCTGGATTTGTGGGACTGAAGAATGGTGGTGCTACTTGTTACATGAATGCTGTTTTCCAGCAGCTGTACATGCAGCCTGGTCTCCCAGAGGTAATTAGTTCAGCATCCAATAAAATCCTCTTTTTGGAGTTACTTTCACTTGAACCGCTTCATCTTAACACCATCTGTAAATCAGTTGTAAAATGAAAAGTCAACTGTGTGTGTTTAAATATGCACAATAAATATATAAATTTTAACTTGTAGTGCTGTGGGTCATGACAGCTTATAGTAATGATTTTTCCAAAAACCAATTTAATAAGGTTATTTGTTTCCTTCCAGGCCTTGCTTTCCATTGATGATGATACTGACAATCCTGATGACAATGTGTTCTATCAAGTTCAATCTCTTTTTGGTCATTTGATGGAAAGCAAGCTACAGTATTATGTACCTGAGAACTTCTGGAAGGTATTGCATCTTTTTGTTTAGAATCGGTATCTTTCTACTTAAAAATTAATCATTTATTCAGCCTTTTTCAATTGCAGAATTTATAAAGTAAGCTCTAATTCAAAAAAACAAAACATGTTAAAATATATTTCTATTTTTTTTTATATATATATATATGTGAAACAACTACCTATTAACATATATTCATATTCTATCTAGATTTTCAAGATGTGGAATAAGGAACTTTATGTTAGAGAGCAACAGGATGCTTATGAGTTCTTCACCAGTCTTATAGATCAAATGGATGAGTACCTCAAGGTAAAAACCTCAGAAATTTCTTTTCTGGTTCATATGCATATCCTTGGTACCTTTTTTCTCTTTTTGCTTTGATCTTTATAAAAGAAGGCAGAGAGGCATTTGGCTTATTTTATAATCTGCACAGTATTCAGGAGTTTAAAATTCCTACTGATTTCTTGGTCTTCCACCCTGCAATATATCCAACTGATGTCTAACTTTACATCTCCAACAGAAAATAGGAAGAGACCAAATATTTAAGAATACTTTTCAAGGAATCTTCTCTGATCAGAAGATCTGCAAGGACTGTCCTCACAGGTAATGACACATTCAGTGCATCAGTTAGCAAGTTATGTGTTATATATTACAATATATAGGTCAAAGTAGCACTGGAAAGTAGCTCAATGCCCCTGTGAGCATCACAGCTTTGATAGCTGTGGGGCAAATGCAATATTCTTTTCTAAACATCTGTCTTGTTCCTGCCAGATGGGTAAATCCTAATCTGTTTTTCTTCTTGAATTTAGGTATGAGCGTGAGGAAGCCTTCATGGCTCTCAACCTTGGTGTGACTTCATGTCAAAGCCTGGAAATATCACTGGATCAGTTTGTTAGAGGAGAGGTTCTGGAAGGAAGCAATGCATACTACTGTGAAAAGTGCAAAGAAAAGGTATTGATTCCTAATTTTACTGAAAAATATTCATGTGCAGTTTGATGTTTTCTAAGCATTACATGGTCATGGAAGCCATGCTTAGATGCTGCTTACTCTTGCTGCATTGAAGACAAAAGGTTCAATGCCTCTCAAATTTTAAAGTAAACTAAAAGTTTGGAGGGATGGAAGGATGGTAAAGTTTTGTGTAATGCATTGAGCTGTATCCCAGTATGGATACATATCCCTATGGATACCCTGGCTTCTATGGACACCTATGACTTCCCATGGCTGGATTTTCACTGTGAATCTCTAGAAGGATGCTGCAGATGGCCTGGGGTGTCAGATAGAGGTGATTTTCTTGTTTCTTTTCAAGAGAACTACAGTGAAGCGCACCTGCATTAAGGTCTTACCCAGCCTGCTGGTGATTCACCTGATGAGATTTGGCTTTGACTGGGAGAGTGGCCGTTCTATTAAATACGATGAGCAAATAAGGGTAAGAAAATTTGGCTTTCTGGTGCCTTCCCCAGCTACTTTGTGTAGTGGACTCTCGTTCTTCCTATTAATTTTTCCTTCTTTTCCTCACATTTTGAGCAGAGATTTTGAGTAAGTGGTACACTTACAGAAAATAAGAGTTTTTCCTTAGAACTTTCCTTGTTTGCAACGTTTTTGGGGTCCTTTCAGAAAGCAAGGCAAAAAAACCTCCTTAAAGAGAGTTTATTATTTAACATCTGTGTAACAAGCATAAGAAGTTGAAGTCCCATATTTTCCTTTGGTGTTCCTAGTGTGGGAAGTATTGATACCATTCTCATAAAATTACACAAGCATGCACACACTGCAGTGTCTTGATTAATCCAAAATATCTCTTCAAACAGTTTCCCTGGATGCTGAACATGGAACCTTACACTGTGTCAGGGATGGCTCGTCAGGACTCGTCCTCAGAAGTGGGGGAAAATGGCAGGAACACAGACCAGGGAGGAGGAGGAGGCTCCCCAAGGAAGAAAGTTGCCCCTACAGAAAACTATGAGCTCGTTGGTGTGATTGTCCACAGCGGCCAGGCTCATGCAGGGCACTACTACTCCTTCATCAAGGACAGGAGGTAACGGGCAAGAAGGTTCGTGGGGGAGGTTGGAGAGCTGTCTAAAGGCTTCTTGTTCTGGGAAGGTGCTTGGAGCCATCCAGAGCTCTTCTGGAATCACTCTTCCCTTTCTCAGCACTTACCATGAGGCAATGACACAGTGATATGGGGCATCACAGGGTAAAATTCTCATTAATTCTTATGTGCCTTGTATTGCAGTTGAGGGCTTCCTGTCTTGCAGGTGATGTGCTTCTCATAGTTTTAAACAAGGTTAATTTTTAAAATGCAACTTTGACATCAATTGAACTAAGCTTTCTTCTAACTGTCAAAACAAATGTGAGTTCAGGCCTGTCACTTCTAGGCTGTTCAGGGTGGTTTGTTTTTTTACTGAGACAATCGACTAACTTTGTTTCTGTTGTGTTTCTGTTCTGTTTTGATCACAGAGGATGTGGAAAAGGAAAGTGGTATAAATTTAATGACACCGTTGTTGAAGAATTTGAATTGACTGATGAAACCCTGGAATATGAATGTTTTGGTGGAGAGTATAGACCAAAAGTCTATGATCAATGTAAGCAGAAGTGCAGACTGATTTACAGTAGCTTCAATTTCATACTGATTTCAGTAGCAGTAGAGCTTAGTCCATTGTAGGTACTGTGAGTTACTTGGACTAATGCTCCTTCTAAACCATTTTTCCCCTAAAGCCTTCCCTTACTGAAGGACAGAACAGCTTGTGTATGGTCTAATATGAATTAAGCCATATTCACTGTTATTCAGCACTTTGTAGACTTAATGGTAGAGATTGAAAAGCAAAATGGCACCTTGTTAATGTAGTTTAAAAAAAGTCCCAGCCAAACATAAAACAGCCCTTATTGTGGGCTAGTGAGAATGGCTTCATGGAACACTGTGTGGCATCATATTGTTGAACTTTTCAATGCTGTAAGGAACTTAATCCAAGTGCGTTTCCAATATTTGCCTGTTTCATAATTCAGACACTTTTAATCACTGACACAGACTGATGTTTTGACCTGACAAATTTCCACTGCTGCAGTTCACATTACTTGTACCCCCAGTTTTGTTACCATGGGCTGCCTTTTGTCCCCACAGCAAATCCCTACCCCGACGTGCGCCGGCGCTACTGGAACGCCTACATGCTGTTCTACCAGAGAGTGTCCGACCAGAACTCGCCCGTGCTGCCCAAGAAAAGCAGAGTCAGCGTCGTAAGGCAGGAGGCTGAGGACCTCTCCTTGTAAGTGCCTCTTGTGTCCAGAAAGGTTGCTCTCATATTGATATCCAGACCTCTCTCTGTTGGAATACCAGGCTCTTTCTGGCTCCAAAGTCGGGGTGAATAAAACTCGGGAGATGTTGGTTTTGAAGTCTCACTCTGAAGTTTATTATCCTTACCTATTACAAACTCACAAGATGTGAGCTCTCTCTAACAAGTCAAGAAAGTGAGGTAAAATGGTGTCTATTACAGTTGACATTTATATTATTTATGCATCTAAGCCAATTATGATCACCCGAAACCTGCAATGTGGAAATCTTTCACCCAATTAGAGAAAACCACCCAGATTCATGAAGAAGAAGGTGCAAAAAAGACAACTAACCCACACCCAAAGTTCTCCATCTTGGCTCCCCTATATCACCATATGCTAAAATCCCAAATCTAAGTTTTTTCATCCTGTGAGATCACATAATACTATCCAAACTACACACACTCTCTTTCTGTGCTGTCACTCAATTTTTGAAACTTTTTCCAAGGTCTCAGGTCAAATGAGGTGTTTACTTGAGGGTTGGCATCCTTAAGTTCAGGAAACTCAAAAGTTTTCAGCCCTCAGAGTTCCAACATCTCTGCACAACTAAGAATTAATTACTGTCCAGCTGAGCAATGTATTCACCCTTCTGTTGTTTTGGGTTGGTTTTTAAGCTGCTTGTTTATTACCATTATTGCAGCAAGTTCAAGCTGACTGACAGCCTCAAGAAATATTCAGGCTGTCTTCAAAATTGCCATAAGATCACTCTGACTGCAATGGCGTTTTATACCTAAACTGTAGATTTGTTGTAGGATTTCTTTATTCACCTTCAGCTTGTTTATATTTCAGATCTGCTCCCTCTTCACCAGAAATTTCACCCCAGTCATCACCTCGACCCCACAGACCCAACAGTGACCGTCTGTCCATCTTGACCAAGCTGGTTCGAAAAGGAGAAAAAAAGGGGCTCTTTGTAGAGAAAATGCCTGTGAGGATTTATCAGGTAGAGCACGCTGAAAGTGACAACTGAATTCTGCTCACATAAAATTTGAGCACATAGTGAGAGAAACATGGTAACTTTTAAAGGTTACCTTGAAGTAATTCCCTCCTAGCAAAGCTAGAAAGCAATTCTGGATTCTTACATAAAGTTATTAACAAGCTGTTTAGTGAAACTTCAAAAGTTTTGCTGTACTTTCTCAAGAAATTGGCCCATCAGTTCTTTGCTTTGAAGAAACTGCAGGCAGATTAATCAAACATGAGATCTGGCAGCAGTCAGCATGCAGGCAGGGAGAGACAGCAGCAGAGAAGGTGCTTCATTTGGAGTACACTCGAGGAGCAGCAGAGATGATGGCAAATTACAGTGATCCTCAGGTTCTTGAGTTCACAAGAGTGTAGAAAGAGGAGGAGCAGTGAAGAGAGCCTGCATCACCCACCCAGGGAGAATAAACTCTGCAGGCTGTGTCTGGCCCTCCACATGGGCTGTTTCAGGGCATTAACAGCCACTTTGGGCATTCTTGTATCTGGGATAGTGTTATTACAATGAACAGAGCTTGGCTCAAATTTATTGAGAGTCTTTCAGCAAAATCTCATTTGTAAAAAGAAGGGCTTGGCATTTAAATACCTTATTGTGGCTGCAGTTTGTAATTACACCAGGACTCCTTGCTCTCTGCATCTAAATTTGTTAGGCAAGCCTTTCTGGTTTGAGGGGTGTTCTCTTGGCTTGTTTATTAAAAACAAGCAAAAAATAGAACTTATGTGCAATTTCTTCCTTTTCTCCCTTAATGGCCAAATGATTAAGTCCCTCATCTGCTGTTTTGTAATATCTTTGAAAGAAAATCACTGGTTTTATACCAGATCTTCTAAATCTCCCTTATGTATTTTCCCTCTGCTGAAGTAGTGATTCAAAAGGAAACAGAGTAGGTTTGACACTGATTTTTAAACACCACACATTTACATAAAAGATGAAGTTTTAGTTAAAGAAGTGTATTTTGACAGCATTTTAAATTTCTTTTGTCTTCTTACTTTCATAGATGGTGAGAGATGAAAACTTGAAATTTATGAAGAACAGAGATGTATACAGTAGTGACTACTTCAGTTTTGTTCTGTCATTAGCTTCCCTGAATGCTGTAAGTACCTGGATTTTAATCTTAGAGTGTTCAAAGTATGATGGGAAAAATGGCCACAACAGCTATTTGGGTCAAACCAGGAAAACTGGAAGAGAAGAATGATTTTGCTTTTCCAGACAAGCTATTTCTTGCCTCCAGTAATTTTGGATGCTGATGATAACATCTGCCTCAAAGCAAACTCCAGCTTCCTTTTCTAGTACTGGGGGAAACATCATTTTGCCCCAGTAAAATATATTTAATAATCCATACCTTTTATAATGATGCAAACTGAGCCTCTAGAGGGACAGAAATCCCTCTCCATATGGAAGGTCCAAAAGTTGGTGTTAATTATTTCAAAGTTGATAGAGTTTATTTGGTAATAGTTTCTTAATTAAGTTTTTCTAAATGGAGTCATAAACAAACAGCATTTATTAAATTCTTGAAATCCACAGATCTTGTTGGCCTTACAGCAAGTTTGCTCCTGTTTTAGCATATTTATTAAGCAGCACAGTCAGCACTGGAGACTTAGCACAGAAAAATTCTGTGGTTTGTTTTTTCCAAGTGAAGCAAATAACTTGAATAGAGCATGTTGATGTGTTTCAGTCATTCAGGCATCCTTTTGCTCTGGATTAAATTTGATATTTCTTTCAGACTAAGGTAAAACATCCCTATTATCCCTGCATGGCAAAGGTGAGCTTACAGCTGGCAGTCCAATTCCTCTTCCAAACCTATCTCCGAACCAAGAAGAAACTCAGGTAAGGCAAAGAAGGAGCATGGTTTAGTTTTGGGAGGTGTTTTTTCCTCCTGGATTACTGACAGTTGTCCCTGTTTTGTTGAAGGGCTGATACAGAAGAATGGATTGCCACCATAGATGCACTGCTCTCCAAAAGCATTGATGCTTGTCAGTGGTTGGTGGAGTATTTTGTTGGGCCAGAGGGCCGGGAGCTTGTAAAGTAAGTCCTGCTGATTCTGTCTGAGGTGTTTTGTGTCTCAAGTGTGGATAAAGCTTCCTCATACCATGATCTGGCCTGTGCTGATGTATTCCCAAAGAGTGACTGTGCACATTCTTTAAACAGACTCTTCAGATTTATTTGGAGTTTTGTTTTTAGCATTTTCTCTGTGCAGCTTTCTGAGATTGTTGAAAATCCAATTAGATAGTGCAGTGTGCATGGAGGAGGATGCAGGTGATGAATTCAGTGAAGGGACTCAGAATGTGCTTAAGTTTGTGTGGTCAGCTCTACAAGTGGTGAGAAAGGACAACATGGTGAAATGTGTTGGGAGTAAGGTAAGGTAAATACTTACCTGACAAGGATCACAGATGAACTGGAAAGATTTTCTTCTTGCCAAGCTAAGGATCAGCTAATAGGTGCTTTGAAAACAAATTATTGGAGATCTGACATGCTGAAAGAAGTGTGTCAGTGTAAAGAAAATTTTATCTTTTAATTTGCATTGAGAAACAAGATCTTATGAGAACTTTTAGAGCTTTTTTTATTTAAATGAATAAATATATTAAGAGAAATATTACAGGCCTTGCTACAAGCAGGAGTGTGTGAATATAAGTTAAATCTTACCCACAGAAGTACAATACAAAATGTATCTGGACTGTTAAAATAACAAACACTAAACACCACCTTTAATCACAGCAGCTGTGTGTACAAGTCTGTTCCAGTTCTCTTTGCAGCTTCACCCTTTCCCTTGCAGGACCTTCCTCCTGGAATGCAGCGTGAGGGAGGTGCGAGTTGCTGTGGCCACTATCCTTGAAAAAACCCTCGACAGTGCCTTGCTTTATCAGGAGAAGGTCAGTGGTGCCACCTCCTCTCCAGACATCCCCTTGCTTGCCTCTCCCTGGAGCCTCTTGCTCTGTTTGCAGGCAGAGCTATGTGAGCTCATCCTCCCTCTTAACTTCTGGAGGTGTTTGAAACACTTTGGGTTTTTAAGCAGTAGACAGCTCTTTACCTTTAAAATCATTGGGTTTTTTTTTCTTTTCCACAGTTAAAAACTCTGCATCAGTTACTGGAGGTGCTACTTGCTCTACTGGATAAAGATGTACCTGAAAACTGTAAAAACTGTGCTCAGTACTTTTTGCTATTCAATAACTTTGTACAGAAGGTAAGAAAACATTGTTTTCTCGTGGTTATTTAAATTTTAAAATACATTAATAAAGCAGCTAGTGATCTTTATTCATAAAAGTGTTTTTAGCATAGTGAAACTCCAAACCTTTATTAGGAGTAATCAGGTTTATTTTGTTTTTTAAATAAATGGCTTCGAATAATGGATTAGGATAAAATCACTAAAGTATACCAGGGGAAGATGTAATTTTCAGCATCTGAATTTTGGTTGTCTGCTTTGAAGGTTATATGGGGTTGTTCTTAAAAAAAATTATGTATATATATAAAAAAAATCAAGCATTCAAGATTTCTATTCCATGGGCAGCAGAATAACTGACTGAATTTACTATTTCTATTTCTCTATTCTTTTTGCCTTCTTTTTTTCTTGTAAGACATTTACTGTGCATCTGCTGATTCTGCTCTGGTTTGTGTCATGTGCTGTGTACAGTGAGACAGCTCTTTAGCAGTTCATCTTACTGATCTGTGTTGGGATATTATGGGCATTTCAGAGTGGAAAGTGCAGGTTTTAGCCTGTGCATTTTACTGTTGTTCTCTTGAGCACTAATTCTTCACCTGCACAGGAAGGTAATTTGTTGGTTTTGTCTTCACAGCAGGGAATAAGGGCTAGCAGTCTTCTCCTCAGGCACTCTGCCCTGAGGCACATGGTCAACTTTCTCCTTGGCCCCAACCGGCAGAGCAATCAGGTACAGGCCATCCCCACGTTTTTTATGATGTTTAAATTAGGAATAAATATTTTTCATGTGGTAGAATAGACAAATCCTTCAATTATTCTATAAACCTCATGCAAGTGTGAGCCCACCTATGTGTAGTTAGCATGGAATAACTGTTTTGGCAGAAGTGAGCATGGTGGTTTGGATAATAATAAAATTTTTACCCACTCCAAAGTATTAAACTATGGTAGTGGATTGTAAGAAGGTTATTTTGGCTCAACAAAGTCGATTAAATAAACCAAAGTTGATTAAATCTGTCTTTGACCCAAGCAGAACCGCAGGTGGAGTTCGGCACAGGCACGTGAGTTTGGATATCTTCACAACACTGTAGCACTGCTTGTCTTGCACTCTGATGTCTCCTCACAAAGAAATGTTGGTAAGAATTGTGGTTTTGTCTTTTGGTGCCTTGGCATTTCAGTTACATTGATTGGGAGTAACTTAATATTAGTGAGGAAAATACAGGGATTTTGAATTTAAGGCAGAAATGGTTAATACAAGTTTGATTACTTCTGATTTTGCTGTAAATGTATTGAGTGACAAACAGTATTTTGAGGGGATGGGAATCTTGATACTAAGTTTTGTACCTTCTTCCCTTCCCCATGTGCCTAAAAGGTATTTCCTCATTTGAGTGAAGCTGTATTTTGTTTAAACTTGTGCTGTCTTTTGCTAATCTAAAGGGGAGTATTTAGACTAAGCTACTGAATAACAAACAATTGAACACTCCTAGTTACTTCTTATGAGAGGCAGAAACATCCAAATAAAGATAATGAAGGAATAAGTTAAAATCTTCAGTTTCCTGAAGGAGGAATTTAGTGTTGTCTTTTAAAAGAATAATTTAATTTCTATCTGAGGTTGAAAGCAGTCAAAAATCAGAAAGTAACAGGAGAATTATAAATATTCTGGGTATGAATGTGCAAGAGGGATTGGGAGTAAGACTAAAGCTCAAAGTACTGATAGTCTGTGAACATTTTGCTTTGACCTTCCTGCAGTTCTTCTGTCTGCTGTAACTAAAATAAGTGACACTTCAGTGATATTTGTTACTTGGAGTGGTAGCACACGAGCTATAAACTGGTTGAGATGAGTGTCATGAGGGATTTCATGGTACCAAGTGAGCAGCAGTGTCTTCAAGGTGTGCTAGAACAAACTAATCTATGAGTGGATTGTTTTTGTATTTGCTGTTATAGCTCCTGGTCTCTTTAAGCAGCGTCCACCTCTCAGCATCACCGCTTCAGGGCCACTTCTGGCACTCCATGAAGAAGTGGAAGCCTTGCTATTCCTGTCTGAGGGAAAACCCTACTTAATGGAGGTATCTGTTCTAAATTCTGCCCTGCTTGAACCCAAAAACTTACCTGATGTATTCCTTTGACAAATCCTTTCATGAAAAACACTGAATATCCAACACCAGTGGCTATTTTGGGCCTAAACAAGAAGGCACCTTTAGTTTCTTGTCCTCTTCATATTCTAGTATATCCCTAAGCTTTGGGGCCTGGTTTTATGCACATTTTGCATAAATGTCAAATGCATTTTACCATGTCAAATGCAGGTGCTACCTTGAGTTGATCTGATGGATGATGCTCGACCCTTGGAGGTGAGCATCAGGTGTGAGAGCAGGAGTTCAGCCTCCTGGGCCATGCAGGCACTGGGGAAAAGAGCTGCATCCTTCCTGGGGAGGACAAACACTGTGTTCCAGACTTGTTTTCTGGGAGGCAGCAGTGTGTGAAGGGAGTGCTGTGCCCACAGGTGATGCACGCGCTGCGGGAGCTGACGGGCTCGCTGTCGGTGCTCATGGAGATGGTGGTGTACTGCTGCTTCTGCAACGAGCACTTCTCCTTCACTGTGCTGCACTTCATCAAGGTACACACAAAGCCACCACCAGCCTGTCCCATGGGTGTTTCTGCCAGGTTTTGCTCATCCTCTGTCTTGTGCCATCACAGCAGAACAATCAGTGCGCTTTGTTGGATTTGGAGGGGCTGTTGGGGTTTAGGTTTTCTTAGGCCTTTACTGTTAAAGTTAATAAATTTTCAAAAATCTGTAAAGCTGTCTTGAAATTCTTTGCTTAACCAGCTTATTTTGCTATCTAAGTAGCTTTTTCTTACATGCAGACTCAGCTGGAAACTGCTCCTCCTCATGAACTGAAAAACATATTCCAGCTACTCCATGAGATCCTGGTAGGTGAAGGGTAAAACTTGTACAGGACAGATTTTTGTATTGGTGTGTAATGAAAAAAGTTGGGACTGAATTGGTAATTTCAACATCCACACGTATTTTAATCCTTCAGTTTGAAGTTTTATTAATGGCTAAATTTCTGTCTTGATAATCCAAGGACACATTAAACTTCAGTCTTATTTGTTTTGCATGTAGGGGTGGGTAAAACCATTCCATAGAATAGGTACATCATCACATACAACTTACCTAAGTTGATATTTTTCTTTCCTAACAGGTTATTGAAGACCCATTGCAAGTAGAGCGCATCAAATTTGCCTTTGAAACTGAAAATGGATTAATAGGCAAGTAAGCCAGTGGGTGAACACTCCTGTCTCCTACTGACCCTGGTGGTGGTGGAGGTTCACTCCATCTCCTGGTTCCTAATCCTCCTAAACTCTTCTACTTCTCAGGAAAAAAAAACTGACATCTTTTATTTAGCCCCTGTCACTCCAAAAATGCTCTAAGAAAATCCAAAATAAGCATTGAAATGTAACAGTGACAGCAAACTAGAAAGGAATTGAATAGGAAAGAAAGCTAACTTATTTAAATAAGGGGCAGATCAGGGTCTATATGTAATGGGGGAGGGAGAAAAGTACTTTTGATTACCATAATAGAGGAACTGTTTGAATCCTGTAACCTTAAAATGAATTTTTATTTCCTACATATCTCAAGAAGCTGCCAGTCTTTTTGTTTTGTCAGCATCCTAATTACCATAAAAAGAACCTGGTGCAGCCCAGCAGGATGCTTGCCCTGCTGACTGCAGTGGGATGGGGGCTCCCACCTGTTGCTGCTCATACAAAGTGTTGTCCTTCCATTAGAGACAAAACTTTACTGAAGTGAAGTTACTGAAGCATTCAAAAGCAACAGAAAAACCCCAGAAGTAATAAGAAATAACTTATACAAAGAAATAACTTATTTCATGTGCATTAGGAGAAGCAGCTTTGGTGTGTAAATGAAATGTGGGTTACACAGAGAGCCCCTCTGCTGGGTTAGTGCAGCTGGAGCAGCTCTTTCATGGCTCTTTGGGTGAGGAGCTGCTTCAGATTGTGGCTTTCACCTTCAGTTATTTCAGATTCTGATTTAGTGGGAAGGAGTATTTAGCTTTGTTCTTTATTTCTCTCATCAGTGCTCCCCTGTTTAGTAGTTTCCATGTGTGGCTGATGGCAGAGAAGGAAATACGCAGCACTGTAAGAGAATAGCTAAGTGATTATTTTAATTTCTGGAGAAATTGGTCCCAGTTGGACCAATTCTGTGCTGTAACTTGAGCAATACATGACCTTTTTTTCCTCTGCAGAGGAGAAGTGCAAGTGTTCAATTGGATTTTTATGTTAAAGGCTTTGAGAACTGCCCTGAGGTTTGGGAGTGAAAGTTGTAGTTTTACCTTGAAGTTTCCTCACCACAGCATTGAACAGCATCCCTCACATTGACTGGTTTTAATCCAGGAAAGGGAAATCAGCACATAATAGGTTTTGGTGCTCCTTAATAGGATGTTTGTGCATAATTTGTAGTACAGCAGTGCTGTAATTTTTATCATCTGCTCTGCTTTGACAATATTAAAACTGGCAATTTGCAGTTCCCAAACAATTTCTGCCAGCTTTGGAGGTTTCACTGCAGTGTTCTTTGCTGACTGCTGTGGACAGAGCAACTTTTGAGTAGCAAATCTGATTGGGGCAGCTCCGTGGAAATCTCTGTGCTTCTGCTCAGTCAGAGAATTTTGCTCAAGAGGTGGAAATTCATGGTAGAGAAAACTTGCTGGTAGGAATGGCCTGGGGTGTTGCCTGAGTCTCTCATGGCTGTTGAATTCTGCTATGCTTGTTGATGTGGAGAAGCTTTAAACATTCCTCTGGCTTTGCAAACTTTGATCCAGGTGGAAGCTGGTGATCTGGTTCATTTATGGGGGTTTCAGACAATTTTTTTTTTTCCCTTCAGACAAATGTAACCATAGTGATTATCTAACATAGAATGGATTATAGGGGAAGAATAACTGTATTAGGGCTGTTTAAAATTCAGGTACTGCATTTGAAAGATCAAAGTGAAAATGCAGCAGTTCTATTTTTAATCCAGTAGAGTTGTGGAAGTACTCAAGACACCAGCACTTACAGCAGTGTGTTTAACACAAATACTCATGCTCACATCTGTAGAAACACAATCTATTCCCTAACTTAAAATTTCAGCTTCATCTTTGCTTCCAGACAGGCTGGTACATGGAAATCTGGGTTGTGGTTTCTAATCCATGTTTCTCCCCCCAGCTTTGATGCACCACAGCAACCACGTGGACAGCAGCCGTTGCTACCAGTGTGTCAAGTTTCTGGTTACCCTGGCTCAGAAGTGAGTAATGAAGGTTTCAGGCTTTAACCTCACCCCTGCCTTAGGTCCCTCTGTGACTGTTGTAAAACCTACTACTCCTGGTTTTGATCAGTTTTTTATCCTTTGTTACTGGTGCAAGGTCTTGGTAGTACCCGTGCCAGTATGAAGTAAAATCTTTCCTGGTTGGTACCTGAAGGGATTCCTCAGGTAACAAATGGTAATTGCTGTTTCTAAAGAAAAAAGCCATTCTGCACAGCAGGAGTCTGACATTAACACCAGGTAAAAATAGGGAAGCTGTTCCAGGTTTCTGAAATATTATGAGTCCTAAAGAACTTGGCATATGTCCCGATAAAAGCATAATTCTGGAATATGTGAACCTGTGGGGTAGACTGCTTTGAGTAAATTTTACTAAAATTATTGCTTTTGCTCATTCAATTATCAACTGGGCTGTAGAGTTTGTCAGTTTGCAGTGATAACAGTGCACACAGAGGGCAGCAGTGCAAAGAGATAGGAGTCTTTGTAATTTTTTTTTGTATTTTTTTTGTGTTGGCCAGAATGCCCTGTTCCTGACTAATGAATATAATTTCAATTCCCAAGGTGCCCTACTGCAAAAGATTACTTCAAGGAGAATTCACACCACTGGAGTTGGGCTGTGCAGTGGCTACAGAAAAAGGTAATTTGCCTGTAACAGGGAAATTGTCACTCATTTGCAGCAGTAATCATGGATGGATAATCTCCATCCTCTGCATGGCTCTCTGAGATGGCTCTAAAGACAAAATACCTCATTTTTTACAAGGAATACTTGGATGCAGCTAATCTGATGCAATACCAGAATTTCAGTAGCCCCCCACGTGTTTCAGGCATAAATGCATTTACAGTGAATAAAACCAAGTGTGAATGGTTGCAGTGATTTTTCTTTGCTATGTGGGAAGCTTTCAGTGCCACTGTATTCGTGTTGGGAGGCTTCAGCTTTTTTAAAAAAGCAGTTTTCCATTGCCTGTGTGTTGATGCAGGAGAATGTTTAAATGATTGGATTCCTTACAGAATCATCACAGCTTTGCACAAAGCACAGCTGCCGACTGATACAGCTTTTCCTCCCACACGTGTAGTGCTTGTTCTTCCCTTTAAACTCAACATAGTTTGGCCAACATATCTTTCATAAATACCTAAGGACACTCAGGAAACTTGGAGAGCTCAGCAGAAGTTGGTTGCTGGTCTGCAGCTGAGGGACAGTAACCTTTGTGGCTCAGTCTCTGTGCCCCAGATCTCCAGCTCACTGCTGGAGGACTCAGGAAGCTTTTTCCAGTCTTAGTTCACCCACCATCACAAGTGGTTGAGGCTTTACACAAGTAAAAATCAAATGGCAAATTTATGGCTTTCTTGGCTTTTTATGCAGATGTCTGAACATTACTGGGCTCCTCAGAGTAACGTGTCCAACGAAACATCCACTGCAAAAACCTTCCAGCGCACTATTTCAGCACAGGTATGTGTCAGTCCTGGCACAGGATGTTAAACTTGCTTTCTTCTTTTCTTGGAAGCATCGTGGGGTTTGGCAGCTTTAGTCACCATCCTTGGAAGTGTTCAAAAAATATGTGGGTACAGCACTCGAGGCCATGGTTTAGTGATGAGCATGGTGGTGGTGCTGGTTTGGCAGCTGGACTTGATGATCTTTCCCAGCCTTAATGATTCTGTGATATTTCAGTGCACTTCAGGCTGGTTTTCCTTTATAAACTCAGCCCCTGTGGTTGTTCCTGGAAAAAAATTAACCCTTGGGTGATATTAGTGAATACTCACTAACGAGTATTCACTCATTAGTGGTAACTCAGCTGTGATGACTCGGCTGTCTCACTACAGCAGCCATTATTAAAACAATCATAATAAAACAATAAAAATGTTTAAAAATGTGAAATTAAGGGATCACCACACCCCCTGACACTCTCTTGGGCTGTTTGCACCTCAGGACACTCTGGCCTATGCCACAGCCCTGCTGAACGAGAAGGATCAGTCTGGAAGCAGCAATGGGTCAGAAAGCAGCCCTGCCAATGAGAACGGAGAGAGGCACCTGCAGCAGGTAAAATGAGGGCAGATTTACCCCTGCTGTGTGGGGCAGCTGGGGATGGGGCTCGGGTCAGAACCATCACTGACCGTACTCTAACAACTGTGCATCTTACAGAAGTGACTGTGTCCTTCTCTCCCTGTCCCTGTGTGTTTGAAAGGGCTCAGAGTCTCCGATGATGATTGGGGAGCCTAAAAGTGACCTTGACGATGTTGACCCTTAGAGGAGATCCCTGTGAGCACAAGAACCAGCTCAAACATCCAATGCCTGGTCCCTGCTGGAACTGGAGTCGTGTTGCTGATGCCATTGGGAGTCTGGGGGAGCAGTGGCTTCACAGGACCAGAGGAGATGCTGGAGGAGGTTGTTTCCCTGCGAGATAAAAGCATTTTTTTTAGCCACAAAGGCTTCAGATCAACAAATGCTCTAGAAAACTGCATCTTTACCTGCAGTAGCTTGTGACAGTCCAAAACACCGAAACCAAGTTTGTCAAGAAGATTTTATCAAATACACAAACGCTAGTGGTTGAATTTTTATGTGAACATTAAATGAGTGAATGTAAAACTGTTGCTTTTCTGTGATGCTGCAAAAAAAAAAAAAATTCTTTTGGTTTTTATACAGGAAAAAACAAAAAAGAAACAGACTGCCCTTATGTATGGAGGGCAAATTTTTAATCTTTCTGATAATATTGAATAGGAATATTCAAATTTCTGTAAAGATGTGTGATGACTTACATTTCATTGTAAAATATTAGTTAAAGAATGGGTTTACATAAGGACTTCTGTATTTAATATGTCTCCCTGCTAATTTGTAAAGCTCTTGATGAGGAAGATCAGCAGGATTGCTCTGTAAGAAGAGTGATTCCTTACTGAATGATTTGGTAAAGGAGCTCTGGAATGAGTCATCTTTCCCAGTACCCTTCCAAAAACCCTTCAGACAGCTGGGAAGGGCAGTTAAAAAAAAAGCTTTGTTCTCTAGGTATGCAAGCATTTATTATTCAAGGATGTTGGTGAATAAAAAAAAATTTTAAAAAAAGAAAAAGTTAATGAGTAGTTTAAAAGAAAAAAGCACTTTAAGAAGGAATTCTGTTGCAGTTTTACTCATTAAATTTTTTTAACCTTTGGAGACATATTGAATAAAATGTAGTCTCAATCATGGATCTGCAATCACTTGCTTATGCTTTGAAATAACTGAGAAAGTTGGTATTGGTTGTATATGATGAATAATTCCTTGAGTGAGCTGGGAACACTGTTGTGCAGATTTTAGAGCAATTTTAACACGGGGAAAGAAAGAATTGGCTTTGTTTGCATTTTCACTTGACCAGGCAACGTTTAAAATATCACAGCTCTTTTAATTTGCTCACAAATAACTGGAAACCAGTTGGGATGATTTGAGCAGAGTTTTGTTTTCTATGTCAATTGCAGTTCAGTGATTTCTGGCTCTGGATTCAAGCTTCTTTTGTGCCAACTAACTTCATCTTTTGTACATTTTGTGTTTGTCACATTTTCTGCACTGCTTTTTGCCTTTATTTATGGATTCTGCCTTACTTTAAAAAAAATTATATAAACAAACATGCACAGAAAACGGGGGGACATCTTAAGGAGTGCCTGGGTACCTCCAGAACAGACAAATTTGCCAAGTTAAAGGCACAACCAGCCAAAAAGTGCCTTTTTTTGTTTCTTTTCACACGCTGCTGCCAAAACACAGAGCAGCAGACAGCTTTTCACTGTCGTGCACTAATATTGAAAGTAACCAGTCATTTCACTGTTGGAAGGAGCCACGGGATGTGATGTCAGCTGTACAGCTTTATAACTTATTGTGGGGTAGGATGGATTGCAGGGGGGCACCACAATGTCTTCAGAGGCACGGGGCAGAGTTAGCATTTTGTAAATGTTTCTGACGATGTGCTGGGACGTTTTAAATTAATTTGGAGCTAATCATTTCTTACAGACCCCCACCCCCAAATGCTTTGGTAACGGGCCATGAATCTTCCCAAGGAGTCAGTACACAGCGGTGATGGGAAAAGCTGGTCATGTTCCCATGGGTTGGCACCACTTGTCACTTCAGGTTCCTGTTATTTCCTATGGAAACAACATCCTGGCTAGCCTCAGGCCCAGGGAAGCCTTGGTGGGAATTGCAGCAGGGTGGCTCATCACCACTGTCTACTTGAAACCAATACAAACTTTTTCACCCCTTCTGCTCACGCTTGTACAAAGTCAGTGGTTATAATTTGCAATAAGATGATACTTGGTCACTTATTTTTGTTTCCAGCTGCTGTCATTTGAACCTGCTGAAGATTATTTTTTGGAAAATAGAGTTCGACAAAAAAAAAAAAAAAAAAAACAACCAAACTAGTTTTTGTGTAAATTGTGATGCATTTATATGTTGTAATTTTTACTGCCGATCTTTTTGGATGAAAATGTTTTTATACAGCTTACAAAATGTTCAGTGAGGAGCAGCCACAGCCTGCCTGCGAGCGCTCGAGGAGATACTGTCCAATTAATGCATAGACATTTGGCACTGGAAAAATAGGCAGTCTTGATGAAGAGTCTTGGGATTCCTGGTAAATGGAATAAAGTTATTCCTTTCACAGAAAACTAGTGTAATCTTTAGACTGTGCACAACACACTGCTCTGCTTTTGTCTTGTTGATCCTCTTACCCTGACCCCCCTGCAGGTGCTGAGCTCCTCGAGGGTGCCCTGATTGCTGCTGTGGCTCCTGTGCAGGGTCAGTGGAAGCAGCTGAGTGGCCCTGCAGCTGCCCTGCTGTGTATCCTTACGGTGTCTGTACCTCTGTGCAGCCTCTCCTGCCCCCAGCAGAGTGATTTACCCTGGCCACGCTCACAGTGGCGCATCAGGACGGATTTGTGGGTCAGATCCGAGATTTGTGGGCGAGCTGGGTGTGAATTCATCCTGCCTCCCCCAGGGGCCAGGGCCAGAGGGCTGCACACAGAGCTGGTGTTCCATTTCTCACTTATTTGGGAACCAGGAGCTACAGCTGGGGCTGCCATCCCCCCTCTGCCTTTGTCCCCTGCTCCAAGGACAAGGACTTCCACTTTCCAGCCTGACCCAGCCTCTGCTCTCCCCTGGTGCTCCTGGGAGCAGGGACTGGGCATGGCAAAGTGCTGCCAGGACTGGCATCAGCACCCTGGGATCAGCCCTGCTCTCCTGACTGAGAGGCTTTTCCACCTACAAGGCACAAAGCAAGGGCTAATCTTTTAATATTGTTTCCTTCCACCAGGCTTACGAAGGCTGGAGCTGAGCTGGGGAAGCTCTGTCTGTCTTATCAGGCGTGGAACAAGCTCACACCTTGTGCTGGATCCTCCCCTCTCCCAGGGCAGGCAGCAGAGCTGAAATCCTGGTGTGTGTTTTGAGAGGTGACAGCCCAAGGAGCCTGCTGAAAAATCACCCTCGGTGTCAGAGCTGTCCAGGAGCTCTCAGGCTGACAGCCCTTTTTCTTTTCTGCCTCTTTGTGCAAAATTCAGGTTCCAGCTGAATGAAATTATGGGCTGTAATTATGTCCATGTTATATAATTACATGTTTAGATTAGGGCTGGGTTTTGCCAGCTTTAGTTAACAAGTTAGAATTAGTTTCAACCTTTCAAAGTGGTGTTTTGTGCTGGGTTTGTCTTCTCCTGCCAATTAAAGCCAGAGTAACAGAGCTGCAGGGGGCTTTTGGATTGGGAAAAACACCCAACCCAGTCGAGTCTGACAGGTTAACCTGGAGCTTGTGGTATCAAACTGCATTTTTTTTTCATCTGTCCTCAGATAACACCACAAAAATTACATATTGTAGCACCAGGAGGCTGCTAAGCACCGAGAGGGAAAGTGAGACCCAGCTTTGGTGGCTGCTGCTGGCATCTCTCTGAGCCAAGCTTTGTCTCCTTCCTGGGGCTCCAGCCCTTCCCAAGTGAAGGAACAGCAGCGACCCAAGTTCAAGGGCGCATTCCCAAAGCTGGCTGATGTTTGTTTCCATAACTGGAAGCTTTTCCCCAGCCCCACTGTTGTTAAAACAAACTTCTGGTCTCGTGTGTGTGTGGGGACAACACATTCCCGGAGCACAGCCCAGCTGTGGGCAAGGTGCCTGTGCTGTGCTTCCAGAGGTGCCAGCTGCCCCCAGGAGCACCTCGGGTCCCAGGCAGGGTCAGATCCCACCTGGGGCTGCTCACTGACAAAGCTCAATCCCTGCTGGATGGGTCCCCCTTCCCTCTTTCAGACCAGCTCCCCAGGGGGATGTCTGTGAAGGCAGACAATGGACCACAAGAGCACAGGTCTACGAATTTTATATTAAAAAGACATTTATAAAATGATCGTTTATAAAACTTCAAGTAAATATTTAAGGTACAAATGTAAAAACTGGTGCTATGAAAGCTTTTTCTTCATTCTGGGGTTTTTTTAAGGAATTACAGCTTCCTACAGTTCTATGTGTCTTGGGAAGACCAGAAACTGTTAACACACAACACCAGCAGATCATTAACTTTGACTCAACAACAAAAAAAGCACTAATGAAGCAGTAGCTGACTGTAGCAATGCAGATAAAAAATCTAATTAACCAAGCAGGCTGTTTAAACTAAAGCCCTTACACTTGACTCAAAAGTAAAGAAATCTCCTAGGAATACGATTAGGCAATTATAAAACTGCCCAAAAATGGCTAAACTAAGATTTTCCAGGTGCTAAGCAGCATTAGCTGACAACTAATGAGCAACCAAGCAGGAAAGGAAGGAGTGATCCTCACAAGACTTTCTTCTTTAAAAAGCAGGGGATTTTTCCTATGTTGGGTGACAACACCACGGCTTGCTCTGTCAAGGTGTTTATAGACAGACCCAGTGCATGGCAGGGAAAGGATTTTGGGATGGCTCCAGTGGTGGGACAGGGCTCCAGCTGCATGGGGGATGCTTGGAGGGCTCTTGAAGAGCCACCCTGGATGCTGGCCCTGGATCCTGAGGGGGAGACGAGTTCGGTCATCAGCTGCATGTCGGAGCACGGATTGTTCTGGAAAGCCTGGAAAGGCACTGAGCCAGGGACACAGCAGTGCAGCAAGGCCTCCATCCCTGCTGTGGCCCAGGACCCCCCTCCAGCTCAGCCCCGGCTCCGGCAGCAGATGGCAATGGCCACGGCCGCGCTGCTGCCAGGGCCAGCGGCCGCCACGCAGGAATTGTCCTGGGCGTGGGCTCCCACGGGGCTGTGGGACAGGGTGGTGCAGCCTGTCAGCGTCCAGCCATCCTCACAGGACACTGTCACCTAACGGGGACGAGGAGTCACCATCCATGGGTCAGCACAGGGCCAGGGCCGGCCCGTCCCACAGCTCAGGGGGCTGTGACTGCTGTCACCCATTACAGCTGGGGACAGTAGTGAAGGCTGGGGGGGACAGCCACAGCCAAAAGCCATCGGGGTGGCAGAGGGACAGCAGAGACAAAGACAGCAGCATGGCAGAGGAGCACGGCCCATCCCTACCTTGTCCTCGTGTTGCAGGGCCGTGCGCTCCCTCAGCCGGCACTCGAGGCTGGCCCCGGGGCAGCACAAGGCGTGTGCCACCGCCTCTGTCCCGCTGGCACAGCGGCTGGGCCCCCTCCCCAGCCCCTCCACCGGCCTGCCACCAGCACCCAGCCCCATGGATAGGGAGTGGAAACTGCACCCTGCCCGGGGGAGAGGGGATGTTGGCACAGGGCAGCATCCCAGCGCACACACTGGTGCCAAGGATGTCCCCAGAGAGCCCCGAACCTTCCCCACCCCATGCACACAGCACATGCACCCTTTTACCCCAAATCCCAGTGATTCTGGTAGAAACACCCTTGTCCATCATGCTCAAAGGTCCCACCCCGGGGGTTGGGTGTTACCGGTCAGCACGTGTTCTCCTGGGGAGCACTGGGCGCCCTCGGCCCCCGGGGAGCCGGCCTCGATCCGGCATTCAGCCCCGGGCAATGTGCAGCACCTGGCGATGGCATGAACGCCCTGGCCCCCGAAGGCACCGTGGGCCACGCACTGCTTCTGCCCGTCCTTGTCCTGTGTGCGGGGCAGCCCAGCGTCACCTCGGCGGCCGGGGACAGCCCTCCGAGCCAGCGGGCCCTCCAGGGCCAGCAGCTCCGCTCCGCTCCGCTCACCTCCATGTGCTCGCCCAGCCGGCTGCCGCTGCGGGAGAAGCTGGAGCAGCTGAGCATCTCCTCGGTGCTGGCGCAGCGAGCCACGGCCCTGGCGTGCCGGGCGGGCTCCGAGAGCGCCGACCACACCGAGCGGCAGAGCAGCCGCTCCTCTGCAACGGGGCCGGGGCGTCAGCGGCGGGGGACACCCACAGGGACACCCTCAGTGACACCCTCAGTGTCACCCACAGTGACACCCACAGGGACACCCTCAGTGTCACCCAGCGCCCACGGCACGGACCAGGCTCCATCTCGCCCATCCCTGCCAGCGGCTGCAGCCCGGCTCAGCCGTCCCCGGCTCAGCTCGGGGAACATTCCCTGCCGTGCTTCCACCCCGACACTTCTTTCCGTCTAAGGGCAGAGCTGTGCCGAGACCCAGCCGACAGCGAGGTCCTCACCTGCTGCCAGCCGGGCGGGCAGCCCTGCCACGCTGTTGGGCGTCTGCAGGCGCTGCTCCTCCGGGATCCACGCCGTGTCCATGGCGCTCTTGGTGGAGAAGCGCAGGAGGCGCTGGCGGAGCTCGGCCCGGCTCAGCTGGGGCTCGGCGCTGAGCAGCACGGCCGCGATGCCTGCAAGAGGCCGCAGTGACAACCAGAGGGGACAGAGCCACCTACGCGGCGCTCCCATGGGCAGCAGGGCTCCAGAGACACGGCAGAGGCATCTCGGCAGCCCATCGCCCGCGGGAGCGCTGTGCGGGCTGCAGCGCCCGAACGAGACAAACCAACCCCGGGAGTCAGGGAGCACAAAAATGTCCCTAGCTCAGGCCATCAGCAAGAGGAGGGCCAGCCCTCCCTGCCCCTCAAGGCGCAGCTCGCCTGCCACATGTGCGGCCGCCTGCGAGGTCCCGCTCCGCGCCGTGAAACACGTGCTGCAGCCGCTGGAGGCGCCGATGATGTCGTCCCCCGGGGCAAACAGGTCCACGCAGCGGCCAAAGTTGGTGCCCAGGGTGCCGATGGAGGCGGGTTGGTCCTCGCTGTCGGTGGCACCGACCGTGATGACCTGACAGTGACAGCGGCACGGGAGGGGTGGCACGCCAGCCCCAGCCCGCGCCGCTGACCCGCGGGATGACCTGCAGGGGATGAGGCGGCAGCCAAGCCTCAGGGTCCCCCGCAGCCGTACCTCCGGCTCGGAGGCAGGCGAGTAGAGGCAGGCATCGTCCTTGTAGTTGCCGGCAGCCGCCACCATGACCGCTCCGGTCCCCGCCAGCCGCCGGCAGCCCGCGTTCAGCGCGGGGCTCTGCGCCCCGGCCAGGGGCAGCAGCACCACCCGCGGCGCGTACGGCCGAGCCTCCAGCGTCCTCCAGACCAACTCCAGGGCTGCGAGGGACAAGACACCATCGCAGGAAGCCCCGGGAGGGATCCTGCTGCTCTCGGGGCACGGGGTCACTCACCCATGAGGGTGCCGCTGACGGTGCCCTTCCCCTGGCAGTTCAGCACCCGGAGGCTGCGGATGTTGGCGCCTCTGGCCACGCCGGCGTCGCGCCCGCTCAGCACCCCGGCCACGTGTGTCCCGTGGCTGTCACACTGGCCGGCCTGGCACGGGCACCGCACTTTCATGCCCCAGCCCGTTGCATCAAAGCAGGTTTGCAATCCCACAGCGGCCCCCCCAATCTCTTACCTGACACACAGCCATGCTACCCTAGAACACTTTCCTAGAAAGAAGCCCTGCCCGACTCAGCCGTAGCTCCGAACAGACCACCTTGAGGGTCCCAACATCCCCCAGGAACACAGCTCCTGCTGCCCATCCTGCCCCACATTTTGGTCCAGGCCAAGCATCTCCTTTGTCCTGGAAAGCCTCACAAGCCTGGCCCGGATTTGGTGGACACAGAGGGATGCTCTGGCCAGGATGCAGCACCTCAGGACTCACCTGCCTGTGGAAGTGGGTGCCATCCTCCTCAGGGATGCTCTCGAAGCCAGTCACAGTCACCCTGCCCTCGATCTCCCGGTGGGTGCTCTGCACGCTGCTGTCCAGCAGGTAAATCTCAGCCAGGTCACCTTTATCTGCCAGGGATGCAGCAGGGGAGAAAGGCAACCTCCATCACGGTCAGCACAGGCCACCTGGGCTGCTCCCAAAATGCAGCTCCAGAGCCCACAGCACCATGGGGCAGTGGAAATATTCCCAATATTTCCACCCCTCAAATTAAGGAGGGGGAACCTGACTCTTCCTCAAAGCGTCTCCCCTCTCACAGACCCCAGAGCTTACTGGGAGGGCTGTAGGGGCCCGAGCTGGGCTGTGGCAGCAGGATCCTGCCCAGGTTCCAGGGAATGCTCTGGGCAAAGACGTAGGCATCCTCCTCAATGTACTTCACGTGCGGCAGCTTCAGCGCCTGCGGGGAGGACACAAAGCTCCTGTTTCCCCCCAGGGCTGGGGCTGCCACCGCCACCAGCGCCCACCGCAGCTGCTGTCCCCTGCCGCCACCCTGTCCTCCGCTCCACGTACCGCGTCCAGGACGTCGCTGCTCATCCTCACCAGGAAGGCGGGCAGGAGGTGGAAGACGTGCAGCAGCTCGGCCAGGTGTCCCCGCCGAGCCGCCCGGGCCTGCAGCCGCCGGGCCGTGCCTCGCAGCTCGGCCTCGCTGCCCGCCCGCAGCATCACCACGTAGCGCCCGGGCAGCCGCCACGACGCCTGCGGGGACACCGGGCTGGGGTTCGGGGGACACACACACAGAGGAGAGTGGCTGCCCCCCCTCCCCACGCTTCTCACCTTGGCGGCGCGATGGAAAGCAGCGGGTCCCGGAGGGGCGGCCCCGACGGCGGCTTCCCCCTCCTCGGCCGCCCGCAGGGCCAGAACCAGCTCCGCCAGCGCCAGCACCAGCGCCAGCTCCAGCGCCCGCGGGGACATCCCGCACCCGACGGGCAGACGGGAGACGCCGGGACCCTCGGCGCCGGGGACGGCACCGGCCCGGACCCCTGCGCGACCGCCGAGCGGTCGGAGCGGGGCCGAGGAGCCGCTGCGCAGTCGAAGGGCTGGAGCGGGGCCGGGGAGCTGGAGAGGAGCCGAGGGCCGGAGCGCACCCGCGGAGCGCAGGAGACGAAGCCCACCCGCGGAGCGCAGGAGACGAAGCGCACCCGCGGAGAGCACCCGCGCAGGTCCCGGAGCGCACCCGCGGATCCCAGGTCCCGGAGCGCACCCGCGGATCGCAGGTCCCGGAGCGCACCCGCGCAAGTCCCGGAGCGCACCCGCGGATCCCAGGTCCCGGAGCGCACCCGCGGATCGCAGGTCCCGGAGCGCACCCGCGGATCGCAGGTCCCGGAGCGCACCCGCGGATCGCAGGTCCCGGAGCGCAGCGGCGGCCGCGGCTCTGCCCGTCTGGCCGGGGCTCAGCGCGGCGGGGCGCGGATCACGCCGCGGCCGGCGGCCCCATCGGGCGAGCCGGGCGGGTTAAGCATTAACGGGGCCGCGGCGAGAGGGCAAACGGGGCCGCTGCTCACCCCGAGTCCCGGCGGATCGCTGGGGGCTCTGGCGAGCAAAGCGCAGCCGCTCAAGGACTGTTTTGAGAAAGGGCTGAAAGCTTTAATGTGCCTCCTACTGCCTCGCTCCACGAATAATTTCCCGTGAAATCCTCTAATCCTGTTTGGGCATTTTTTACAGAGTCGTCACACATCGCAGATGCCCTTTTTGCGGGATGATATCGGCGCTCTCCCGCGGGTCCCCACGCCGCTTCCCACCTCTGCCCTCCCGCAGCATCGGCATCCCACACTGCCCCACATCCCCAGTGACCTTCGGCAAACCCTGCTCCCTGCTTTTCTGGGAAATAGGAATTCAGGAAAAATATTTGTGGTTTGGGCTGGTTATTTACAAGCTCCTCAGAGGTTAAATGTTTATATGGATGCACACATTTTATACAGATGTGTGTGTTTCGTGGGGATGTGCACGGTTTGTATGAATATATGTTTTACATGGTGCACATGTTCTAACTATGTGTATGGTTTGTGTGCACAGATATGTTTTACATGGATGTGTGTGGTTTGCACACACCTATATGTTTTAAATAGTGACCATGTTTTATAATTATGTGTATGCCTTGCATGGACATTAATGCTTTATGTAGGTGTGCATGTTTTATAAGGATGTGCATGGTTTGTATGGATGGGTGTGTTTAATATGGATGTGAACGGTTTGTAGGGGAAATGTTGATTTTTTTAGTGAGGCCTCGAGTGGGTGCCTGAACTCTGGTTCGGGGGACTGCAGGGACACCAGACCCAGCTTGTCACCCCTCTGCTGCAGAGAGCTGACTTTGGAAGGGGTCAGCATTCAGGACCCTGATTATGGGATCAAGTCTCACTCCTGATTTTTGGCTCAGCTTCCTCAGTGCTGCAAAGTCCCACAACACATCACTGGGGCCTCAGGAGGCTTCTGAGGCAGCTGAGCACGGGAGGACCCTGTCTCAAGGGGGACAGTCCCCCTCTCCCTGCAGCCTTTCCCTTCGTTTTTGCACAGGGGACAATCTGTGTCCCAGGGAAGGGAAGGATGGAAGGAGCCCGAAGAGGAGGGTGGGGGTGGCAGAGGTCCCCCAGTTCCACGTGCATCCCCACGTGCTGAGGAACCCATGGAGGTCTTGGAAGCCTGGGAAGGGACCCAGCCAGCTCTCACACTTCAGGAGTGGGTATCTGCAGAAAGGTTATTTTTTTTTCCTTTTAATTGAGAATTATTTAGAAATAGCCTAAAATTTACAACTTGTACAGAGGATGATGTTTCAGTCCTGGCTCTCTGTGGAGCTTCCAGCGAGTGTGTCTGTGTAAGGAAGGGGCTCCTGTTGAGGGGGAGGAAGGAGAGAGCAGAGGGGGCATCGGAGAAGGTCTCAGCAAGGGGGAAGGGCTCCTAAATCCCTGCTGCAGTCCCTCCGCGGGGAGAGATGGAGCATCCCGTCGTTAAAAAGAAGGTTTCCCACGGATTATGGTGGGATGCCTGAACGTAGAAGCACCGCTGTATTTCAGGCAAACCCGCGGCATCCTGCTGTGCACCAGCCGGGAATCGAACCCGGGTCGCAAGAATGGGAATCTTGCATGATACCACTACACCACTGGTGCGCTGCTGCCGCCTCCCCCCGCGGGGCACCAAGGCCGGGCCGGCCCGTCCCGCGTGGGTGGCACCGCCGGCTCCTCCGTGTCCATCGGGTCCCTGCGGGGTGACACGCGTGGGCAGCGGGCGGCGCCCCCCGCACGGGCCGAGCCGGGCCCGGGGCTGCGGGCGGCGCTTAATGCCATGCAGGAATGTGCCGGTCCCACAATGTTTAACCTCGGCCGGCGCGGGAGCCGCGTCCTGCGGCTCAAGGATGCCGTGCCGGGATGGGGGATGCGCTCCCAGCTGCGCCAAGGGTTCCGTGCGGGAGAGGGGCCAGGCCCTGTGTCAGCCCCTCGCCTGCCTCTGCCTGGAGAAATGCTTCTGAAAAACAGATTTCTTTTGCCCAAATTGCAAGTGAGTGCCAAGGCATGAGGTAGGAATCTCTTCTGTGAGGAAATTCTGGGAGAGTGCTCAGTCTGGAGAAGGAAAGGCTCCAGAGAGACCTTAGAGCCCTTTCCAGCACAGAGACTACAGGAGAGCAGGGAAGGACTTTGGACTGTGAAGGGCTGGCACAGTTTTCCCAGGGAAGCTGCGGATGTCACATTCAAGGCCAGGTTGGACGGGCCTTGGAGCAACCTGGTCTGGTGGAAGGTGTCCCTGCCCATGGCAGGGGGCTTGGAACAAGATGATCTTTATGGTCCTTTCCCAGCCCAAACCATTCTGTGGTTCTATAGGTAAAAGCTTCTGGGTCTCCAGCAGATTCCCACACTCCACAGGAGCAGTGACACAGAGACATCCTGCCCTGGGCACCCTCTGAAGCTCAGTGAGACGTGGCCCCATCCAAACAGCATTCCAGAGGCACCACACTCCCCCAGGAGCAGGACAGGCAGGAGCTGAGTCCATGCAATCCCTCTGGTAATGCTTCCCCTGGAGAGCAGCTCACAACCCTGTGCCAGTGTTTAGCCAACACTGGAGCCTTCATTCCCCACCCTCCTGTTGGCCATAAACACCCCAAGTGCTCCCCGCCCTTCTGCCTGGCTGCTTTGGTGACACCAAGGTGAGCCAAGGGTGCAGGAGTGTCCCAGGGGTGTGACACACAGAACATCCCTGCAGGGCTCCGTGCCCCATCCCCCTGGGACAGCTTTCCCCCAATTTTGCCCTTGGGGGGTTGGAGCTGCAGGGTTTTTTAGCTCCCTTCCAGCTCAGTTCTGTGATTCCATGGGATTTGCTGGAGTCTCCTCTGCCAGCAGACCTGTGCTCCCAAGCCCCCTGGGGCCATGCCAGGCACAGGCAGACCCGGCCCAGCTTTCCCAAAACAGAGCAAGGGACTCTCAGCATCCCCGTGCTGTTGGATGCTTTGATGCAGACCCAGCCTCCCTGGGGAGGCCCAGCCTCACAGATCCCCACAGTCCTGAGCAGCCAAAGGTTGTGGCTCCCACCAGCTCTGCCGTCTCTGTGTGCTGGGGACAGGCTGTGGAGAGCCCCTGTGCTGTCCCTGCCGTGGTGACAAACCAGGCTGAGAGCCATCCACGTGGTTTGGGACAAACCTTTTATTCACAGAAAGTTTGGGGACGGTAAATGCCAGCCTGCAAAGCCACCTGCAGCTGGTGACACTGACCCAGCAGACAGTGTGCAAAGCCACTTCCTCAAGTGCCATCACCAGGGTGTTGGCTCAGCTGTGTCCTCCCCCCCGTGCCCCCAGGAGTGCTGGAAGCTGGTCCTTGTGCAGGAGATAGGGGACAGCAGGATCTGTCCCCTCCATCACCCATCTCCCAGCCTGGCTGCCTGCTGCAGGAGACTCAGGGTTGGATTTTAATTTCAGCAGAGTGGGAAAAAGACTTTGAGGACATCTCTGCCTGATAAAACCCACCTGCACTGAGCAGGTTTCACCTCCCTACTCCTGATCCTGTTCCAAACAGCACAGCCAGTCCTTTCCCTTCCCAAGCACAGCACTCAGCCCAGATCCTGCCCAGCCCAGCTTCTCTGTGCCCGCCCAAATGGCTCTGGCGAGGAGGCCTCGTCCCACATTCTGGTGAATTCAGGGGCTGGGCGTTCCCCCTTTGGCTCTGGGGGAAATGACAGCCCCCTGGGCAGCTGGGTGTGCGCAAGGGCTGCAGCACGGCACAGGGACAGGCAGGATCCTGGGGCTGCCGCACTTTTGGGGACAGCCCCCTTTCCCCCAGGCTATGACCTGGGTGTCCCCTCCGTGAGGTGAGTCCTTGCCAAGTGGCCATTCTTTAAAGAAATCAGTTCTCAGGCTCAGAAAGGCCATCGCTGTCCTTGAGCAGAGCATCCGGCTCCTCCTGGAGCCCGTAGTAGAGATCATCCTCCCTCCCGGCGCCTTTCCGGGTGGCTCGGGGCCGCTCTCCCGCCGCCGGGGAGCCGCTCGGGGGGCGGCCGGGGTGGCTGGAGCAGGGCAGGGTCCGGCTCTGCGGCGTGGGGCTGCCGGGCACGGAGCCCTCCAGCGATGGCGTGTCCATCTCCTCCAGCAGCGATGCCAGCGGGGCATCCCCCGGGGCGGGCCGGGCGGGGCTGCGGGGACACGGGCACACCGCTCACGGCTGGGCAGGAGCTGCGGCTCCCCGGGGCGCTGCTCAGGCAGCATCCCGGCTGTCCCAGCGCCACCGGCCCCCTGGCTGGGTGGCTGGAGGGACCTGGGATGTCTGTCTCTGTCCCAGCCCTCGGTGCCTGTTTTTTTGGGGACACCTGCCTGCCAGGTTCCTTCTGCCCAGGGGGTGAAGTAGTGGCTGTCCTTGCATTTCCTGAATCTGCAGCTGGCATGGGAAAGATCTGTACCCATCCCAGCCCGAGCTACATTTTGGCAGGTGCCCAAGCCCTATGCCCAGAGCCTGAACAGTCACCCCCATCACTTGCAGAGCCCTCTGGGACCTCCCAAAACAATGTTTGGGTGTCATATGTGGCGTCGGGTTTGAGGGTGATGCACTATGCATCTCATTTCTATCAAAGTCTGACTGGGAACTTTGGGGTTATTCTTGTGAGGGATGCTGTTTATATTGATCGAATGAAATGAAAGCAAAACGCGAAAACGCAAACATCAAAACGCAAATTACAACCAAAGGCCATCTAAATTTCCTCCTGGGAAATAATTTGCTTCAGAGAACCCTCATGGGTTGAGACTCCATCCCCACCATTTAGTGGGGCCAAGGGTCTGGAGGCTCAGCGCTGTGGCCACAGCAAAAACCCCTCTGCATCCTCTCCCTCTCCCAGTACTGGGGGTCTGATCCCCCCGTTTCCACCCCACATCCCCCAGCGCCGCCCCAAGCCCGCAGGCATCACCTACCAGCCGCCTGCTGCCGTTTCCGGGCGGGGTGCTGGCTCCCGGAGGGGCTCTGCAGCCCCCCCCAGCTCCCGGTGGATCTCTGCCGTGGCCTGCAGGGCTGGCTGGGAGCAGCTGCGGGACCGGGGCTGTGCCCTGCTCGCGGCTGGGGCCGAGCTCCCCTCCTGCCTCTGGATCTGCTCGTAGGATGGCAGGCTCTTCTCGTAGGCGCTGATGGCCTCAGGGTTGGGGCAGAGGGAAACCAAGCTGCAGGCAAAGGGAAAACAGGGTGCTGAGCAGACCTGGGCCCCGTGGAGCTGGGAGGTGCTCAGGCACATGCACACAGAGCTCCATCACCTGAGGGAGTGGCTGTAGAAGCCGCCAGGGCCGTGTCACTGCCCACACCAGCAGCAGAGCCAGGGGATGCCTGCAGGAACACCGCTGGATGCTCTGCATCCCCCAGCATCACTCAGGCTCAGCCCTGGGGGGGCTCAGGCAGCCCTGGCCTCTCCAAGCCCGATCCCTGCTTGGCATTTTGTGCTGCACCAGAGCAGCTGTCCCCAGAGTCAGAGCCTGAGGCAGGGCACACAGACCACCCTGCGTGGGACCCACCCTGTGTCCTTGTGTGGCAGCACCGTGGCTTTGTGGTCCAGGAACCGCTCGGCCTCGAGGTCCGCAGGGATGAATGTTATCTGGGGGAAAAGAGAGGCAGAGCCCAGGGGCTGTGCTGGGCATCACAGGGACCCCAGCCCTCAGAGTGGGGAAGGGGCCAGAGTGTCCCTTCAGCTGGGTTTAGGGTCTTTTCCCGCCATATTTGGATGTTTTCCTTGGAAAGGGCACTTTGGAGGGAAATCAGTGAG
Source organism: Fringilla coelebs (assembly GCF_963513975.1). NCBI lineage: Eukaryota > Metazoa > Chordata > Aves > Passeriformes > Fringillidae > Fringilla > Fringilla coelebs. The sequence continues at coordinate 4,794,522 of NC_140067.1, forward strand.
GAATGAATGAGTCCAGCCTTGCTCTCAGTGCCTTCCCCCCTGTGGGGTCACACGTGCCCCCGAGCCCAGAGGGAGTCCCAAGGCCCACACAGGAGGTCAGTGGTCAGGGACCACACCGAGGGTGTCCCATCCTTGAGCCTCAAGCACGGTGGCAAAGCCACAGGTCCCTCCTAGCTGGGGCTGAGCTCAGCCTTGAGGGGAGCTGGTTTCTGCTCCGCCCCAGTCCCACAGAACACGGCTCCTTTCAGAGGTCCCAGCTGGTCCTGGGTCCTGAGAGGGCTCCCCCACATTCTGGAGGGCAGCCAGGCTGTTGATGGGCCATCCAGCAGTCCCAGATCAGTCCTACAGATGCCCTCTCCTTGGAAAAAGCCCTTTTCTGCCAGGGCTGTTTCCCAGGGCGGGGACGTGCGGCTGTGCTCCGTGCCGGCAGTGCCCTCTGCCAAGGAGACTGCCAGCCGAGGGCTGGGCTCGGGGAGCCAGCACCCCCGACCCCCATGGCCACCACAGCCCCTTCCTGGCAGTCCTGGGAGCCTGCCAAGCCCCAAAACCCAAGGAAGGGCTGTGTAGGAGAGATGAACACAAATTTATTTCCTTGGGATTGTTCCCGCTGCCTGTTTGAAAGCAAAGCCCCAGGCTCAGGGGGTGAAGGAGACAGGGCACATCCTGCAGGCATCAGCAGGGCACAGACCTCCCAAAACAATTCCCCTTCCAGATTGCTGCAGCTGGCTTCACCTGGGGAAACTGAGGCTGCACATCCACAGCAGCCAAAGCCCCCCAAACCCAGCTGAGCCCTCGAGCCCCTCCAAAGTTCCCAGCAGCAGGAGGGATCCTACCTTCGGGTAGCACTGGCACATGCTCCATGTGATGCCCACGGCCACGAGCAGCACACCCAGCACACAGAAGGTGATGTAGTACTGGGGCTTTTCCATGCTCATGATGAACATGCCCAGCATCACCAGGAAGAAGCCCAAGATGATGAAGCCGTAGCGGAAGGTCTTCTCCTCTGCCATGGGCTCCGGCTGGGAGAGGCGGGAGGAGAGATTTTGGGAAGCCCGCTCACCTGCTGCCTGCTGAGCACACCTGCAGCGCCAGGCAAGGAGTGGTTTCTCTCTCCAGAGGCTGCCAGGAGCTGAGGATCAGCTGCACGTCGAGCTGGTCCTGCCCAGGGCTGAGCCAGCCAGTTTTTAATGGGTTTGTAATGAATGCAAACACTGCCCCGCCGTTCACACTCCAGTGGAGCCACCCGGCACGTGTCCGGGTAACCTTCCCTGCAGGCAGACCCACACCTCGGCAGGGACAGGGGGTAACCTTCCCTGCAGGCAGACCCACACCTCGGCAGGGACAGGGGGTAACCTTCCCTGCAGGCAGACCCACACCTTGGGAGGGGACAGGGGGTAACCTTCCCTGCAGGCAGACCCACACCTCGGCAGGGGACAGGGGGTAACCTTCCCTGCAGGCAGACCCACACCTCGGCAGGGACAGGGGGTAACCTTCCCTGCAGGCACACTCAGCCAGACCCACACCTTGGGAAGGGATGGAGGGGACAGGCTGCAGGGACCCAGAGACCAGTGGTGCTGCTGGGATTTTCCCAGCCCTGGGCACTGGAGCTGGACTTGGTCATAAATCAGAGCTGGCACAGCCCCAGAGGAGGGGGATGCCAGGGCCCAGCGTGTTCTCAAGGGCTGCAGGGCTGCAACAGGAAAAGAGGGAGAGCTCCGGGGTCTTTTTGGAGGCTGGACCCTGCCTTGCTCTGGCTGAGTGCTAAGGCTGCCTCACTGGGCTGTGAAGGAGGTACTAAAGCTAGAAAAGGATGGAGTGGGGTTGGTCCACCAAGGGAGAGTAAAGACAAAGTGTCCCTGTGCCCTGTGTTCACTTAAGTCGGAGCTGAGGTGTTAAAAGGTGTCTCCACCACACACCCGACAGCCAGATAGTGTTTGCTTCATTCCCTTGATTTATTCCCTTGTTTTATTCCCTTGAAACACCTGGTTTGTGACAAATAATTCTATTATAAGCAGTGTGTTAGACGTGGCTGTGGCTCCTCAGCCACTCTGCAGCCCTGCAGGGCCACAGGGGTCCCAGGGCAGTGCTGAGTTTTTGTGGGATGCAGGACCTGGCAGCAGCCCCTGCCACACACAGCTGGCCTTTCCTCTGGACAAGGCTGCACACCCAGCCGTGGAGGGCAGGGAGGAGGGGGCTGTGCCACTCAGGGTGGATTTTCTAGGAGGCTGCTGAAATGCCAAATGTGCTTGGATGCTCTGGGCACGGCCCACTGAGCATGGCTAACACCAAATGAAGTGAGGCGTGGGCAGTCAGCATTTAGGGAAACAAGGTGGAAGGGATGGAGACAGGGCTGGAAGGGGCACTCACAGAGAAGTGAATGGTGCAGACAGAGCTGGGCTTTCTCTGCCCAGATTACTGGGTCTGTGCTGAAGATTTATTATCGAGTGGGCAGGCCTGACAGGAGCTCCCCAGGGGGAGCAGGGAATGCAAAGCCTCTGAAACCAGCAGTGCTTTTATTAAAAATATGAAAGCTTCCAAACATGCCAGCTACCCCCGACGCTCCAAACACATCTCCCGCCGGCCCCCCAATCCGCACAGCGCCGGACAGCCGGGAAAGCCGGGAAAGCCGGGAATGCCGGGCTGAGCCTCCCGCTCCTCACCCCACCACCGGGGGCTCAGGGGGCAGCTGCGGGACCGGGCAGCCCCCGCAGGGTCGCGGCTCAGAGCCCCCGCACGCTGATGTTCTCGTAGCTGGGCGGCGGCGTCGCCTGCGGCTCCGGGGGCTGCGCCGTGTCCAGCCAGGACGGGCTGGGGCGGAACAAGACGCTGTCGGAGGAGCTGCGCCGCCGGCCGCCCTGCCAGCTCTCGTCCTCCTCCAGGTAGCGGTACAGGGGCGGCGTGAGCTCCTCCTTCCTCCCCGGCGGCTGCACATAGGCCGGGGCAGCGTGGGCCGGTCGGCAGGTCAGGGCTTCTTCATAGGTGGGGATGGCGCTGGAGTCCCAGGTGCTGCGAGGGGAGAGGAAGAAACGTAGCAGCGCACACCATCAACATCCCAGCACCCAGCTGGAACATCCCAGCATCCCTGGAGGATCCCAGCACCCCTGGAACATCCCAGCACCCCTGGAGCATCCTAGCACTCCTGGAACATCCCAGCACCCCTGGAGCATCCCAGCACTCCTGGAACATCCCAGAACCCCTGGAGCATCCCAGCACCCCTGCAGCATCCCAGGGCCCCATTACCTGGAGCACCCCAACATCCCACCAACCCCATTGTCTGGAGCATCCCTGAGCATGATTAACTCGTGTGCTGGGGAGAGCACATGGGCAGGTTTTGCTGAAGTGTCCCGTGTCAGGGGGTGACCATGTCAGCTGCTTCCTGGCATCCATGAGGTTTTGCAAGAGGGTCCCATGGGCAGAAGAGCATCCTCGTGCCTGGCCCCTAACTCACCCCCTGCAGAACAGAGGCTGCTGACAGCTGAGGGGGCAGCTTGGCACAAGGACCTGGACAAGCACCAGGTCACCGTGGTCACACCCTGCTCCCATGCCAGCCAGAGCCCTCCCTGCACTGGCCAAGCCTGCTGCCACTTCCAGCAGAGTTTTCCTGAGCAAACACAGCTCGTGCACAGGGAAAACCTCTGACAACCTTTGCCCTGCACGTGGCCCTGCTCGCACCAGGTGCAGCCCCAAAGCTGGGGATGCTGTGAAAGCAGCTCATCACTGCAGATGAAAGCTGGGGAGGCAGCAGGCATGGGAGGGCACAGCTGCTCCAAAGGAAAAGCCATGTGCTCCACAGGGATGTCTCCATCCTGACCTTGGCAGCTCCCTGTCCCTGACAGACCAGCCCGGGCTTCTCTGCCAGGGATTTTGCCAAACAGCCTCAGCTTGCACAGGAATGCTACCTTGGAAATGTGGAGAGGGGATTTATCCCAGCACAGGATGCTTTGCTGGGGCTGGAGGAGCTGCTGCAGCACCAGCACTGCCAGGGTGCTGCATCCCACCCAGCCAGGGAGCTGGGAGCTCAGGGAAAGGGGCATTCCCCACGGGGGCATGGCAAAGTCCCTCCCTGGGAAAAGGAACTCCCCCCAGACACCCAGACCTGCTCACAAGCTCACAGATACCCAGATGGGCACTGAAACCCCTGGAGAACCAGGAACGTGCCTCCCACTCCAACTGTGTTTTGATGGTTTCATGTTCTGAGCAGTTTCTCTTAGTGCTGCTTTTCCCCAGAGCCCCGTTTATGCTGGAGCCAGGATCTTTGCTGTGACCCCATAAAGCAGCACTGGGAAGGGCTGGCTGGCCCTGCTTCCACAGCAGTCTCCAAAAAAAAAAAAAAACAACCTTTTTATCAAGAAACTTTTAAATAAAGAAGTGGCAGCAAATCTCAGGCTCACACTGGAAGACCCAGAGAACCTGGAAAAGCAGCAGTGGTGTTCAGGGCAGGGCAAGGAATCTTTATCTTTCTACACCCTGAAATGGGCTTCATAAAGGACCCTCTGCCCACATTCCTATCTTGATGCCATCCCAAGGACTATTTTCCTTCCCTTGTAAGAAAGAAGACTTTGCTTCCATTAAAGACCTTACAAACACCCTCATCCCTACAGAGCGCTGCAGAGCTGCCAGACCTGGACTGGAGCTCTGAGCGACCCCTCCCCACTCCCACATCCAAACCTCCTGCCAGAAAACCGATGTATTGTTCTGCTTGGTGGCCCTGCTAAGGAGATGTGTCCCCTGTGATGGCCCTGCAGGGCAAGGGGGGGGTGGGCACAGAGAGGGTGGGCAGGGAGGGTTGACATTAATGAGCAGGAGCATCTGCTCGGGGGGCAGGAGGAGAGCACAGAGCAGTGCTGCTGCCTCTCTGAGCTCTGTGGCAGCGGGTTTAGGCTCAGACCCATCCTCCACCTGTGCCCAGCCAGGTGCTGGCAGGGACCGGGCTCCCACCTGCAGTTCCACTTCTCCGCAGGCTCCGCCGTGAAGTACTGCAGGTCCCGGGGGAAATGGTACTGGTAGCGCCGGGACACCACCCTGGCGTTGGCCTTGACGGACCACAGGAGGCCGAAGATGAGCAGGATGCCGCCGATGCCGCAGCAGAAGAAGCTGACGGAGCGGAGCAGGGCGCTGGACGAGGAGGAGGAGGAGGAGGAGGAGCTGGGCACGGCCTCGGCTTCCCGGGGGGGCAGGAGGCGAGCCCCGCTGGCCGAGCCCACCTCGCCGTCGCTCCACCAGGCGAAGCACAGCGTGCCCGTCACCAGCAGCACGGCCCCCGTGATGGTCAGGCCGTAGCGGAACGAGGCGGCCGCCATCCTTCGGCAGGAGGGGTTAGGAGGGGACGAGGGGGAGGCAAGGCATGAGAGAGCCTGTAAGACAAGAAAGGTGACGGGTTTGAGAGGGAGAAGCTCGTGGAAGACCTGCCAGAGGAGAAAATGACTGGGTGAGGAGGTGTCCGGGGAGTGCAGCCCCTTTAGCCATCATCATCATCATCATCATCATCATCATCATCATCATCCATCAGAAGGGGCATTTCCACCCTCTCAGACGGGAAGCCCTTGGGAAGAGCAAGCAAAGTCAGCACCAGGTTGGATCCATGAACTTCCTTGTAAAAACACCCCCATTTTTAAGGAACAGCACAAAGGCAGGATGGACACCCCAGCTCCAGGCACTTTCGGAGCTCTTCTCTTTGGGTTTTATTCCAGACTTCCTCCCAGGCCTGGAGGAATGCCAGCTGGGTTTCCTGGGCTTTCATAGCATGGCTTACGGAAGAGGTTGGAGAGAGGAGCATAAACTTAAGATGTCATCACTTCCAAATTATCAGTGTGCCTGTTTTCTCCTCCAGAACTGATGACATTGGAAAAATCTGTTCAATCTTCATCCACATGAAGTCTGGCACACAAAACTTTGCTTGCCTGGGTCAGCTCCAGTGCAAACTTTCTCAAGTTCCTGTCAAGATCAATCCTGTAGGAGTTATCACCAGCTTCACCCTCCTTAGCAGGGTGGTTTGGGGTTGGTTTGACAACCAAACAGGTGATCTAGTGCCACGTGTTCCTGCTGGGTGGCCCTCCTCAGCTAAATGTCACATGCAGAGAGTTTCCCTGGTGCTGGAAAACTTGGGGAGGGGGAACTGGTTTCTGATCTCAGTCCCCATTGCTTTCTCCTGCAAACAGCAGGCATCTGCTCTCTGAGCTTGTGCACCCCCAGCTCCAAACTAACCAACAAACCAGGGAGGCAGACAGGTTTCCCCACATCCCCTCTGGCCCTGCTCACTGCCCAGCCAGAAGATGCAGGCCCAGCTCCCACTTCTCAATGGAGAAAAAGCTTTGGACCACGTGGGAATTAAGCACCAACACCCCCAGAGAATTCAGTGCTGGGTGACTGCACTGTGAAGGTTTGTCACTGTGGCAGGGCCAGCAGAGAGCCTGCACACGAGGGATGGCCAGGACAGAGGAGGAGCTCAAGCAGAGCTTGGTGGACAGATGGATGACCCACACTCAGCTGTCACCTTTGCCTTCATCACTTTGCCTGTGTGTCAGTAACAGGACCATAATGTGGTGGCTTTCATCTCCATTCCTCCAGGCAGGGCTCATCTCCTAGAGGGGTCCTAAATTGTACCCCGAGATCTGAAAGGGCAGAGCCAGAGCCAGGCAGGGAGCAGAAGTCCAGCATGGACTTGGTGCCATCAAGGTCAGGGGGAATTATGTTATTTCAAGGTGTTATTTATCAGATGGGCCCACTAAATGGAAAGCCAAATTACCTTGTAGTGAAAGAGGCACTAGCTGATCTAATCAACATTTAATGAAGGAATCTGATGAGAAGTGAGATTTAGGAAAGCTGCAGGAGTGGGAGCCCCAACAGCTCACTCCAGCATTTGTCCCAGGGTCACAAGCCCAAAATGCCACCTGGGCTGGCTGTGGCCAGTGGTCATCAGCTGTGGCCACATGCAGGGAAAGCAGTCCTGTTCCTGGGCTGGGAGAAGGCAGAGCTTCCCTCTGTAATGGGGGCACGTTTGGGTGCTCCCTCCTGAAAGGCAGGGGCTTGGCTGAGCTGAGATGGAGAAGAGACTGTTGGAGATGGTGTTAGATGCTGGCATCAGCATCCCCAAACCAGCACTGAACATGAGCAGGACACAGGAGAGGAGCTGGACTCTGGTTGCCCTGCAGCAGGAGATGCTCAGGAGAGCACAAGGACCCCACTGACCTGTGGATGCAGCTCCTTTGGACAGCAATGAGTTTTCAGGTAGAAATTTCAGCATGTTGTTTAGAGAGGAAAAAAAAAAATCACCCAAAAAGCCCCTAGAGCAAAGCTCTGAGTCCAGCTGGGTGGAAATGTCAGGTCACTCCAAACTGAGGCACAGGACCAAGAGTTGGAATGTTCACCTCCTGCAACAAACACTCTCCTCATTCTGGGGTCAGACTGGTGAGGTCTGGGAGATGCTCCAAATTCCCTGGTGAGATTTGGGAGATGCTGTGGTTCCCCTGCCTGGGCACGGGGAATTTTGCAGCCTCCAGCACCGAGCACATCTGGGAGAGCTGGCAGCGAGGAGGAGGAGGAGGGAGGGTGGAGAAGCCTCCGACGGAGGAGCCTCTGGGAGGTGATGGATTGACAGCTCGAGAGAATAAACTCTTCTCTCTCTTGACGAGCCCAGCGCAGCGCAGGGAGCTCCCCCAGCCTCCCCGCACGGGTGGCGACATCGCCACCGCTGGGTGACATTGCCACCGCACCGTCCCCTTGCCAAGCCCCCTCTCGGGCCGCCACAGCTCTCCCGAGCCTCTCTGGAAGACCCGCGGTGTTTTCTGAGCATGCCAAGCGCTGGAAGAAGAGCCTGAAGGAGCAGGGAGCGAGGTGCGAGGCTGGGGCAGGACCCGAGGCTCCCGCAGCCTCTCCCGGAGCACTCAGCATCAGCACAGCAGCTCTCACTCCCCAGGAACATTTCCAGCACAAGTTTTCACGGAGCCACAGCAATTGCCGGCTCTCAAACACCCTTCTCCACTCTCCGACCCTCCCTGACATTTTGTTCTGCCCGGTCTCCTCCTTTGACCTGCTCTGAAATAGTTTTCCGGGGAATAGATTTGCACGTTTCATGTACAAACAGATAATGTTGATAGTTTACATAGTTCCAGTGAGCCGCTGAGAATAGCAGCCCCCATATAAAGTTATGCAGATGGTGATTCATAGGGTCTACTAAGCATTACTCAGAAAAACCCTCTTTTCAAGCAACACGAGAAAAGAAAAGAGTTTTGAACCTCTCCCACCGCCATCTAGCAGAAATCCACCTCCACACCCGTCCCTCCACGGCACTTACAGACCGTCCTTCCGTGCGGGGCTGGAGACCTTCAACCACAGCGGAAGAACGCCGGGCAGAGATGCACCAAACAAAGCGTGAGCGCGTCTTTAGGGAGATCCCTTCCTGCCTTCATCCAAATTCGCTATTTTGTCCTGACAATTACCAGCGAGGCTTTGCTCCCCATTCAAAGCAAAGTAACAGTGATGCCTTGGAAGAGCTTGCAAGAACTCCGGTGCGCTCATCCTCCCGAGGCAGGTGCGGGCAGAGGAGAGCCCGTGTGTCCCCTCAGCCGCCCTTCGGGGCCGTGCCCGAGCCCCGCGTCCCCTCTCCGGCGGTGCCCGTCCCCGAGGCACCCGCGGGCTCTGTCCCCGGGCACAGCGCCGTCCCGCCCGGCACGGGGGGGTGCCCGTGTCCCCCCCCGTGTCCCCCCGTGTCCCCCCGTGTCCCCCCGCCGCGTACTCACCGCCGCCGGCAGCCCCGCTCCGGCCGAGCGGCGGCTCCGCCGAGCGCGGCCCGCGGGGCGGGCGGGGCCGGGGGCGGGCGGGGGCCGGCGGCGGCTCGGGGCGGGCAGGGACCGGAGCTCCCTCCCGGCACGGCTCGGCTCGGCACGGCACGGAACGGCGGCTCCCGGCTCCCCGCAGCCCGCTCCCGTTCCGTCCCGTCGGAGCGCGGCGCTCCCGGGAGGGAGCTCGGGATGCAGAGCCCGGGAGGGTCCCCTGCGGCGGGGACAGCCCTGAGCTGGGGACATCACTGCTGTCCCATGCGTCGCTGCCCCAGCCTTGCTTTGTGACCAGTTCTCCTCACCTCTGTGTCTAACTCTAATATTGTCCCTTTTCCTCGTCCATGGAATTAGAATGGTTCGGTTTGGAAGGACCTTTTAAAGGCCGTGTAGTCCAACCTCCCTGCAAGCAGCAGGGAAATCTTCAACTAGATCAGGCTGCTCAGAGCCCCATCTCACCTGGCCTTGAATGTTTCCGGGAATGGGGCATTCACCACTTCTCCATGCTAGTGTTTCATCACCTTCACTGTAAAAAAAAAAATGTTTCTTAATAGCTAATCTAAATCAACCCTTATTTAGTTTAAAACCATTACCCTGCAGCACTCAGGACACTTGGACATTAAACAAGATGAGGGTGCTGTGATCTGAATTTCAGGATGGTCAGTATGACAGCATCTGGATTCAGGCACAATTCCTCACCAAGGAGCTGGAGGAAGATTTGATCAAGAGCTGCTGTGCTGTGCTGTGGCTGTGCATCTCACACATCCACACATCCAGAGATGCACCACGCTGCCCTTGGGCTACAGCTGAGCATCCCTGACAGGCAGAGCCATTCCTATGAATACCCTGGGCTGCTGCTCCTGCTCTCCCTGGAGCTCCTCATCTCACCAGCTCAAAACCAGCTCAAGGTTTACCTGCACGTGCTGCAGGGACTGATGCAAAGCCCTGCTGTGGAATTCACATCTGCCTCATACGTGATCAGAAGGCGCTCAGCCCAGCTGGGAACATGTGGGTGTACAGCTCCAGTTACCTGCAGCCACTGTGGAGTTTTAGAAATGGCAAACTGGGGCACACAGAGGGCTGGCTCACACAGGAGTGGCCCTGCAGCAGGTTGGGTCTCCATCCAAGAGGAGCATGGGGCAGGAGTCCCCAAGGCCAGCACCCAGCGATGTGGGGGCACTGTGAATCAGCAGCCACCTTGCTGAAGGACAATAAGACAACTTTTTCTGCTCCTTGCCTGCTCAGATATTGCATTTAACTGAAATTTGATTGTCAAGCAGCATCTGAAGCACTGCAAGGTGGTGTCGGTGCACGGCTCCATGCAATTCCCAGCACAGGGCTGCAGAGGGAGATGGCTTTGTGCCAGCACACTGGTTTTTCAGCCCTATAACCACACGCAACCTTCTGCCTTACCCAGAATCAGGTCTGCAGGCAGCCACGAACTCAAAATAGAGGCTGGAAGTGCTGAGTGCTACCAGCAGCCCTGTCTGCTTAGCAGCACCTTGGCCAAAATGTGTTTTCCCTCTCTGAGCACTTTTCTGCAGGTGGACAAGGTGCTGCAACACGGGGCACAGGGAAAAGACTTCTCCAGAATAAAGACAGAATATCTGTGCAAAAACATGTGAAACATCCCGTGTGCAGTGAAACTGCAGTGGAGAAAACAAGGAGATATAAAAGACAGTTACAGCCCCTGCAAGAACAAGAACAAAGGAGGAACGGGGAAGGAGATTGTTCCAGTAATTGCCTCCCCCAGGTAAGGATGCTGAGCCTGAGCAACGCTGCTGGCACAAAAAAATGCTGCTTTTTGATTCATTGTTCACCTAATTTTGCTGCTGCAGCAAATCACATGTAAAATAGTGCATTTCACTGTATAATCAAGATAAATAAGCCAACTTTTTCATTAGGGGTGTATGTGTGCAGATGCATGCACTCTCTGCCCTGTCACGACAGGATGAATGATACCAAGAGCACCAAGTCAAGAATGAATTTGGATGCACCAAGTCCAGAGCACAGGCTCCCTGACAGAATCCTTATTTGTGGCACCTGGGCCAGGCTACAATGATTCCTTCAGTGATTTGGCACACAGGACACTCATCCCATGCCCTGCTGCCCCCAGCAAGCGCCTCTGGTCACACCCCTGTGACAAAGATCCACTGATGTGCCTTCAGGGGTCACATCTCTGCAGGCACAAGGTGTCCATGCTGTGCAGATCCATGGAGAAGCCATTCCCAGGGGCTGGCACACCTGGTGTTTCCCTGCACACTGGGTGATAAGGGTGTTTTCCTGCCAGGCTGATAAGGGGCTGCAGCACACAGCCATAAGGATGTGCAGATGGGAGAGAGTTCCTGCATCCAGCACGTGGAAAGCAAAGGAGAAACCTCCTGCTGTTTATCTTTGCCTTCATTTGCATCTTCTTAAAATGCCTAATTAGTTGTGCTAGTTGATATACTGGCTCAGGCACTCCTACTTAATCCAGTCAGCAAACCCAGGCTTTGGAAATATTTGTCCCACATCTTCACATGAGGTGACATTCATGGGTGTCCTTTGGGGCTGAACCTGCAGCTGGACACGGGTGTCTCTGTGGAGGTCCTGCTGCAGGGGCAGCTGCAGGGTTTGGGAGCCCTCCTTTGTGGTCTCCATCAGGAAATGCCAAGCATTTGGATGTGAAAGGGGATCAGCCCCCTGACCTCAAAGTGGTGTGTGGACTTTTGGCTAGTCCACCTAGAAGTACTCCTCCTGTAGACCAGCTGTTTTTGACCCAAGACTTTATATTTTGAATGCCAAAGTCCTTTTTGTACCATAATATGTACTTTGTAATAGATCTTAATATTTAGCTCCAATGGCTTTACTGAGTTTGAGTTGTAATAGGAGGACAAGATGTGTATGAAGTTGTTTGATATCAGCTTCTGTTGCAGTTCCTCCACTAGCTATGTCCATCATCTAGCAAGCCACTGGACCCAAAACCTCTGAGTGTTGTAAAGCTTAAATGTTTGTTTACTCAACTGTAATGATGTCCCAACCAGCAGCCTGTAAATCTGCACCACACTGAGGAGGAGCACAGCTGTGGTGGAAAGTTTTGGAAAGGGACTGGGAAAGTACAGATGGAACTGTCCACAGAGGGCTTTATGGACAAGCAATGCTCTCAAATTCCCTCAGCTCCTTGTCTGGGACTTGTGTCAGTACAGGAGCGCCTGGCAGAGGTGCCAGCTCCTCTTGGGGCTGCTGTGTAGAGAAATGGGTGTGATAAAGCTTGGGTTTTCCTGTAAGGGAAATTTCTGTGTTTCAGATGAGGACAGAAGGAGCTTCCTAGGGGCTTTCCAACAAAATCTGCAAAGGATTTGAGATTTGCCCAAAAAGGGGTGGGGGAAGAAAAGAGGTAAATCCTGATGCCTCAGCTCAGCCTTTACTCCGACAAAACTTTTCCTCAGCTCCTGGAGATTTTTGCCTCAGGTAAGCCCCGTGTCTGAGCTTCTTTCTTTCTCCATGAAGAGGCAGCAGGGCTGTGTTACACGTGGGTAACCCACCATGCAGCGTGTTTTACATGCCACAGCTGCTGCAGCTCTGCTGGAGTGTGAGCTGCAGTGAGCAAACATTGATTTCCAGCCCTGTAGGCTCCTCAGTCAAGCCTGATGTCAGTCACATCTATCACACCTGAGCAGAGGGAGCTAGGGGAGACATCCCCTGGCTGCTGAAGCACAGCAGCAGCTTGCTTCACTCCACCCATTGGATATCTGAGCTTGAAGCTCCTGTGTATCCTTGATTCCAAATGTTGTTGTTCAAAGAAGCAGAAAGAATTTTGATTAAACACAAAACTGGCTAAATTTGCTTCCCAGTGAACTCATGGACCACAGCTATGCTGACATCCCCAAGAGCCAGCGCTTCTTTGTGTCTCTGCTGCATGCAGCTATTACAGAGCTCTCCAGGGAGCAGGGAATGGGTTGGGCTTTGTTTATTTTTCAGCACAAAAATGCAAAAGAGAAGCTCAAAGCAGCATTAATTACAAATTTTAGAGGAAAAGGGTGGAGCAGCCATCTAGCTCTTCTGCTTGTCACCACATGTGAAGCCCTTAGTGTCCAACACACATCTGTCCCAGATGTTCCACAGCTGTTTTCCTTTTCCAGTGCCCCTGCATTATCCAGCTGCCTGCCTTGGCATCGGGCTGCCCACAAGCACTTGTTCACATCAGTGTGCTGTGCTGGGAGGTGGCTGAGGGCTAAAATGCTGCCAGCAAAACTTGCAAACATTTTGTTGGAAGCATGACAGCCTGGGGAGAGACACAAGGAATGGCTGAGAGGAGGAGGGTTTCAAGGTATCTCAAAGAATAACCAGCTAAGGTATTAGCAAAAACAGATTTAATATAAAGGCGACAGCACAACAAAGTTTGTTGACAAGGTTCACTCTATTAATGGTTAAAGCACAGAGAAAAAAAAAAGCAAATAAAAAATCCAATGTCAATCAATCCAAACTGATAGAAACACAACATTATCTTTGTGAAGTCTGGGCTGGGGAGGGGGAGACAAAAGGAGAGGAGGATAAAAAGGAATACATCCAAAAGGCACAACAGCTCTTCAATAAACAGCATTTAAACTTAACAGCACATAAACCTAACAGATTTAACTTATGCTGTCAGTCAAGCCAAACAATACCGAAAAGGATTCATAGAGGATTTACTATTCCACAAGAGTAACTTACCTACAGGCCTAACTTCTCTCCAAATCTAAAGTTCTTCAGAATCCAGGGAGCAGCATTCCCAGGACACTTGGTGTAGCATAGGCACACTCGCATGCACAGTGACACAAAGGGTCTGTACAAGACACCTGTAAGGAATTCCCCTCTAATTCAGTGAAACACTCACCTGGGATGCCTTTGGTGCCCTGCTGTGCCCAAAAGCCTGTCTGCTTTCTTCACAGCTCATCTGCAACATCAGCTGTTGACCCAGCAAGAGCTCTGTGGTTTCTGCCCGCACACCTTGCCTCGCTTTAACCCAGAGCATTTACATCTCCTTACACGGGTTTCTAGGTAACTGAAGACAATTTGAAACTCTGCAAGAAATGACAGGAGGTGAGTTTGGGAAATAACAGGCTGCAGCTTCTCTGAAATGGCATTAAGAGAGTCAGAGGATACCAACACTCATCTCCAGTGCCACAGCTCCCTCAGTGGGGAATTTGCCTCGCACTCTGGTTAGCTCTGTGGTGTGAGGCTCTGAGGAGACCCCACTCCTGATGTTCTCCTGATTTCTGCCTGAAAGGAACAGCACTGGCAGGAGATTTCTCCTATGGAGGTTTATGAGCAGGCTGCTCCCATCTCTTCCCTCGGTCTGTAAGAGAAAAACTGACTCAGTACTGACTTGGAAGAACGAGGGGGATGTGAATCTGAGTAAGAGGCATTTGCAAAGATGCATGTGAAGAAACAGCTGGAAGACATTGCCCAAGTTAGCTACCTTCAGACTGAAAAGAAAGGTCTCAATTTACCATCTGCAGATGACTTAGATCAGCACCTCAGAGTGCAACAGGACCTCACAGAAAGCACCCATGAGCAGCATCCCTGAGACACAGACCTGCCATCCCACGGGGAGAACACAGGCTTCCCTGCTCCACTTCTCTGGGAAGTCACCCAGGATCCAGAGAGTTAATCTTGCTCCCCAAACAGCATCCTGCACTTTTCTTTGGCTACTTATCTGACTTGAAAAGGTGTGGTTTCCCTCCCCTGGCATTTCTGCTGTGCCAGAGAAGTGTCAGCTCTTGGTTGCCTCACAGAGGGATGAAACTCTCCTGCCCTGATTCACTCTGCCAGTTCCAGCATGAGGGAAATCCATCCCAGCTCCATAACCTTCATTAGCCTGGATGTAAGCAGACACCTCAGTGCAATAAAAGTTCAGAGCTTATTACAGGCTCTGGGCTGATCCCATAGATAATGGCAATTAACTGCTCTGGGATGATAGTGGTTTATTGCTGCCTGATTTCTCAATGTTTTCCTTAAGCATTCTGTAAAAAACAAAAAAGGGCCTTGCCAAGGATGGAGAGGGCAGGAGGAGATAGAAAGCAGCTGAGTCTGCAGCTCAGCACACGAGGGGCTTGGAAGTTTACCATGAGCTGGGGGCAGGATCAGGGCATTTACCCATTCTCAGATTTATTTGTGAGTCTCAGGGTTTCTCTGAGTGGGTATTTAAAGGCCACTCTTCCCCATGGACAGGGTGCTGCAGCGATCATATTTTGATGCTTACTGGAAGTATGAAAAAATTTGGGTTGGGTTGTGTCAGAAAGTGCTGAGATTGCTGTCTCACTTTACTAGGTATGGCTCCAACCAAGTCTGCCAAGCTGGATTCTACAGAAATTCCCTGTATTAAAGGAAACTGAGCAATCACATCCTCATCACCCTCCACGCAGACACCTTTTCCAGACACTGATTTGCAGAGCTGAGGACCGGTCAATTTATCCAGTCCTCAGCCTGAAAATTGTTCTGTATCTCCATGAGATGATCCACACATGGGAGCACATCTTGTTCTTCTCCACAGAAAGGGGCAGGAACCTCCTCTCAGAGCCTCCAGCTTCCTTCTGCTCAGTTCCACACACGTGGGAGTCGCTTCCAAGGCACATCTGCTGTTGAAAGGAGCCGAGCAACACGGAGGGAACAAACACTGGCAATCAGCTTTCGACCTGATTTTGTACTGAGTTTTCTAGTGAAAAAAAAGGACATTTGTAGTCTATCAGCATAGCACTGAAGCACGTTAAATACGCCTCCATTTATCTTCAGTAAGACCAATACAGTTCCTTATTATTGGAACAATGGTATATTTTTGTCACCCTTAATTATTAACTTATCTGGCTGCGATTTCTTCGTTTATTAAAAGGATATTCTAGGTGACTTTAACAGCTATACAACTCTTATATAACCAACATCTTAAACTCTTTTTTTTTTCCAGCCATCCCTTTCCTTTTTTTTTTTTTTTTTTGCTTTGCTCACAGCTTTTCTATTTTTCTTTGGCATCAGTAAGTAAACCCAAGGGGCCAGAACCTACAGTTACACTGATGTTTTTGGAGCATGGCCTGGAGTTTTATCAGTTTACATCATCTGGGAGTGGACCCATGAAATTTTTTAAATGTTGATATAAATGAAAGCAGACAGGTGACAGAGTGACAGCACCAGACAGAGAGAATGGCCACAGCCAAGGCAGGGCAAGCCTTAGCTTTACTTGGAGGAAAAGGGCCTGCAACTACATCTGGTACTGGGAGGCTAAACACACAGGCAGGTTTGCTGGGAGCTGAAAATGGGAGAAAAACTTGGCCTGTACAGAAAAACAACTTGCAGTGTTTCCTCAGGTGACATTGGCAAGCCTTCACCATCACCAAATGATTCCTGCATGTTCCCACAGCGTTTGCCATTCCAAGCAAGATTCCAGAGGCAAGTGTGGGGAGAGGGTACCCTGCAGTCACTCCCCACCAGCTGTGGTTCACAACTGCCTTCATGGCAAAGTTCTCCCTGAGCATCCTGGAAGCCACTGGCACTTGTGCCCATTGTGCCATCAGTCTGCAGTAATGCATTTATTGCCTTTCAGTGACTGCAGCTGGTTTCTGATGCCCAGCACAGTTTCTGATGCCCAGGATCTCACCAACAGAAGGAGATGGGAGCATCACAGTTTCTTCATCCACTTCTCACTCTCAGGGCTGTAAAGCCAACTGATGGTTGCCATGAGCTCGCTGTCCCCACTGCTCACCCAGAGGAGTGTGACCTCCTTCAGCCTGCAGTTTGAACCCCAAGTTCCTCATAACCAGCTCTCCACACCCACTGCCGTGCCACAGCCATTTCGTTTCTGCCACAGAGGACACTATCCTGGTGACAGTGAAGGGAGGGCTGAATTCCTTTCCCAGTCTGGCTCTCTGTTTTGACAAGTGATTCTCTTTATAAATCCCAGACAGGGTATCCCTTCAGAGGCAATTGTAAAGCTGGATTTAATGCACATCACAGAGAATACACGAAAGCTCTGGTACATTCTGCAGCACTGGGGGTTTTTTTGGTGGCTCTGTGAACGTGCTGACCAGCAGCTGACCTTGCCTCCTGATGCAGAGCACAGCCACTGAAGGATAGGACACACTCTGCTATCATCAGTACTCTCAATTTCACCTCACACTCTGCATCTGCTTCCCCCAAGGTTGTGATGGGTCCCACCTACAATAATTCATTACCAGGGGAGTGGAGCCTTGTGATATGATTGCTATCAGAGCACAAGGGACACAGCCCAGGTATCCTTGATTCCTGCAGCACCAGATATTCCTTCTCTTGGTGAAGCCCTTCCCAGTGTGAACAGGGTGGCTGCAGCCTTGAGAGGACAGAGGAAGGCAAGGAAAAAAGAGCAAAGTCACCCCAAGTGTGCTTAGGGTGCACCAATACACATGGAGAGCTTTCCCCACCACAGATGTTAAACAAGTCCTTCCACATTAGGTCCACCTACACCTAAAACAGCCTCACCAATCTAACTTTGCTTAAGCCTTCAGTTGGTATCTCACTTCCCCTGAGAGCTATCTGGAAGTTTCTAAAGTAACTAAAAATGCATTTTCCCTTTTTGACCAATTTCCCAAAGGCCACTCCAGCTACAGCTGCTGTACCAAACCCTCTGCCCTCCTCCTCTTCAAGCCAGCACACACCTCCACTCCCTCACATGAAACAGCTGTGAAACCTCAGAAATAGGTCCTGGGCAATGTGTATGCCATTGATAAATACCTTTCCAAAAAAACCCATCTGGAAGCTGGTCAATTGAGCACCACCAGGTAAACATAGGGACACCAGGTTCCCCTGCAGGCTTTTCCTTCAGGGTGACTGAACATACTTTGGATTTCTCAGCAGAGGGAGCTTCTCACAAGCAGTTTGAGCACCACCTCCCTCCTACCCTCAGAAAGCTCCCGTTTCAAACAAGCTTTGCACCAAACTAACACGCAGGAAAATCGAAGGCAGCTGACTCCTAACCCCGAGGAACCACCGGCTGGTTTCTTTACGGGTTTAAGCAGGCTTGCAGTCTTCCCCAAATTCTTTATTATTTTCATAACTATTCCTATTAAATGCCTATCCTTTCAACGTCCTGGTGCTTCTCAGCAGTGGCTCTGTGGCAGTCAGTACCAGGGTTGTGACAGTTTGAGAGAAAAAATGGGCTTTTTAATGCTTTTCAATGCCTTCCTTTGGTGCTACTGAAGGCCTCTTGGTATTTTTCTTATGGAAACAGAACTCCTCAGCCTACTTTTGTGTGCAGCTCAAACGATCTGTATGTTATGACCATGCAGTGTGGCCAGCAGGACCAGGGCAGGCATTGTCCCCCTGATCTTGGTGCTGATGAAGCCACACCTGGAATCTTGTGTGCATTTCGGGGCCTCTCATGACAAGGAAGACATTGAGGGGCTGAGGAGTGTTCAGAGAAGGGCAGCAGAGCTGGGAAAAGGGCTGGAGCAGGGAAAAGTCTGAGGTTGAGGGAGTGGTGGGGCTCAGCCTGGAGAGAAGGAGGCTCAGAGGGGACCTTTTCAGTCTCTACAACTCCCTGAAATGAGGCTGGAGCCAGGTGGGGGTCGGGATCTCCTCCCTGGGAATAGGGGACAGGACAAGAGGAAGCAGCCTCAAGTTGTGCCAGGGAGGTTTGGATTGCACATCAGGAACAATTTCTTCACATACAGAGTTATCAAACACTGGAACAGGCTGCCCATGGCAGTGGTGGAATTATCATCCCTAGAGGGGTTTAAAAGCCGTGTGGATGTGGCACTGGGGGTGGTGGCCTTGGCAGTGCTGGGGGAACAGTTGGACTTGATGATCTGAGACGGCTTTTCCAGCCAAAACAATTCTGTGTTTCATGACTCTGTGTCCCTTCTCCCTGTCTCCTTGGACAAACAGCTGCCTCTTTTATCCAAAAGCCTTTGCACGGTCACCAGCAAGCCCTGCAGGGTGAGGAGCACAGTCCTGTGCAGGGCTGGCAGGGCTGAGCTGTCCCAGGAGGACGGGGAGCTCTGGCATGGTCAGTGCCAGGGCCCTGCTCTGCTCCCAGAGCCACAAGTGTGTGCGGGGTGAGCTCCAACAGGAGGGAGCTGATCCAGGCAGGGGAAAAAAAAACTGATTTGAAAAGAAAATGTTTAATTCTTCAGTCAGATCAGTTCTCCAACCTGTTTTACTGAGTGACAGCAGAAGCACTTGTGCTGCACAGCATGCCCAGAACAGCATGAGTGGGCGGATGGGATGGCAGGAGAGGGAGGCAGGGAGGAGAGGAAGGGAAAAGGACTGCTTTTTTAAGAAGCACTAACAGCTCAAACACACTTAAAATGTTAATTTAATTGAAAAAACCAAGAGTTTTAATCTCACCAAGCTACCAAGAGAACCTTAGCTCTTCCAACCAGATTTGCAGATGATGTCTTCCTATGCCTAGATCGTTGGATGATGTTTTGTCCAAATAAATAGAATAACTAGAATTGAAAACCAGCAGCATTTCTAATATCTATCTCCCCTTCCCTCATCCCCTTCTCCTTCCTGTGTTTTCTATGCCTGGCATCAGTACCTACATGAGCAATTTGGCCATAATCTGAATGTGGTTCACTCCTCTGCTTTAAAGGAGATTCACATCACAATCTTTGAGCTCACCTACCCCCTTCTTGTTGCCTGGGGCCTTACAAAAACAAGAGCAAAACATGAAAAACATTATAAGCACTCGTAATGGTTCTTCAGAAAAACAATTTCAAAATAGTATTTACACTGAAGGCATAAATATCCCCTTATGAATACATGCTGCTGTTATTCAATAAGCCCAGAGCTTGATCACATTCAGATCAGGAATAATTATTTAGGTCCTTCAGAGAGGTTAAAATAACCTCTCTTAGAGCATGGGAACCTTCTTTTGCATGAATAATTTCCGTCAGCAGATGAACTGATAAATAAAAGCAGATAACATCAATCAGCTCAGACATAAGAAGAGCAAGTGAGCAGACTAGGCACAAGTGCAACAAATATAATTTGGCTATAAATAAATTTAGTCTGGAAATTAGGAGACCCTTTCCAAATATGAGAGCTGTGAAGTCTCAGTCTAGTCCTTCCATAAAAGCAGTGGGACAAACCCCAAAAAAGCAGCGTGCTAGAATTTCCATCCCTGGAATTGTTCCAGGCCACGTTGCATGGGGACCTGAGCAAACTGTTCTAAAGGAAGGTGGCTCTGCCCATGGCCAAAGGGCTGGGACTAGGTGATCTTTAAGGTACATCCAACCCAAACCATTCTGTGAATGGCTCCATGAAATCCTGAAGTGGGCTTCAAAGCCTTCCATGTGTCTGAAGAGGGCTGAAAGGTGTGGCTGGCCTGCCACAGCTGAGCTCTGAACCTTGATCCTTCCCTGCCTGAAGCTTCCATCTCCCAGCCGTCAATCATCTGAAGGACAAGGTCGGCATTTCTCCTGCTGGCCCTTGTGTGACATCACCACGGCTGTGTCCGCATGGAACACCTGGAGTCCGTGTTCCTCTCTGAACTCAGCCTTTGCCATTCCAGGGTGTCTGACAGCACTGCCTGTGCCAGAACCTCCCGGGGCCGTCACTGGACCTCTGTCACCATCCTCTCAAGCAGCACATCCCTTTGAGGGATTTTAACTTCAAAAAACAAAGCTTCATCTTTCTCACAGACTTTATTTATCTTCTGTCACGTGGTTCCATCATGGATAGGAGTTTTCTGCCAGGGTTTTAGAGAGCAAGCCGTGTTATGGAGGGACGTGTCCCCTTCTTTCCTCTAGAAATGGAACCACAGGGCACTTTGGAGACACCTGCACTGCTGGGTTGTTGTGCCTACAACACCAGAGGGGTGCACAGGTGAGGTATGCGGAGGTGCTTTGCTCCAGACCCCAACCCAAAGGCCCCAGGGCGCATCCCTTGCTCAGGGGACACTGGTCACCACAGCACACCACGGCCCGTGCCCGCCCTGACCGGGGAGTCCCCTCTGCCTCAGCCCTTGTCCTCTGCCCTCTATCCCACCCAGCCCCTGTCTCGGACCAGCGTCTAGAGCTTCCCGGGGGTCTGATCCGGCTCCCCCAGCCCTTACTGGGGTCTGACCCTGGCCGGTCCCCGAGGGTCTGACCCTGTCCCGGTCCCCATTCCCAGCCCTTCCCGGGGGTCTGACCCTGTCCAGTTCCCATTCCCAGCCCTTCCCGGGGGTCTGACCCTGTCCCGGTCCCCATCCCCAGCCCTGCCCGGGGATCTGACCCTATCCCGGTCCCCATCCCCAGCCCTGCCCGGGGGTCTGACCCTGTCCGGTCCCCATTCCCAGCCCTGCCCGGGGTCTCAGTCGAGTCCCCCTCAGTCCCCAGGCGGTGACACCCCCGCCACGGGGGGGGGCCCGGTGGCCGCGGCGATGAGGGGGAGCGCGGGGCCGGCCGCGCGCAGCCAATCGGCGCCCTCAGCGCCTGGTCCGATCTCCGCGGAGCTCTCCGATTGGCCGTCCCCCTCCCCTCGCCTCACGTCTCGGCCAATGGGGGCGGAGGGGCGTGGCGCGGGCGGCGAGCGCGCGAGCGGCGGGCGCGGCATGGCGGGGTCCCATAAGGGAGCGCGGCCGTGATGGAGCGCGAGCGGGCGGTGGGCGTCATGTCGGCGCTGTGGTCGGTGGGCGCGGGGCTGCTGCTCCTGCTGCTATGGGTGCGGCACCGCGGGCTGGAGGCCGTGCTGGTGCACCACCGCTGGGTCTTCGTCTGCTTCTTCCTCATGCCGCTCTCCATCCTCTTCGACATCTACTACCAGCTGCGCGCATGGGCCGTGTGGCGCCTCCACAGCGCCCCGCGGCAGCACGCCCAGCGCGTCCGGCACATCCAGGAGCAGGTGAGGCTTGGCCGGACCTCGGAACCCCGGGGGTACCGCGGCTTTGCGAGGGGACGGCGTGTCCCTGTCCCGCTCTCTGTCATCCCTGTCCCGCTCTCTGTCCTCCCCCCTCACCCCGCCATTCCGCCCCCGGGGTAAAGTCCTGCCCGAGCGGGGAAAAGCGAGGGAACAAACGCCAGCGGGGCTTTCAGCCGCCTGCAGGGCTCCTGTCCCGCTGGAACTCCTGCGGAACTCCGTCCCTGCGGCTGCTGCTGTGCTGAGAGCCGGGCCGGGCAGCAGGCTCAGGGACACACGTGTGTGCAACATGGGCACATCGGTGTCTGAACCGCGGGCTCAGAGCGTGTTCTGCTCCCGCTCACACCCTGCTGCTCGGCACCGCCGGCTCCAGGAGCTGCTCCGTGGCCAGATTAAACTTTTCCTCCGCCCAGAAATGCAGATGTCTGTGGTGATTTTGTGCTCTCTGGTGTTCGTGGTAATTCTGTCACGTCCGCTTCTGTTTCCTGCCTTGTCTCTCACATCGCGGATGCAGATGGGTTATTCATGTGCATGGAATTATTCTCGGAGGGGTTGGGGTTGTTGGCTGGGGTTTTTTTACCAGCTGTAGTAGCAACTCAGCTTTGAAGAAAATGCAGTTGTTTGTTCTCTGGGTGTTAACCACTGTGGCTTTGCAGAATTCGTGGCTCATATATATGGCTTACACATTTTCCTTCTCAACTTTTTGTAGAATCCTAGGAGGCTTTGGGTTGGAAAGGGACCTTAAAAATCATCTCGTTCCAACCCCACCTGCCATGGGCAGGGGCATCTTCCACTAGACCAGGTTGTTTAAGGTTGATTCCATTACATGAGGTTCTCTGTCTTTGCCTGGTCATCTGGAGGCTCAAACCACTTTTTGTGTGTTTTGGATTAGAACTAAGATTATAACAGCAATAATACCTCCCTTAGAGGAGGGGATTTTTAAACTCTGTTAGTGTCTTGTTATCTTCCTGAATCCGTCCCCCAAAAGAAAACCCCAGAGCTGCAGGATATTAGAAGTGGGTCCTCTACATAACTATCCCACTCTGGTTATACTTTATTTAGAAGTTCAGAGATCTGCTTCCAAAGCATCCCTGCTGTGACAGTTGTTGCCCTTGCAGGTGCGGGAATGGAAGAAGGAAGGCAGCAAGAGGTACATGTGCACGGGCCGGCCTGGCTGGCTGACAGTGTCACTCCGTGTTGGCAAGTACAAGAAGACTCACAAGAACATCATGATCAATTTAATGGATGTTCTGGAAGTAGACATTGAAAGACAGGTAACAAATCCCACCACAAAGCATTCACTCTAATGGATTTAATAGTTTTCTTCACAATACTCCGAGCTGAAGGGATTAGATTCCCCAAAGAGCAAAATTTTGTAGCAGACCTCTCACATTTCAAGGGTTTGCAGTGTGGGCTTGGATTGTTCCATCTGAAAAACCCAGCATATGGAATTGCTTGGCTTTTATGTGCTGAAGTCTAAAAGACCAGATTGATTTATGGGTTTGGGCACTGAGCAACAAGATGTTGAGGCAGAGGAGGAATCACTAAACAGTTCCCACTATTTTTAGTAGCTCTCTTAGGAAAGTGAGTCTCTGAGTTCTGATAACAGATGGAGGTGTATCCAGTTAGCCATATTTTGTCATCATTAATGCTGAACTCTTAATTTATGTTTGCTGAGAACTTGGGGTGGTTTTTTTGGGGTTTTTTTGCTTTTTTAGGTTGTTCGTGTGGAGCCTTTGGTGTCCATGGGCCAGCTGACTGCATACCTGAATCCCATGGGCTGGACTATTCCTGTGGTACCAGAGCTTGATGATCTCACAGTAGGTAAGGATTGCTGATGACAAGAGACTCACTGATTTTGCTGCACTTCCCTTGGGGTTTTTTAATTGCATTGTTTTAAAGGTTCTAGAAATACTCTGTTGAGCCTTATGTTCTTTGTGGTATTTATGTTATAAGCACTTTTTTAAATATATATATATAATCTTAAAAGAGCTTATAAAGTGAAGGTTTGCTCTCATAAATCACCCACATTTTGGAGTGTGTTTCATTTGATTTGTTGTGTGCTCTCTTGATAAGGTGGCCTGATCATGGGAACTGGCATTGAGTCTTCATCCCATATCTATGGACTTTTTCAGCACACCTGTGTGGCCTATGAACTTGTTCTTGCTGATGGAAGCCTTGTGAGATGTTCACCAGTAAGACAAAATGTTACTTTGCTATCATTTACAATGTCATTGACAGTTATTGGTGTGGATATATGATTTAGTATGACATACATACTTTTTGCAGACTGAAAACTCAGACCTATTTTATGCAGTGCCTTGGTCTTGTGGTACTCTGGGTTTCCTGGTTGCAGCAGAAATAAAAATGGTTCCTGCCAAGAAATATGTCAAAATACATTATGAGCCAGTAAGAGGACTGCAGAAGATTTGTGAGAAGTTCACTGAAGAGTCTAAGAAAAAGGAGAATAGTTTTGTGGAAGGACTTATGTATTCCTTGGATGAAGCAGTCATCATGACAGGAGTCTTGACTGATGAAGCTGAGCAAAGCAAGGTAACTAAAAGGAAGTTACTCACAATAAAAAAAATACTCCCTAAGTCTAACTGAAGCTGTACTAAAATTGGATCAGTCCATCAGACTATTTTAATTCCTACTATGACAGAATGTGTTCTCTAAATCTCTTTTATTGGTGAGAAATGACCCACTGATTTCTTTTGAGGAGGAAGAGAAGGATCTTTTCTCATAGAATGAACAAAAGAGCATTGAACTGCAGTTATTCAGAGTAACTCTGTTCCTAGCAAGCTTTTAAT
Source organism: Fringilla coelebs (assembly GCF_963513975.1). Taxonomy (NCBI): domain Eukaryota; kingdom Metazoa; phylum Chordata; class Aves; order Passeriformes; family Fringillidae; genus Fringilla; species Fringilla coelebs. Next base: position 4,818,934 of record NC_140067.1, read on the forward strand.
GCTGTTAATATTAATAAAAACACATCAGGGGCATGCCCAGGAAAGTCATGCTAAGTGTTCGTGCAACCCTCCACCTGGATGTTTCCTCTCTGCCATGTGAAATTTTGGATTAATGATGGGTTTAGAGATTGGCATTTTAGGAATTCAGTTCTGTCACATTCATGGGTTCTTAAACAGCTTGTCAGTGGGAAGCCTTACTTAAACCTTAATGGCAAGAAAGGTAAGAAGGAGCCTTGCAGGTGGAGTGAAGGCATCCTAGATGTCTTGTGACAGTCTTATCCAGAGGATATAACACAGATTCCTCCCAGGAAAGGAATCTGGGGACATACTCTATTGCCTGGTAAGGTGTAACTTACCTGATGAATTCTTGTTTTCTTGTAGATAAACAGAATTGGCAATTACTACAAGCCATGGTTCTTTAAGCATGTGGAGAAGTATTTGAAAGCTGACAGGACTGGAGTGGAGTACATTCCTTCCAGACATTATTACCACAGACATACTCGCAGTATCTTCTGGGAGCTCCAGGTAAGACCAGTTCCAAAATTCAAATGTATCTGCAGGAAAGTACTCTGCCCCTTTCCAGTGTAGGTACAATGTACCTTCTTCCCCTTGGCAGCAACTGCTTTCTTTAATGGCAGAAAAAAATGGCAAAGTTTATGGCAAATTTGCACGTCCTGCATTTGAGTGCAGCAAATCCAAAGGCACTTCTTGACATATAAGGTGTTGTACCAGAAACTCCTAATTTTTGGTTTAGTGCTTTTCTGAATTTAGACCTTAAGTATGTATTTCAGCATTAAATTTTTGTACCTACTGAGCAATTTCCAAATTCAGATGGTGGGAAAAAGATGAATGTGAAATTCTGGCTAAAAAACTGCCCCACCTAAAGTAATTCTAAGTAATTACCTGATTACATAATTCCATAAATGTGTTTATTGTCATGTGTAGTTACACAAAACTTGATTTGACATTCTGAAATATTCCTGTTACTACATTTTGAATCTCGGGAGTAAGGTACTAGATCCTTTCAGCTCCTGCAGAAGGTAAAAGGCAGTTGGCTCTGCAGGTGGTAATTAAAATTTTACAGCTTTAAAATGCTATTGAGAAATTTGGCTATTCTTGCAAAACTTCTGTAAAGTTAGCTCCTTTTGCACTCCTCCCTTGGCTGTTGCAAGATAATAGCCTGTTGCTCTCTTTATTTTCTGAAGTTATTTGGGGCTGGGTATGTTGGGATTCATACAACTGAAAATCAGTGGTAACCAGAGGAGGCTCGGGGCAAGGCTCTATAGCCAAGTGCAGTCCAGGCTCCTCTAATTTGCTAATTTGTGTTTTAGTACTTCAGCAAAGTATCACCAATTAAATTTATTGAAAATCTGGCTTAATATTGCCCTGAGGGCTCTGAAGTGTTCTTTTGGTCCACTTACACATTCTTCAGTCAGTCTCTTTTTTTTCTTTCCCCCTTGAAGGATATCATTCCTTTTGGCAATAACCCCGTGTTCCGTTACCTGTTTGGCTGGATGGTGCCCCCAAAAATCTCTCTGCTGAAGCTCACCCAAGGAGAAGCCATTAGGAAGCTGTATGAGCAGCACCACGTTGTGCAGGACATGCTGGTGCCAATGAAGAGCCTTGAAAAATCAATCCAGACCTTCCACGTTGACCTTAATGTAAGAACTGCTCTCCTTAGAACTCAGCAAATCTTGGGTTGTTTGTGATAAGAACTGTGACTGTTGATGTTAAGACATAATATCCTGCTTGTGCAAAAGGTCATTATTGTGTCCTGGGGAGTGCTGTGCTTTGTGAGTCCATGATGCAAGGCTGCAGCAGAAATAAACACAGCTTTCTGAAAAACAGAAGCATTAAATAAAAGATTCAAGCTTTGGTAGAAGCTGACATTTCTAAAAGATTTTATCACTTACTAAAATTTGAACTGATCTTCACCTAAAATGATTGGTGGTCTCACTAAACACCAACTGTGGAGCTTCATTTCCCTTTCTTGCTTTTATTTCTGAATTTATTTTAGTTAGTGTAGAATTTCAATTTAGATAATTTCAATTTTGAACTGACCTGGAAAAGAAAACACTTCCTTCTCTTTTTGCTCAGAATGTTTATTCAGTTGTTGCTTTGAGATCAGGGGTGCTTTATTTGTGGGTGTTTGGGTTTTGGTTTTTTTCCCTTTTAATTTCAAATATTTAAAGGGAGGAGATGTAATTCTAGGAGGACATTTTCAATCTATTTGTGTTATGCTCATTAGAAAGTGCAGCTAAAAACAACACCAGGACAGCTGAGAAGGAAAAGCTGAAAGCAAAAGTTTCAGTCCAAGATTGGGAGAAAGTTCTCTTAACTGTTCATTTTGTCACATTTATTAAAGACCTTAAAGGATGATTGTGTTAAAGAATAAGTGATAAAAGTGTTTCCTGCCCCTGCAGGTGTACCCTATTTGGTTATGTCCTTTCATATTGCCCAACAATCCTGGTATGGTCCATCCCAAAGGAAATGAAGCTGAACTCTATGTGGATATTGGAGCTTATGGAGAGCCCAAAAGCAAACAGTTTGAAGCCAGGGCCTCAATGAGGCAGATGGAAAAGTTTGTAAGAAGTGTGCACGGGTAAGGACCCCACTCCTCAGAATAGTAATAATGTCATATAATTCACACCCATGTTGTTTAATTACAGTTATTTATCCCACAGAACTTTAATATTTAATACTGCATTAATTTAACCACCACAATAATTGAAAACTAATTTAAGTTTCTAATTTTGGTGATTTTTAAATATGATTTCACTTTATTATTTGATTGCATAACCAACCAAACAAAAGGACACACTGGCTGAAGTCATTGTGGTGTAGTTGGGATCTGGGTGAGTTCAGGTCACCTTGAGTACAGTCTGCTGCTACAAAATGCATCCTTGGAATACATCATTCAGGAATCCCAAAAGTTTGGACAGCTTCCCTGCCTGCCCTTGGGACTGTTCTCCCTGCAGTCCTTACAGCATCATGGAGCTGCTCTGCCCCGTCCTTGCACCAGGATGTCCTTGCCCAGGGGGCAGCCTTGGCTGTCCCTGCAGTCAGTCCCTGTGTGTTGGTGGCTCTTTCCTCCCTCAAAACTTGTGCTCCAGAGCTTCCTTTTCCCTGCCTGGGTTCTGGTTGCACAGGACCACAGTGGGCGTGAGGCATGTGCCCACCATCTGTCACAGACTCGAGCCAGCCTAATTTGCTGGAGCGGTGTCAGTGGAGAAGCAGCCACAGGCTGGTTTCTCAGGAACAAAAAGCAACTACATGGTATTTTTACACCATCAGTCTAATTTATCCCCATTTCTATTTTGACCTACTTCTCAGTCTAACAGTGATCATGTCCCATGTGGCTGAGCAATAATGGCAAGGCTGCTTTGAGATGATTTGGGGACTGCAAATGACTTTGAGCTGCAAGAAGTGATTTGCCAGAGAACAAAGCAATCCAAAGTTAATTTTAAGCTTTTTTTTTTTTCATTAACTTGAAATTAAGATTTTAATTTAAAGCTCTTCACTAACAAAGTTTGGTCTGTTTTCTACCTGTCACTGGGAAATGAACAATGGGTAAATGCTTAATCTTCCAGTTTTGTAATCACACAAAACAATAGAGCTTCTATGTTAGGTTGTGTTTTGCTGCTGTACTCTGATGCAGCTTAGAGAGCACACTGTAGGAGTGAGGAAGAGTCCACAGCTGAAGAAGGATTTAATTTGTAAATGGACCTTTGTTTCACCATGCTTTGTTTACACTATGAATTTATCTTCTTGGCCTGGTCTCATTTTGCCTTCTTAGTTCTGTTCTTAATGTCCAGAGAAATGAAAAAGTCAAAGAATGTGTTGTTACATCTGTCTTGAATGGATATTGTAATGCAGACAAATATGAGATTCTATAACTGTACCTACATGGGTCCTAAGAAAATAGGCAGAAAAAAAGACTAAATCCACAAAACACAATTGTCTGTGTGTCCCAGCATAATCCATGTGAGCTATGTATTTGCTTGTTTTTAAAAAGCATTGTTGATGTTTTTGTTTTAAGTATTTGCTGTTCATAACTTTTACTGAATTTTTTTTAATATTCTATATCAAATCCTGTGGCTCCATTAACACTGAATCTCTGTCTCTTCTTTTTCCCCTCTCTCCAGTTTCCAGATGCTGTATGCAGATTGTTACATGACCCGTGAGGAGTTCTGGGATATGTTTGATGGCTCGTTGTACCACAAGCTGAGGGAGGAGATGAATTGCAAGGATGCCTTTCCAGAAGTGTATGACAAAATCTGCAAGGCTGCAAGGCACTGAGCCTGGCTAAGCTCACCAAGCAATCAGGGAAAGAGGAATTTACCTATAGCTAGTCAGTATATCCTTAAAAAAAAAAAAGCTTTATTGCTCTCCAAATAAGCTCATTCTTATTGATGTTTAAAGGTATGAATTCCTGCTTTACACATTTATGTTTAGTATTTCTTCGTATGTTTTAAAACCAGTTTTCCAAACTCAGAGTGATTGTTTTTAAGAAATCTGAAGTGCTAGCCTTTGTATCTAATGTAGTGACATAGGTGAGTTCACCTATTTCCAGGCAGAAGAAAAATAACGGGAATGAATGAAGACACTGGAGTTACACCAGCTATATTTAACATGACTTCTGAAAAACAGGAGGGAGGGCTCAGAAATAGGTGCCAAAGCTGAACACATTGTCTAATTAATCATGTTGTTAAAAACATTTGCCTCCAGTCAGTGTCCTGGAGCAGCTCTGCAGTAGCTCATCCCTACTCCATCCTCCTCCAGCTGCACGACGGTGGTGCTGGGCTGCTCACCGTGTCCTGCAGGGCAGCTGAGCTCCCCAGGCCTGGCTTCTGCTGGAAAACTGAGCACTGAGGTGTGAAGAAGATGCTTTTTACTTGTGCCTATCAGATTTGTACTGATTTTGATTATGAAGTGCGAATGGATGTAGGTTTTTTTAGGTGTTTTGTAGTTGGCCAACAGTGCATTGGTGTTTTTTTGCCCCAAAGTATCAATGTTCTGGCTTAGACCACTGAAAAAAAAAATTGCTGCTATTTCATATAGCCAAATTTTAATTTCTATGTGGGTCAGTTTGTTTGGGTTTCTTTTGGGTTTGTGTTTTTTGGGGTTGTTTGGTTGTGGCTTAATTTTAGTGCCTTATAAGTACTCAGTTGGAGGAAGATATGGCTCATCTCAGATTGTTCTGTCCTGGCCTGTGGGAGAAGGAAGGAAGTCAAGGCTGCATTTATAGGAGTTTTGTTAGAGCAAGTGGCTGTGGATAAGAACTGTTGATGTGAATCTTGTTACACACAGGCTTTGGTTCAGACTTGAGTGACATTTTTGCTTTTCATTTTAGCTGGGTTAGGTTGATAGGCTTTGTAAAAGGACTGTTTCAGTCACCTGGGGAGGAAATAACAGCAAGTACTGTTAGTTCCCTCTTCTGCTGCTCGCAGGTGAAAATGGCACAGTCGTGGACTTGATACACTTGAGTGTAGAAGTGTGGAGATGTTTTGACCCTGTAGCCAGAATCAGGGTTCCAAACCAAGCCTGTGTCTTGTCCAAGCAGTACTGAAAATTGTTACTTGAAACCTTACTGAGCCTGATGGAAAATAAAGTAATTTTATTGAGGCTTGTGTAGGGGGTAACATGGAGAACTTCTCAAACAGTTACCAGTGGGAGGTGTAATTTTATTATGCGTGCTAAACCAATGATTTTATTTATTGATAGATGGATGTTTAAGGTCCAGATGAAACCAATGATAAAGCAGTAGCAGGAATAAGCTTGGGCTGTAACTCAGTGATGCAAGTAAGGTGCCCCCTCAAATCCTGCACAGGGGCAGCATTCCATGGGGAGACACAGCCAGTGCAGAGTGTCCTCAGTGCTGCCCGGGCCCTGGGGCTGTGTCAGTGATCCAGGAGTGCCTGCCACGCCTCCTGGCTGCACCAGGGGTACACAGGAAGGCAAGTGTTGATTCTCAGGGTGTGACCTGCCTTCCTGCCCCTACGAGGGAATTGTCCCTGGGGTGAAGCTACGATTAGCCCAGTGCTTGTATAGCCTGCACAGAGCAAGAATGGTTTGGTTAGCTTTGAAAGGGCAATGTTGAAACAGCTAGAGGATATGCAAATACTTCTACTTAGGCTGTGTTTCACTTATGTACTGATGATCTTTAGGTATGCACTGTGTTTTGTTTTTTCAGTCCTTAATTTATTGGCAAACTTTGTATGCTGTGATGGGGTACTGCACTGTATCAGTCACACACATGCACACACACACCATTGCTATTGCTCTTGGTTTTTGGTTGTATGGGCTGTTGAAAATAAAGCTCTGGCCGGCGTACTGTTCCAAGGGGTGTCTTTTAATGAGTGCTTGCTTGCTTTTCAGCAGCTGTTTATCATTTCTCTCTGCTTCTTGTGTCATTACACATGGCCACTGATTACAGAGAAAAGTCTGGGTGAGACACTCAGGGCAGTATGAGGAGGTGGTGGGAGGTGATGTTTGCAGGAATGTTTCTGAAGTCTGTGAACCTTCACTTATCTTTTCCCCAAGACACACCTGCAATAAAAGAAATACCTCATAGCTGAGCCTTTAACCCTTCACTTATGCCCCACTAGCTCCACACAGCTTCATGATGCCAATTGTCCCGATGTTTTACACACACCACTTCCTTCTTTCCCCGTGACATTTTGTCCAAGGAGGACAAATTCCCATTTTGCATTTAGGTGCTACCCATTGACAATGGGTAATTCTTCTCATTTCATGCTAATAAATCTAATCCCTGCCTTGAATGAGCAGCCAAAAGTGAGTCCAGACTCAGTGCACTCTTCAGCCTGAGGAGGTTCACACCCACCTCTTCTGTCTCCTTGATAAATCTCTTCATGGAGCTCTGTAGGCTCACTGGGAGGTGCTCCTGCCCCTCCCTGCTCGCAGCTGGTGCACTTTCTCCCAGGGTGCACACTGCTCTTTTCCCAGGGAGAAAGCCAGGCTGCCAAGTGCCTCAGCCCTGCTGAAGCTGCAGTTCAGGTGCCAAAACCCTTCCGTGCTGGCCTTGGCTCAGGCTGCGTTGCACAACCCTCCTTTGTGGCCCCAGCAGCATTTCTGTACCCTCCCTCACCCACATCACTGCTCAGGCATTTCCCTTCAGAGACCTCCTCCTTTGGAACAATAGCCAGGATTTCCTTAAATCGCTGCAGTTTTACCTGTGTTCCATTATCTCCCCCCACCAAATGATAATTGCAGCTTAATTAGCATACATAATCAGCCATACCAACATGTAATTACACCTAGATTTAATTATTCCTGTCTGGTCTAAACACTTGTACAAGACCTAATAAACTTAACTCTAGGAGAACAACATGCTCCTGGAACATTTTTATGGCCAGCTTTTGTTGCTACTGACATTTTCTGCCCATCTCACTTTCTCCACTGCCTCCAGGGTTTCATTCCCTGCTCATCTTTGCTATGGTAACACTTTTTCAGACCCACTTCTCTGTGGAGTTGCGGTGGACCTGGTGCTACTCAGGTGTGGTAACACCACCCAGAACAGGTATGTGCAACTCCTCTAGGTAGTAGCAGAGTTTGAAAGGATGTGTTTAACCATGAGTGAGCTGTGTGTGCCATCACACCTTCCTTGGGAGCATGTGCAGGATCCGGCATCCTCTTCTTGTGTATGTAATTTCTCTAAAGTCACAGTTGAAAATAGTTAATTACTGCTCAATTGCAGTGTCATTGCCCCCTCCTTTAAGTCTCTGTTCAGCCAGGCAGAGAGAGGACAGGGACTCCTCTGTGTCATCCCTACCTATCCTAGGGAAATTCCAGCAGTTTGTCTCTCTTGTCCTTTGCTCCTGGGCCTCCCCAGCTGCTATCAGCCACTGTCATGTGAATGGCAGGCTCCTGGCTGCTCCTGAGGTTCCCGCAGTTTGAGAAAGCTGCTGAGGAGCAGGCTCAGTGTGCCAGCACCACAGCCACTCACCTCAGCAAGTGATACAACAACAGTGGCACATCTTTGCCAAAGGGAGTCAACCGTGCAGGAGGGGGAGGAGGACACAGTACCCAGGGAGAGCCCCACCAGTCTCCTCCAGGAGCAGCTCTGGCCATAGCAGGCCATAAAGAGTTGATTATCCCTGCAGGCTTGAGCTCACTCACCAGTCCCCTCCTGCCAGCTGCAGTGAAGGGCAGCAGTGTCACAACCTCCCCACTCAAGTGTAATCTGAACGTTCCCCACCAATTACCAAGATGTCTTGACCTCTTTCAGGCTGCCTGTTCCTCACTCAGCTGGATAAAGGAGAGCAGCCATGTGGATTCCTGCTGATCATCTCTAGCCAAGGTGGACTATTTCAGACTAAAGCTTTCTCTGTCTGCTTTGAGCCCTTTAGGCTTTGTTCTGGTTCTCCATGGGGAAGCTGCCAAGATGAATACAGCTCCAGGAATGGGTACTGAGGGAAGGGCTCCTACCTGCACTGGCTCTGCAATGTGCTGCTGATGCTGCTAGAGGAAAAACTGGCTTTTAAGCAGCAGAGTATGGCTTTTTTTGAGGATACAAGGAGCTCCTGGCACCTAAAAGGACTCAAACCCTGCTGCCCTCATCCATTAAGTGCATCCGCTTGCTTGCAGGTGAAACAGAGCAAAACTAATGGCAAGGGTTGTCCAAGCATCCCTTGAAAAGGGCAAAGGCCTGAGGATGCAGGCAGAGGCACTGTGGGCACTGCTGAGCTCCTGCCAGGCTCACCTGCCTGTGGGCAGCATGTGCTCCCTGCTGTATCACCATGATATTTTGTAAAAGATCCCTTCACCAGGATTTCTTCTCCTGGAAAGATGAGAAGCTGCAGCTTCTCCATGTTTTGCTCCTCTGGAATGTGATTTGGAGAACTGTTTACCCAGCACGTGAATTGCTTTTAATTAATGGCCAATCACAGACAGCTTTGTCAGACTCTCTGAGTCTGTCACGGGTTTTTATTATTCATTCTTGTCTAACCTTCTGATGTCTCTTTTCTCTTTCTTTAGTATAGTTTTAGTATATCATTTTCTTTTACTATAATATCATAAAATAATAAATCAGCCTTCTGAGAACTTGGAGTCAATTCTAATCTCTCACCTCATCCTGGGACCCACAACACCACAACACTGCTGGGTGCTCAGCACATCCTGTGCTTCCACCCCAGGCTGCCCCCAGCTGGAGCTGGGTGTCCTGGACCATCCTGCGCAAAGAGTCCCTGTGCAAGGAGCTGCTTCCCAGCGGGCACAGACAGTCTGGGAGGTCAGAAAAGCTACCCCAGTAAGTCCAGCTGTCCCCACACATCCAGCTCTCACCTGGCTGCCCGTGTCCCCAGGACTGCCTGCAGGCACATGCTGACAGCTCTGCTCCTCAAGGACCACGGGGATGGCGGCAGCCCTTGCCATGGCAACCATCACCGTGGCACCCAGCATCTCCATTCCCCAGGGAATGTCCCCTCCCCTGGGCAGGGAGGGATGGAAAACAGCAGGGAAAAAAAACAAAGTGTTGTCTGCTCAGGGGGAGCTATCTGAAAGCACCCAAGGGTGACCCCAGAGGGAGCCCCTGCACCTTGGGTAGCTGCCAGGGAGCAGGGGCTGTACAGTAATTTTATATTCCCCAAGGGGCAAATCAAAGGCAGGACCTGTAACCACCACTCCACTGGGCATAAAAACATTGTCCAGCAGTTACAGTAACATCACTGGAGGGGATCAAATAGGTGAGCCAAGGGTGTGAGCCAGCACTGTGGGGTCACAGGCCCTACAAGCTGTGTAGGAGCCCTTCCACAGGCAGATGGGATGTGCCACCACCCTGTGCCCACCCTGAGCCCAAACTGCAAATCCTCTGCAGGATGGAGAGGGGTTTGACCACTGAATGACTTGGCTTCTCACCTGCCCTGACTTCTCTTCCCTAGCCCTGCCTGGTGCTAGCTGGGGATGCTGCTGGAAAGGGAAGAACCATTTTCCACCAGCCCGGCCCGGTGGCTACTCTCCCACTGACCCCTTGATCTCTTTGGTGCCGTGCCAGGCACTGATTCAAGACAGCTGCTACTGCCTGCTTGGTCTCTCATTTATCTTCTCCCCATCCTCAGCATTTTCCCTCCCGGAAATCCCTCGGGGCAAAGAGGGAGGCCCCAGACAGGAGCTGAGCCCCTCCTGTGCAGGGCACGCCTCTCTCAGGCCACTCTTTTGGCCCCAATGCCATAAATCAGCCCCAGCAAAGCAGCAGGGGAGCAGTTTGGTGAAAGGCTGCAGGGACAGCAGTACCTTTATTAGGTCGCCCCAGCACAGCTGGAAAAAATAAGGAACCCAGACAGGCTTTCAGGCACATAACCCCTGAGCTGAGCCCCGCATTCAGCCCTGTCTGCTGATTTAATAAGAGATCAGCTTTCCCCGCAGACCACATCTCCTGTGCAGCCTTAAACCCTCTCCTGGTTAAAACACTGCCCTGGAGAATCAATCCAAGATGGTTTTGTCCCTTTGATCAGCACAGCAGGTAATAAGTCACCGATGGAAATGTGTTTCACTTCTCTGGCTCCAGCAACAGAAATGGAGACACCCCCTCTGTCCTGAGCTGCCTGGTGAAAATCTCACGGTTCCTGGGGAGATGGACAAAGGGTTTTGCAGTGTGGCTCTGGAGGTCCCCATGGACACACAGCAGCACCTGGGTGAGCAAATTCCCTTCCCGCGGGATCCATCCTCATCTCCAGCCTCACAGACAGCCACAGCGTTTGCAGTGCCTCATTGTGGGGACAAACACGGAGGGAGAAGGATTTCCTGACCAAACCAGGGCAGGCTGGTCTGGGAGCTGCCAGGAAACGTGGGCCAGATCCCAGCTCCAGCACGGAGCTGCTGAGGGACTGCCACAGGATGTTCAGTCACCTGGCAGAACTGGCTCAACTGCTTAATGACTTTAATGCTTCTAGATAACCTGGAGCATAAAGATGTGCTCTTTAATTCCTCGCTTTTGCTCATTTCCAGCCCTCTGTAAACATGAGGGCTTCACATTATAAAAGAACTGTGAAGATTTTTTTTTAAAACCCCATTTTTAAAATAAGGATTCATTCTTATTTCCCTATATTTAAAAAGGAATATTTAACTCTTCTTTGAAGTGCTGTCTCCTCCTCCAGTGGTGTGCTCCAGAGATGTTGAACTCCCTCTGAGCTGAGGGAGGAGCTGAAAAGCGCAGTGTGGAGGTGGTCACTGGGTGTCAGGCGATGTCCGTCGGCCAGACTGGGTTGGAGAAAGCTGGAATGAGCTGAGAAGGTGGCTTTGATCTCTCAGCCCTCCTTCAGGCACCCTCCAAGTGCTTCTGTCCCTGAACACTTGGGACATGCTGCCCCAAGAGGGAGGCTGGAAGGGGAAGCAGACGGGCCCTTTGCTTTCAGGGACCCTTTTTGTCCTGTCCTGGCTCTATTCGCTATTTTTTACTGTTACACGAGGGCGGGCACTGTGCAAGAACTGTTCCTGCTGGACAGAACTCCTGGGCCAAGCCGTGGAGTTTGACCTGGATGATGCCATTCCCAAAGTGCAGCTCCTCAGGGACAAACAGGAAACATTTGGCATCGAGTGCTTTGAGCAGGCCATTGTCCTGGCGTGAAAAATGTGTATTTTACGATTGGCTTTTTGCAAATATTAAAATGAATATTATTTGTGTTGTGTTAGAAAGTTGCGCTCTATTAATTTTTTATAGTTTTAGGTTATAACAATGTTAAAATAGAAAATATGCTATGTGAGATACTTTTTTTAAAATAAAGGACTCGCAGCGAGATAGCAGCCACAGGACACCTAAATCTTTCAGAGAAAGAGAATTTATTGCTCCATTATCAAAAGAAAGGAAGTTCTTCCTGCCTCGCTCAGCCATGACGATGCTGTTAGGATTAAGAGGAAGAAGTTGAGGATGACCAGACAGAATCCTGCGTTTGAAAGGAATTTATGCATCATGTATGACGTGTATGAATATGCAACAGGCTGTTGTTTTTAAGGGTTAATCCTCTGTTAACGTCTCTCCTTTTTCGGGCTACTTTGCCCAGAAGAGGTACCTGGATTATCCATAACTCTTTGCTTCTATTGTCTCCTATTGTCCTAATCCAAATTGTCCAAATTATTATTGCTCTAATTAGATTTTTAGATTATTTTTATAACCATTTTAATACCATTAAACTTTTAAAATTTTAAAAGCAAGTGACTGGCGTTTTTCACACCCCAGCTGCGCAAAGCCAGGACCGGGGGGGCGGACGGAGCTGGCAAAGCGCTCTTTGAGGCGATGAACGCCACTTCTGAGGGCAGGACGGACAAATGGCCGCTGGCCCTCAGAGCCGGCGGGACGGCAGCGAGTTCCCCAGCAGCAGCCTCTCCCAAGAACCAGCACCTTCTCGGTTTTCCAAGCCTTGGAAAAGCGTCCTAATTAGGAAGGGACGCCCAAATCGTGGCGGTGCCAGTCCTGTGTGAGCCCAAATCGTGGCGGCGCCAGTCCGGCGTGTGGGCCCTGTCCCCGGCCCGGCGCCACCCACGGTTCCCCTCACGCTGCAGCCGCTCCTCCCGCCCGGCAGGGGGCGCCCGCCGCAACCATAGAGAGCGGCGCGCGCCGCCCAGCTCTCCCCGCGCGTGTGTCCGCCCACGTGACAGGGAGGGGCTCCCCATTGGCCGCGCCGGCGGGGCCGGGCGCGCGCCCCCGCGAGTGTAAGTGCGCGCGCGGGCGTGCGTGTGCACGTGTGCGAGTGTGCGTGCTCAGGTGTATGCGTGCGCTCAGGTGCGTGCGTGTCCGTGTGCGAGTGTTCGTGCGCTCAGGTGTGTGAGTGTGCGTGCGCTCAGGTGCGTGCGTATGCACCTATGCGAGTGCTCAGGCGTGTGCGTGTGTCCCTGTGTGAGTGTGCGTGCGCTCAGGTGTGTGCGTCTCCCTGTGTGAGTGTGCGTGCGCTCAGGTGTGTGCGTGTCCCTGTGTGAGTGTGCGTGCGCTCAGGTGTGCGCACAGGTGTGTGTGCGCGCTCAGGTGTGTGTGTGCGTGCGTGTGCACGCGTGTGCGCTCAGGTGTTCCCCCGCGGCATCCCCACGTGTCCGTGCCCGTACCTGTACGCCCCGCAAGGTGTTCGCTCCCGCGTGTGCACCCGTGCAGCCAGGTGTGTGTGTGTGTGCGGGTGTGCCCGTGCCCGGTACCTGCGTGTCCCGGAAAGCGTGCAGGGCTGTGCAGCGCTCGGGTGTGACGGGCTGCCTGCATGTGCACACCTGGGTGTGTTCTCCTGTCCGTGTAGTGACCTGTGCATCCCGCGGAGAGCTCGCGTGTGTGCCCCCAGGTGTGTGTGGGTCCGTGTGAGCTCTGGAGCCCGTGTGTCGCTGTCAGGGTGACTGCAGACCCTGACCTCGCTCTGTCCCGTCTCCCTCCGCAGCCCTCTCCGTGCCGCCATGGAGGCCTTGCTGAGGAGCTGCCGAGTCCCGGCGCTGGGTCAGCGCGGGGCCAGGGCCCGGCACGGCGGCACCGCGGGCAGGGCCCGGCGCCTGCTGCTCTCGCAGCTCTTCCAGCCGCTGGCCCTGTCCCCGGGCGGCCAGGCAGGCTCCGAGGTCCGGCCCGGGGAGCCCAGCTGCCGCAGCCAGCGGCTGATGCTGCAGGGCGGGCTCATCCACCCCACCAGCCCCGGCTGCTACTGCTACCTGCCGCCCACCGTGCGCGCCATGGAGAAGCTGATCAAGCTGATGGACGAGGAGATGCAGGCGGTGGGCGGGCAGAAGCTGAACCTGCCCAGCCTGTGCTCGGCGGAGCTGTGGCGCGCCAGCGGCCGCTGGGACCAGATGGGGTCGGAGCTGTTCCGGCTGCTGGATCGGCACCAGCACGGCTACTGCCTGGGCCCCACGCACGAGGAGCTGGTGACGGCGCTGGTGGCCTCGCAGAGCGGCCTGTCCTACAAGCAGCTCCCGCTGCGCCTCTACCAGGTCACCAGGAAGTTCCGTGACGAGCCCAAGCCCCGCTTCGGCCTGCTGCGCAGCCGGGAGTTCTACATGAAGGACATGTACACCTTCGACAGCTCCGAGGAGGCGGCTCGGCGCACCTACGAGCAGGTGTGCGCCGCCTACTGCAGCCTCTTCGCCCGCCTGGGGCTGCCCTTCGTCAAGGTGCGGGCGGCCACGGGCAGCATCGGCGGCAGCACGTCGCACGAGTTCCAGCTGCCGGCGGACGTCGGCGAGGACCGGCTGCTGCTGTGCCCTCAGGGACATTTCGCGGCCAACGTGGAGACGCTGAACGCGGAGCAGACCTCGTGCCCCGCGTGCGGGGAGAAGCTCACCGAGACCAAAGGCATCGAGGTGGGGCACACCTTTTACCTGGGCACCAAGTACTCCTCGGTCGCCAACGCCGTCTTCTCCTCCGCCGAGAACAAGCCGCAGCTGGCGGAAATGGGCTGCTACGGCCTGGGCGTCACCCGCATCCTGGCGGCCTCCATCGAGGTGCTCTCCACCGAGGACAGCATCCGCTGGCCGAGCCTCATCGCGCCCTACCAGCTGTGCTTCATCCCGCCCAAGAGGGGCAGCAGGGAGGAGGAGGAGGGGGCGGCGCTGCTGGAGCGGGTGTACGATGAGCTGGCCGAGGCGCTGCCCCGGCTCGCCGGCGAGGCGGTGCTGGACGACCGGAGCCAGCTGACCATCGGCAAGAGGCTGAAGGATGCCCAAAGGCTGGGCTATCCCTACGTGGTGGTGGCTGGGAAGAGGGTCTGCGAGGACCCCCCGGTCTTTGAGGTTTGGAATCAGAATGCCGGCGAGGTTTTGTTTCTCACCAAAGAAGGGGTCATAGAGCTGCTGAGTAAAGTGCAAGTCCCTTGAATGGCTCCTCTCTGAATCCGTCATGTCTGCCGCAGTGAGTTCGTCTGAGCAGCCCTGGTGACGGCTCTGGGTGAGCAGAGGCAAATCCAGCTCATGTCAGAGCCAGCCACAGTGTCCTGCAGGTGCGCCAGGCGCTGAGGTTGAGCTGGAATCAGCACACATCCCACCACAGGGCTGGGGATGTTCCTCCCTCTGGGAACAGGTCCCTGGAAGCTGCTTTTTTCAGCACTTCCAGCCTCGAGTGGCCGTGGGAGCGCTGGCAGGGCCATCCCCTCACTGCCTAGCAGGGACAGACTAGCCATGGCCTTTGTCAGGAGCACAGGACAGCCAAAACTGCACAAGGGCACAGGAGGGCTCCCCTCACTGCCACGTTCTCAGCATGAAGGATTCTGAGACAAAGGAAGGCGACTTTCCTCTGTTTGCATCTCTTTGGGAACACCCACGTCCCATGAGGATGGAAGCTTGCCATGGCAGGCCCCAGGGCTCCTGTGAGGAATTGCTTGGTGCCATGCCAGCAGCACTGACAGGACAGGGAGCTGCTTGGAGGGGTCACCTCACCCTGTGCCACAGCTCCTCAGTCTGAGATCTAGAGATCATGAGCAACACTGTAATAAAATCACAGAAAAGGCCTTTAAGATCATTGAGTCCAGCCATTAACCTGAGCTGTAAGGCCACCACTAACCCGTGCCCCCAGGTGCCATATCCACTGCCCCTTAAATCTCTCCAGGGATGGTGACTCCATCACTTCCCTGAGCTGTTCCAATGCCTCACAACCTGTCTGATGAAGAACTTTTTCCTAATATCCCGGCTGGGGGAGGGGTCGGTGGGTCGAAAGGAGTGGAGCTGGGGCCGGTGGGATAAAGTAGAGTGGGGCTGTATCTGTGCCGGTGCTGATACCGGTGTTGGGATGCCGGGGCTGATGCCGGTGGGATGCTGGGGCCGCTCAGAAGGAGCGGGGCTGGGATTGAGGTGGGAGAAGGTGGGATACCGGGGCCGGTCCAAAGGAGCGGGGTCGGGATTGAGGCGGAGGGTGGGATGCCGGGGCAGTGGGATACCGGGGCTCGTGAGATGCCGGTGCTAGCTGGGATGCCGGTGCCGGTGGGATGCCAGAGCGGGTGGGATGCCGGTGCCGGTACCGGTGGGATAGCCGGGCGGATGGGATGCCGGTGCCGGTACGATGCCGGCGCGGGTAGGATGCCGGTGCTGATGGGAAGGAGCGGGGCCGGGCCTGACGCGGCGGGGGCGGTGGCAGGCGGGGCCGGGCGGCAGCAGGAGGAGCAGCAGCGGAGCATGGCGGAGGCCGAGCAGGACGGCGTGTCCGGAGCCCCGGCGGCGCCGCCGCGGTACCGGGGAGCGCTGCACCCCGACACGTGGGAGCAGGTAAGGCGGCGGGGCCGAGCGCGGGGCCGGGCTCGGGGCCGAGCTCAGGGCGCTGTGTGCGTGTCCGTCTGTCCGTCCGCAGGAGCTGGAGGCCATCCCCATGTTCATGAAGCGCTGCCCGGCCGAGATCGACGCGGCGCGGCAGCCCGAGCTCGCCTGCCTGCAGTCGCTGCTGTTCGACGAGGAGCGGAGCCCCGCAGGTGCGCCCTGCCCTGCCCTGCCGTGCTCGGGTGAGCCGCCAGCCCCAACCCTGCCCCAGCCTGACCCCCTGCATCCCCGCAGAGCTGGCCAGGATGTACAAGAACGAAGGGAACGAGTACTTCAAGGAGAAGGACTACGGGAGAGCGCTGGCCGCGTACTCGGAGGGGCTGCGGAGGCGGTGCGGGGACGCCGAGCTGGACGCGGTGCTGCTCACCAACCGGGCGGCCGCACATTTCCACTTGGGTAAGGGCTCCGACCGCCTGGGAACGTGGCTCCGCGCTCCAGAGCTGCTTCTCCGCCCCGTTTGGGGTTTCCTTGTTGTTTGTTTCGGTTGTGTGATCGCTTATCCGTGAGAAGGAGGCGCCTTGAAGCCTGAAGAGCCGGCTTGCTTCAGCACATGGGTGCGTGCGGGGTTTGTTCTCTGCTCCTTCCAGCTGTTACCTGCTGCTCAAGCCTTGGCTCCAGGGCAGGGCAAAAACAGTGGGGTTTAGGATCACAGACTAGTTTGGGTTGGAATTGATGGGTGATCTTTAAAGGCTGTCTGGTCCAGCCCTTCTGTAAGGAGCAGTGACATCTTCAACTAAACAAGTTTGTTCAGAGCCCTGCCCAGCCTGGCCTTGAATGTTTCCAGGGATGGGGCTCCTGCCGCCTCTCTGGACAACTTCTGTCAGTGCCTCACCACTCTCATTGTCCAAAATTTCTTCCTTATATCTCCTGTAAGTCTACCCTTATTTAGTTTAAAACCATTACTTGATCATCTTGGAGGTGTTTACCAACTTTAATAATGCTGTGATTCTCTTACAGCTACCACCATCCTACCAACAGGAAAGATGTTCTGGCCCTTTTAATGCTGCTGTGTGTCGTAGCAGGGAGGTGACCTGCTCACACCACGTTATTTACTCTCACCTGTATGATTGATCCCTGTCCTTTCACTTCTTTTTCTTAATTTGCTCCTTTTTTACCCTCCTCTCACCTCGCTGTGATTGTAGGAACAGTGAATTACAGGGTCTCTGCATAAACCTTTTTGTCACCTTGGTGTCTGGTTAGATTTTAAATACAAGTGAAGGATTTAAATAGATTTTAAGTACAAGTGAGCACTTTTACTTGCTTTACAGGGAACTACCGTTCTGCTCTAAATGATGCCATCCAAGCCAAAAAGCTGAAGCCCACCCATCTCAAAGCCATCATAAGAGGTGAGAGTTAAAGCTGCTGTTCCTGCATGGAGGACCAAGAGTCCTTTCCAAACACTTGGCTGATGTTGTCTTTACTGATTGTGCTGTCATTGTTACCAGCCCTGAAACAGGCTGTTGTTACTTGTTGCCTTGTTTTCTTGCCTGTTTAATAATTGTGTTTATAAAGCTTCAATTACTGTGAGTGGGCATCATATTTTGTTTCTGGACAGAATTTATTTCAGAAAGGGAAAGCAGTTACTGGAAGAGATATCTTGACTTGTTGTTGCTGTTTCTCCCCAAAACAGAGCTCTGCCTTTTGCTTTGCATTTTCAATCAAAATATCCTTTTGTTCTTCATCTCCTATATCTATCAGAGACACTTGACCCATTTCTGTGGAGTACAGGATAACTTTTCCTGTTTTCCACAATACTCTTTTTGGGGGTTTGTTCTTTTTTCCCCACTCCGTGAAAATCCCCCTTTTATTTTTCCTAACAAGCCAAATACTGAAATGATCATTACAATGATAAAATTTTGTTTGTAACAGACACTTCTAGCATAGTTCTGCTGATTTCTGTGACTAAGTGATGTAAGAACTGATTAAATACTTTAAATTTTCTTCTCAGCTGACCTGCTGTAAGTTTCTGGTTGAACATGACCACACAAGACAGAAATATTTAGTGCAGAAGGCTTAATGCTGTCTTTATAATCACCACTTTTGCAGCAATTGTACACTGACTCCAACACTGGAAACTTAAAATATTAATCCTTCCAGGAGCTCTCTGTCACATGGAGCTAAAGAATTTCGTGGAAGCAATAGCATGGTGTGAGGAGGGCTTGGAAATAGACTCAAAAGAGAAAAAGCTCGTGGAAATGAGAGCTAGAGCTGACAAATTAAAGGTAAGGCTGAGGGCAGCCTGGCATGTGCAGTGTTGTCTCTTGGGGATCCCTGGAGGGAGGGTGTCCCCCAGGTTTCTCTGTGGTGTGGTGTCCCCAGGCAGGATTGAGGGGTGCTTCCATGGGCTGTGTGCTGGGGAAGGAGCTGGGGGGACCTTCTTGGGGCCCAAAGTGATTTCTGCAGCAAGAGAAAATGTCAGGGGAGAGCAGTGGTGGGCACTGAGCTGCTCTGTGTGACCTCAGTGCATCCTTTTCTTACCTGTAGCGGACTCAGGAGCGGGATGCCAGGAAGGCAAAGGTGATGGAGAGCAAGGAGCAGTGTCAGAAGGAAATTTTGCTTGCTGCAATAAAGGTGAGTCACTGAGGGGGGCTGGTTACGTGTGGTTTGGGTTTTTTTTAAGAGCTCTCTCATTTTTCTCTAAAAGTTGGATCTTATACCTTGGCTTTTAAGGACTGGAGCAAAAAAGAATTTGAGTTAGAACCATGATTCTCCAGGTTTGCATGGCTCTAGCCCCACCTCCCAGCTGTCTGTATTTCAGGTAACAACTAATGCAAAATGCAGACCCAGTGTTTGGAGATGGGCTGAGTTTTGTGAGTGCTCTGGCTGCTGGGCTGCAGCATCACATCAGCCCAGTGCACCTGGCTTTCTCTGCTGCCCACATTAATTCTGTGGAAGAATAGAAGATAACTGTTCAATAAGGTACAGGAGGGAATCAGTCCTGGATCCCCTCCTTCCTCAGTGGATTTTGGGGCTACATTAAAATATTTCAGCCTCTTACATACAATCAGATCTCCTCTGCTGTTGCTTTTCCAAGGAAAAGAGT
This sequence comes from Fringilla coelebs, assembly GCF_963513975.1. Lineage (NCBI taxonomy): Eukaryota > Metazoa > Chordata > Aves > Passeriformes > Fringillidae > Fringilla > Fringilla coelebs. The sequence goes on from NC_140067.1 coordinate 4,838,198, forward strand.
GAGCTTTCTTCAGTTCTCTGAAAGAGTAGATGTTCTCAGGAGCTGGTGTGTGTTGTTGCACCCTGTAGTGATGCCTGGCAGGCCCCAGAGAAAAGGATTTTAGATGCACCCCTTTCCACGTCTTTTCTCAGGCTCTTCTCTCCACATGTGGGTTCCTCTGGATTCCCACCTCTCCTCATTTGTTTATGGATATCTGGCTGAGCTTCTGGATTCTACTGGGAAGTCCAGTCTGATACTGAGGGAAAGCTTTGGAGCTGACTCATTACCAAGAAAAACAGAATTTGACCTTTTACTGACTGCCGATTTTTTGTTCTTATTCTCCCCACCAAAACTGTTGGATTTTTAGTTGGTTTTTGGTCTTTCCCCTCCATCCCCTCCAGGAAAGAAATATCAAGCTGGCTCTTGAGCCTTCAGATGAAGAAGAGGAAGTGTCAGATGGCCTGGCTGAGATATCCTTGGATGGGTTCCACTCTGGCAGTGCCTCGGGGGCCAAGGTGCACTTGGATGCTGATGGCAGCCTGAGCTGGCCTGTCCTCTTCCTCTACCCTGAGCATGAGCAGACAGATTTCACTGTGGCTTTCCATGAGAGCTCCAGGTAACTGCACTGCCAGCAGCATTCTTGCACTTTTGGGCAGCTGAGAGCAGGCAGCAAGTGAAACCCTGCCATGCTGGAGCAGTCCCAGATGTCTGATCACACGGCTGGCCCTGATTTTGATGGCCTCCTGAGCTCCTCTCCAGCCTGAATTATTCTGTGATTTTCCTAAATTCATGCTGCAGACAAACACCTTTAGGCAGGGTGGCTGAAGGGGCTTGCAGTGCAATCACTCAGGCCAGTAATTAATTAGTGGCCAGGGATACCTGTGACCACACGTGTGGATTTTAGAGATTCATTAAGGTGCTCTTTCAATTCCCTCCAAATATATCTCAGAAAAAAAAAGTTAAAAATGATGAAAAGCTTCCAAAGGGGACCTCCCATAGCCAGCAGAGACCCCAGAGTTCTCCTCAGGGCCTCCTGCAGATCTGACTGAAGTGCTCCAGACCTTTCAGACTGAATTCCACTCAGAATTCCACTCTCCTTGACGTTAACTTCAATTTCTCATCTTGTGGTGTTAAACAGACTTGGAATTTGTAACTTTTTGTTCATTGGAAGGTACATTCCTTACATTCCTCAGATCTGTTAATAAGTTTAGGACTTGAAATTACAGTGCAAGCAGGTTGGTGAAGTTGTGGTACTTTTATGGTCGTGTTCACTGTGCTTTTTTGGGCCTAAAGGAAGTGGAAATGGATTTTTAGGACAAACTGGCCTCCCAACACTCCTCAAGTACCAAAATAAAGAAGCCTTTGACACACAGACATGTTCTCATCACTGACGGGGTGAAGCATGGGACTGTGTCAAAGGAAAATCCATTTTAGACAAAATGCAGGGTGTTTATTTGACATCTTTTTCAGTGTGAAAATGTGAGCTTAAAACTAATTTGTTGTTGCACTGCTCAAATTTGAAGCCAATAACCTGAGTTACAGGGCCTTGGATTTATTGGGAAAGTGAGTTTGAAGGGAAGGAACTATTGGTGATCTAAAATTACTTTCAAATCTGTTGTTTAATTTGCTAATGTATTTTTGCCATCATTCAATTGCAAGCGCACAAGTTACTGAAGCTGAGCACTTTGTCTAAGCTGACCAAGTGTATTTTGGCTTTTAGGTTTATTGATCATTTAATGGTGATGTTTGCTGAGCTGCCTCCTTGGGATTTAGAAAAAAAATACCTTCCCAACAATCTTGAGGTGAGAAGTTTGACTTTCCTTCAGTTTCAGGGTTGTTGTGTTGTGGGGTTTTTTTTATTTCTGGAGTGAGAAAGTGCACAGCTCTGAGGGTATGAAAGTGTTGGCATCTGTTTACCTTGCACAGATGGGAATCAAGAGAGCTTATAACCCTCACTTATAAACTCAAACATTGTCCACTCGTGCTGACAGAATTCACTGATGGAAATGGAAGTTGTCTTCCACTTACACTGTATTTGACAGAAGGTATTTATAGATATTGCTTAGATTCCACCTTTGTAACAATAATTAAGATTGAAATCATCAAGCTGATAGGTGGCCTGGTTTTTTAATTGTGTCGTGGAGTTGCTCAATACAAATAAGAAAGTATTATTTTAAAAAGAATTTCTTTTCAGAATTAAGTGGAGTTACTTGAGTACATAATCAGATCTAGATAATATATCTCTATTAACACTTTAGCAAAGGAGGGTTGTGAGTTGGTGCAGCAGGTTTTGAGAATTTTTCTGAAGTTGTACATAGAAGGACAGGAATGTTTATTTTTCATTTTCCACTCCAGTGTCATCTGTGCCAGTCAGCAGCAGCACAACCCTGTGTACAGTGAGCACACAGGTCCAGAAGGACAGTGGCTGTGTACTTTTCCAGGTTAAATCCTGTGTGTATTTACAGCCTAGGGCACCATTGCTGGATTTTAATCTCTTAAATCAACTCTGTTTTGTTCAAATACCTCTAAACCCACTCAGTTTATCTCATAACATTGCTGCATTTCACCTGTTGAAATGCAGCCCTTAGATTTGGATTGATAGCCTGTGTATTTTGCCTTCCTGCTGCCACTGCCAGCAGAGCCTAAGCTGGTTTATACGGGGAGAACTTGGAATTCACACAAATTTTGAATTTTGCATCCAGCAGTCAGGTCCAGCTACAGAAGTTTGATAAACCCCAGCTGATGTTGGTGTGCTGTTACTGGGCTTTCAGCAGCTTAGTGCTTTCCTTCATGTACCTTGGGCATTTAATAACCTCCCCCCCCCCCATTTTTTTTCCCAGCTCTATTTTGAAGATGAAGAAAGAGAAGAAATGTATGAGGTGAACCCAGAACACACCTTGCTACAAGTGCTGCAGCACAAAAGGTGAGGCTGTACCTGTCCATGTCCAGGGGAAAAGGGCAAAAAGTATGAGCCTTAAGTCCAGTTTGTTCTTAAATAGTCCTAACTCTTCTCTAACTTAATAGTCCTGCCTCTTGAAGGTATTAAGCTGTGTAGATGTTGTGCCTGGCTTTAGCAACTTACATGTGTTTTCTCAAAAAAAAAAAGAGCAGCTCTTTCCAGGCCTGGATGGAGATGGGAAAGGGAGCTGGGCACAGCTGAGCAGCACAGAAGAGCTATTCCAGATCCCATCTACACAATACTATTTAAAAAAAAAAAAATTAAAAAAAAAGAAGAAAAAGAAAAAGCAAAACAGGCAGCAGCCTCTAAAGAGCATGTTGAAGGTTAACAATGCTCTGGCTGTTCATACTGCTGCGTGAGCAGCCCCTGGCGCAGCACGCAGCGCTCCTCTGCTCTGAAACTGCCTTTCAGGAGTTGTGCTGGTATTGAGAGAGGAGGGTTTGCTGTTTGTGAAGCCAGAAAGCTCCTGTGCAGCCTGTGCTGTTGAGTTGCAGCATCTCGTAGCAGGCTGGAGCTGCTGCACAGCGTGGGGGGCTCGGTCCGTCGCAGCTGGAGCGGGATCTCTGTCACTCCATAAAACTCTGTAGTGTCCATAGGCCCTCGGATATCAGGCTGTAAGGGCAGCTGCAAAAGAGCCCTCCTTCCAGGGGGAGAGTAACAGCTGCCTTAATTAAAAGAAGCTGTTGGGAGAGGAGTTGATTCATAAAACTCTGCTCCTCAGATGTGCTTAGCCCCAGCTCTGAGAGGCTCTGCTAATCAGCACAAAATCTCTGTCCCAGCCTTTGGGAGGTCAGTCTTTATGGGGCTGGGCAGGAGGCACTTGCTTTGCAGGACACTGGGCCAGCTACAAGGAAGCCAAGGACTCCTTTTAATCTTTGCAGGTATTTTGTCAAGGCCGGGACCCCGACGGTTTTGGTGTTTGCCAAGCGTTCTCCTTTCTCTAAGAAATACTTCTCTGGCAGGAAAGTGCATCGACTGTAATGAGCAAGAAAGAAACAAGGAACCCTGTGCAAGAGGCTGCTGTTTGTTAGCCCAGCCCCAGGCTGCAGACTTCTGCTTGAACAAAAATACCTTGCACTCTTTCAGGGGAGGAAAATAATCTTGGCACACAGGGACACTTCCAGGGGAGCAGCACAGGAGAAGGAAGGGCTAACATGAGGGGATTATTTGTTTAAAAAGGGAACCCAGCTGGCTTGCAGAAGGTCTCCTCTATGATAGGCTGCATGTGGTTGTGAAATAAACCTGAAGCAGTGCCAAGCACTGGCTGTGGCTGCAGTAAGAGCAGCTGGGAATGTACTTCCTTACCTGAGACAATCTCAGATCTGCTCGGGGGTGGGCTGTGGCTGCTGGGGTTCAGCAGCAGTGGCCTGGGGAGGTACCTGCCTGTTGCAGCAGGGTGGATGCTGTCAGGTTCCTGCCTGGGACTCAGCAGCTGCTGTTTTGTCCCTGCTTGGCTGTGCTGGTGGCCAGGCTACAGCAGAGCTCTGTGTTTGGAGCAGTGTTTGACTGACCCTTTTGATACCTTACTGAATGTCCTACAGAACCTGGAATAAACATGGCTATTTTAAGTAGACTGACTTCTGCCTAATGAATGAGACAACAGTTTGTCTCACCTTGTGAAATACCAGAGAATGACAGACACTGATTGTAAACCCCAACATAACCCCCTTATCCATTACATTAACTGGTACAGCCAACAGGAAGGGTCTTCTGCACTTCTGTATTAGAGTTTGGCTTTTAATCAGAAGTAATTCTCAGTCTCTCATTTCTTTTCTGCAGGAATGTAAAATGTCTAAAGCACACTGTAGCTTTAGAGACATCCAATGTACAGGGCATCAGAAAGCTGTTGGGCCATACAACACTCCTGCTTCCATCACAGAGGCTGGCTACAGGCAGCTCTAGAGAAAACATTTCCATTTCACTATTCCTAAATTTCAACACAGCCAGAGTCTCTCCACCCGAGGATGCTGCAGTTTAATGCCCGAAGCTGGGGGTTCCTTTACAGCGGGGCAGGAGGGGGTACCACCAGCTGGCAGTGCCCTCAGAGGGCAGAGAGCTGGCCAGCCAGGTGGTGCAGGCTCAGCCCGTTGCACACGATGCACAGGAGGTTGCAGAGCGAGGACAGAGCGTGGTGGAGGGCGAAGCGCCGCGCCAGCCGCCTGTAGCCGGGCTGGGAGGCACGGAGCTGCCGGCGGGGCTCGCTGGCTGCCAGCCCCAGCTCCTGCCCCAGCCCGTGGCTGCTCTCCACCCGCTGCAGCTCGGCCACCAAGTCAGAGGCCACCCTCCCGAAGCACTGCGTGTTCAGCACGGAGGCGGCGACGCACACCAGGAAGATGATGATCTGCGGGGAGCGAAGCCACCCCGCGTGCGGTGGGTTAAATTTGTCCCCCTGGCTCGCTGCAGCCCACAGGGGTGCTTGTGGGCTTCTTTTAGCAGTGTGGGGTGTCCGTGGTTTGCAAGCCAGCCAGAGGAGCGGAGGAAGGGGTTTGGGCTGTGTGTGAGGAAGGGGGAGCTACCTGGGTCTTGTGCTCCGCGCCGAGCCGCTCGCTGGGGTGGGACATGGCAAACAGGGTCAGGTTGAGGAAGGCGCAGGTGGAGCTGATGTGGAAGTAGTAGGGGAAGAGCTCCCGCTGGATGGAGCCGAAGGTGTGGCGAGGGAGGTGCCTGCTCATCACAAACCCTGTGAGGGGAAGGGCGGTGAGTCCTGGGGCAAAGCCCCCTCCCCTGTGCCACCCCCCTGGGCAGAGAGCACAGCACAGCCCAACCTACCGGCCACGAAGGTCACCCAGACCTGCATTCCCCAGGAGGTGGAGAGGAAAAGCAGGTGCAGCAGTTTGATGGTGTTGGAGGGCTCCGTGTCACCTGCCATGGCGTCCTGGATGAGGACAGGTCCCTTCATGTCAGCCGGGTCACCCCCAATTCGGTGTGGTTGCTGCTGTCACCTTGCTGCTCGCAGGGCAAATGCAGTTCAGGTTCACAAACCTGCCTGCTGAGGAGAAGCTCTGGAGCTGGCACAGCCCCGTTCCAGCCTCACCACCACACACCCAGCCGGGCTGCAAAGCCGCTGTTCAGTCCTTTAATATCTCAGGGCAGGGCACTGCGTCAGCACCTGGGAGCCACATGGCTGGGGTGGACTTTTGGCAAAGTCCAGCCAACGCCCCGCTGACCCCTGGCAGCAGGAACGAGCAGAAAGTCAATAAAAAGGGGAAGAGAAAAGCTGTGACAAATACACCTGCCCACGCTGTGGCCACCAGAGGCCTCTTGGCCGGGGGGAAGCCCCCTTGTTTAAAAACAGCCACAGCTTCTGCACTGTTTAACCAAAAGCCTGGGACTCAAAGGAGCAGGGGGGCTCCCAGGCTCACCCCCCTGCCCCAGACCCTGCCCAGGAGCATGGGCAGGGGGTGGAAGGAGGCTTTGAAGGAGCTGCCTGATCCACTGCAAGGAGCGCTCTGAAAATTAATTAAAACAAAGCTGCTGGGAGTAGCCCATCAATACTGCTGCCTGCAGAATTCCTCCTCCTCCTCCTCCCCTCGGCTGCTGCCTCGGGGCATGAATTACAGCGGGGCTGGCCTTGAGAGAGACACTGCCGTCTAATTCTATCCCAGCCCCGAAAAGCAGATAAATATGCCCTGCATTGTGATATATTAGCTCCATGTATTTATTTAGGCATCCATAAAATCAGGTCCTTAAACCTTCTCATGATGGCAGCACACCGGGGAAAGCACCCACAACCAACCTGGAGTGCTGGCCTGTAAATCCCCAGCTGTATTCATGGCCTTTTCTTTTCCTAAAGCTTCTTGGTGGTTTTGGGATTTTTCCCTGCTCCATCCAGGGAAGGCAGCCGTGGTTCCTTAGGTGTGGCTTTGTTCCCTGCATCATCCTGGGCCGGAAGGCAGTGCTGGGCTCTGCCAGCAGCCAGCACAGAGCCCTGCTGCTCCCAAGGTCCCAGATCTGCCTCTCCAAATGCTTTGGAATGAGCAGCCAAGAGCTCCAAGGAGTTTTCATGCAAAGAAGCTGCAGCTTGGAAGGTTGCTCAGAGCAGGGGGTAATTCCCTTGGTTTTTTAAAAGGGATTAAGAAAAATGGTAGTTGATTGCTGGATTGGTCCTGGAGTGGTGCATTTGATGGGCAGGGCAAAGAAAGGGCTCTGGGAAGGGCTGGAAGGGCAGTCACCAGCAGGTCCCCCCCTCTCTGTGGGATGAAGCAGAGGTGCTCCAGGGATGCTCTGAGGTGCTCCAGGGATGCTCCAAGCTGCCCAGCCCTGCTGCCCGTGCCCCGAGGGCCGGCAGATGCTGCAGGGCTGCAGTTTTCATGCAGAAGCACAGAGCACAGGAGGCTCTGCCGTGCCCCCAGGTCACTCCTGCTCCATCCCCCTGCACCCCCGGGACCCAGCCAGGCTGGAGCCAGGGCTGACGGGGCCTCCCAGCAGGAAAAAAGCACAATGCTTGAGGAGAAGGAGAGGTCAGTCAAAGTTTAATGTTCAGGCAGATACATCATCCCCTCCCCTTAATCAAGCAGCAGCAATTCCTAACGGTAAGTAGGAAGGATGGCTCTCGTCCCGGTGATAAAAAGGCAGGATTGCTCTGAGTTTTGGGAGATAAGAGGGCTCTATGAAAATTGAATGTTTTGTACCATGTTCAGCCTAAGGTGGCTTTATCTTTTGGAGGTTGGGGCCCAGCTGTGCCAGGCCTTGAGCTGAGATGTTTATGATGGGAGATAGAGCAGAGATTAGGGGTTTATGGCCACAGCCAGCCCAGGGCTGGGAGCCACTGCCTGGTGGTCACAGGAGAGGGCAGGAGCTCCTTCTGCTTATAAACTGGGTGGGGAATTTGGGACTGGGTGCTGCAGAGGGACACCTGGGGTCCTGGAAAAGACCCCGGGGTCATTTCTGGCACCCCATGGCCTCACCTCACCCCGAGTGCAGCATCACCATCACCTGCTCATGGTTAAGCTCTACAAAACCCATCCTTGGGGTTAAGCACAGGGCTCTGCAGGCAGAGGCAAGGGCACAGCTGGCACCTGTAGAACCTGCTGTGCCCAAAGCTCTGCGTGCCTCAGGGCTTCCAGGGCTCGCTCATTTTCTTCCAGAAACCTCAGTGCCACTAGAAGACCTCTGGCTGTGTGACCCAGGAAAGCTGTGTCCCCTGTGCTGTGCCTCATGAGCACCACCTCACTGTCACCCCTGCTTCATTCTAGTGCCCTTCCCAGAGCAGCCCAGACTTAGGAGAACAAGGTTTGGCTCTGACTTTTCCTTTTTCAGCACCTCTGAGGCAGTTTGGGGTTTACATCTCAAGGTGTTGGTGCACCCAGCAGAGGGGGACCAAGGAGGGCAACACCTCCAGGCAGTCCCCAAAAGCCAGGGAGCACCTCCCCTTTCCTGCAGCACAGTCCTGCCTGGAAGGACCTCACCTCCACCTGAGCCCCAGGTGAGCTGTGGGTGCAGGACCCCTGCTCCAAGCTCACCACACAGCAAGCTCCTGGAGCAGACACTCACCCAGAGCAGATATGGATGTCTGTCCTTTCAAAACACTTCCATTGCTGCTGATGGGGTGGGATTTCAGCCCAGGAGGAGCAGGGGCTCTTTGCCAGCCCTGCCCAGGAAAAGGAGCAGCCCTGGGGAGAGTGGGATGTTCCACCAGCCACCCCTAAAGCAGGGAGGGGTACAGCAGCCACCCCACATCACTGTCCCCTCTCTCCCTCTTCTGCCTCCAAAGGAACCAGTTATGCCCCACTGAGAACTAGCGAAAAAAACAATCTGGTTTGGGAAGATTTTGGATCATACAAAGATTCAAGTAGCGTTAAGTGAACTAGAAAACCAAGTCCTGTACATCAGCTTATAAAATTTCTAAATAAAATTAAAAAAAAAAAAAAAGGAAAGAAGAAAAGGAGTGACACATCAGTGCAAGGGATGAGGTGGGACAGTAATGCCCCTCCACCCCAGCCCCCAGGGAGGCAGGGTCTGGGTGCCACCATCCCACGTTCCCTTCCACCACAGAAGCGTCCCCTCATCTGTCTGTCCGTCTGTCAGCAGGGGGCCGTGGCTCTAGAAGTCCTGCAGCCGTGAGATCAGGTCCTCCTTATTCTTCAGCAGGAACTTCTCACAGGCCTCGAAGGTGGAGCAGATGTCGGAGGACAGTCCCGCCACGTTGGTGGTGACGTAGGTGAGGTACCCTGGCATGGCCTGGTTGTAATAAGCCACCTGCGAGGCACAGGACGAGGTCAGCAGGGGCACAGGGGAGGGAGGAGCCTCCCCCCAAGGTGGGAGCACAGCCACAGCATACACAGCATATCCCACCTTGCTCATCTCCTCTGACTCTGGCCAGATGCAGAAGCCGGAGCAGAGCGTCTCCCCGCGCGTGAACTCGGCTCTGGCGGGGTGGGTGGGCAGCGTCACCGAGCGAAAGGCCACCACGTAGGGGTCCCTGGGGACGAGAGAGCCCGGTGAGCTGGCACAGCTAGGGGGGCAGGGAGCAGGGGTCGGGCTGGGCACTCACCCCTTGCTGCAGGGCTTCCGCCGGGAGGCCAGGATAACGAAGTCCTGTGGTTTGCTCTCGTTCCTGAGCTTCTGGCTCACCACGTGGTAGATCATGTCGTCGTCATCGACCTTCTGGACAAGCTCAGCACTCCTGTAAGGGAAGGGGACCGGTCACAGAAACTCTGCTGTGCCCCTGAATCTGGGCCTTTTACATTTACAGCCCACCACCAGACCCAAAATATCTGGGGGGAACCCAAAACAGATGTTTGCTCCAGCAAAGCACAGCCATCAGCCTGGATGGAGCCCGGACAGGGACACACCGTGAGGGGTCTCTAGGAGCGAGCAAGGCGACACACTGGCTCCCAGGAAAGCCCAAAGGGATGCTCAACCACAAGGCTGGAGCCTGGGGCTGTGGTTTTGGGAGGCTGCAGCACTCACACGTAGTGGCTGTCCCACTCGTGCCGGCGCCGCAGGTTGGAGAGCAGGGAGAAGGCTCGGCTGGCCGGGATGCAGACGGACATCTCGATGCGGAAGGACAGGAACTTGTCCTCCTCCAGCGTGTACATCCGCACCTGGGGGAGCACAGGGCACAGCTGGGACTTGTTCCCACCGGGGCTTTGGGGCCAAGGCAGAGGGGACGGGGTTTGGTACCTTTTCCTTCTCTCTGGCGAGCGCCCAGTTTGCTTTGGCCACGAGCATCTTCAGCGCAGAGACATTGTTGTAGCTCAGATAAACCTGGGGCAGGGGCAGCATGTCAGGGGCAGCAGGGGGAGCAGGAGGAGGAGCAGGAGGCAGCAGCTCCCAGGGGGGATCGTCCTACCTTGTTGCTTTGGTCCCAGGGCACGGAGAGCGGCACCTCAGTCTGTTTGCAGGAGACGACGTATTTTCTGCAGCAAAGGAACAGCTTCCCTTATGAGGGGACACAAAGCACCCCCAGACTGCCCCTGCCCCCAGAGCTGAGCCCCCCTCTCCTCCTTCCCCATCCCCACTGCAAACTCGCTTTGCTGCTCACCGGTCCAGCCGAATTTTTTTCCTAGCACTGGCTTCTCTGTACCTCCTTTCTCCATCCTGACAAATGGGAAAAGGCAATTAAGTTAATAGGAAAAGGAGGATGAAAAAAATTAAAAACACACACTTTTGGGAGTGGGAAAAACACTCAGCAGGGAAGAGCTGGAAGGTGAAGCCTCTTGCTTGCCAGCTGCCACCCTGGCCACACTGCAGTGATGGTCAGTGATTAATTGTGAGTTATTTCAGCATTGCCACCATGCTATGATCAAGTGATGGGCACTGGCACATTAGGGAAAACCCTTGTTGTGGCTGCAAACCTCAACAAAGCCCCTGAAACAAAAACTGTGTACCCTAGCACCTGCAAATGTCCTCTCCTGGGGAAACAAAAGCCAAAAAAAGAAGCTTATTTTGAAGAAAGTGCTGGTGTGGTGTTTTAAAGTGGGTAGGAGGAGGTTACAGGGGCCCAACTTTGGCCATGAGATGATCTCCATCAGAGCAGGAGATCCTAGTTTTAAAGCATGAAAAAAATCAAGGAGCTGGACAAGGATCAGCCCAGGAGAAACTGAGATGCATGAGTGTTTGCTTTGCTGCTGTGCTCATGCTACAAATTTCTCTAAATATTTGCATCCCAGCAAATTATGGATTAGGATGCTTTGAAAGGTACAAAACAACCTCAACATTCCTTCCCTTAGATTATAAAAAGATGATCTGGAATTTGCAGGCAATACTCTGCTAAGCCCTGCACGGCTAATATATCCCCATCTCTGCTCAGGCAAGTGGTTTATTTTATTAGTTACACCGAGCAACCAATTCCATCCATTTGCTACTGAGCAATCGCATTCCCACCACCACAAAACTGCCCTTGCTTTGCCTGAATTCGAGAGCCCTCGGGGGCTGAGTGGCATTTCCCCGTGCCTCCAGGCTGGGGAGAAGCCAGCCCTGCTGGTGCTTACCCCGGGCTCGGGTGCCACCATGGGCAGCGTGCGGGGATGGCCCTCCTGGTCCAGCACCACGAAGGTCATGAAGGCGCTGTTGATGTGCCGGCGGCTGACAGACATCTCCTGGCCGTAGGCTTCAGCACAGACCCCCACCTCCATGCTGCCAGAGAGAAGGGGTGAGGGAGCAGAGGGGTGAGGGAGCAGAGGGCAGGAAGGGCAGCCCCAGCACTGGCACCCACCTGTTCTTGAAGGCGTTGTTGACGATGGCTTTGAGCACCAGGCGGTCTCCAACTTGTGAGGGTCCCCGAAAGTGGAACATCTCGATGGCCCTCAGCGTGGGGTGAGCGTGGCACAGCCGGCTGTGGGGACAGCTGTCACCCCCCCAGCCATGGCCCCACGCCACGGCAGCCCCACGCACCCTCCCCGACAAGGAGACCCCAAAAAATGTCACCCCTGGATACCAATGGCCAAAGAACAATGAGCCAACGTCAATGAGTGTGAACCTTTCCCTGGGGTCCCTCAGCACCACACACCTGTGGGACTCCCTGTGCAGTGCCACCCAAGGGTGACATGCTGGGCACCATCCCTTTGGAGGGTCCCTACAGTCCAGCTGTGGCCAGACCCAGCCGCCCGTGTCCCCTCCCTGTCCTGGCTCCATCTGGGCTAACGGCTGCGCTTTGCTAACATCTCTTTTGGGTCCCCCTGACCCCCTTGTCGGGTCACCTGGCTGCGATGGTGGCCACGTTCTCCATCCAGGCCATGATCTGCCCCCCGAAGGTGTTGCCCTGGTGGTTGGCATGGGGAGGCAGCACCAGCTCCACGCTCTCCACCCGCGTCCTTTCCGCCGGCACCGCCCCGCTGCCGTCCCGCGTCTCCAGCTCTGCCAGGGGGGACAGCAGGGCTCAGTGTGCTGTGTGGCCACTGGGACCCCTCTCCCAGCACCCCACCAGCCCTTGTCTGTCACCCTGATTTTTAAAGTTTTTCTAAGCCTTCTGACGTTTACATTCTTGTAACGAACTTTCTGACACACTTTCTGTAAATAACTCATTGTTTCGCATTCTTTTATGGAGGGGGAGAAATTTGATGGACTGCTGATTTGGAGAGGGTGGCACTGTCACCCTCCAATCCACTGCCACTTTTGGAAATCTGTAAATGTTAGAGTCAGAAAATAAAAAGTCCCTTTTTTTCCTTGGAAAGAGCAGCGAGTCCACGTCGTGTTGTTTTGTGTCCTATAGTGACACTTGTCCCTCTCCCCACAGCTGCCCTCCCCCTCCATCAGCACCCCAAAACCCCCAGGCCTGGCAGTCTGGGATGCTGGGGCTGATCCCTACCCCACCATTCCCAAACCTCCAGGTGGTGATTCCCCACCGTGCTGCTGAGGAAGTGGGATGTCACCAGTGGGTGTCAGGGCAGTTTTGGAAGCAGACAGGGCACGGTACCGGTTTCCTGGGGGCTGCTGGTGAGCAGGTCCTTGAGGGTGTCCTTGTGCGCCAGGCGCATGCGGCGGCGCTCGGCGGCGATGCTGTACTCGATCTTCTCCTCCTCCGTCTGCGGGGTCAGCGGCGCCAGCCTCACCTGCAGAGGGACGGGGCAGGGTGCAGCCCTGCTGGGGGACCAGCAGCAGAGAGCAGGTGCCCTCCATGCCCAGAGCAAGGCTCAGAGCCACCCGCCCACCGTGCATCCCCCAAGCACGGGACAGGGGATCACTGACCCATGAAGAAACAGCAGCTGCCATGATGGGAAGCTGAGCCCAGCCCAGCCTCACAGAGGGCATTTTCGTACTGCCACTGCATAAGGAAGGCTACAGAGTCCCCCTGGCCACCAGCCACTGCTCACCTTGCTGCCCATGGGGCCCTGTGCCACGAAGGTGGCGTACGCCTTGCAGATGCTGCAGTGCTTCCCGCTGCACAGGTCCTCATAGCTCACCTGGATGCCCACCTGGGAGAGGGCACAGCACCCCTGAGAGCTCTGCTCCCCAGGGAGCCACATCCCACCACGCACCCCTGGCCAGAAATGAACACATGGGATTAAGGCTGGGAGTTGTGGGAGGATTTGGGGATTTGGCCATGCAGCTGGTGGGGACGGGCACACAGCAAGGGGGATGGGGCAGGGGCACACACCAACCTCCATGCTGGAGTTAAAGGCTCGGTTCACTTTGGCTTTGATGTTGACAACTTGCCCGACGCTGAAAAACAGGAAGAGGAGAAAGGGTGTGGGGTTACAGGGGGACAACAGCGAGCAAGCAGCTCCCTCTGAGGTGCCACGGCATTCCAGCTCACTGCCCGCTGTGGTGAGGCTTCCTGGGACTGTGGGACATGCCAGACGGCCAGCAGGACAGAGGGACAGTGAGAGCAGTGAGATGTCAGCCCTGAGCAGCTGTGTGCAAGGGGGTCCCCAGGTCTGGGGTGCTGCCAGGACACCCGAGGGGGGCAGAGGTGCCCGAGGCTTGCTTGGCACCCCTGCCCATGAGGGCATGCACGTTCCTGCCAGAGCAAACGGCTCCTCCAGCCTTGCATCCACTGTCCTGCACACAGGACCAGCCACGGGGCCTCCCCACAAGCAGTGGATACCTTGGGATGCTGCGAGGTGGCAGGGCCCAGCCAGGGGCATTTTGTACCATCTCTTAAATGAAACATCTGCTGGCAGCAAACTGCCTTTCTCCTCTGTGCCTTCAGCAGGCTTCAGAGTACACACACAGACAGTGCAGCCTGAGCCACTCCAGACTGGTACCCACGGAATGAGCAAATTGGACTTTTTAGTGATGCCAACAGCAGCCTTTACCAAATACATTTTTAAATCAGGAATATTCCTCATTCCCCAAAAGAGGAAACTCAGTGGAATAATAAGCCCTGCAACCACCACTTCTCAAAACCCTGTGCCCTCACACGTGCCTTCAGGCTCCAAGTGAGCTCTGTAAATGTCACGCCCTGCACGTTGGCTCTGGCTGGAGCAGGAGTGGCAGGAGCTGGTGCCTCTGGCTGTCCCCAGCACGGACCCTGACATGCCAGAACGTTAGCAGGGTTAGGTGAGCAGCCTCTGTTCACATGCCATGCCTGGTCAGTGGGGTTAAGGCTCCCAACTCACGGCAGCACTGTGCTAGGCTGGCTGCTCTAGGGCCAAACACGTCCGTACCCGACAGCGCTCCTCCCGTGCCGCTGCCCCGCAGGGCTTGCAGACGGCTGGCTGGGGCAAAAAGAGACAGCAAACGTGGGGAGAGGGTTAGAGGCCATGGAAGCAGCCAGATGGATGCTCTGGATGGGTCTGTGGCGAGGGGCATGCAAGGGCAAGGGGCCAGGCAGGCAGACTGGCAGCCCCACATGTCTATATATAGCCCTAAAAGAACTTTATCTTCTCTGTCCTTATCAAAAAGTAGAGGCCAGTGCCATAAATGCCACACGAAGTCCCACTCAAGGGTACGTGTGATCCTCCCCAGAGGCTGCACTTCCACACGGCAGGGCACAAGGATGGGGACAATCTGCTGCCCAGCCAGTGAGTTTTAAGCCAGTAATAATTTGCGGTCTTCTCCCCACCTCTCCCCCACAGCACAAGGGCAGCAGAAGGCACAAACAGCCAGGAAGGAGATCTGACACAAAACTCCTCCACCTTCCAACAGCTCTACAGGAAATCCCTGCCAGGCCCCTTGCTCGGAGCCTTAAGCTGGACCACAGCAAGTGGGATCCGAGCCAGGAGCAGCACAAATTCCCTGCCCCCTTGGAGCAGTGCCCAGCTCATCCCCGAGGAGGGACAAATGCTTTGCAGGGCTTGATGTAATGCCGTGGAGTGGGCTTGGGGCTGTTCTTCCCTGCTCCTGAAACCCATGGGGAAAAGTTGCCCCTGGAGCAGGGCATCAACCCTCTGCCAGCAGGAGATGGCACCATGGCTGCACCACATCCCCACGCTGTGGATTTCTCATGGAGCTGAGCCCCAGGGCAAGGGGCACCTCATGTGGGAGGACAGAAGTGTGAGTTCAGCATTTCCTGGGAATGACAGTAAAACCCAAGACTGAGTCACACCTCTCAGTGCCAAACAAATCAGCTGACAGCCAGAGACCCCAGTGCCAGCCCTGGGTGCCCACACTGGTGCCTGCCCCAGCACAGCAGGGAGTGACTGGGCAGTATGGATCCTGTACTGCATGGATCCCATATGGCAAGGCAGGAAGTGCTGGGCAGCATGGATCCTATATTGCATGGATCCTATATTGCATGGCAAACCCCCAGGGAGCCCCCTGGAATGGTACCCAGGTGGGAGCAGACAGGCACAGGGGGTGTGGGGGCTCTGAGTAAATGTGGGTGGCAGTACCTGGACTTACTGGGGGTACAAAAGGAGGCGACTGCTTCGGGAATACGGGGTGGGAATGCTCTCAGTACTGGAAGCCTGCGGAGGATGAGGATGGAGCCCTGGGAGGGTTTTTGTCCCCTCTCATCCCACCCTCATGTCAGGAGAAACATTGTCCCCTGAAACACCACATCCCAAAGGCTGCATGAATCAGAGGGGGCAGCTCTGTGGGGCAGCACCCAGGGGATGCCAGGGCCAGCCTGGCATGGAATTTTGAGCAGGCACTGCCCAGCCTGACACACCCCACCAAGCCGGGAGCACCCGCTGGGTGGGTGAGCCCCACCGCGCCTCTGCCACCCACATGGCCTCTCCAGAGGCACGATCTGCAAGATTCCAGCTTTCCAGAGCACTAAATCAGGGCTGTTTCCTGAACAAAGCCAGGGAGGAGCTGGCGTTGGGGGAAATACCGGGAAGCCAACGCAGCAGGAGCTCCCCAGGCGAGCAGACGGCGGATAAATCAGAGCAGACAGCCCGTCCGCAGCCCGGCAGCCTCAGTCCCCGGCTGCCCTGCGAGCCTGGCACTGCCACTGCACCTCCTCCTCCTCCTCTCCCAGGCACGCTGCTCCCCGCTCCAGCTCCAGCCCCTGCCCAGGCTGCAGCGGGCAGATGGGAAAACCCCCGTGTTTGCCTGCGCACGCCGCGCCAGTGCGCGCAGCATTTACCTAATGGTGTGCTCAAAATAGATATCGTCCATGGAAGCCGTGACGCACGGGCAGCCAGCGTGTCTCTCGGCTGGAAAGGAAAAACAAACTGCATCAGCAACCTGCAGCAGCGTGCTGAGGCTGCCAGGGGCACGAGGGCTCCTCTGCCCCAGGCTGGTGACACTGGTGACATCCAGCCAGCGTCCCTTTCCCTGCCGAAGCCCATGGCTGCATTTGCAGAGGACAAGAGTGGGATCTGGGGTTTCTCCACCCACGGCAGCACAGGTTTGCAGATGTGTGAAGGTTTGGAGGGTGTGCTGGTGTTTGCCTTCCTTCCATGAGTTTGCAGCTGTGGAGATGCACCAGCAGCTGATTCCATCTCCCTACACAGCAAGTATTTCGAAGCTGCCCTGCAAGCGCAGCTTTCCCTTGGGACTCCAGGAACCTCAGACTGCAAAACTGCTCTGGGAACTCCTTCCAACTGCAGAATTTCCCATTTCCCTGTCATAACCTCCCCATGCTTGGCTAAGCTGGTGAGCTCCATTGCTTGCCGCTGAGTGGAGGAGCTCAGCCCACTCTGGCTGCTGCTGGGGTGCCACCAGCCTGCTCTCCCCATGCCCTGCACAGCAGGCAAGGAAAAGGGCAGCACTACAGATGAAGCAGGATTTTGATCTGTCCCCAAGCCAGCATGCATGCTGCAGTGCACGTCTCCTCCCCTCCTTGTCCTGCTCCTCTTTGCTCTCTAATTACTCAGCAAAACGGCGTGACGTGGGTCCCCAGCTGGCGTCACTCCGAGGCACACACGGTGCTGGACTGCCAGGGATGCTGCCAACGAGCTGGCTCCTGTGGATCCTGCCTGCTGCCTTCCCTGGCAGCCCAGCAGGACGGGGGCTCCAGAGGGAGGAGATAGCTTACAGGAGGGAGAAGATGGCTTACCAGAGGAGAGGATGGCTTACAGGAGGGAGAGGATGGCTTACCAGAGAGGCAGGCAGCCGTGTCGATCCACTTGAGCAGCTGGCCGGTGCTGAGTTCCCCGCGGTGGTTGGTGTGGCAGGGCAGCACCAGCTGGCTCATCTGCACCTCGGTGGGGTTGCGGGCAGCCGAGGGGCTCGCCATGGCCCCCGGCGCCTCCTCCCGCTCCCCTGGCTCCCGGGCACGGGGTGGAGAGGTCGAGCCCTGTGGGGCACAAAAGCTCCGTTTTACCCCAGTGGGAAGCAAATCCCCTGAGGGAACAGTGACCCGTGATGACATTCCCCACACAGAGCTGGGAGAACCCCAGCCCTGCACAGCCCTGGACACCACCAAACCCACCCAGCCCTTGCCAAAGACAAGGTGCCTCCAGCTGAAAAGGAAATGATCCCTCTAAAAAAAGCTCCATGGAGATTATTCCAGGTTTTCAGGCCATTTATCACCCAGCCCTACTGCTCTCTCCCAAAAACCAAGAAAAACCCCTCCCAAAGTTAATCCCTCTTCTGGGAAGGAGTTTTTCTCCTTGACAGCTTCATTTTTAGGGTGCTGCAGCACAGGGTGGGTTTGCTCTCCGGGGGCTGGACAGCGCTCCACACCTTCCATCAACACTCCCCCTTCACCAAAGGAAGCACTGGAAGCTATGTGGTACAAGCAGCAGAGGAGGAGCATCCTCAGTTTGGGGTCATTTGGGCAGTGAAATATGTTCCTTGCTGGCTTGTCCATTTGCTGGGCACAGAGCAGCTCCCCTGGCAGCGCAGTGGGAAGCAGGGTGGGAGAGAGAGGAGGCTGAGGTGGTGCTGGCAGGGAAAACAGCTGATGAGAGATGTCAAGTGAGTCGTGTTACACAAGGGGTGAACTCAGTTAGCCTGGTGAGTAACTGAGGAGACACCAGGAGCTGTCTGGGCTTCGTCAGAGCCCTTCCTTCCGCTTTCTGCTCCCGCTGCAGCTCCTGCTCTCAGCACTTGTTGCAGGAGTCCCACTGCAGCAGCTTCCCTGCCCTTTGCTTTGCCCGGATTCTTTAAAGATGGGTTTATGCTGAAAACGAAGCTTTCCCGACTACCCTGAGCTCATTGCCTCTCAGAATAACATTTTTCTCCAGCGGGTCTAACCTCTGTTTCCATAGCTACTGGTACACGACATCCCGGGAACGGGAACAGCGCAAACCTGCCTGGGCAGGGCCGGCAGCCAGCGCACCGAGCCCGGCCGATGGCACAGGTGGGATCCCCCATCCCACAGTGAGAGCCACCCCCGGCCACCAGAGCCCCTCCAAAGCCTCCAAACCCCCGTGTGAACCTCCCAGGCTGCTCCCCAGCAGCAGAAGCGCCTCCACGAGCAGCACAGAGCTATTTTGGGAAGGCAGCAGGCTCCGGGGTACGAGCCAGCAATGTAAAGAGCTCCAAAGCCGCCTGCTGCAGCGTGAGCAGACAGCCTGGCCCGCCATCCCGACGGTCATCTTCCCGGCGTTTGACAGCTCTGGATCTTAGGGAAGAAGCTGCTGGCTGTGGGAATGTGTTGGGAGAGGATGCAGCCAGGTCTGTGCAGCTCCTGGCACAGGGTGGCGTCCCCCTGGCACAGCCTGGGTTAGTAGCTGGCGGCACAACGGGAGCCACGGGTTAGTTGCACGGCACGAAGGGTACCTGGAGGCCATTGCAACAGAAGCTCAAGATGTCTTCAGGGACTATAATATTCCCCTTGACCATTTTTAAGAGACACCTGGAAAGGAGCAGAGCGGCTCTGGTTACGGCAGGACTGGCAGAGATGGGGGCGGCTGTTTCCCGGTGGGAACAAGGCAGAGTGTGTGGTGGGTTGTCACACCCTGTCCCCACATGCTGACATCCCTCCCACACCACTGACCCCTCGCCAACACCTATCAGGGGGCTGTCAGAGCAGAAAGGGAGAAGGGCAGGCCTGGGGCAGGTGCCTGCCATTCCATGGGAGTCAGGTCCCACACTCACCAGCCCAGATGAAAGAGTCCCAGCTATTTCAGGGAGCTGGACCAAGCACACATTGGAGGGCTGTGGCCAACCCCTCAGTCAGTGATGCTGTGTCAGTGTTGCTACATGTGACAAGGACTGTGCCTTGAAGCTCCCCTGGCCGGAGCAGTGACACCGCTGCAGTCACAAGACAGCCAGGAGGGTATTTTTGGCAGCAGGCAGGGCTGAGGCTGCCATGGGTGGTACTGGGGGCAGCAAATGGGAAGCACCCGCCTCCAGCAGTGCTGCTGTGCCCTGCCCCAGTCCCTCTGCCTGCGAAGCCCTGGCATTCCACAAGGGCATCGTGTGTCCTTGGGTGCCTGCAGGCTCCCAGGCCATGTGCAGGGTGACTGTGTCCAAGCTGGACAACGTGGTGGCATTGCAAGGAAAGGCAGTGTGGGAGCTGCAGCAAAAAAAAAATAAAAGTGGAAGAGGCTTCATATTTACAGTTTGCTTTTAAACACAACTCTGCCGGGTCCTTGGCATACCCCCAGCTTCCCAGCACACATCCCTCTCCCATGCAGCTAAAACCAGGCTGCTGGAGGGAGCAGCTCTTTTCCCAATGTATGGGACTGACTGATTTTGGCACGGGGTTAAAAAAGTGGAAGCTGTAGGTTTGCCTTCTGCACCATCAGGAGCTGAGGCATCACATGGAGCGCACCCAGTGTGGTCAGAACAAAACAAGACACAAACAGGAGCCTCTTGCAGCCTCCCACCCCTGCTCCAGCAGCACCAGGTTTTGCTTTCCCCAGCCCCATGACCTTTTCCCTAGCCCCATGACCTCTCCAGGCCTGTTATTGAGGTTTGGGAGCTTCCTGATGGCTCACCTGCCCTTGCAAGAGCCCGCTGCACGAGTTACTCTCCTGTTTAACAGGATGGGTTTGCTGCCCAATGCAGGCACAAGGCGGTGCCAGTGCTGGGGGTGGTCCTGTAACACCCCACAGCCGCAGCCAACAGCTCCAGAGGGACATTCCTTGGAAACCCAAACCTGCTGCTGGCTGGGCAATCGTGTCACCTTGTTCCCTGGGTTGCGTTAGCAGGAGGGGGAAAAGCACCCAGAGCTGTCTGCTTTGCATCATCCCCCTGCAGCTTCCCAGGCAGCCCCAGCCCACACTCCCAGCCCGGGGAAGGGGAGCGCCCGAGACCCGGAGCCATCCAGCTGGTGGGTATTTATGGAGTATTTGTTATGGAAACCGAGCCAGCAAGTGTCTGTCCTCATTAAAATCTTCAGCCTCACTCAACTGTCACATTTTTAAAGCTGTTGACTGATGCAGCCCTCGGGTCACCATGGCAACGGGATGCAGTACCCAGGCGATGATGCTCTTACTCTGTCACCCCTCGAGTGACCCACTTCTACCCAAAAAAAAAAAAAAGTTTGCATTAGGGAAAAAAACCCTTCCAGCAGAATATTTTTCTTGCCTCCTGCCACGCTCACTTCCTGTGCTGCTGAAGGCGTAAGGAGCCCACAGAGCAAACCAGGGAAGACTCAGAGAGAAAAACAAACACACCAACAGCCCTGCAAATACTGGGGAGAGGGACCCCACGGCACCCCACACCTCTCCTGTATCCTGGTAGAGGGGTGTCTCACAGCACCAAAACACCCACAAGCTCCAGGAAACGTTTCTGCTGTGAAATTCAGTGCTGGCCACTTCAGAAATCGCCAGGGGAGCACCACTGTGCACGAACCTCCATTGCAAGCCCTCGTGGGTGCCACAGCTCCCCGGGATGATGCTGGGCAGAGATGCAGGAGAACAGCTGTTCCCCCAAATCCTTGAGCCCACTGACAGCAGGGTGTTTGCTTCAGCCACCCCCAAGACAGTGGATGAGAGGGAGAGACAAGGGTGAAACGCGGTGGGGGTCCCAAGTGCTGGCCTCTGGGGGGAAACTGGGCAGAGCAGGGCAGCCTCACACCTTGAGCCACCCTCAGCTGCGCTCAGAGCTCTCTCACCACCCCACTGCCACCTCTCAAATACCTAACCCCCATTTTCCCTCACCTGGCTCTGTCTCCTACCCCCACCCCAGCCCCTGGACGTAACCTGACCCCTCCCTGGAAGTATTTAAAGAAAAAAGGTGGGAGATGGTGGGGAAGAAAGCGGCGACAATGGAGTTCTCATGGCGGATTATTGGTGTATAATTGAGCAATATCCATGGTAACAAGCAAATCTGCACGCGTTAAAAAATTACCCTGACCTACTTTGGGAAATTCTGCCATCTCGACAGGGCAGTGAGGGCTGTCCATCCCCCGAGACCCAGCCCGCCAGTCCCACTGCCAGCAGTGACAAAGCCCTGGTGCCAGCCAGCAGCATTGGAGATGCCCAGCACAGCCCAGCTCCACCACCCCATGCCCACCAGGATGGAGCAGGGTCCCCAGCTGCTGCTCAGGATGTGACTCTCAGGATGGGACAAGAGGGGTCCCATTTGCCAGGTCACAGCATGGAGAGGAAACACATCAGCTCCCTGCCATGGGTCTCAGGCGGGTGGCCAGCCCAGAAGAAAGGCCAGGACACGCTGCAATGGGTATTTTTGGGACCACACATCATGTTTCCTTAGAGTACATGGAGCAAAGCAAGGCACGGGGCCAGGAAAGTGCAAACCAAGGGTCAAAGGCAAGAGTGGGACACAGGATGACTCCTCTTACAAGGGGCTGATGGTTTTCCAGCCATCACCCATGGGAAGGCATCACTCAGTGTGAGCACAGCGGGGACACCTCCAGCACCCTCACAGCCCTCTCCAGCACAGGGTGAAGCCCCCCCAGCCCCAGCCATGCCCCCAGCCCCAGCCATACCCCTGCCCGAGTGCTCTTTGCAGCTCCCATCAGGCTCCCAGGAAGGCTGGTGCTGGTTTGCCGGCACAGGGGCGAAGTCCCCCGGGGAGTGCCAGGGACAAAGGTCTGGCTCCAGTGCAGGGGGAGAACAGAGCCATATGTCACCCCAGAACAACTGTAAACACCTCCAGGGCCAAAATTCACACGCATGGGGACACCCAACAGCACCGCCCAGCCCAGGCAGCTTTGCCCTGCCACCCACGGCGTTCCCAGGGAGGAGATTGCCATAACATCAATACCACCACGTTTCAGACCACCACAGCTGGAAACCACCATAGTGCAGACCAAGCTGGTGCAAAGGTCTACACCCTGGTGGTCTCTGCAATGGGGGTCACCACGGCGGAGACCACTGGAGTAGGAAACACCCAGGTGAACACCAAGGCGATGTGGTGGCCCCCACCGTGGTAGTCACCATGGCCAAGACCACCTCATTTGAGGTGGGGTGGAGACCACCGCGGCATGGTGCCACCCACCCAGCCTGCCACACTGCCCCCACCAGCCCCAGCACAGCCCTCTGCCCTCCCCATGCCGCCACCATTCCCAGCAGCCCTGTGCCCATGCTTCCCAAACATCCGCCCCTACTTTTAAGTGAAAAGAAGCCGATTCAAGCCAAAGCCCTCGGCACTCCTCCTGTCACACCCAGAATGACCTGGGGGGGTTTGGTGTCCCCAGCTCCCGCCCGCTGTCCCCGCTGCAGCCGGAGGATGCCACGTCCCCGTGGACATGTCGCCAGTGCCGACCACGATGGAGCAGCAGCACGGCTCGCTGCTAACCCCAAAGGCAAGAGAGCATCACCCGGGTGAGCAGGGGGTCACAAGGGGCTTTCACCCCACATCCTTCCCCCGGAGCAGCCGCCCAGCGCCGACGCGTGCCAGGACAAGCCGCCGCTCCACCGCCGGCAGTGGGCCAACAGCTCCGCTCACCCAGCGCTGGCGTTCTCCCCCTGATCCCCATGGTGCCCAGCTCCCCGCAGCCCTCACCTCAGCCAGAAGAAGCTGAGCATTTGCGGGAGGTGTCGAGGCGACGGCAGGCTCGGAGGAGAAGCGTCCGGACACCTGCGGGCGCGGGCGTCGAGGCCAGGCTGGCGCGGAGCCCTGGGACGGGGCCAGCGCACACCCCCTCCCGCTTCCTTAAATACGGCCCGGCACAACTTTTCTTAAGGTAGCGCTTGGCAGATCTGAGCTCGCCTGGAAAATGGCCGGCGCCCGGGAGCTTGGCTCTGGATGCAGCGGGGAATGTGTCGGGCTGGCTGCGGAGCCAGCGGGAGCGGCGGGAGGCACCGGCGCGCTGCCAGCGGCTCTGCGGAGCGGGGGGTGCTGCTCGCCTTCCTTCATCCCTCCCCAGGGAGCAGCTCCTGCGGGGAGCTCCCCTCCACAGCACACTCACCATCCTCTTCTGCCCCCATCACCCCAGGCAGGGGCACTCAGTTAGACTTACCTGAAAATATCGGTGTTTTCCCCAGAGCCGCAGGTGCCGACACCAAGCTCACAGTCCGGAAAAGCCTCGGCAAACTTCTCCAAAGCAAATCCAATCCACACAGCTGCTCCCTGGCCCTGTTGCCTTTGAAGTACCTCTGACAAGGCTTGTCACAAACCCCCTTTTTTTTTCTTGTTTTCTTTTTTTTTTTTTAACAAGGAAATAAAATGCAAATGGCCGTGTCACTGCATTGATGACTGTTGGGTTTAGTGGAGGTGTTGTTCTATTTGTATTTGATTTACACACTTTTACAAGTGACTCTTGGTTATCAGCCTACAAGAGTTTGATCAAAGCTCTTGGCAGGCACCAGCAGCACAAGTATTGCCTCTGGAAAGCCAGAGGAGAAATAATTAAGCAATTTCAACAGGAAATAAAGTCCCACTCTTTTTTTTTGGTAAATAGGAATAACAAAGCACTGAAACAGGACAAAAGCCCCTGCCTCGGCCGCCTAAATTTTAGGCTGGTTGTGGAAAATGTTCATCAAAATCCTAGACCCAGGCAGAGGGGAGGTGGGACAGCAGGATACCTCTGCAAGGGCTGGGCTGGGCAGGGGTGGAGATGGGGCCCAGCTCAGGGTGATGACTCCCTGAGGGGGTTTGGAGCCTTTGGGGGATGGAGGAAGCACTGCATTGCACCAGGTGATTGATCCAATTATGGTGATGGAGATTCTCTCTGGAAGAAGATTGTTGCCTGAGGACTTTAACCCCGCTGAGCATTCGCTGGATAAAATCTGCATCCTTCATTCCAAGAGCAGGAACTGAGGGAGGCCCTTCCACCTTGCACAACCCCTTCCTTGCAGGTGGCTTTGCACACCCGAATGCGATTAAATTCCATCATTTCAGAAAACAACATTTCCTCCAAAGCATTCACTTTTAGGAGAGCAAATATTTCTCACCAGGATGGTTTTCTACCCACTTGCAGCAGCCCAGGTGCCCTGCAAACCAGATCACAGCAGGCATCCTCCAGAACATCTCCCCACCTTTAGCACGCAGGCCCCTGGCCAGGAAGATCCTCGGGGATCTCTCCCTCCCTCCTTAGGACTGTTTGTTTCTGCAGCCAGAGATTAGGATCAAAAGGTTGGTGAAAACGATTCTTCCCACTCGCCAGAGTCAGAGGGAACAGCACAATTAGAAACACATCAGATGCTTGACCCACGCTCGAGCCTGCAAACAAAAGTTGCAAGGAGAGGCTGATGTTTTCCAGGCCCAATTAGCATAATGTTGTAATTCCCGAGCTCTCGGGCTGCCTGCACCCCTTCGCCCCGGCGCTCGCCGGCTCCAGCTCCCTCCTTCTGATCCATCACCATATGCCCGTCTTTTACAGTTCTTTAGTGCGTGATGCTCAGAGAGTGGATAATTAGCTAAATGAATTAATTGACATTCATACTTGTAATTAGCAACCGGTTACAAGCAGCTATTCTCCTTGGGACAGCTAAAATTTCTCGGGGATTGGTGTTAAAACACTGGAAAATCGTTCGGGGTAAATAAGGAGGGCCGTGAGCGCTGATGGCGCCCGGGCTCTGCCCGGGCTGTGAGAGCCGCATCGCGGTAAACAAGCCCGTGCAAAAGCGGAGCAGGCTGTGGAACGTGTTGGATATGCCGCCGCTGCTGCTCGGGAGGAGGAGAACTTTCCAGCTTCGGAAGAAATGCGGGCCAGATGGGCGGCCTCCAGCCGGCGGCTCCCACCCGCTCCCGGCTAACCCTTTCCACCCCCTGGTACCGGGGAGCTCGCAGCCAGGCCCCGGCAGCGGAGGCTGCTCAGGCAAAGCAATGGAAATTGGATGTCGTGAGTGTTAATTAAACCATTAATTACTGCTGAGAGGAAGGGGGAAAAAGTGACCTATTGGTTTTATCGCTTGTTGGAGTAGTTGGGAGGATGAAGTGCTCAGGGGCTCGGCAGTGGGGGAAAGGGGCTGCGGTATGAGGTTGATCTTCGTTGAAATGTAGGTTTTGTCAGATTTTTAGGGGATGCTGGAGATGCTGCTGATGCAGCCACAGCTAATCCCAGCACTCCTGTGAGGCCAGGAGTGGGACCCGCACTAGGGACAGGGTTAGTGCAGCCTGAGCAGCTCTCCTGTGGGGGCAGACCACAAGAGGGGCTTGGACAGGCTGTCAGGGGCTTGGTCCCCATTGGGGGCAGACCACAACAGGGGCTTGGACAGGCTGTCAGGGGCTTGGTCCCCATTGGGGGCAGACCACAACAGGGGCTTGGACAGGCTGTCAGGGTGTCCCAAACTGCAGGCATCCCACTCCCGCCCGTGGGGTGCAGTCATCACCCCCAAATCCTGACAATCTGCACCCACAGCTCCTGAGAAGAGATGTGCAGGGACCCCACGCCCCCAAAATGTAGCAGGGGTGGGTGAGCTGAAGGTCTCTTCTCCCTGGAAAAGGCCAACCAAAACCTGGACACCAATGGGAAGAAGGGAGGGCAGCAGGCAGGCACTGCCATACAAATGGCTCGTTATGGAAAAGAGGAGAAAAAGTGATACTAATGCACTTCATAAATCAAACTCTCACGTCTTGCTGCATCAGGAGCTCTGCACCAGCAGGGAGGAGAGCCTGGGCTGGGGCTACAAGGGACCCCAGGGAGGATGAGCCCTCCAACTGCTCAGGGACCAGCACTGGGGTGCCCTGCCCTGTGCCACTCTCTCATCCGGGCAGGCTCTGCTCCCCACGGTGGCTGCAGCAGCTCTGGCTGGCACAGAGGCAGTGGCAGAGGGTGACAGGACAGGGTGATAAAGTGCCACCCCACGAGCCTGGGTCTCCCTCAGAGAAGGGCTCTCCCACGGCTCCTGGCACGGACTCAGGGCTGCATCGCTCTGCCAGGAGTCCTGTTCTTGGCTCCTCCAAGCTATCAAAGCTTTAGATTTCCCTGGCAGAGCCTGGAGTTTGACTGCTGGGGAAAGGGACAAAAAAAAAAGCCAATCTCAGAAGAGAGGCAGTGGGAAAGGCTGGGCCAAGGAGCTGTCATGCCATCCCTTCAGCTACTACACACCCCAGTATGTTCTCAAACACACTGCACAAGATAGCAGGGAGGCTAATTTTTCTTTAGCTGCAGGCAAAAAAAAAAAAAATCAATTACAAGGTAACCTATTTTTCAACTCCTCCATTGGTATTTACTTAATTCAAGGCCGGCTTGCCCACCCTGCCAGGGAGAGGATGAGGGAGGCTGCGTGCCAAGGGGCTGAGCCAGGCTCTGGCTCGCTGTGGGGTTGAGTTTGGGTTTAATTGAGACACCAAAGCTCAGAGCAATGAGGTTTGTGTGGATGGGACAGCATGTGACATGGGGCACCCAGGCAGAGTCCCTGGGTGGGATGGGGAGCACCAGGGGCTCCCTGGTGCTTGCAGGGCAGCAGGAAAAGCCCAGGGGGAAGCAGGACTTTCTGGAGAAGGTTTGGGAGGTGCTGGTGGCCCATGAGGGCAGGGACTGCAAGGGGGGACCATGGGGACAGGAACAGCTCCAGGTGTCTGCAAGAGCAGGCAGAGCCCCAGGGAATCTGTGGCGACAGGGGGTACATGAGGACAGGGCCATCCCAGGACAGTCCACAAACACTCGGACATTCGGAGGGGTGACACAGACACAGGACACGCGGGGGCACACGGGGACAGGACACTGGGGGTACACAGGGACAGAGACACGGGGAGGGGGCCACAGGACATTCCTGAACACAGGGACATAGGATCCCGAGGGTACACAGGGACAAGGACCCCCGGGGGACACAGGTGGGACACAGACACCCTCGGGGGGACACTCAGACACAGGACACGGGGGGACACACGGACACGGGGGGACACACGGACACGGGACGCCCGCGGGTCCGGGCGGTACCGGCGCCGCCGCACGCCGCCAGGGGGCGCCGTTGTTCCGAGCGGCGGCGCCCCCCCGCCCCCCCCTTACCGCGGCCGCGGCCGCCCCGGCCCGGAGCCGCGACCCGCCCCGCCCGTCCCCGCCCGTCCCCGCCTGTCCCCGCGGCCGGGGGCGGGCACCGCGGGGGGACGGCGCCCTCCGGTACCCCCCGGGCCCCCACGGAGCGGCGAGAGGGCGGGAGGGAAGGAAGGGGGGCTGTGAGGAGGAGGGGGCGGGGCGGAGCGAGGCTCCGCCAATCAGCGCGCGGCGGTTTCAAGAAGCCCCTTCCGCGCCCCGCCCCGCCCGCGCGGCGCCGCGCGGCCCCCGGGGGGGACCCGGGCCGAGGGGGGAGGGACCGGGAACCGGACCGGGAACCGGACCGGGACACGGCCCCGCTGCCCGCCCTCCTGCCCGCTGCCTGGGGGAGGGCACGAGCGGGAGCGCATCGCCCCCACGCGTGCCTGCGGCCGCGGGGCTCGGGTGCTGCCAGCGCGGGGCTTCGCCTCCGCGTCCTGGGCTGCCGGGCGAGGGTGGCACTCGCCCCCGGGTTACGGTGGGGACGTCCCCCAGGCCCTTATGAATAATGCAGTGTTATTAATTATGCAATTTAATTAATTATGCGCATGCAGCCTCTACCAGCGGATCGCTGCTGCTGCTGCCTACATTAAAAGCCTTTTGCTGGTTGGGGCTCTGCACCCCGGAGCCGCTTAGGGCACCGGCGATGTTTTGGCCCTGGCGATGTTTTGGCACCGGCGATGTTTTGGCCAACGCCGAGCTCCCTCCAACCGCCGGCACAGCTGCGCGGGTAAACAGGAAACCCCAACACCGCAGCTCCCGCCAGAGCCAGAAACCCCGAGCCCACGGCAGGCAAATACTCCTTCCCAAAAACATCAGCGGCTCGGCGGGCGTGGGGACGGGCGGCAGCCCCCCGGTAGCGCTGCCCGCCTGCCTGCGCCGGGTTCATTTGAATGCGAGCCATGCAGAGCGCTCGCCACCGCCACTGAGGTGTGGAAATCTCGCCCAGACGAGGAGGGGGTTCTTTCCTGCTCTCAGGTTTAGAGGGGGAAAAAAAGCCTTATTAGAAGACAGGGAATTTTAGGCACCAAATCCAGCTGCTCCCAGTAGCTGTGCACACTCCAGGGCGGCTGTGGAATGAAGGGGGATGGAAGCCCCTCTCCTGTGTTGGATGGAAGCCCCTCTCCTGTCCTCCACATTAGCATCTCCAGCAGTCATCATGGAGTTTTGGTTTTCCCGTGGGAAAAGGGAATACCAGGCTGGCCGCAACATGAAAAATAAACCAACCTATAGCTTGGTCAAATTTAAAGTTCGAAATGCAAACTGCCGGCAGCGGTGCCTGGTGGGAGGACAGTCCTGCAACAGGCTGGGGTGCAGTGTGCCAGGCAGGAATGCAGCCTGTGCAGCCAGGATGGCAGTGGTGTCCCTCTGCCAGAGCACACTGCCCACACTCCCACTATGGACAAGGGCCGTGCCACTTTGGGGGCTCATGGAGCCTTTAGAGCTGCTGCACCTTTGTAAGTGCTGGGCACAATTAAGGATGGGAATTTTAAAAACGCGTTTATTTTTACAGGTGATGTTCCAGCAGAATATTCCCAGTGAGTTGACAAGCACAGCAATGGGCACCATAAAGAAGATGGGTAGAGGCTGCCGGACAGTGATGGACCAACAGTTCAAGGAAGGGGCCAGGAGAAGGGAAGCTGCTCTGGGAGGTCAGGAAAGGCCAGCTAACCACTAAAACTTGGGAGCATTTTGATATCCTGACGAGCCCTGGTGGCAGGGGTTGGAGGGCTCCTTTCTGCTCCCGGGAAGTCAGGGATGGGTGCAGGGATGTCGCCAGCCCAGGCCAGGAGCAATAAAGCGCCTGGAGTGATGCAGCAAAACAGGATGGAGTCGCGTGTCGAAATAAATCATCCATGGAGGCAAGGCAGGGAGGAGGAGGAGCAGGTTTGCTGCTCTCAAGCCTCCCTATGTCTAACAAAGCCTCAGAAACCCCAGGTGGGCAGCAGGAGCTGGGGCAGGATCCAGCCAGCCGTGTCCCCAGCTGTCCCAGAGTGGAGCCGGTCCTGGCCAGGCATCCCGCTGCTCCAGCCCTCCCAGGAGCCGGTTTTCCCATCCCTTCCCAGCTCCCGCAGCTTCACCTTGTGGCAGGCAATGCACGGAGCTGCCAGGAGTGATAAAATGGCTGTCCCCCAAATTTATGGAGTTTATCTGTGAATAACTCTTGGAGGTGAAGCGGCCGTTGAGCCGGGGAGGAGGAAGGCTTTACCTCGGGAAAAGCTCTCCCAGGGGCCGTGCAGGGCAGGCAGGAGCCCAGAGCCAGCTCCAGGGGCCAGCAGGGACGTGTCCCGTGCCCCCAGCTTGCAGGG
Organism: Fringilla coelebs; assembly: GCF_963513975.1. Classification (NCBI taxonomy): domain Eukaryota; kingdom Metazoa; phylum Chordata; class Aves; order Passeriformes; family Fringillidae; genus Fringilla; species Fringilla coelebs. The sequence continues at coordinate 4,868,004 of NC_140067.1, forward strand.
CTGGGGCATGGCCGGGGCGAGCTCGCCGCTCGCCCACGCTGGGGGAAGCCAAAGGCTCGTTTCCCATCTGCAGCGTGTTTATTAGGAGCTAAGTCATGAAGAGGCTTTGGCACATCTCCGTGGCTCCCGCCGAGCGTGTTTAGCACAGCAGAGATCGCTGCTTCTTCCAGCAGCACGTGCGTGCCCGGGATTTCCGTGCCGGCCAGGCGTTGGGCCCCGTGCTCTCTCTTCCCATGCCAATCTTTTCTTCTCCCCCACAAAAAAAAAAAAAAGTTGTATCAGTGAGCTATGGAGCAGCATCCTTGTTCCTGGGGAAGCACAGCTGAGGCTGAGCAGGCTGGAGCCTCCCCCTCATACCCCTTCCCCACTCTGCTGCAGTAACATCCATCCTAAGTTTCTGAGCCTCTGCTAATTTTGCAGGCCGTTAGCAAAGCAGGCACTGTTGCAGCCAAACGAGGCTGCCAATGTTTCCTTTAAAAGCTGCTTTCACTCCGAAGGACTCTTCTAGATGGTTTGCTTTTAATAGCAGGCTGCAGGGTGCAACGCCCAGCTCGTGGCCAGGGCTCTCTTTGGAGCAGGAAGGGACTGGATGGCACTGGGAGCAGGACTGGGGACGTGCAGGGAGGCACACACATCCATCGTGGGCCATGGCAGTAAAAGCGTGCATCCCTTTCCTGGTTCAGACCAGCAAAGATCCTCACCCCCTGGCAGAGCTGATCCCACTGCAGCCCATTTCCTCTTTTCTTCCTCACCAGCTTGTGGGGGAATTCTTTACAGCAGAGGGGGACAGATACAGCTCCCAACCATGGTGACTCCTTCTCAGAGGAGAAGGAGAGGCCAGAGGAGCCATGGAGAAGCAGGAGGCAGTGAGGTCAGCGCACTGGTAGGTGTGAGTGCTTTGCAGAACCCAATTGCTGCTTCAGTATAACCAGACTCAGGAAAATGAAGCTGAAGTGTGAAAAATGAAAGTGAAAAGATAGGAACCAACCCACGGCTATTTATTCTAAAAATACTGACCTAAATACTTAAGCGCACATATAAAAGTAGTTGTCTTTGCTGATTTCCTTTATGAGAGTCTCCTGGTTTGGTTATTATTTCACTCAGAAACCAGAAGATGAGGATTTTTGGAGACATGGAGACTGTGTTCTAGCCTGGCACTCCAGAAGTCTTTTGCCCAAAGCTGTATGCCCAAATGTCATCTGAAAGCCCGGCTTTGAAATTCATTCATTAAGCTAACGAGGCCCTGTGGTGAGCAGCCCTCGCCTCTGCTATCAGAACAGGAAAGGTTTTGGCAGGGTCTCTGCAATGGCTCTCGTGTTTCTCCATGGGTGGGATGATGGCACTGGCCATGGACATACTGTGGGCATGGCAAAGCCCCCAGAAGAAATCTGGGAGCAGAGGGAGGCACTGGGGCAGAGATCTTGGCACAAAGCATCCCTCAGCTTGTGGCACTGGCAGAGCTGGGCTGCAGTTCCCATCTGGGCTGTTGTACACATCTGGGCTGGGGGTCACATCTGGGCTGTTGTTGCAGGCAGTCACCAGCCTCTGCCCCCTCCCCACTCATCTGGCAGCAGCCAGGGCCAGGATGTGGGGAGGCTGTGGGCAGCCTAAGTACTGAGCCTGGCTTAGTGCAAAACTCCTGGGACCAGGGACATGACATGGCCATCACAGAGGAGCACCTGTCCTGCAGGCAGCCCTCTAACTAGGTATTTTGGAGTTTCCAAAAATACCTCCCTGGAGGTGTCTGGGCCAAGCAGTGGGGTGGATGCTGAGGGAAGCCCAGGTGCAGGAGCCCAGGCAGTGCATGGGGATGATCCCTGCATGGTCACAGCCCCCGATGCGGCACCGTGACCTGCTCTGCACGACCTTCCTGGGGAAGATTATGAAAGTGCATTACGTGTGGAGGCAAAACGGATGGAGGAGCAGGCAGGAGTGCTGGGTCAGCAAGTCGTGCAGGCTGGATGAGCAGTGAGTGCTCAGAGGGAGAAGGAAGACACCGTGCTGAAAACAGTAAAGGTAAAAGCTGGGTGGGGGGGAAGTGGCTCCCTGCCTGAAGGTCCCAGTGAGGAGACCCAGTCACAGCAAGGTGCAAGCCAGGAGAACATGAGCTTGATAAAATGGGCTGGTTTGGGTTTTTTTTAGTTAGGAAAAGAGGTGCTCAGTGCCGTGTGGGAGCAGGATAGGGCTCCCTTTGGAGTGTGGTCTATGGCCTGGGGGCCAGTCTGTTCCACACAGTGTTCTGCAGACCAGGGGATGGATGAGCACCAGCCAGGTCTCCTCACTGCCTGCTGGGAAGTGAGGTGGCCATGCATGGCTGGGTGTGTGAGCAGAGCTAGAGCAAGCCTTCCAAGCAGCAAGAGCTGAGTTTGAAACCTTGGAGGATGTTGCAGAGGCGAGTGTCCCTGAGGACACTGGCTGCAATGGCAGGCTGCTGACTGGAAAGCCTTTCCTATAGCCCTGAGGTCCCCCTTCCTCCCACAAAACTCCCAGGAGCAACGGAGGAAACCCTCGTGGGCAGCAGAGCCAGTTGGACCACAGTTCACCCTGCAGCAGCTTTTTACCTAAAATAAGGCTGCTAAAATAAGTACCCAAACTGTCACCGTGCTCGCAGCAGATTTACAGCTCCATGCACGCACCTGGCACTGGTCCACCCTGCTGTGGGAGCAGCCACGGGGCCGGTGGCAGCAGGAGGAAGGTCTGCTGCAAAACCCAAGGTCACCCTCTGTCAGAGGTGCTCTGGCCCCGTTGCAGGGCGCTGGAGGGGGTGGCTGGCTCGGGGCACATATCAGGCGGAGACAGATGGAAGAGGTGACAGATAAGGGACTCAGCCTGGAGAAGAAACAGGAAAGATAGGACCCAAAGGCTCTGCCCCAGCAGAGAGAGGAGGCTCAAAACCAGCCCCACCAGAGCTGGATTTAGATCCCGTAACGCCGGCTGGGCGCCTGTTCCCTGCCTAAACCCCTCCTTGCCGAGGGCAGGGGGGTGAGGAAACCACTGGTGTTGAACTGCAGACACTTGGTGGGGCAGTGGGGCTTCTGCCTGGCTCCCAAGGCAGCTGAAAACTGCTGCTACTCTGGAGAGGCTGCGAGCCTTCATTGAGAATGGCTGGCACTGGGCACAGCTTGGAGGCTGTCCTGTGGGACGGCTGAGAAAACTCCAAGACGGGCACCATCCCATCATCTGTAGGGTCTGCAGGCACACACAGCTCTGATGAGTCCCCCTGGGAGGGTCCCTGCTATGCCATTGCCATAGGAGACTGACAGGCAGACTGACTAACCTCACTTCATGCCAGTGCCCTGCTTGGCCCCACATGGCAGCCACCAGAGCTCAGCCACAGGGAAGGAGCAGGGTCAGACACAGACAGCACCACATGGGGACGTCAGCAGCACTGCTGGGAGCCAGGTTGGGGTTGTCACCTTGCAGGACCACAGCTCCTGCATGCAGGTTTGCTTGGTGAGGTGATATTTCATTGCAAAATGTCCCTGCAGGGAGATGCAGGCTAGTGGCAAAGGAGGTGGGGACAAGGAGAATCAGACTCGCCCAGTGGCACTGGCAAGAGGTGGGCAGAGGTGACACTTTGTCAGGGTAACCAGGGTCTGACATTTTGGGTTTTGCCTTTGCCCCGTTCCTCAGGAGACAAACCACAAGCGTGAGTTTGGGGCTTGCAAGTTGTCTGTGCCCCTCAGACAGAGAAGTCCTCCTCAGCTTTATCTCTGTCACTTTCTCCCTTTGTGCCTTCTACCTCCGTTTGTCTCCTCTGCAACGACAGGAACCCACCGAGTTAAGATCCCAGGAGCGCCAGCTATGGGAATGCAGCATGGTTTCCCAGCTTTCCCTGGGGAAAACCCAGGAGCCTGTGTCCCACAGGGGTGCTCCTGCTCGGCACTTTGCAGTGCCTGCCTGCAGCCGAGGTTAGCGCAGGAATTGCGGGTGAGGATTGGAGCTGCCACGCAGGGAGCTGCTGGGGAATAGCTGCCACGCTTTACATTCACAGCCCATCTATTTTGCAATAACTTCACCATGATGTTCCCACATAGACAAGCCTAAGCTAGCATAGATAATGAAATGGGTTAAAGGAGACAGGCGGAGGGAGAGGAGAGGAGCCAGCAACTGGTAGTAAATCAGGGAGAGAACAGGGTTACTTTAAATTCAAGGTCTTGGTGGCAGGGCAAGTTTGGTTTGTGCCAAGAGGCACGGGGTTCAGAGGATGAAACACAGCAGTATCTTGTGGTGGGGCCACCAACTTGTGTCCCCCACCAAACCCCACCCTGCTCCTGTCATTCCCCCGTGCCTGCCCCATGGGCGTCACTGGGATTAAGCACAGCCAAGGGAGGGCACCCATCCTGGCTGGTAAAGGGTGGCCAGAGGATCCTGAAGGAGGATCCTGGCAGGGCAGGCAGTGGGCTCTGCTCTTCAAGGGGAAGGTCCTGCAGGTCCACATGAGCTCTCGGTCAGAGCCTGGGGAGACCCAACCACTGAGACTCCCCCACCTTTGGCACGGGCTTCGAGGCAGTCCAAACAAGCTAATTAAATCCTGCTCTGCTTAATCAGAGCCATTGAGCACCAGTCAGAAGAAATTAATCCCGTGTTTTATTAGATGCTGTTTGAAGTCGTGTTTGGCACCTCGTCCTCAGTTCTCATCTCCTTCTGGGGAAGGAAGAAGGACATCTGTGGGGAAGAGCGAGGGTGCAGCAGATGGCAGCGGGGATGATTCAGGGGCTCGAGGAAGGAGCTGCGACTCCAGCGGCATCCCTGGGGGGGTGGAGGGAACGAGACACCTCTCCCTGCATCCCACAGCCTACCCCTCCCCACAGCTGAGAGTCTGTGAGCCAGGCAGGCATCCCAAAAATACATGTTCCTCCGCATTGCATGCTAATGGCTCTGCTCGAGAGGTCCCACCGCAATTAAAGCACAAGGAGCATTAATATGCAACGTGGAGAGGCCACTCTTCCCACAGCTACTCCCTCCCAAACCTGTCCTTCCTGCTGCACATCCCTGCCCACTGGGAGCCTGCCCACGGGGATCCCACAGCAGTCCCAGCGGAGCCGCTGGCAGCGTGCAGTAAATTTGAGCCTTCCCTTTGCTGTGCCCAGGGGATGCTGCCTTTTCCCCCTGGCACCCAGCACCTTCTCCTGCCTTCGGGCTCAGCGGAGCAGGGTCTGTTGGGTGCCCACCAGGCGGGTGCCACGCAACGCAGCCCTGGCATGCGAGACACCCTGACAGCTGGGAAAAATCCACAGGCAGGTGTTTAAAACAACCAGCTGGGTGATGGTTTGGGGTTTTTAATGACTTCTGGTGCTTTAATTGCTGCAACCCAAGAAAAACTCCTGACGAAGAAAAAGTCTGGCCAAAGTAGGGTAGCCCACAGGTGGCCCTCCACACCTTGGGAGTGCTCAGTAGCCTTGGTACATCCTCCTGCAACTCAGCTAGGTGAAGCTGCTGGCTTTGGGTGTGGGGAATTTATTTTTTTTCCCTAAATTTCCTGTCACAACTTGCGTTAAAACTTTGCAGAGCCACTTAATTGCGTTCTGCGGTGGTGATGATATGAAATTAGTCTCCCTTCTGATCTTTAGCTAAGTTGGTCCAAAGCACCAGCTTATAATTTGCTCTAATCATCGGGTCGCGGGAGATGCGAAGGCAGGGCCGGTGCACGGTGGATTCACACGGGCTGGGAGTTTCCGCCCTTGCCATGCTGGCATTTGGCACCTGGCAGGTCGGGCTCTGCCACCCTGGGATGGCAACATTGATAATTTCTTTTGGTGCCACTTTGGGAAGGCTTTCATCAACTGCTCTTGGCCGTTTCCTCTAGGAAAAGCTGGGATCTACAGCTGTGCGGAAGAGAGGAGGGAAAGCAGAGGTGGTTTCCTGTCTCCCTTCTCGGCCTGCTCTCTCCTCTGAGCATCTCAGAAACATCCTCCACTCCTGTCTGGAGACCTGGAACCAGACTGCTGAAGGCACCTGGAGAGGAAGGAATCCTGCCTCCCATCTCACTTCCCTGGGCTTGCTTCATGTCCCAAACTACTCCAGGGGTTGGGGAGAGCAAGTGGCTGGGTTTTGCCTACTCACCTATCCCAGAAAATCAGAGTTACAAGAAAACAAGCTCCCGATGAACAGGAGCAGGGCAGGGCAATATTCTGGGCACAGAGAGGCCCTTTTGCTGCCGAGGGCACGGCGCCCATCATTCCAGTGGCATTAGTGCTTTCCACCTCCACGCAGGAGGTACAGGATATCATGGTATTATTTTTAACCGGGGATATTCAGTGAACTTCTCACGTGCTGCTGGAAGGTCAGATTTATCCCATAGCCTCAGTCCCAGGGGACTCTCCCAGTTATTTTTGAACCCATCAGAGCAGCAGAGGAGCAGAAGGATGCAAAGGCTCGGGAGACACAAAGTCTGGGGTTTGTCTGGCCTGTCCCTCTGGTCTGTGCCGCAGAGGCGTGCGTGGAGCAGAGCCCCTCACGCCTGCCTTGTCATTGCCGCAGTCACCCCGGTCCCCACCATAAAACCCAAACTTGGGTTTTCCTTTTCTTCTGAGACGATCTTGGACGCCTGCAAGTTTTGATCCTTTTCGACCTACCGCATTGCAAGACTTTTTTTCTTTCCCGCCCCCCACCCCCCAGTTCAAGTTAAACCTCAATTTAACCTGTGAACGAGTTTGGCCCTGCTCGGGCAGGTCCCGATGGCCGTGAACATTCCCACGGGCGCCGCAGCGCTGCCGCCGCCGCGGGAGTCCCTCCCCCGCCCCGCGGCTCCCCCGCCGCCGCCCCGAGCCTCCGAGCCCTCGCACGGAGCGCATGGCCCCGCTCGCACCCGGCATCCCCCGTGCTGTAAGCGCAACCTCCCCGTTCCAGCGGGGGGGAACTCATCACACAGCCCCGGCCAAGCGCGCAGCGGCCGGCCCGGCTGGGTTTTGTTCAGCCAGTCACTCCGGAGGGAGAGGTGAGGCCAGGGCAGGGGGAAGGAGCTGTTTGAAGCCCTTATTTTCGTGCTGCTCCAACATCTGTCCCCATGGGCACCGCCACCCGAGGCCGGCACTGGTGGTTAGTTTGGTTCTGCAGGAGCAGATGTCGCTGGGGCAGGGACGCAGAGCGCTGACTTTTACACCGGAGGTGCGCTGGGACACAGCGCGGCCCTGCCCAAGCCCCCGGAGAGAGGCGGAAGGGCTCCCCACAGCCCGCCCTGCGCGACCCCCGCCCGGCCCGCAGGGGGGGGCTTTCCCCGCGTGTTTTTAAGAGCAGCGAAGCGAACAAGACCCGTGACTGGAGCTGGCAGCCAGGACACGCTGGCCCCAGGCTCCACTCAGGGCTGCGCGCAGCCGGGCGCGCCTGGCCCCGGGGTGACCGCCGGCAGCGCGGGGCTGGGATGCGCGGCGCCGGGCGGGACCCGGCGGGGCCGGTCCGGAGGAGAAGGCGGCGTGCCCAGCCCCCGGCCGCCTCCCTTCTTCCTTCTCTCTGTGCCTGCCTCCCGCCGGGTCCGTCCCGCCCGGCGCCGCGGAGCGGCAGCGCCCGCCCGGCCGCACCGCCGCTCCCCGCGCCCCCCCGACGGGCGGTTTCAAGTCCCCCCTTCCGAGGTCTCCGCGGCGCCGGCCAATCAGCGCGCGCTGCGCGCCGCGGCCCGCCGCCTTAAAGGGCCCGCGCGCCGCGCGGCGCTGGGGAAGCGGCGCCGCCCGCGGGCCGAGCCGGGCGCGCTCTAGGACCGCGCGCCGCCGCCGCCGCCCGCCCTCCCTGCCCGCCGCGGGAGGCCGCCCGCCGCCTCCGGAGCGGGGCGTGGCGCGGGGAGGCCCCGCCCCCGCCGGGCGGTGATTGGCGGGAGCGGGCGCCCGTCGGCGGCGGGGGCGGCGCCCGGCGCGGCCACGTTCGGGTGCGCGGCCAGCGGCGCGTTGGGCGCAGCGAGCGGCGGCGGGCGCGGGGCGATGGGGGCGCGGCGGCGGCCGGCGCTCTGACAGCCCCCGGCGCTCCCTCGGCGGCGGGCGCAGCGGCTCCGGCGGCAGCGGCGGCTCTTGGCGGCCGCCCCCCTCCTCCTCGGCGCGGACCATGTTCGCCAAAGGGAAGGGCTCGGCGGTGCCCTCGGACGGGCAGGCGCGGGAGAAGTAAGAGCGGCGGCGGCGGCGGCGGGGGGAGCGGGGCGGCGGTGGCGGCGGGCGGCTTTGTGCGGGGCGGGAGCGGGGCGCCTCTTCCTCCTCTGACCCGGCGCTCGGCTGTTGCAGGCTGGCGCTGTACGTCTACGAGTACCTGCTGCACGTCGGCGCCCAGAAGTCTGCGCAGACCTTCCTGTCCGAGGTGAGCCCCGCCGCCCCCCGCGCCCTTTGTGCGCCGCCGCACGCCCGCCCTCCATCTTGCGCGGGGCGGCGGCGGCGCCGGGGGGTCGCCGCGCGTGGGGGCCCACGCCCACCCGCGACCACCCCCCGCCCGCACCGCCCCCCCCTCCCAACCCACCCCCCGCCGTCTTCCTCTTGCCCGCAGATCCGGTGGGAGAAGAACATCACGCTGGGCGAGCCCCCCGGCTTCCTGCACTCCTGGTGGTGGTAAGTGCGGGGGTGTCCCGTCGCGGGAGGGAGCAGCCCCCCGGGGGCGGAGGGGTGCGCGCCGGTGGCGCGGGGCCCCACGGGGTACAGCCCCGGTAGTGGCGTGAGTCAGCAGCGGCGGCGAGCCCCGAACCGCCCCGGCTCCCGCTCCCCGCGGGCGTCGAGGCGCGGCGGAGCCACCCCCGGCCCCGCGGGAGCGGCGGGCAGGGCTCCCGCTGGAGAGCTGCCGGGCCAGCCGCAGGCACCGGGCTGTGCCGGTGCCGCTGGGGCGCCCAGGGGAGCAGGGCTGGGCGGCTGCGAGGCTTGTAGAAGTCCCTGAAGTCTCACGGGGGTTATCCCTTCAAGGTGTTGCCTCTTGAAGGCTACTTTTGCTGCCTTAAGCGCCCAGCACGCATCCCCGCTCATGACGGTCAGGTCCGAGTAGTTAAAGCTGGGATGCACAGCTGGATCCAGCTGAGGTCCCAGCGCTCACCTGCGCTGACCTGGGTGCCGGATCTCTGATGAGTAACTGCTCTTCTCCCGTCTCTCCCTGCCGTGCAGCGTGTTTTGGGACCTGTACTGCGCAGCTCCCGAAAGGCGAGACACTTGTGAACATTCGAGTGAAGCCAAAGCCTTTCATGACTACGTGAGTAACAAGTTTCTAATCCTCGCGGTAATTACGGCGTTGGGGAGCTCCGGCGCACCGAGAGCCAACCTAACGTAACCGACTGGCAAAAAGCGTGGGTTATTTTTTTTAACCAGCAATGTTCTGATTTGACTGAACAGTATTTCATAATGTTGCAATTATGTAAATGAGCTCAGATACTTATCTTAAGCACTTAAAGGCATTCGGGCTAGTGGTAGAATTCAGAAGTTTTGCATAGTGATGGGCAAGAAAGCATTTATAGAGGGTCGACGGCAAGATATTTCATGCTGAGGACACTTTGGTGGTGAGATGTTTTATGCTGAGGGCACCTTGTAGGATGGGCGGGGGTTGGATTTTGGTGGGGCGCAGAAGGGGGAATTCCCCAAACCGAGGTTGAATGCCCCAGTTAATATCTCCCTGCCTTTGGCAAGGCTGGGGGCTTCCTTGGTTTCCTCCCTTGATCCCAGCAGGGCAGAGGTGATGTCTTGTTGAAGCTGGTGTTGCAGACCCCCGTTGGTTGGTTGTTGTGCATCTTGGCTCTCCGTGGTTTGGGTTGCTCTCTGCAGAGGTGGCAGCATGACCCAGGGATGGATGGTGGCATGCTTGAGTCTGATGTGTCTCCCAAAGGATCCCACTTGCCAGGGGTGTGTGGCCTGTCTGCCCCATGGGCGACGGGTGGGCTGCCCACTCCCGTCCCGCACGCGGTGCCCGCATCCGCAGCGTTGGGAGGAATTTGCATCAAAGGATTAGTCACCTGGCTGCGGGCTTGGACCCCAGTCAAGTGCGTTTAAACCTTGTAGCAGGAGCTGGTTTTGTCTGCTCCGGGGAGACTATGGTATGGAAACCATTTTTCCTCCCTTCCCAAGTTTCTCGTTGCCTCGACATGCCTGGCTTGGGATGTGTGAGGGTTTGCTGGTGAGCAGTGCCAGGAGAGCATCTCGGGGACCTCCACGGCGCTCTCACACGCTGGCACTGGGCACTGCGGTCACCCTGGGGCACGGGCAGTGCCAGAGAGGCTGGGCTGGCTGCTGAGCTGCCTCTTGTCTCTTCCCACCCCGCTGGGTCTTGGGAGAAGTGTGTCTGGGTATTTGCTAGGTGGAGTTTGTCTGTCTGTCCATCCCTGTCGCTGCTGTCTGCGCTGCTTGTTTTCACTGGGTTGGATTAAGATGGTGAACTCCTGAACCAGGGGTCAGAGCTGATAACCAGCAGCACGTCTGGCAGTTGTTGGCTTCTGCTCGCTTCCTGGATGTTTTGGGGCAAATTGCAGGGGTTTTGGGAGCCCAGATGGGACAGTGGGCTCATCAGGAGCAAGGCAAAGGTAGATCTTTGGGCAGCAGAGCCACAGGTGAAGATGACATTAGCAAGAAGGACCTGGTAATGTTCCATCCACAGCAGCCTCCTCATCGTGTCTGAGGATTTAGTGTATTTAGAGAAATTAATCTTTTTTTAGCTTGGTAATAATTCTAACAATAGGCCCTGAGTGCATTAGATGATTCGCATAAACTTCTTTAATACACATTGCTTTAAGCTTACAGTAAATAGACACAATCCTGATTGTTTTTAATTCTCAGTGTAATGCACTTTTCTAACAGCCCCAAGTGCTTTACCTTTTGGGGAACTCCTGAGATTTTCACTCCCCTGTGCTTTGGCTTGGCGGCACTGGGTTGGTTTCCCCAGGCATGTTTTGGCCCCAAGACAGGGCTTGTGCTTCTCCGTGGCGTGGCTGCTGACGGATGCTCGCGGTACAGTCCCTCTCTGAGGAGTGGTGTTTTCCTGGCACAGCATGTACTTTGCAGGGCAGGGACCTACCTGGCCAAAACTTAAATATTGACCAAAGAGCCCAACTATAACCGTGGGAGTGTGAATAGAGCCTTGTTTCTCTCCAGCTTCCGGGCAGGCTGCTGGTTCTGGTGAGGGTGGTGGGCAGTGTCAAACAGCAAACCCAGAGAGCCATCAGTGGTGCATGGCAGCTAAAACGGGCTATGAACCCCAAATGGGGCTGGATCAGTGAGTCATGAATCGCTTCATGTGGTGGTTGTGGTTAAAAATATCCCAATCTAAGTCTTGCCCCAGGTTTGTAGAGCATTGTGTTTACACTTGGCCAGCAGTGGGCAAGCTCCATGTGTCCTGCTTGGTGTTTGCCCAAAGTGTGGTGTGTGTTAACCCAGATATCGTGCTGCTGTAAGGACAGAAAGAGGGGATGTTTTGGCATGTCACTTTCCCAGAGCCAGCACTGGAGAGGTTCTTTCCTGGGACACAAATCTTTTGGGAAGAGGGAGTAGTTCTCCTCGTTAGCAGGGTGGGATTTGCATGGTGTGTCATTTCCACTTTATTTTCCAGCATAACTGTATGAAAACTGTTAGGAGCAGCAGGACAAATCACTGATTTCCCCCTCCAGTTCTGAGTGTTTAAATCTTCAGTGAGAAATTAAAGTAAGTAAGGAAATTAAGAAAATAAGGAGAAACCCCCCACTCTTTTTTTTTTTTTTTGAGGGGACCCTTGAGAACTGTTGAGTCTTGTGAGTGCTTGGAAATACTGCTTTTTACCTTACCCCTAAGGTTTTTCTCCCAAGCTGGGACAAAAGCCTGCTGGGACTTGGTAGAAAGGTGCTTGTTGGGAGAAGAGTGATGGGAGTGGGGATTCACCTGGCACAGGCAGGAGGAACGCTGCTCTGCTCTACCCTTCCATCTCTGGCACGTCTGTGCATCTGTTAACACAACTATCGCGTTGTGTTGGTCGGAGGGTTGTTAGTCATCCTCTTCCACCTCTCCCCAAAGAGTTTATCCAAGCTAACAACCCCACGAGCACCAACCCTAAAACTCAGCCATTGGTTTAGGTTCCTCCAAGCCCCGTGGCGAGCGGGCCAGCGTTCCAGCACGCTCCTGGAGCTTGCAAGGGGATCTCTGGTCATGACAGGGGATTTCAGCCGCCGCGTTATCTGGGAATTGGCCGATGGCTGCTCGCAGTTGAGCATTTCAACGCCGTGAAAGCCAATACAATTTGAGTTAGCGGTGATGACTGCCAGTTTAAATACCGCAGTGAATTTCTGTCAAAGAGCTAATACATAGAAAGGGGAATTGCAGAAAACTTGATCACCAGAACCACTTCAGTCGATTTTGGCCTCGAGCTACAGAAAATGAACTTAAATCTAGTTGACTGTTTGCTACATACTTTTTTGTGGTATTGCTCTGACTGCACAGCCAGCTCATGTCAACGTGCAGGAGAGAAAACTCGGGGTAGCCTTTAGCTGATGAAGACTTTGACTTCGTCATGCCCTGGCTTTGTTTCCCCCAGTTTCTTCCTGAGAAGGACCTGCACTTGGGAGCATTTGAAATGCTGTTTTCTTTGCAGCACAAGATCTGTGGAGCTGTGGCTTCAACTTGCCATTAACGCAAAGCATTGATTTATTTGTTTTTGTTTTTAACTTTGGAAAGCTGCTGCAGTTCTTTCTAACTTGGGTCTGGAAAGATGTCTGCAGCAGTGGGGGTGGTTGCTGCTGGATGTGCAGTGTTTGGTCTGGGAAAAGATGGTTTGTTTGGGGCTCCTGTCTTCCTGTCTTGGATGGGGACAACCAGGGCTCCTCCTTTTTATATGAAAAAGTCCCCCTTAGGGAGATCTCAGGGGTTTCTGAAGCTCATGGGGATGGATGGATGGATGGATGGATGGATGGATGGATGGATGGATGGATGGATGGATGGATGGATGGATGGATGGAGAATTCAGGCTTGCTGGAGTTAGTGTGCTCAGTGGAAACAAGGTGAAGCCCAAGAGGCTGGAAGGACTTTGGTCTACTGGCTGTACAGACTGTAGGTGTCCCAGGGATGGTTCTTCCATGCTGAATCTGCCAATCACGCTCCATCCAGGTGTGGGGCAGGCATCACTGTCTGGGTTTTCTTGGGCTGCAGGGGAGCATTTCCTTGTCACAGCACCAGCTGCTCCCTGGGGTCTGTGTGGCCAACTCACGGCATGGTGCCCTGGCAGGTGACATGGCTCTCTGGGACCCCTGGGAAGGGATGTTCTTCATGCCTGAAGGCTGTGACTGTCTCCTCTCCCATTCCAGGCTCTCTTGTTCCAAGACCAGGGAAGGTTGTAAGGCCTTGTTCAAGGCACCCATGGCTGTGAGGGTGGGACCAGCAGGTGTGAGAGGGTTGATCCATGAGTTCCTCCGTGGTGGTGATGGTCCATAAGAGCTTCTCCTGTTGTGTGCAGCCAGTGTTGCGAAGGAGAAGAGGTGTTTTTGGGGCAGGATTAGTGCAGTGCAGGGACAGGGGTTGGGAACAGCTTTGTGAGCCCCCACAGGCATTGCCTGAGCCCTGGGCATGTGGCTCAGCAGTGGCACACGCAGCTCTGTCCTGTTTCCATGTGGGACTGTGTTCTGTCTGGGCTCCATCCAGCTCCGCTCTGCAGGGACAGGGTTCCCTGGTAGGTAACCGGAGAGAGGAGTTTCCTTCAGGAGTGGCAGGCTGCCAGGAGCAGCTGCAAAACTCCACATCACTTCAAAAAAAAAAAAAAAAATTGCAACAAAAATAAATAAAACCAGATATTCCCTCTCCTGGCAGCGCTGTGCTCGGCCTTCCCTCCCAGTTAAGGGTACTGGTGAGCCTGGGTGTCCTTTAAAGCCTGCTCTTGCTGGAGTACCATGCAAGGGTGGATTAGTTCAATATTATATTTTAAACAACACTGGCTGTCATGACAGAGCAACCTTGGCTTCCACACTTCCTGCTGCCCTGCAGCAGGACCAGGGCATTGCAGAGCAGCACCTTTCCATGGGTGATGCTCGTGGAGAAGGCTCCATTGTGAAACCGGAGGTCAGAGCCCAGAGCTTATGTCTTAGTCTTTGACTGGGGAGCCTAAATATTTATCCTGTTCTGTCCCTAATGAAAACAAATTGTCAACAGTTGTTCAGTAACTGACTAAATTAAAATCTGTAATTAGTCAATTAGATTAAAGAGTTGGCACAACCTGATTGTATCATGCTGGTTAGGTTATTAAGAGAAAGGGTGTGATTTTTAATTACTGAATGCTAATTTTGACGGTTTCAAATAGAAACAGACGTTCCCCCCCTCCACCCCACCCCGAGTGCCTCTGCAAAAGTAAGGCAGGGGATGGGTTTTATATCAACAAATGGTGCGAACACGCAAAGTTTCTCTGGCTCCGGTCCGGGAGGGGGTTCTCCAAAAAAGCCGGGAGCGGGATGGGAGGAGAGGAGGGATTTCTCCGATTCTGCCCGAGGATGGGAGGGCACATGGGACTTTTTGCCACGGCTGGGACCCCCCTACATGGCTGGCTGCTGGGGTCTGCTGCTGCCCGTGGGGGTCCTGCCCTGCTGCCCCGTTGCCCGTCCCGGTGCGTGCCCATCCCTCGCCTTGCACGAGTGCAGCAGCGAGCCAGACTCCAGTATTTTTTCTTTTCCCTATTTTTATTTTATTTTATTTTTTCTAGTATCTTTTTAATCCCCCTCCCCCCAGTGCTTGAGAGGGGCCAGCTCGCAGTGGCAGGCAGAGCCCGCAGCGGGGAGGAGGAGGAGGAGGAGGAGGAGGAAGGCCTTGCGTGGCGAGCTCGCAGCCCAGCGCCATCCCATTGTTTGCCCCGGCGGCCACGTGGGCGAGCGCGGTGAGGCCGGCGAGGGGACCCTACGGGGGGAGCGCCCGCCCCCGGCAGATGCTGGGCCCCGGGCGAGCACAAAGCTCGCAGCCCTGCCCTCCCCGGCCTTCGGGGGTCCCTTCGCAGGAACAAAGAGGGCGAGGGGCCGCCGTGCCAAGCCGTGCCGTGCCGGGAAGCCGCGGCCGGCACGGGCGCTCCTGTCCGGCGGCGGGCGGTGGGGAGGTGTTAGGTCAGGACGCCGTCTGTTGGGTACGAGTGGGACTTTCCTGTGCTCCTGATCATTTCCTTCCTTACCTTGGAAACTTGGATTTTCTCCTACCTTTTGTTCCCTATTTTTCTCTTGTAAAGCTGTCCCTGGTTCTATTGGAAACAGCTGCCGGAGCCGGTCCTGGGGAGCGGGCGGGGGGCTCTGGCTGTTGCTCCTCTCTCGCCGCTCACGGGCAGAGCTGGCACTGCCGGGATGGCACCCGGCTGTGTGAAGCCCTCCCTGGTGGGGGTGCTCCGGGGGGAGCTGCTGCAGCCTCGTTTGTTCCTGGTTTTCCTTGGGAACAGAGGGGATGGCAGAGAGATGCCAGAGATGCAGCAGCCGGAGCACCTTGTGTCCAGCCTGGCTGGGATCTGCCCTGTGCCTTGTGTCCAGCCTGGCTGGCACTGGGATCCAACCTGTGCCTTGTGTCCAGCCAGGCTGGCACTGGGATCTGCCCTGTGCCTTGTGTCCAGCCAGGCTGGCACTGGGATCTGCCCTGTGCCTTGTGTCCAGCCTGGCTGGCACTGGGATCCAGCCTGTGCCTTGTGTCCAGCCTGGCTGGCACTGGGATCTGCCCTGTGCCTTGTGTCCAGCCTGGCTGGCACTGGGATCCAGCCTGTGCCTTGTGTCCAGCCTGGCTGGCACTGGGATCTGCCCTGTGCCCTGTGTCCAGCGTGGCTGGCACTGGGATCTGTCCTGCCCTGCCCCCAGGACACAGCATGGGCTGGATCCTGGTGAGCATCACACGCCCACCTTGCCAGCATCCCACTCAGAGAGGCTCCCTGACTTCTGCTGAGGCTTCTGCTCAGCCCACAGGCGCATTCTTCCTTATTTCCCAGAATCTTCTCCCTCTGAATCCTCACCCTACAGATTCCTGGGGGTCACCCAGGGCTGGGGTCTCAGCAGAGCAGAAACAGTGCTTTCCTCCATGCTGGCAGGGAGCAAAAATGTCTCTGCAAGTAAAGAAATACCTTACCTCTGCCTAGGTTTGGGGGTTAGGTTTTTTCTTGGTCTCTCAAAACTCCTGGTCGTGGCCACAAGTGCCAGGAGCTGAGTTCAAAGCTACAGCTGTGCAGTCAGTGGGGGATTTCCAGAATAAGGGATGGCTTCTGCGTGCTGCTGCCTGTGTGTGATGGAACCCCACTGCTCACCCACCCACCCACCCATTGCCACCTCCTCTCCTCCCCAGAGCGGTGACACCAGTCTCCTGTGCCAGTCAGGGCAAGAGGGGCACCTGGGTGGCTTGGGTAAGATTCAGGTTTGGATGGGGGCACAGCTCTGTGTGTTAAGACCAGCTTTTCTTTTGTGTTGAATTTGTGCATTTAATGAATATATTTTTTGTTCTTTGATAAGAGGAGAAACACTCATTCTCCTGCCCGAGCTTAATGTGGCATGCATGGTGACTGTTAGTATGAAAATTAAGCAGAAGACAAATATATACATATGCAGTTACATCTGGGGAATATGCACTGTTAGGATGTACATGTGGATAAGGACAGAGGGGTGTGTGCCTGTGTATTTGGGAGTGGTGGGACAGAGCAGTGCTTTGTGCCCAGCCATCCAATGCCCTCCCACTTGCCTTACTCTTCCTCCTCCGTGGCCTTTGCCACCACCACCAATGGTTTTTAGCAAGGTGATTTCCACCTCTGGGCTCCCCGGGCTGGGTGGGAGCCTGCGGGGTTGATTGGTCTGTCTGTCTGTCTGTCCATGTGTGAGGCTGTGCCTGCTGCCTTAAGATAAAGTCCAAAGGAAGACCTCTGGCTGTGTCTTGAGCTAACATTTTCTTTTTAATTTTTTTCTCCTTAATGTTTCTGCATCAACCCTTGAACATTTGATCTGGTGCCTCTCCTCCTGGGGTGCGGCAGCTTTCTGTAGTGAAAATGAGCTCTCACCACCCCTCCTGCCTGCCTCAAACAGGGTCTGGAGTGGGGGGGGGGGGGGGGGGTTTCCTTCCCATTTATTTTCCCTGGATTTGGGCTGGCTTTTTTTTACAATCTCTCAAGGCTGAGCTCGCACCTATAATTGGAATTTTTTGGCTACAAACTGAAGCAGGGGGGATGCACTGCAGCAGCTCTGATTTGCTGGTGAGCATGACCTGCCCAACACAGCTGGGGTGCTGGCATCCCTTGGCATTCTCAGCAGGTAAAACAGCCTGCAGCCAGTCCCTCCTACCTGACATGGATTTCCTTCTGTGCCCCACTCCCATCCCAGCTCCCACCCACACAGCTGTCATTGTACCTGGATCACCTGGTCCAGCACTGCCCAGTGCCCACCGTGACAAGTGGCTGGCTGGCATCTCCTTCCTTCCAGAGCAGCCTTGCTGTGAGCTTGTCCCAGGCCTTGGCTTTGTTTATTTACCCACTTCTAGTAACTGTAAGGTGGGAAATGCCCCTTTGTCACCCCATGGGTAGCTGGCATTGCCCAGCTGTGTCCCCAGGCAGGTGGCAATGTTTTTAATTCAGCCTCTGGGTTGGTTGGTTGGGGTTGTGGGTTTTGCCTTTTTTTTTTTTTTTTTTAAAGTAAAAAAAAGGCAGGGCACGCTGAGGAAGGGGGCAGGGCTCTTCCTTGAAGCACCCTGGTTTGGGGTGGGCAGATAAGGGTGCTGCGTCACACTTGGCTCCTCTGCCCTGCTAAGCCCAGCAGAGCATCCTCCTTGCCCTCCTGCTCTGCCCAGCCCTTGCTGGGTGCTCATCCTGCTTTTTGGGGGCAGCCCCATTAGGGTGAGGCAGCCTCTAGTGCAGAAGCTGCTGGAACCCCCACAGGCAATGCTCACAGCGAGGAGGCAGAGGTGCTGTTCTCCCCCTTGGCTCCTTTCTGCCGGAGTGCTGTACAGCTGATGGGGTGTAAATCACACCCAGCCTCCCTGTGCCCATCTGCCAGCTGAATGGTAGGGGGGGGTCATGGCTGGTGGCAGCTTGGAGTGACTTTCCATCACAGCTTCAGCCCCTCTCCACTGTCCTTGTGGCTCTGGGGGAGTACCTGCTCCTCCCTGAGGAGCAGAACCTGGGTCTGCCTGTTGGTGCTGGAAACACTTTGGCTGTTGGGGTCTTCCTGTGCAAGCTGTGAACCAGGAGGTGGGTCTGGTTCTGTGAGACCCTCTTGGGGTCTGGTTGGGGGCAGGGACAGCCATGCTTTGAAGTGCTTGGTCTCGTCACGGGGGCTTTTGGCAGGGATGTGCCTTGTGGGATATGGCTGGGGATGGAGGTGGGGAGCTCACAAGGAAGCCAGTGCTGCTTCACATTGCATATGGGTCCCCTCAGCCCAGCTCAAGCGCAGTTTTCCATAGAAACCCCAAAACAGATGGTTTTGTTTTATCCTGGGTATTACAGCACCAATAACACCCAGGTGCTTCACACCTTTGCCAGTCTCAGCTGGAGAGAAGGTCCTGGCTGAGGCTCCCAGGGCTCGTTTCATCGTTAAAAGCAGATTTACTTGCTTGTCCCGGAGCCCTTCAGGGTGTTGTGGCACGTCCTGACAGCTTGTCCGTCCTTACCTGCAGTCATCAAGGAGTTTTCAACATGACTTATATAAAGCCTTTGTACTTGGATTGCTCCACTGTGCTGCACAATGGCTTCTTTGTCATCCTGCCAGCTAATTAATTTTAACTTTTACCGTTGCTCCAGCGCGGTGCGTCGTCCGCCTGGTCCATTTGAAGCCTCCCCCCCAACCTTAAGTGTTTTCCAAGCAGTTTGACTTGTTGCTGCTGAGCACTGGAGAAACCAGCTGGCCCCACTGGTGCTCATCTTCTGGAGAAGGAGCTGCCCTCACTCTGCTGCTGGAGCTGGGGCTGCTGGAGGAAAAGCCATTAGGAGGCTCAGGTTGTCTCCAGTGGCTTGTTTCTCCTGGCTGGCAGCTGAAGGTCCCCACAGAGAACATCCTCTGATGAAAATAACAGGCTCTGGCTCCCTGGCTGGTGATTGGCACCACGAGGATCTCACAGCCAGAGGTGAAAGCCTTGGCTGCCTCTTCAGGACAAAACCCCTTGTGCCTGGGGATGTCTGAGCATGGGGGACTTGACAATGGTGATTTCTGGAGGGTTGGGCTCTGTTTGGTTGCGCTCTGGAAACTGAGTGCTTTTTGCTTGCAGCCTGTGAGCAAACATCTCCAGCACAGCATTCCTGATGTAGCAGGGAGCTTACCCCTGGTACCTCCAGAGCGTTCCCAGGGGAGCTGAGCATCTCCTCAGAGCTGCCTGGAGAAAAAGTGTGACCCCAGCTGGGTGTCCCAGCCCTTGGGGTGGGATGAGCCAGGGTGTTGTCCTTTCTGGGTAGGAGGGATGGAGATGGCCACATGCATAAACATCAGCTGAACGTGCAGCCCTGGGGTTTGTGTGAGCAGTGCTGTGGCAGGGGGAGTTCCCCTCTGCTCAGGATGGGGACGGTGGCAGTTCAGGGAATATGGAACTGCTGCCTTTGTGTTTAATCTGGTTATAAGGATGGCTATTAGAGATAATGAATTTTGCCTGTCCCCACTGTTGTAATACAAGAACCCAACTGTCTTTCAGCACGGCGAAGGTCACTCCTCTTTATTTCTGGTTGTAAATATTGCTGGTTACAGATGTTTGGGGTTGATGGACGTGGCTAATTAAGTTTCTCCTGTCAGCTGGTTGGCAGGGTGCAGGGGTGCTGGCATGGAGGTGAGGTCAGAGGGCAGGATCACAGCCAGGCAGCAATACCAGCAGCCACTTAGCATGGTGTAAGCCCATCTCACTGCAGCCCCTCAGTGAGAGCAAAGCTGGGTTTGCACTGAGCCTTGCCCCTCTCTTTATTATGAATTTGGAGCAGGCTGGCGGGAAGACGGTGACTTTTGGGAGCAAGTTTCCATTTTGCTGCCCTCATTTGAGGGGAATTCAAATGAGGACACCTGCTGTCCCCAGCCTGACCCGAGAGTGGGAAGAAGGGTGCAGAACCCCTTCTGATTTTTACCACGGAGTATCTTTTACACCAACACCAGCAGAGTCTTTTTCTTTCCCACAGAGGCTAGCATGGAAATGACAGTGTGCTGGCCAGCAGAGCCGACACCCCACATCAACCCAGCACCAGGAGGGGCCGGGGGCCCCTTTGGTGGGGCAGGGGGCCGGTTGCTCCCTGGTGCTCATCCAGGAGCCGTCCGCGTGCGCTGCCTGTGCGCCTGGAACGCAGCACGTGCTGCTGCTGTGCTCCCCGGCTCCCCCCGCGCACCTGATTTATGCCGCTCCACATTTTCTCCTCCTTTCCATGCCTCTTTCTCCTCTCCCTCCTTTTTCTTTTTTTTTTTTTCCCCTCCCTTGTGCTGCCTGTGCTTTGCCTTGCTCGTTGTTTTTTTTTTTTTTCCCCCCTTATTGCTCACAGGCCTCCCTGTTAACCCAGCGGGCTGCAAGATTTAGGGCTCCCTGCCTGGCGTGCAGTCTGAGTGGGGTTTTATTCTCCCAGAGGAGGGAACTGTGATGCCCATCACCCCACTGGGACACGATCCTTGCATGTAGAAAGGGCTGCTTTTATTATTCTGTTTTATGGCCACAGAGCACAAGTCGTGCATCCCTGTTCTGGATGCTCCTGGCCATGGGTTGCAGCAGAGCTGGTGAGGTGGCCACGGGTGCCCATCGCCTCCATCCCGACGTCTCTGCGCCGGCCATCTGTCCCCTCCTGTGCGGCGCCGGGCTGCCGGCTGCTCGCCGAGCCATCAGGGCTTGCCCAGCGTCTGCGAGGCCACCGGAGGAAAAAAAAATTACAAAGAAAAAAAGTTCCATTTTTGCTTTGTTTGCCCCCATTTCATATGCAGAACCTGACTTTTTGTTGCCTTTTGGGGAGGGGCTTTTTTTTTTTTTTTTTTTTTTTACTCCCCTGCTGCCGTGCCAGGCGCATCAAAAGTTTGCTGGGTCTTGTGTGTGTGTGCGGATGCCGAATAATTTTATTAGCTGCCTGGAAGGGAGCCAGCCCGGCGTGCACCGTGCGGGAGGTGGCTGCTGGGGTGCCTTCCCTTTGCTTCCCCTTCCCAGCTGCCCCCCCTTGGCCTCCGCTGCTCTCCTGTGGGTTGCATCATCAGCATTACCCCTTCATTTTATTTTTATACCTATTTCTTAGGGAGGTTTTTGGTTTGGTCGGTTTTGGTTTTTTTTTTTTTTTCTCCTTAAAGGGTTAAAACCGATGGGGAAGTTCAGCTAGCACTTGCAAGATATGGTTGCCTTAGCAACAGGCCTCCTAATCTGGTAGGTGACCTGAGAGACTGTGGAAGATGCAGGGGTTGGTTTGGCATTTCATTATTTCATGAGGCTGCGGCTCTCCAGCTGGTTCCCTTCCCAGCACCGCCACCACCGCTGCTCCCCCCGCTGCCGCCCCCGGCATTCCTTGGCAAAGCCCCGGAGGGGCCAGCAGCACAGTCCCCTCCCTGGGCACTGCTGGGTCCTGGGAGCTCTTGCTCAGAAAGGGGGAGAGGGCTTCCCGCAGCCCAGGTGATAATTATTCAACTTAAAGATTGTAAAGATGGTTTTCTACCTTGCCTTTCCTCCTTTGAAAGGATTTGCCATGGTGGCCCCAGACGAAATAATCCATGTGGCCTCAGAGCTAAAGGTGTGCTCATTGGTATTTCCAAACCCTGTGTTTTGGGGTCTGTGGCTCTAGTGACAAACAGATGGAGCATGAACAGGGAGGCACAGTGGTTGGGAAAGATGATGGAGTTGAGATGCAGCATCCAACCAGTGTTTTGGGGAAGGTTGGTTGGCTTTGGGGGGAGTGTGGCAGCATTATTCCAGCTGCTTTAGGCTCCTCCGGGCTCAGCGGGCCAAGGGGCACAACCAGCACATACCCAGGGATGGATAGACCAAGACTGGGCATTTCACTGCCACAGCCATGGCTGCCTTCTAGTTTTTTTCCTTGGAAACATCCTCAAGTTGGCATTTCCCAGTGCTGTCCCTTTTCCTTTGCTGTAGTCACCACCCCATGCGAAGTCACCACCCCCAAGGCTCGTCCTTGCCAGTGGTGGAACCATCTAAATTTAAAAACTGTATCCCAGATCTTCCCTGCCTGATTTGGCCTCACTAAATCTCTGTGCACCATTGGATGGGGGCTCAGACTTCTGCCTGTGCAGTCCCACATGGGATTCGAATGGATGTTGGTCACACCCAGCAGTGCCCATTGGCACAGAGCTGTTGCATCCCGGTCCAAATCGTCATTGAGCTCTTGGCCAAGATGGCCAAGCCTCTCTCTGTGCCCAAACCCGGGATGTTTTCCCCCTTGCTGGATGCTGAGTAGTTATGGAGCGTGGCTCTGCCCTTGGCACCCAGACAGGATGGCTGGGCAAGGAGACCCTGAGGGAGGGAAGTGTCCAAAGGGCCAAGCTCCCTCTGGGTACCCGTGGAATAAAAGGGCCGGGATAGCGCCAGGGGCATCCCATTCCCGCAGATCCCAGCGTGCAGACCTCTTTTGTTTTTTCCCCCTCCCACTACTCCACGTTGTCGATGGCAGCTGCCTGCCTGCGGACGGAGGCCGGGGAGAGCCGCCTTTGTTTACCCGCCTCTCTGGCAGAGTGAGGGCGGGGATGCTCTTGGATCGAGGTGCTGATCTGTCATCTCCAGGTTTTATGCATCCCCAGACAAGAAATCAGTGGTGCAAAGCACAGACTTTTTGTTACTTATCGCCGAGCTCTGTGCAGAGCGCGGCTGCTGAAAGCAATCTGGTGTCTGCAATGCCCAGATTTATGGTTTCCCAGCCTCATTTGAGGTGTTGGCTTCCACTGGGAAGTAGAAAACCTGGTTTGAGCCATTGGAGTAGGATGAGACGACCGTGGCATGTAGTGACACTGGACCCCAAGTCTGATCCCCAAGCTGGCAAATGGCCCCAGAGCCTGTCATCACCCTGGGTGGGACAGCATCTCCCTTGCTCCATCTTATCTGATGGAGACAGGAGGACCAAAGTCCAAGGGAGCTGTAACAGCTCTGCTCTGCCTCTGAGTCTTCTCCACTCAGGACCGGGATGGCAGAGGCAAAGGCTGGAGGGAGGCAAAGGGAGGAAATCCAGGCGAGCCAGCAGAATCCCTAGAAAGCCCTTTTTTTGATCACTTCATCCCTTTTTTTCCCCCATATCTCTGCTTTGTGAGGCTTTCCAGGATTTGTCCCTCTCGGCGGGGATTTCGGGCGGTCAGCCGGGTCCCCAGGCACGGACAGACGGACAGGCTGCCAATCAGCCAGCACGCACCGTCCTTCCGCTGCCAGGGGCTCCTGGGGCTCGAGCACGGGATTATACATGGGTTTTTTATTTTTTAAAAAGAAAATCAAAAATTCCCAGGGAAAATATATTTAAAAAAAAAAAAAAAGCCGTCTCCCCCCCGCCTCCGCCCTGCTGAGAAGCAGCTCTGCGATGGCGGCTGGAAAGCGAAGCCGTAAGTGTTGCGCGTGCCATCTGCTCCGCTTGGATCGCGGCAGCGCCTGGAGCCGGCGCAGCCTCGCGGGAAAGGGGGGGCAGCGCCCTGCAGGGGTAAAGATGGGGTCCCCCTGCCCCCCATTCCGCCCTGCCCGGCTCCTCCAGGTCAGCTTGAACCCCAGCTCGCGCTGCTCGGAGGTGTCCCATGGATGCAGGACATGCTCCTCTCCCTCTGTGGGTCATCCAGAGGTGGGGCTGGTCGTGGGGTGGGGTGAGTTGTGTGGAAGGGGATGGGCAGGTTTTGGTGGGTTTAGGAATCTGTAGCTCTGCTGGCTGGCTGAGGTGGAAGCACCTGCTGGCACGGGGTGCTCTGTAGGGTAGGGCGCATCTCACGGGGACCTGGGCAGTTTGCTGTCATGAGAGCGGCTCAGCAGGACACATCTGGTCCTCCCAAGGGGGATACCAAAGGAAAACTCCTTCCCCAATAAGGAGAAAATATATGCTGTCTCTAAAAAGAAAGAAATGTGTCTATTTGTGGGTTTGCTATGGGAGCATCTCTAGTGAGGGTTCCCACACGAGTTCCTCTGCTGGCTCTTCAGCTGGAGCCACCAGAGCAGTTTGGTTTCTCTCTGCTTTACCAATTTTTACAAAGCTGGTATTTTTTTGAGACTCCCCAGTGGGTCAAGCCAACAGACAGAGATGGGATACAGAGGGAACACAGGCTTTCTCCCTCAAAAGGCAGCCATGAGTGTCTGGGGCTCATGCTGGGTTGTGGGTGGTTGGCTTGTCCAGGGGGTAGCCGAGAGATTAATATTCCCAGGGTGTGTGATACCCAATCTGGGAGATCAGTTTTGACTGCAAGGACAGCAACTGTGGAGCCCTGAACTACCCCTTGGCTTGGCTCCACCAGCAGCAGTTTTGATCTGTTTGTTACACATGCCATATATATGTGTGTGTGTATATATATATATATATATATATATATATATATATATATAATTTGCTGATTGAGATTAAACCACATTAAGTACCATATATCTTGCTCACACCTCTGCCCCAGTGGGATGGGAAGGAGAATGGGAGGCAGGAGGGGAAAGTAAAACTGTGGATTGCAATGAGCGTAGTTTATTAATTGAAATAAAATATAATAATAAATGGGACATGATAGAAAGAGAGAAGTAAAACGTAAAACAGGTAACTGATGCACTATATAATTCCTCACCACCTACTGACTAATGCCCAGCTTGTCCCCAAGCTTCCTGGCCGAATTCTCCCAGTTTATACTCTGGATATGACATTCTGTGGTATGGAGTAAGCCTTTGGCCAGTTTGTGTCAGCTCTCCTGGCCATTCCCCCTCATGGTTCCTTGTGCACCTCCTCACTGGCAGAACATGGGAAGCTGAAAAGTCCTTGACTTGGAGTAAGCACTACTTAGCAACAGCAAAAACACCAGTGTGTTATCAACGTTGTTCTCATACCGAATCCATAACACAGCACTGTTCCAGCTACTAGGAAAAAATTAACTCTATCCCAGACACAACCAGGACAATGTAATTTATTTTTTATTTTGTATTCGAGAAGGTTTGCTTGCAGAACTTGGAGGGGGATGCCTGGTGCTTTCCCCCCTCCTCCCTTCCCATGCAAATGCAATTGCTCCTCTTCTCCTGCGGATAGAAAAGGCAGTGGTGGCGTGAGTGGGTTGAGCTTGTGGAGAAGGGATAACAGTCTCCCAACAAAACCAGAGGGCTTGTGAGGAGAAATGTGAAGCTGAGGGAGGGCAGAAATGTCTGAGGAGGGGGCTGCAGAAGGCTTTTGGTCTTGCTGGGTTTGGGGCCGGGTGGAAGGATCCCAGCTCAGTGTTTTCCCACCCTTGTTCCCAGCTGGTGAGCACCGTCAGACCTTCACAGGGGTTTCTGGGGTTCAGCAAGGCTAACTGTAGTTAAACCTTGTTAGAGCCCAGCTCTGTATTGGGGAACCCCTTGGGAGCCCCAGTTCAGCCCCATGGAGATGAGGTGGGAAGACACATCCTCCTCCCCAGCCATCCAGGAGACGCTGCCATGCCCACAGTGTGCTGGCTTTCAGAGCTGCCCATGGCCTTCAACCATCCCACCTGGCCAGGTGCCACTTGCAGGTGGTGGGCTGACCCCACCTGGGGGCCAGGTGCCCCCCAAAGCCACTCTGTCACTCCTCAGCTGGTCAGGGGAGAGGAAATACCACGAAAGGCCCATGGGTGGGATAAGGACAGGGAAACATCACCCACAGGCAAAGCTGGCTCAACCTAAATAAAAATTAATTTGATTTTTTTGCCAATCAAATCAGAAGATGATAATGAGAAATACAAACTAAATCTTAAAAAGCCTTCCCCCTACCCCACCCTTCTTTCTGGGCCCAGCTTCACTCCTGGTTTTCTCTCCCTCCTTTCCACCAGCAGCTCCAGGGCACAGGGAATGGGGGCTGTGGCCAGTTCACCACAGTTGTCTCTGCTGCTGCTTCCTCCTCAGGAGAGGACTCCTCCCGTTCCTCCCCTGCTCCAGCATGGGGTTCCTTGCACAAGAGACAGTCCTCCACAGAATTCTCCAACATGGGTCCTTCTCCCAGGCTGCAGTTCTTCCCAAACTGCTGCAGTGTGGGTCCCTTCTGTGGGATCACAGCCTCCTTGGAGCATCCCCCTGCTCCAATGTGGGGTTCCCCATGGGCTGCAGGGGGGTCTCAGCTCCACCATGGAGCTCCATGGGCTGCAGGGGGGTCTCAGCTCCACCATGGGCTGCAGGGGGGTCTCAGCTCCACCATGGAGCTCCATGGGCTGCAGGGCCACGGCTGCAGGGGAGTCTCTGCTCTGGTGCCTGGAGCACCTCCTCCCCCTCCTTCCCCACTGACCTTGGGGTCTGCAGGGCTGTTGCTTTCATGTTCTCACTCTTCTCTGTCTGCAGTTGCTCCTGCACAATAAGTTTTTTTCCCTTCTTAAATACATTATTCTAGAGCCCAATACATCGCAAGTAGCTCAAAGTGCTGCACTTCGGTGGCTACCCCCGAGCCCAGCGTTCAGAAATTCATTAATTGGGCTGGAACAATTATTTTTGGCTTTTGCAGAGGGAAAGGCTATAAATAATCACCCTGCGAGCTTGTGCGGTGACTTTGCAGCCTCTGTTGGGGGGGGTTGTGTTGGGGTTTTTTTTTTCCTTCCCCTGCTGCTGTCCGACTGGCTTTTTCTTGGCGGCCGAGAGTGGGAGACTTATCTGCAGAAAATGCCATTTGAGTTGATTAAAGCAACTCCTGCCATTGGCCCAGAGTGCCAAACTTTGTGCAGAAACGGTTGCGCTTTCTGAGAAACCGCCCCGGGGACCTGCTGGGTGCTGGCTGGGGACGGGGAGGAGGGGAGGAGGACAGGAGGAAGGCTTCCCCAGGCTCTGGGAAGGCAAACAAAGCACAAGACAAAGGATGCTGGGGAATCTTAGCGAGGTGGGATCGCAGCAAGGAGGGATTGCCAGGCAGAGGGGCAGTGGTGGTGGGCACGCTTCTGTGCTCGCACTGTCCTCACACGGAGGGTTTTTGGTCCTTGGGGAGCTGGCATCCCAGCACCTGCCCCTCAAGCTCACCCATCCAATTCCTTTGGGAGCCAAACCACAACAGCCTTAGCAGAAGCAAACAGCATCCAGTACACCTTCTTTTGTAAGCCCTCTGTCGCATCTAAAATAAATTTGCATGTAAATTGACAGGCTGATTTTAATGTCTTCTGGCTATAGAGCACTGAAGACCCAGGCTTCTCTTGTAGGTGGGCATGTGGCATGGTCCCCACACTTGCTGGGCTCTGGCTTGGTGGCACAGAGCCATTCCAGGGCGGAGGTGGCAGAGGCATGGGGTGGCTGCTTGCAGGGAAGCAGAAACTTAGTATTTCCTTTTTTTGGGGGGAAAAAAAAAACCAAACAAAAAACCAACAGATTTTTTCAAGATTGAGACTTACTGAGGGGCTGAGAATGGCCAACACAGGACAGCAAACTGGGTTTTTCTGTAGGGAAGCTGCTCTGTGCCAGGCTGCTGGACTCCCAGGGCCCACTCAATGCCCTGGGAGTTTGCAGGAGCACATCCCACATCTCTTCCCTTGCCTGGCAGCAATTCAGACACATTCCCATCGTATGTACGGGTTGCCAAAGACAACAGCCACGAGCCACTGACGTCTTGGAGAGTTTCACTTTGGCCAGAGCACCCCTTGGTAGCTGGATTTGGGGAGCCCTGCTGGAGCTGGAGCCAGTGTGAGGATCTGTTAGGAGCATTTCGGGAAAGGCTGCCTAGAGCAGAGCATCTCCCGAGCAGTCTCGCCGTGGCAGCTTTCCTTCGTCATCCATTATTTATTTGATCCTCTGCAAAACAAATTCGCTCCTCGGCACTGATTCTGATGACGGTGCTCATTTTACAAAAGAGGTAAAAGGAGCTGGTTTTGTTCCCAGTCTGAAAGACTTGAACAAAAAGGTGTTTCCTGCTGCCTTCTCTCCTGTATCAGCGAGATAAATCTGCAGAGTTTCAGCGTGGTGGTGGAAATTTTGGAATCTCAAATAGCAAAACATCGAGCAGTGCTTTCCCTGTTGATCCCCATCTTTCCTGGACTTCCAAGGGTGTTTGCTGTGACAGGATAGGAGGAACCAAGACGCTCAATTCACTTCGTAGCTCACAGCTGAAGGTTTCTTGAGTGCATGGCTGTGTGTCCAGGGGAAAGGGGCTTCACACGTGCATCTCCTCCCTGCATGTGCTATTGGAGGGCAGCTCTGCTCTATGGGTGCACAGAAGAGTAAATGCTTGGGGCTTGGAGCCAGTGGGGTGGTTTCAGAGGCTGTTTGGGCATGTCCTCAGTCACACTAGTGGCCGAGTTGCTTGCACCAAACAAGCTGGAGCGGTGGGCTGAGCTCTGGGCCGGGAAGTTTGGAGGGAGGAGACGGCGCGTCGGAGCCGCGTTCGTCAGGATGGAAATAACTGTCAGCCCCGTTCAATCTGTCGCCTTGTTCCCGGGGGACAATTGCAAAACAGGATTACTGGTACTTAAAAATTCATAGAAAACGTTTCTTATCACAACGTCATAATTGTTATGACTCAGAAGAGTAGAATTGCCATTTTCCTGTGCCTTTTTTTCTCCCCCCTTCACTTTTGTTGCATGCCGAATCCCTTGCTGCAGCTGCGGGATCGTCGGGAAGGGGGAAAGAAAGAAAGAAAAAAACAAACCAGGGCGATGCTTTATTTTATGCTAACTGCAGCATTTGACTTGAAAATGATGTCCCACTGGGTCTCGTGGTCAGCGTATTACGGCGTGATGGATGGCTGTCAGAGCGGCCGTGGCTGGCAGATTGCGATGGGTGGAGGAGAACAGATGCCCGGTGACTTCAGGGGCTTTAGCAGAGCCCAGGACTGAAGAGTGGAAAACAAAAGCAGATGGGAGAGCTCTGCTTGGGCTAACTATTCTTCTCCGGCCACGTGTCGGGGAGGGAAGCTCGTCGGGTGGCCGTGTCCCTTCTGTGCTCTTCCTCTGGGCTGCCTGCTGAAGCCCTGGGTGAACCCCACTTGACCTGAGGCCTGAGCCTACGTGCAGACCATCCCTGCAGATCTGGAAAGGGCAACCTTTTAGCCCTGTGAAAGAGCAGATTGCGCTCCATTTGATGGTTCTTGTTAACCCTTGGCCCTGCTGATGGAGCCCGGGCAGGCTCTGGGGGCTGCCCTTTCGGAGGGCGTCTGCCCCGGTGTGTTTTGTGCTCTGCGTGGCATTTGTCTTTGGAGTTGGACCCTGTGAGTTTGAGTGGTAGTGGTGGAAGTGAAAGGAGAAGAGTGAGCCTTTCTTGCAAGAGCCTGTTCTCAATGAAACCCTTTGCAGATGCTGCTCTGCAACCCCTCATCTGCTCCCTGTCTCTCCTGCAAACTTTCTTATCATTTCTACCCCATCAGAGGATTTATAAAAGAACCTGCTTTGCCCCATTTTGCTTCTCACATCTCGATTTCCTCATCTTTTACCCCTTCACTTTGTTCCTACCCCTCCTGTCCATCCAAACTTGGGCAGGTGGCTGCTGCCTTCCCAGCTGGCATTTGCTGGGGATTGCAGGGTTAATGGTGAAATTAAATTTCACTGCTGTTTTTAAATTAATTGAATCATCAGCGTGGGTAACGGGAAACAGTGGTATCATAATGTATTTGATATGGGTCTTTAAGTCAGCATTTGCTGTGAGATCTGGAGCACTAGATCTTGGTGGAAGCGATGGCTAACTGATATATTGCAGTTATGGCCACAGTACAAAGGCTCCTGCTATGTCTTAAAACGTTCAGGTCATGAAGTTGAGTTGGTTTATGATATGGTTGTTTTCCCTGCGTGCTTCCCACGGTGCTCCTCGATCATACTGGGAAAAACCCTGCAGCTGGCAGGAGCCAGCAGTGCTCCTGGTTTGTGCCTCACACGCCTGTGGGGATGCCCTTTTGGGTGACAGAGGTGCATTGGGGTTTTGCTCCTAGGGGTCTCTGAAGTTTTTTCTGCTGGAGGAAGCAGACATGGGGGAAAACATGTTTTTTCCTCAAAGAAAACAGTGGAAAGATTTCTGCTGATTTGCAGCATCGTCTGGCCTTTCCTTGATGGCCCTGGGGTGGCTTCAGGACCTGCCTTGGATAGGAGAAGCTGTCCAGGCTGAGGGCCAGCATCCTCATGTGACATCCCCATCATGCTGGGGACAAAACTCCTAGCAGGCCATTGTATGGGCTCCTCTTTTCTTGTCCTTTACCTGGTCCAGCGTGGTGGGACTGCATCACACTGTGGTCCCTCGTGGTAGATGGTGGCAGAGGGCTGGTGTTAATTAAAAAGTGGAAAAAAGTAAAGTTTTAGTGTATGTATTGTGGAGCTGCCTGCAGGTTTCCACTCATGAGGGGTTCCTGCATCCTATCCCAGCAGCTGTAACAGTCAGGATGAGAGGAAATGACCTCAAGTTGCACCAGAGGAGGCTTAGATTGGATATTAGGAAAAATTTCTTCACTGAAAAGCTTGTCAAGCCTTGGAACGGGCAGCCCAGGGCAGTGATGGAGTCACCATGCCTGGAGGGATTGAAAAGCTGTGTAGATGTGGCCCTTGGGGACGTGGTTTAGTGGTGGGCTTGGCAGTGCTGGGGGAACGTTTGGACTCGATGTTCTTAGAGGTCTCTTCTGACATAAATGATTCTATGATTCCCTCTCGTCAGCAACTTCCTCCGGAGATCACAATTGTATGGATGACCCCTGAGTGCACCTACGGCCACGTCAGCAGCACTGCCTTTCACAGCCAAAATCTCAAGGCTACTTAACCAACTGAAACCTCTCAGAAGCTGCCTTGATGTGAATATTGATCTCCACATTTAACTCTGCTTTGCCCAGTTGATATTGCCCAAGCTGGTGGAGGACGAGCAGGCTACAGGATGCACAGCTGGATTTTGGAGCAGGGTTTGGTGGGACACACCAAGAACCTCAGTGCTGAAGAGCCTGTTTAGTGCACTAGTTCAGATTTTGTGTAAAGACTTGCTTATTATTTCTGCTAGTTATGTCTCTAATGAGGTGAGACGTGCCATATGTTGTCCATAGGGAGGGAGCGCCGCAGGTGGGGTGGGGGCTGGCCTGGTGGGTAGTTGCTACACAGAAGAGCCTGAAACTGCCTCAAAAACTCAGATTTGGTGAGCCAAGATTGCAGCTGATCCGTCTGTGCCATGGGCATTGGTGCCATGTCACGTCTCAGAGCCATCTACAAACTGGCAGTATGTTCTTGCTCTTCATCCACTGTCATGTTTTCCAGCTCCTGTTAGTTTTATCCTTCCATTCTTTCTTCCCTTCTCTTACCCTCAACAGGTTTTTGCTTCAAAATAAAGTGGGCTTGGGGCTGGGCCCAGCCACGCAGCTCCTTTGCCTGCTCACAGGAGTGGCAGCCCTGATCTGAGCAGCCCAGGCTGCTCTCTGAGCAGAAGTTTTGAAACTAAACCATAGCAGGATAAAGAAATATTAATTGGTGAGCCCTGAGCTTAATTTGAACAGGGCTCTTCTGTTTAAACAATTGTTGGAGCCATAAACCAGAAGCCCTTAATTATGGCTAATTATTTTCTGCGCCGAATCTATACGGAAGCTCCTCAACATGAGGGCTCCTCTGAGCTGCACCGGTTGCGTGTTCAGGCATCACCCAGCCTGCTTGTCCCTAATAAAATCAGAGGCAGGAGTGTTGCCTCCAGCCCGGCTGCCCGACCAGGCAGGAGCCTGCTCTAAGGAAACCAGGCAGTTTCCTTAAACCCAGGGATCGGGCCAGGCTGCAGGGGCTTGGAGGCTCCCTGGGCAAGCGGCTGGGGACCCGAGGGCAGGCAAGAGCAAGACAGGAGCTGTTTAGGACATGGACTTTAAACTCTCTGGCATTTGGGGTTTGTTTAAAAACCAGCTAGGTAAATATTTGTGAAGCGGTTGGGATCCGGCTGCGGGGTCAGGCGCTGCGCGCAGCCCTGCGGGCTGGCCTGGCCTCCCGTGCCTCCCGTCCTTCCCAGGGCAGGAGGCATGTCCATCCTCAGCCCTGCCCAGGAGATGGTGGAGGCAGTGCAGGGCACTTGGCATCATCGCTTGGGCCATGTTTCTTTAGGGTGTGGGGTAAAAAGGGGCGCTTGTGGGGTGTAGCAGTGTGATGCTTCCGTGGGACGTGTTTAGAGCAGGTCTCCTGGCAAGGCTGCGCTGTGCATCCCAGAAATGTCCCTTCTGTGCCATCCAGGCTACTTCTGGGGGTTGGTGGTGCCTTTTCCTGATTAACCTTGAGCTCCTGCCCTATGCACCCCTGCTGGAGGGAGGCTGCTGGGGGGGATCCTGCTGGGGACCCCCAGTAAATGCTAGGGCAGGTAGGACCTGTGGCTCGCTAGGGAGGATGGCACGGCAGGGATATTGGGCAGGGATGGCACGGCAGGAATGGCAGGGCAGGAGGATGGCATGACAAGGATGGCAGGGCAGGGGTGGGAGGATGTCACAGCGAGGATGGCAGGGCACGGTGCGGCGCCGGGGGAGCGGTCCAGGCTGCCTGTACACAGCAGCTGTCAGCGCTGCTGCCTTCACCCGCCCAGCCCCAGCCTCTTCCTCGTGGCACAGATGGTTTTAACACTTTCCTGGGCCTTTTTTTCTATAATTAACTCTTGTTTGCAAGTGGGAAGACACTTCTTTCCTTTTGGCAGAGCCATCAAACTCTCCTCGGCGGTGTGCTTTTTTAAAGCCATCGTGTATCTATCCCCCAACTGCAGTCTGTTGTTTTTTACCAGGCTCTTTTAAGGCACTGGGCTGCCCCCCCTTTTCTCCCCCCCTTGCTCTTGCCCGGAGGTAAAATCCGCAGGGATTGCAGGCGGAGGAGGCCCCAGCCAGCTCCGGCAGGGGAGTTAACAATCCGGCCAAGGCGATACAAAAGCCGGTGCCCAGGGAGGGGGGAAGATGGAGGGGCCCCTTCCCTGCACCAGGAGCCTTTGAACCCCCCTGCTCCCAGCTTTGTGCAGCTTAGCAGGGTGCTGCCTGCACAAAGGCCCCTCGTCCCTCCTGGCAGTTCCATGCTGCAGCTGGGAAGGGTTTTCCCAGGAGAGGCTGTTGGCCACCGAAAGCCTGGTGGGTGCTGGGGGCTGCTGTGGTGGGTGCTCTGTCCCACCAGCATAAGGGCAGGGAGGAACCCTGGAGCTTCACCAGGACTTGGGAGTCTGCAGGGTGGGCAGGGGTAGGGGGTTCTCTCCTAGAACCCCTAGAAAAACCCCTAGAAAAACTAACTGGAGTGCCCTGGGCCATCCTCTGCCTTTTGGGGAGCTCGGGGTCTGCCTGTAGCTCCCTGTGGGGTTTAGGGGGGTTTTGCTCTCTGCAGCTCTCAAAGCTGGGAGGTTTTGGGATGCTCAGCTTTGGGGACTGAGGATGGTCAGCATCGCAAGCTGGTGCTCGTAGGAATGTCACCGTGGAGAGGAGGGTGCTGGGGTTGGATGTCGTGCCTGGGTTTGTGTCAGGGTGTTGCCAGAGCAGCTCTGACCGTGGGGAGTGAAGGAGCTGTTCTTACCTATGGGTGTCAGATGGTGGATGTGAAAAAGACAAAAGAGAAAAAGCCTCTCAGGAAGTTTCCACCAGCAATTCGTGGCCGTGACCACCGTGCCTGTGCTGCCTCTGCTCCTCATCCCAGTCCATCCCCTGAGCTCCAGTCCCTGGCTCTGTAGCCAGGTGTTTCCCAGCACTGCCAGTCTAAACAAGACCTTGCAGTGATGCTCAGCTCTCTCACATCGCTCCCTCCCCCTCTCTGCTGTCTGAAAGCCTGGGGCTCTTTTTTTTTTTTTTTTTTTTTTTTTTTTTTTTTTTTTTTTTTTTTTTCCCTTGCTCTCCAGACTTTAAGTTTTCCTGCCTCACGTACCAGTTTATTGCTGGGTCAGGGGGCAGGGGTTTGCACGCTGGTTTTATAGGGTCCCTCCAGAGCTGGCTTCAAAAAGCTCCCAGTTCATAAATGGGGGGTTTGTATTAACCACTGTGTTTTGACAGGGAGAGCTGCTCTTAGAAGAGAAATAATTAATGTTTTGTAAGCTTTAAGGGTGATGTGGTTTGGAGTTGCATCTAACAAAACCGCTCTGTGCAGAAAACAGTGATTTTTTTTTAAAACCTGTATTTTTATCAGAAATCCTCCCCTATCCCAATGTGTACCTTGTCAGTTGTGCAACCCTGGGAGGACTTTTCCATGGGGAAGTCCTGCAGCTCAGCTGTGCCTGGATCACCAGTGCCAGCAACACCAAAGCAATGCATAGAGCTGGGGTTAAGGTAAATAAAACGTGAGGCCACTTTGGAACAGTGCTCCCGATCCCCAGGTTAAGGCAGACGAGAGGCAGCAGAGCAGGAGGGGAGGTGGTGTGGTGGATTCCCTCTTATCCCATGGATGTGTGCCTCTTCTCCTCCAGAACATGCTGAAATGGTTAAAATGCCTCTTCCTGTTCACCCTCCCCCTCCCAAGAAATCCCAGCCTACCAGGGGAGATCTGCACCCCCTCCAAGCTAGCTTAGCCCCTGGCTTTTTTTGGCAGTGGAGAAAGCCACCAGTTCTTGGGAACAACGCTGAATTACACAGTGGCTTACGTCAGATTTACTCCTCCTGTCCTTTGCTCTGGCTGCTCTATTAATTTTGATATGCCTTGAGCAATTATCAAACCTGGGAAACACTATTTTTGGGGGGCAGCACCTACAAATAACTGCAATAAACCCTACTGTTTAAAAAGGGGAGGGAACACCAGACATGGGGCTGTGCTTGCCTGGATTTTGAGTGTTTTAATGTGAATTTTCATCAGAAGCCATGTGTGTAGAGTGGTTGGGGATCTCTCAGGGGTCTGGAGGGGAATTCACACCCTTTCCCCACCCATACACCACTTTTGAGATCCAAAGCATTACTCCCAGAGGCACAGAGGGTGCAAAGGGGCAGCCTTGGAGCAGGTTTGGGATGTGAGGGCTCCATATGGCTGGAAGGGATTAGCCTGGGGGATTAGATGAATGCAGAGGAGGGGAAAGTTGCTGCAATCCCCCCTCCCCAAAAATCCTCATCTCTGACCCCTGGCAGATGCACAAAGATGATTTCTGGGGACGATTAGCACTGCTTTGGGTTTGTCTGTGCCCCTGGAGCCCCAGCTCGGTCTCGGTGCCGCCGGGCTAAAGCCGTGCCCGTGGCCTGGGCTGGGATCCTGTGCTGGCAGGTGGTGAGGAAAGCTGGGATTTTCCTCCTGCCACCGCCTCACACCCACATCTTGCACCTTCCCTTGGGCTTGATTTCCAACCTGAGCTGCTTGTTCAAGCTTTCAGCTTGCCTGGAAAGAGTATCAGTGGCGCTCAGTCCGTGCTGCGTGGGCAAACCTGCTCCTCAGGGATGGATGAGCCCGGGACACAGCACTTGGGAAGTCGTGTCTGTTGTGACCTTGTTGGTGGCCATGCACTGCTTGGGGAAGGTCACCACCGCTGCTGTGGGATGTGGGGATGCAGGGTGGTGTTCTGCAGCTCCAAACTGGGCACTGAAACACTGCAGGGATCCAGGATGCACCACAGCTCCATTGCTGCGCAGCAAAACACTGCAGGGATGCCAGGATGCAAGATGTTTTGTGGCTCCTTTCCTAAGGCAGGATGTCAGTGAAAAGGTCTGCATGGAGGGCAGAATATTTTCACCATTTTTCAGACATCACCCTGGAAATCGTGGGAATCACGCCAAGGCATGATGGCTTTTCTCCATCATCACTCAGTCACAAAACCCATCTTGCTTGGGACTGAGGCTTGCCAGCAGCTTTCCTCGTGGTGCTCCAGCGTTGCTGTCCCAGCAGTGGCTCCTTGAGAACTGGATTGGCTCTTGGAGTACAACTGCAGCCTCATGAAGGATGTCTAAACCCTTACTGGCTTCTTGGGATGAATCAAGGGTGCAGAAACATGGAGGGTTAGTCATGGCAATGCTCCCAGGAGGGTGCGTCCTGTAGGGTGGGTGTTACTCGGGTAGTGACAAGGACAAAAGCCCACAGCCATCATTGTTACTGAGTACAGCAGTTCTCAAATGTGCTCTGAGCCCATCCATCCCAGTGGATTCCGGGCTCTGAAGGGCTGCCCCAGGTCTGGCCGCAGCAGTGCCGGCTGCTCCCGGGCAAAGTCCACCACCTTCCTCCCCATCCTCCTCGCCAGGGTTTATAGGACGTGCTGGACTTTGTCCCCGTGCAGACAGTCACAGCCCTTACTAAGTTCAGCTACCACCTCCACCTGAATTTAAAGCGTTTCTTCTCCTTCAGCAGCATTCTTCATGGAAGATGCTGTGCAGAGAAGGCGCCACAAAGCACCATCAAGCATCAACAGAGCCACCTTTTTTAAAAACCGATTTCTTTTTTGTTAACCTGCTGCTTTGTTAGAGAAAGAGATTTTT
Organism: Fringilla coelebs; assembly: GCF_963513975.1. Taxonomy (NCBI): domain Eukaryota; kingdom Metazoa; phylum Chordata; class Aves; order Passeriformes; family Fringillidae; genus Fringilla; species Fringilla coelebs. Next base: position 4,904,232 of record NC_140067.1, read on the forward strand.
TTCTCCTTTTTTGTCTTTTTTTTTTTAATTATTTCCTTTAAGGGCTGGCCGTGGTAAAACTTCACAGATCAGCAGGCAAATCCATCAGGGGCCACGGCGAGCGGGGCTGGATGCTCGGCCGCCTCCGAGGGGGCACAAAACCCGCGAAAGGTTACGGCAGCGCTCGGGAAGCGCCGCCGCCACCTCTGACAGGCGCTGGGGCTGGCTTTGTGTGATCACACGAAGATGGTGGCCACGAGCATCTCGTCAGGGACAGGCAGATGGTGTTCACCTGCTCCGGACCAACTTCTTTTGCCCTTTGCCTTTGGTGTCGGGGAATAATGCCGGGGCAGCTGCTCGCAGTAAAATAGGCTTAAGCAAATGGGATATTTTGGCATTCAAGTGCACGACAAGAATGGGAGTATTTGCATTAATTCTCTCCTCTCTTTCCCTGCGGCGGGAGAGGATGGAGAAAACTGGGATGTTTTCCCGTGGGGTAAAGCCAGGGCCTGGTCTTCTCCGGCTGGATTGGGGGTGGGAAGTGCTGGATGCTGTGCTGGGGTGTCAGTGCTCCATCCCACAGCATCCAGCTGCCCAGACAATGGAAAAGGATGTTTTTCTGGGGAGGTCACGGTGTTTCCCGTTGCACTGCAAAGGCAGTGGCTGGGAAAGGGGGTCTCACCCTCCTCCCTGGATTCGGGTGAGGGTTAGTTACCAGATATCACTGACTCCCCTTGCAAACTCACAGCTTGTTTTGTGTTATTTTTGATTGCAAAGAGCAAATGATGAGATCAACTGGCTGAAACACAAGGTGACAAAAATTAGGAAAAAAAAAAATTGAAAAATATATTTGTAATCTGCACCCATCTTTAATGGGGAAATTGCTGCCGGGCTCCAGATGCCTTTGGGATGTTTTGCCAATGGGATTGGCAATATCCTCGTTAGTTGTCAGTAAATCCTTTGGACAAGTTAAAACTAGTTTTCTTCAAATGCACGTGGTGCAGTGGCATGGCATTTTTCTAAAGTCACGAGTTATTATTATTTTTCCTTCTTGAATTGGATTACCAATTTAAATCTAGCTTTTCTTACAACCCCTTCCAAAATGCACTTGGCAGTTTTGATCTGGAAGAAGGCAGAGGAGCGGAGAGCAGCAGGCGCTGGGAAAGCAGAAGTCCAGCTGCCAGCACCAGCAGCCTCCCCTGCACCTCATCACCACATCAGTACTAGTTTTCTGAGAGGGTAGGCAGTATTATCCTCAGTCTGGTCTTTTCAAAGGCTGGTAACTGGGAGGACTTGATTTTAGCTGTGATGCTTAAGGGAAGGATGGAAGGTGAGCTGGTGCACACGGCACTGAGCATCCAGCCATGCAACCCCACATAGTTACACCCCAGAAACTGCAGCATGGAGCAAGGGACATCACTGGGAGTAAGGAACTGTTGAACTTGAAACCATCACAACTTCGTAGCTAACTCCAGGAAATTACCTCTCCCAGCAGGTTTGCTTGCTGGGAACACTTCCCTTTTGGTTTTAAGGATTGTGATGTTCTTAAAAATATGAAATTAATCCGTGAGCTTTCCACAAAGTCCTGGGTGGGTACATCAGGAGCACATTTAGGAGGAACCACTGAGTGTCGAGTGCAGAAGGGAATGCAGGTTGTTGGTGCAAGGAGCTGCTGGGTGTCCCTCACAGAGCTGAGCTTCCCACACTGATAGATGAGCAGTAGATTAATAGTCCTAAGCAATTGCATTATCTAATGAAAATTTTATATAATTATTTTATATAACTTTTTTGGCAGGTAGACCCTGAAATGGATGGTATTGATTGCTGGAAAAGAGCCTGGCCTGTCTATTGCTGGAATTATTAGAGGAGAATTGATAGTAATTAATACCTGTGTATTTACAGCATTTTCCAGGGTGCTAATTGCATGGGATCCATTTAAGCTGGTTGTTAGTAGGGAGGGTGCCTACACTGGCTCTCATACACTGGTTTTAAGGTGTAGCTGGACTTGGATCTTGTGCCAGGGAAGATGCTGGCAGTGGAACCATCAGCTTCATTACAAGCCAGAGATAGGGCCCACTCCATGGCAAAGCATCCCTAAATGCCAGGGTCGGGGTGAATCTCTGCACCCGGCCACATGGTGTGAAGCCCTGGAGTGCTCTCCTCGGAAGGAGCACTTCCAGCAAGCCCAGCTTCACTTCCCACAAGTTTCCCTTTGTAAACCTCTCTGTACACACGCGTGTGCAAAACCTAATTGCATTTAGTCTGTTTTGCACCTCCCCAGCTTATCCCCCCCCTCTCCCCTGCTCTCCACCCCCCCTTTAATTCGGGCGCTGTGAAATTTTTGCAGCCCTGCCAAGTTATTTCCTTGGGATATATTTAGAGAAAGCCAGCTCAGCAGAGCGCGCTGGGTGTTTGTGGAAGGATGTTTGTAAATGTTAGCAGGAACGCTGGCGGGCTGGCGGAGCAGATGTCCGCGAGATGCTACCAAGAGCCTTATTTACAAACTTGTAAATGACTGAAGGGGTTTCCTTCCCGGGGATAAGGGGGACGCCGACTTAAGAGATTAAAATCCTATTGTTTCATGGCCGGAGCTGCTGTCTCAGATTATCCTTTACAAGGGAGGGGAAAAAGAAAACCAACAAAAAAAACTGTATTAGCTTGAAACACCATTCAACTGTCGTGCCTTTCTTCTAATGGTTTGGTGTTTTTTTTAAGGCTCAAGGAAAATATGGGGCTGGGGGTTGTTTCTTTTTCCATAAAGGAGAGGGGAAAAGTTGCCAAGCGTGGCTGTTCCTGACCAGGGTGCGTGCTGGAGCTTTGTGTGCCGGGCAGCTCACAGGTGATGGATTTAAAATAAGCACAAAAAGCTTGTGCTGTTGTAGAAGTATAATTAAGCTGAACTTGTATGCACAGCGTGGTGTCCTATGGGAGCGCAGCGATGGCTTTTGGGTGGTTTGGTGATACTGCTATGAGCCCATTTAATCTGTTTGGGAGGTTTTTTATATCTTGGGAATACACAAAGCTTCAACCCACCGTTTGCTTCTCTTACCCTAAAATAAACCAAAGCTGGTTTGTTTTGTCTTCTGGAGCATCCAGCCAGGTGGAAAAAGCAGGATTGACTCTGGCATACCCTAACTGGTGACCACAGCGTGCCCCCAAAAATGCTGAGCCCATCTGAGAGGCTCTGCAGGCACGGTGGGTGCCACAGTGGGTGCTTGCTGCTGGCACGTGGGCTGGCAGTCACACTCTGGGAACCTGCAGCAGGCTGGTGTTGTGTTCATTTTGGTGCACGTTGATACAACCCAGTCCCTGTGGAGGGGACTGATGGGGGAGAGGATCTGAGGGCTGGGTCCAGAGGAAGCGGTCGGCGTGTCGTCCTCCCTGGCGTTAATCGGGTTACTCTGAGGTGTGGGAGGGTTCTATTATTAAATTTAAAACCTGGCTATATAAGATGAAGGCAGCTTTAACGAGATGAAAAGGCTTAACTGGAGTCCAATTAAATTCCGTATTACCTGTTTACGCAGCCTGCTTAAGTCCTGACCCGCACGCTGGTTTCTTCTTTAGGCTCCAAAGCCTGTGCTCTAGGCAAAAAAATAAAATGAAAGGAGACAGATAGATACCAGATCACCAGCATGTCCTGAGCACCCCCGCATGCTCCTGCCAGAGGCAGCTGCCCTCAGGTCTTGTGCTGCTCCCACAGTGGCTGCAAGGTGTGAGATGCTGCGAAAATCCTCTGGTTCACTCTTCTGGAGAGGAGAGAGGGCAAAAACAGCTGGAGCTCAAAAAGGAAATGCCCAGCCATCCTTAGTTTGGTTTTAGGTCTGTGCCGTGAAGATACTTTTGCTCTCCCCATCTCACTGCTGGGTTGGTGGGGGCTGTGCCTGGCCTAGCAGTCAGTGCTGGTGGTGCTTCCCACGAACGGAGCATCCTCTCTGCTCCCTTGCACCGCTCTTGGCACGTTATTTTTATTAAAAATAAGTGCTTGGTGAAAGCCAGCATGGGATGCTGGGGCAAGCTGCTCGCCTGGAGTGTGTGGTGGGGACACCAGCTTGCATTTAATGGCAGAGTTACTACCACCAGTTGGAACCTGTTTTTCTTAGATGGTTCGTAGGAACCACTGCTGGTGTTGGTGAAGCATGTCAGGTTTGGGTGGGTGGTGCCCTGTCACTATTATGACACTGAGAGCCTTGCAGGAAGGGGTGAAGTGCCTTAGCCCACCTTCAGGCTGCTCTTCAAGATCCACACACTGGGGGGGATGAGGAGGAAGAATCCCTTGCAGCAGCCCCATGTGTGCACAGCACATCCAGAAAGCTCCTTGCCTTCCCAAGCCCTCTTCATAGGGTGCCTTTTATTAGCCAGTTACCTGGGAGCAAACACGTTATGGCAGTGACAGTAATTCCAACCCACCTGCTGTGGTTTCTAAATTCAGCCCCCCAAACCCTGGCGGGGCCTCGGCGGTGCCTCCGGGCTGCGCTGGGGCCGAGCGCGGCAGGGCGGGGGGCAGGAAACGCCGCGCCCTGCTCGCAGCAAACCCTCCCGCCCAGCACAGACCTCAGCCCTGCAGTAAAGAAAGTAAATAAATAAAAGCACCGGACCGCAGCTCCTCCCAGGGCTGGGGGACAGCGGAGGTGAGTTGTGTTCCCGGCTCAGCCGGCCTGGGAAAGCAGATTGGGGTGACACCAAAGTGCTGGTGGGGATGCGCCCGGGGCTGTGGGGCAGCCACACCGGTGCCCTGCTGCTCTTCAGCATGCTTAATACAGCTGAATAACCTGGTTTCTCCTGGAGGATTAGGTTAAGAAAACAAGATGGTTTTAATAGCCCTTTTACATCCTGCGTAGATTGTAGCTGAAGACCCTAACCAGCTTTGTAGCACAGCCAGACAGCGCATCTTTTCCTTTTTTCCCTTTTTTCCCCTCCATAACCTGATGCCAGTAGTCCTGTGCAAGTGGGCTCCTATCGATAATTCAAGTGCCCAGCTCCTGGCTGTGCTGTTTTGTCCGATTTCCATTGCCTCCTGACCTCCATCCTTCTTTATTTGCAAAGCTATACTCGCAGGCAGCGGTAATAAATCAATTAATGACTCTGATGAATCGTTTAATGGCTGACAAAATAACACTACAGTCAACAGCTTGGATCTCTACAGCAGTACCAGAAGATGCTGGTTGACTCAGGGTAGGGAGACGAAACAGAGACTGTTAGCTCAATTAGTGCAATTAGTGTGCGATTTAAAGGCTTAGACGGCATCTGCTGGCGTACCAGGCCGGTGTGTTAACTGAGAGCTTCGCTTTGGAAGCGAAACACGGTGATCCAGATTGTCATCATTCCACTGGCTTCCACCAAAAAAAAAGAGGAAAAATACCAACGTGTGTGGCAGGGAATGAAAAATACATATGTGTGTTTGTGTATATAGCTATGCCTGTGCGCCCCAGGAACGCATATATATTGATTTCCAACGTGGGGAAAATTTGCCATCTTACAAAAGGCAAATGAGCTGGCATGCCAGCATTGCCAGAGATGTCCTGGCTCATTTCTGGCAGTGGTTTCCATGTGCTTCAGTGGAAGGAGATTTGGGGTGTCACATGCCAATGGGGACCTTTGTGTGGCTGATGTGCTTCTGGTGCAGCTCCAGCTTGGATGTGGTGGCACAGTAGTTCCATGCCCATTTTCTGCCAGCTTCCATGGCAACTGCACATTGTCTGTACCTTCACCAGAGAGATTCAGTGGGTTTTAGATGTTCACCTAAGGAAAGAGCTTTGGGAAGCAAACTGCAAGCAAGAGTCCCTGAAAAGAGTTTCTGGGACAAAATGTTGAAAATAAACCATGTGGGAGGAGCTGTGTGGCCAAAAAAGTCCTGGAAATGTGTGCTGGAAAACCCTTGGGTTTTGTGCTCTGACCCTTAGGGTTTGGGTGCTCACCCTTAAGGTTTGGAAAAGTTGTTCCTGCTGTCTTTTTTTGCCTTCTTTCTTTCGTTTCTGGCATGCCCAAGTGTTTTACAGAGCTGCTCCAGCCACAGCTGCGCTCCCATCGCTTCACCAGGGCTAAAGGTGCCTCAGTGTTTACCTTAGCAGTGGTGATGGGGAGGGGAATAAAAAAAGAAATAAAATGTCACTTCGCAGCCTTGTAAATCATTCATCAAGGGCTGACCAATTTGGCTCTCATCCTACAATATGCTCAGGGTACTTGCGGGTTTTTAATTACCAAGTTCTGCCAAGCGCCACATGTGCGAGGAACTTTAAATCCCCATTTACGCTGCGAAGGCATAGGTGAGGTTTCAGGGTGTTTAACACGGAAAAATACTCTGTGGTTTTGTGGAAAAATGGGCATTTGCTTCAAGATTTTCTTTGGCTCCTCTGCTCTTCTCCCTCTGCTCCCTGTTGCAAGAGGGGAGGAGAGGAGCAGCGTCCTTTTCCCCCCAGATCCCCAAATCCATGTTCCTTCTCACTTCCCACCACTTTGGGATCCATTTCGCTTTGGGAGATTCCCCAAGCAAAGGATTATAGTGTGCTGGAAATCTCTTGAAACCATAAAATATCACCTTGGCAGCTTTATTGCAGCGCTTGCCGCCTTGGGAGAGAAGCGTTTTGCGTGATAGAGGGTTTAATAAAGGAAATTCCAAATGGGCTCGCTGCAGTTTGGGGCTCAGTCTTATATATTTTTGCATTAAGAACCGTCATCTGCTTTGCAGAGAAACTGCAATATGTTCATGGCCTTGGATTAAGATTTGGTTTTACTTTTATAGCTGACCCACTTGGGGGGATGGAGGGAGGGGGAGAAGTGGGTTCACTCCCTCTCCCATCTATTTTTGCTGCCGTCTGATGTATAAAAAGAGCCTGGAATGGGCAGGCTTATTTTTCCTGCCAGGACTTTTTTTTTTTATTAACTGTAAAAACACTCAGATCTGGCCTTTGCTGCTGATGGAGGGAAGGCTGTTCAGGATGCCTTGTTCAGGGGCAGGGGAGGGAGCGTGGCGTGGGGTGTGCCTGGGGGTGCAGGACCCTGTAGCCTCAGGGGGAATTGGTTATTTCATGAAGGGAGGCTCTTAGTGGGGAATCAGCCTCCACTGTTGTCTGTGACACTTGCAGCTCTGAGATGCTGGGGTAGGAAAACCAACCCCTCATCCGGCGTGGTCCTGGCCTTCATCCCCCATCCTGCATGCCAGCTCCTGCTGGAGAGAGAGCATGGTGAGGGGCACGAGGGATGCCCTGGGAAGGCACAAGGCAGTGATTAGTCTGGTGCTCCCCTGCCTCTGCAAGGCTTTCTGGTCAGGAATAGCAGGATTGCCGACCAAACATGGGGATCCTATCTTGGCAGCCCTTAGAGTAATAATCCTTAATTTTCCAGGCTGCCCTGACAGCCTGGCTTCCCCCTCTGCTCACATCTTGTGGTTGTTGTGCATCGGATGCGGTCAGGAGCCGGGGCTGGCTCAGCTGCTGTTGGGACATGGGGTTTGTTGGGTGAAACCAAGCCTGAGCAGGCTCACATGTACCCCATCTGTTCATGGGATTTCCTCAGTGGAAAATTTTTCCAGTGTGGTTTTAGGTGGGTACGTCCATCATAAAAATTGGTGGAGGGAGTAGTTCAGCGATCCAAATCCAATTAACACCACTGGGGTGCCTTTATAACTGCCCTGTAACTGGAATGGGGTCACTTGGTGTTGGGCAAACTGGGATGCACTTGGATGGCACAGGTACTGCTCCTAATCTCACAGGCATGTGTCACCAGCAGTGGCTCTTAGAGAAAGATCTTTTTCTTGTATTTTCCTTCAGAGTAGGAACTTCCCATCGCGCTGGTGCTTTCCCTGAAGTGAATAAATGCAAATAGGGATGCTGAGAGGAGTGAGTGGGGTGTCCAGGTACCCCATGTCTGTCCCCATCCCTCCTTTTTGGGGCTGGAGCTGTCCTGGTGGTTCGTTCTAGGGAGACACGAGGGGGAATGTGACTCCACAGGTTGAATGCAATGAATTTGGAAATTAATAATAAAGCCTTGGCATGCTGGTGAGGTCAGGGAAACATAATTTTCAAAGGACAGGGCTAAACCAGCGAGCATGGTGGGGAGGTGGGAGGAGAAGCATTTTAAAGCTTTCAAACAGCTTCTGCCTAAAATTGCACATTGGATGTGGCTCCTTGGTGGATTAACAAGACTCAGTGCCTGGGTAAATGAATAAACAAACCCCAGAATCCTCTCCAGGTTCTGTGTGGCCATCTCCTCGGTGGGTGAGTCACAGAGGCCGGTGTCCCTCCAGCTTGCGAGCATCTTCCTCCAGTTCCTGCATGGGGGAGGATGCTCAGGGCTCCAGGGACACAAGGCAGATGGACTCGGTGGGATGTGGCAGGAGAGGTGGCAATTTTAACGTGCTTTTGTCATAACTCTGACCATGTTTGCCCCGGTTTTGTTCCCCGCAGAGCGCAGCTGCTGCCCCGAGTCCCGTGCTTGGAAACATTCCCCCGAATGACGGGATGCCCGGGGGCCCCATCCCGCCCGGGTTCTTCCAGGTAGGCTGCGGCTCCTCCCGCTGCTCCCGCCCCTCCACACCGCGCACGTGTTGGCTTTCGCTCTGGGTGTCAGCGCTGTCGTGCCTGTGTTTTGTTGGTTTTTTTTTTTTCCCCAAGAGGATGCTAGGGAAGCAGCATGCCTGCACAGCTGACCTGTCTAGGAATAACTTGTGTTCTGCTGTCCTTCCACGTTTGCTTTCTATCTTTTGTGGCCTTAAAGCAAATTCCTTTCTTGCTCGAAGAGGTTACTGTGTATTTACAACCAGTGTTTTTTTTCCAAAGCTGCTTGGTTTGTGTTTGGGTTGGGATTGTATTTGTTCTCCACTCCTAACAGACGTGTGTAATTGAAAACATTCTGGATTTTGATTCCTGAAACTTTTTCCCCCTCCTCTGGTTAACCACTTGATTTTTTCCAAATGCAATCACTGAATGCATTAACAAACCCTGGCTGCGGCTGCAGGCGGGAGTGGGCTCCAGCCAAATCCCTGATCGCCGTGGAGGCACCTTGTAAGCAAATACCCAGCAAAGTCCCCTCGCTCCTTCCTCATCCCACAACAAGCTCTGACAAAGGAGGGGGTAACATGTTTGGAGAGATGCTGACAGACAGGATATCAAGAAGCACAAAGAAAAGGAGTTTTCAAACCTTGAACCTTGAGGGTTTTTCCTCAGGAATCTCTTTGCCCGGAGTGAGCTGCGATGGTTTGCAGCAACATAAGCTTTCGGTGCTTTAAAATCCTCCTGCTTGAGGATGAAACACTTGTTCGTGTAAAAAATGGGATAAGAGTTGAAAGGAATATTTGTTTTGGCAAGCTGGGCTTTTTTTAATCTGGGCTTGTGATTTGTATATGGGAGAACTTCTCGGGCAGTAGACAGGCGAGCTCGATAAGGAGCTTGTGATTTATTGAGGCGATATCTGAGCCCGATATCAGCGATGGCGTTTGTGTGGGAAGGGGGAAGGAGGGTCCTGTCTTTTTTTTTTTTTTGAGAGAGAGAGAAAGAGAGATTCCATTTCCTGAACATGCTTCTGACAAAGTAAGAATATCCGATATTGATCGGGAACCCTAAAACGGGCGAGCCTTGTAGCAGCGCTCGGCAGCCGGGGGTGAAGCCAACGGCGGAGATGCAATCTCGCAGGTCAGAGCTGCTGCCAGCAATCCCGGTGCCAAGCTGCTGCTTCCAACAAATGTCTCTCCAAAACGTCCTGATCTCGCCCTGCGGTGAAGCTGACTGTCCTTCGGGGCTTCTGCTTCACGCCGAGCTGCGAGGGCTGCAAAACTGGCATGAATTTAGGGCAAGACATGGAGAGCATGGGTTTGCTTTCCCAGAGTGGGAAAGGTGAGGAAGAGGAGTCACATCTCTCCAGACTTTTACTGTTCATGCTGCCGTCTCGACTCTTCCTGTTGACAGCTTCCAAGCTGTCCCCCCTTCTTTCCTTTCTGCCCTCCTGTAGCACTTTTGCACTGAGGGTCTGATTCAGGAGCAAACAACCCATCTTAGCTCCCTGCCTCCCGTGCAGCTGGCCCAGGAGCCACTGGGGAATGGGGTGGCTCAGAAGCAGGAGTGGATCCTGAAACCCCAGACGTGTAATAATACCAGTACAGGTTATGCTGCCCATCCCCAGCACTGCCAGAGGGGAGAGAGGATGGGTGCTGGTGCATATGGCTCACATGTGACAAGAGCCTGCCTTTCCTGAAAGCCCTCCAACATCTGGTTTCTCCTCCCAGCCCTTGGGATGGAAAGCAGAAGAAAAATCACACCTTTTAACACAGTCTGAACATCGCCTCCATGAAAGCCTGTGTGATTTATTGCGGGTGCTGGAGCTCATTCCAGCTTCAGGAGATGCTGGAGAGCAGCTCTTGCAGAGATGGGCTGGAGGCTCAAGCCAGTCACAGCTCGGGGCTAATCTCCTATCTGTAGGAGATTAAAGTGCCTAAATTCAGAGGGCAAAAACAAAAAGGTCACAGAAGATAGAAAGGACTTCTCCCTGTCCCTTGGTATGCCAGCCCTGGGAGTCAGCAAGGTGGTGCCACCTCAGCCAGTGCCATCCTCATGCCAGGAGAGGGCTCAGAGGTTTTCAGCATTTTGCTCTTCTGCGCCAGGGACCAGCAAGGGATATCCCCAAGGGTAGCAGGCATGGGCAGATAGTTTTTGAGAGGATTTAGAGAGCCTGATCATGTCCAGGCATGGTGGGGAGTCACACAGGGAGCTGAGGAATGAGTCACCAGCGAAGCTCAGGTAGCAGAAACTTTGCAATGCATGAATCCCCCCCAGCCCTGCATGTGAAGATGTCCACCACAGGCAAAGGGAAAAATTGGTATGGACCATTCCTGAGACTCTATAGCCCAAACACATGTAAGTGAGCTTGGAGGAGAAGGAGTGCTCCAGGGAAGGGAGAAGCAAGGAGGACTCCAGGCTGCAGCACCCATCCACAGCCACTGCCTTGCAGTGAGATTCCCTTCCCAGTACCAGGAGTCAGCAATGCCCTTCAGGTCAGGGGCCAAGGGAAGGGCAGCCTGCAGAATCTCCCAAAATGATGGGAGAGAAGAGGCCCATGGCACTCCTGGGTTGCCGGGGCATTTCATGGTGCCAGCCAACGGCACAGCATCGGCTGCGCTCCGGACAAAAGGTTGGCTGGGTTGATGGGCAGCATGGGTAGATGCTTTTATTTAAATCTCTCTCTTTGTCCCATTGAGATGAGCAAACAAACCCTCTGCTCATCCTTCTAAAGGTCATCAGAGGCGTTTCTGCTTTTGTTTTGAAAGCTGGATTGATGCCGGGGTGCAGATCCCTCGCAAGAGGGATGGGGGGGGATGCCAGGGAAATACAGGAAGGAAAACAAAAAATTGAAAGCAATTAATACCACACCTTTACACCACTAAACAAGCAGGGGGGGGCGAGTCAGCAGCCCCCCCAGCCGTGCCTGCTGTCCCCAGGCAGAGTCCCTGTACCCCGCGCTGATGAAATGGAAAGTTGACCATAAATCAATGTCGGCGCTGCGTTAGCTATGCATCAGCGGCTCGGCGCCGAGATGCACCAAAACAAAGCGCCGGCTGCTCCGTGTTCCCACACTGCCCCCTAATGCAGACAGACCTCGGGAGCTGGGGAGGACGGGGGCTCCAGAGCCCCGGGGGCTCCCCCCACCCACATCCCCTGCCCTCTCCACCTCTCCTCCCCTCGTCCTGGAGACCTTCCCCTTGGGGTGAGGCTGCCCGTGGGGTGAGGATGGTGAAGGCAGGGACAATAGGAAGGGGTCCATGTTGTCCTGCTCCCTCCTTGGATGCCACCATTTTCCCCCTGATGTCTCAGTGGGATTGCCCACTGCTCGGCCTCCAGTCAGCCAGTTCTGGTGAGGCAGCACGAGAGCCATAAAACCAGGCTGCTGTTCCCAAAATCCCGGGGTAGAACTTGGTACCAGCCTGCACCAGGCAGGGTTTGAAGGAAGGTAGCCCACGAGCTGGAGGAAAGGAAAAAGCAAGCATCAGAGAAAGTTTTTTTCTGGAAGTTTAGTAGGATGCCCGAGGCTTTTGTACCGAGCGTCTGGAGCATATGGTGGGATTTGCAGTCAGCTTTCTCTCGGGTGCTCCAGCCAGATGGAGGTGACTGTTCTTGGCTCTGGCTGACACGGGTTTGTTTCCTGAAGAGCTTGTGTTAAACATATTCCTTAAAACCAGGCTTCTGCAGTTGGGAGCCCCAGCTGCAGGCGAGGCAGAGCTCCTGCCCACGACTGCCTTTCACTGTCTGCGGGAGGAACTTGGCCCGCCTCGCCTTGCCTTGCTGCCTTGCCTTGCCTTGCCTAACCTCGCCTTGCTTTGCCTTGCCTTGCTTTGCCTTGCCTTGCCTTGTCTAACCTCTCCTGGCCTCCCTTTGCCCCGTCTCGGGAAGGTCCTCACCCAGCAGCACATGCTGGATGTCAGCTGGGGTCTTTCTCTTTGAAGGCAACTGGAGCATCTCTCCTAAAGGCTCCTTCAGAGATAGCTCTTTTTTTCCTTGTCAACTTGCAAAACATCTCTCTCCTTCAGTAGAAATGAATCTCCTCTCCAGTAAACCCAGGCATGGCTTTAATTAATATCCATCTAATTTATTTTAGTGTTTTCTAACGTCAAAACTGGCAGGCAGGGGCAGGTGTTTTAAACGCAAGATGCCTCCCTCTTGCTAACTCAAAACCATCGGTGTCTCGTGGCAGTGATGCTTTGCCTTCTCATACCATCCTGCCTTGTTCTGCCACCCCCAGAGGTGCTTGAAAATGTTTTTAAATAGCAAAACTCCCCCATTAGCTGAAAGTATGTAGCCCATAAAACATGATCCATTTGTGGTGAATTACGCTGGGAACATAAATTGACACACACACAGAGCTATGATCGCTCCTGCCATTTTCCATCTTTAATATTTTACAAGAAGTTTGAGGAGTCGAGCTCATGAAAGACAGAGTGGAAATAACCTGATCTCCTGGAAACTCCCTGTAGGAAGCAGCTGTGGCAGCAAACTTCGGCTGTCCGGCGGGCCAGGTTGGGCTTTTAAAGTCCCTGGAGTGTAGAGGGGAGAAAGAAATGAAGCAGAGTGGAGGCTGGGGCACTGACAGCTGTTGGAAACAGTTTCCTCTTACACCGTTTTAGCTGTAGGGATTCTTTTTTGGGGTTTTTTGAGGCACTTACAGGAAGATGAAGAATAACCCCACACAAAGAGTGTCCAGTTTTGGGGGAAAAAGGAAAAACATGAGAGATGATGGGGTTTCTGTGTCTGGGGAGAGTGCTGGTCTGGAGATGAGAGTGAAGCAACTGCAGAGCAGGTCCTGGTCCCCCAGCATGGCATGTCAGAAAGAGCTGTGCCTCAGGGATGCGGCTCCAGGGCTGGATGGAGGGATGTGGAGGAAGCAGGACAGCATGTGTTCAGCCTCCTCCTTTAACAGGAGTAGTTAATAGTTGCTAAACACACGTTTTTTTAAGAAAAAAGGGATGTTCTGTTGGTTGGAGCCCACATGTCGTCTCTGCAAAACACTTGTCTCCACTGCCGTGATCCACAGGGATCATCTGCTGCTCCCTCTGCAGCGAGGCAATCCCGTGCAAAAAGCCAACCACTCCAGCAGGCGTTCCCAGCCCAACACGGTCCCAGCCCTGAAACATCTGCAAGTATTTATGGAGATAACAGTATCCAGAGGAATTGCCTTCCTGACAGAGCGGGGCAGCCCTGCCGAGGGGGCTGCAAACATTTTGGATGCTGCCGCACAGAAAAAGCAAGAAAAGAAGGAGAAATAAAAAAGCAGCTTTCAGCTCCTCCCTGCCTGCCAAAACGTTTGCACAAACTGGGCGTCACCTTATGCAGAAGGGTCCTCTGGGAGCGGTACCTGTTGGGATAATGGAAGGGCAGGGATGCTGCAGCGCTGAGCCTGGAGCGTCCCGGGAGCAGCCTTGGTGTCGGGGCAGGAGCTCGCTCCAGAGGATGCACTCAGCAGCACAAACAACAATTCTCTCTGGGTCCAGATGCCACAGGGGATTTTTCTTTGGTGGAAATGCTGCCGTGTCCCACAGATGCTTTTTCTCCAATAGTCAGACAGTGTTTGCTCTCCAGCTCGAAATGCAGAGCCCAAGCATCACCTTCAGGCCCAGCCAGGGTGCCTTCAGGTGGCCAGTGTGTTTGGTACCTGTTCACCCCACACCCTCACCTGCTGTGGGATACAGGGGGAAGGACATCAGTACCTGGACAGCAATGCCCCCCTCCTGCAGCACAAGGCAGGCATCGTGGAGGACACTGGCTCTTCCATTGATGGGGCATGAGGTTTGGCCTCTGCCAGCCCTGGTTTTTACCTTCCCGTTGGTTTCACCACTGATTCACCTCTTCTGATCTTCCCTATCCCAAATCCTGCAGCTGAGATGTGTAGGAAGGGCTTTGGGGGTGGCCAGACCTTACTGGGGGATGGTGGGAGGTGTCTGCTGCCCCTGCTGCACTTTGCATTCACAGACAGAGTTAGCAACTCAGAAGCAAAAATAAGTCAACTTCCATGCCTGGAGAGGACTTCTGCTAAAGGAGGTTGATGCTGCAGTTGGACCTCAGAGGTTTGTCTTCTCCTCTCTGGTGGGACATGGATGGAGAAGGCAGTGGGGAGGGTTGTCTTGAGGTGCTGTGACCTCATCCAGATGAGGATGGCCAAGAACTAAGGGCAGGGGCTGGTTCCTTTTGGCACCTGGAAAATAAATGGTGGTGTAAGTGGTGGGATTTCAGCGTCTGGAGCAGAGAAGCTGGCAGGAGGCTGTTGGTTTAAATCTGCTTGGCTCCATCTCGCCACTGAACCATTCAAATGAAAAAAAAAAAATTAAAAAAAAAAAGAAGAAGAAAAAACCCACCCTCTTACTTTATTTACATTGCACTCAAGTTTCCGCTGTACAAAAGATTTGCAGGTGCAAATATGTCCTGCCTTCATTAACTTCCCCTCCCTTTTTAATTTATGTGATTTCAATTTTCCTTCCCTGTACTGTTAATTAGGGGACCCTCTAATCAGTACCATTATCACAGTGGTATTCATGTTTAGGAAAGCTGCTAAACAAATGCTTGCAAAATTGCTAAATGGCTAATTAATGTCTGTTAATTAAGAAAATTGCTCATGGTAACAAACCATGCCATTGCTGGCAGCAGCTAGAAGGCGAACACTTGTTGAAATTAGTAACGAGGCAGGTAGAGAACATCTGCTCCGGCGCCGGTCCTGGAGCCTGCCGTCGCTTCCCATCACCTACTGACAGAGCTCCTGTGCTTTCTCTACCAATTACACCTCCTCTGA
Organism: Fringilla coelebs; assembly: GCF_963513975.1. Classification (NCBI taxonomy): domain Eukaryota; kingdom Metazoa; phylum Chordata; class Aves; order Passeriformes; family Fringillidae; genus Fringilla; species Fringilla coelebs. The sequence continues at coordinate 4,919,472 of NC_140067.1, forward strand.
CTCAAAAAATACTTTTTTTTTTCTTTTTTTTCTTTTTTTCCCCTTTTTCCTCACGTTAACACGCACCGGTATATTTCTCGCACTGAGCTCGCGGTTTTTCCAAGCGTATTTTCATTTTGTGCTTTTAAGGGAAATTTGGATTAAAAAAAAAAAAAAAAAAAAATTAAAGTGGGCGTTCAAGCCCAAAATGTCAGCGACTGCTGCATTGCAGTCTTAAACCTGCACCAACTAATCTCTCCCTTTTTCCCCTAGACATCCTTTCTTTGCTCGCAAGCCATTTTACTGGCATCCTTAGGGAATGCACCTCGAGGAAGGATGTTGCATCCCTTCAGTGTGGCGGTGCAGCCCCGCTTGTGCCGGCCAAGCTGCCCAGGCGTGAGCTGGGACGTGCTCCTCGTCCTCCCTGCTCGCTCCAGCACCTCCAGTGAACCATGGTCAAAGCACAAACCTGGAGGTTTGGAAACCTGGAGGTTTCCAGCCTTTGGGATGAGAGAGGAAAAAAATTATTTTTGTTTTTAAAATTTTTTTCTAGTTTTTTTTAAGATTTTTTTTTTAGATTTTCTTTTTTTTTCTTTTTTTTTTTTTTTTTTTTTTGTTTGGGGGTAGTTTTTCTATTTCCCTCAACCTCTCTGGTCCTCTCCTGCATATTTTTTATCCCTTGTTGCACGCCCCTGAAAAGTGTTTCCCTGTGTGTTTATCATTGCAGACTTGGTTGAACCACTGGACCGTTTACTCTCAATGTGGCCACTGTATTTTGACAGATGTTCTGATTTTGAATATATATTTTTTTCGCATATATCATTACTCATTGTTCAGCTGCAAATGAATAGAAACTCAATTTAAAAAAAAAGGAAAAAAAATTTATTTAAAACCGGGAGAACTGACTCCCCGACTGAACAGGTCCACCTGTGAATCCTTTTTTTAGCTCTTTCTGCGCTTTCATGTGCTAATCCATAACCTCCTTCTACTGTCTGACCTCACAGGGACCGCCTGGGTCACAGCCCTCGCCACACGCACAGCCTCCACCCCACAATCCTAACAGCATGATGGGACCCCACAGTCAGGTAAAGACACTAGTGATGGGTAGGGCTGTGAACCGGGACGTGCGCTCGATTTACTTCTTTTTTCCCCCTCTGTAAGCATGCTGGGCAGCGGGTACCCGCTCCCCGGGGAGCATCCCCCCGGGCACCCCAGCTCCAAAGCAAAATGTTGGTTTTTTTCCCTTTTTTTTTCCCTTTTTTTTCTTTTTTCTTTCTCTCTTTTTTTCTTTTTTTCTGGTGTTTTTTTGGATATGCAGTTGTCAATGGACTGAGAAGTCAATCGTGGGTATCAGACTGTTTTACCTTCCCAAGGTAGCCTGAGAAATTTAACTTGATGTGGATTTTTAAGCTTCTGTTAGTAGCAGCAGTTGTAAAAAGAAGTAACGTTAAGCCTTTCTTCTTTTTTTTTGTTTTTTCAGTACTTAGCACTGGGGTTTTTTTGTGTGTGCGTGTCTGTATGTGCTTATTTGCCACTTATTTTTTAATATATCTCTATATATTTAAACTTGAACATTATCTAACACTCAGGGTTTCCCATGCACTAATTTTAACAGCCTCACCTAGTATTGCCGATGTCCAACACGCTCTCAAACAATAAACCTACAGAGAAAATGTTTAAAAAACGGACTCCAGACACCTTTCTCTTTTTTTTGTTTTTTTCCCTTTTGAAACGTCACTTTTTTTAAAAGGATGTCTCCAGAAAAAAAACAAAAACAGAAAAATAAAAAAAAAACAAGTCAAAAAAACCGAAAGCAGTGTGTACAGGCTAACCAGCGTGCGTGGGGAGCGTGCTGCCTCCCCAGGGCTCAGCCCTGACCCCCTTTTGTGTCCCCGCAGCCGTTCATGTCGCCGCGCTACGCCGGAGGTCCCCGGCCCCCCATCAGGATGGGCAACCAGGTACTGCGCTCCCGGGATCCTGCATTTCCTAGGGGTAGCTGTTCTTTGGGAAGGGGGAGGATGAGGAGGGCCAGGTGTCCTGCAGATGCTCCTCGGGTTTGGGTGGCAAGCATCACCTCCTTGGTCACCCTTTTTTTTCCTAGTGCCGGATCATCGGGCATCACTTAATGATGATGGTTTAATTTGATGTTGATTCAGGCCTGTCCAGGGTGGAAACAGCAGTGGGGAATGTGCAGCTTTCCAGCCATGGTGTTCCCAGCAGGGCTGTGCCATGCTGCATGCTCGCTGCCCGGCTGGATTTTCCCTGCAATCGCAGAAAATTAAAGTGATGGAGATAATCCTGCTGCTGGGTTGACTGAGTGTTTAGATCAGCAGCGGGGTCAAGCGGGGCAGGTCACTGCTGAATTTTTTGGGTTGGGTTTATCCTCTTATCCCAGCTTATACAAGGGCAGTTTGTTTCTGGCCTTGTGGCTGGAGGCTTCCACCCCAGGCCCTGCCTGGACGCATGCACGGCCTTTGGTTAAGGAATTCATCTCCATGCAGCTCCATAGAGTAATGACCAAATTTGTCACTAAAGGGAAATTAAAGGAAACCTGTAATTCTTTTGAGCAGCAAAGGTGTCTGTTCAAAAGTTATCTTGTTTTCTTTTTTGGCTATCAGCATGATTCTTCTGTAGGTCTAATTAGCAGAAAGAGCAGGATAGTCAGGAAGTAGGAGGTACCAGCTTGCTCTGGGTTTGTGCTTGCTGGATTTGAGACTTGAATCTTTGGAATTTGCTAACTGATGCTGAGATGTAGCTGAGAAAAACCCAGAAGGGGCTAATGGAGGACCCCCATGGCTGGAAGAGTCTTCCACCCAGGGCACTGATGGATGATCTAATGAGGTATTAATTCACTGCACCTCCTCATGGGTCAGTTTTAACAGGACCCTCTCCTGCAGTGGTTCTTGGCTCATCCCAGGCTCTGCTGCAGGTGAGCACAGTGAGCTGGGAAGGCAGGAGAGGCAGGGGGGACTGGTTTGAGGAGGCTGTTCCCACAGCAGGATCAAGCATCCAGGAGTGGCTAAAGTTAATTAGAAATATTTCATTTTTTCCCCCAAACACCACATAAAAACCACATGTTTGTACCTAGGCAGAGCTCAGCGAGGTTATGGTCACATCCTGAGGGACAAGAGGAATAAATAGGCAGGCAGGAAGGTCAGGCAGCAGAAGTGTAAATATCCACCCTTGCAACCCTCTCAGTTTATCTTCCTCCTGCTGCCACTTCCAGCCTGCAAAAAACTTGGGATTGGGCTGATTCTGCCTCAGCACAGCCGTGTGCACCCAGGGCCTGTGCTGTGCTCCAGCATGGGCATCCTCAGTGTTGGCATCCAGCATAGCAAAGCTGTTTACTCTTTGCTTCCCTCAGGCAGTCAATATCTGCATTTTTCTTCCCCTTTATCTGTTTGGAGTAGCCTTTGAAGCTTAAATAGCAGTATTGCCTGAGTGGGATGTGAGTTTGGGGAGGGGGCCTTGCTCTGCGGCACATGGAGCATCTCCCTGCCACAGCCAGTGAATCACTGCCTGGTTTGGCCCTGGTGCAGTGTGTCATGTGCTGGTCACCTTTCCCTGCTGGATCTGACACCACTGCCCTGTTCAGCCCGGGTTTTCCCTTGCTTTCCTAAAATACAACAGCATTTGGCATGAGGGGAGGAGGAAATGCCTTGTTTGGGGTTTAGAGAGGGTTTGCAGAAGGATGAGGGAGGCAAAGCCCCGAAGGCTGTAGCAGTGGGACGTGGGGTGCAGGGGGAGGTGGGATGCAGCAGGATGCAGAGAGATGCAGGATTTATTTTTTTAATCTTGCTCCCTTGCTTTGACAGCCCCCGGGTGCTGTTCCCGGTACACAGCCATTGCTGCCCAATTCGATGGATCCCACGCGACAGCAAGGTAAACCCAGCAGAGGAGAGTCGAGTGCTGATTCATTCTTAATTAGCTGTTAATTGGGGGCCCAGAGTGGCTGTGGTGCCGTGTAACACCCCTGCTTTCCTCCCAACAGGGCACCCCAACATGGGCGGCCCCATGCAAAGGATGAATCCTCCGCGAGGGATGGGCCCCATGGGTCCCGGTCCGCAGGTAAGCCCGGGGCCAGAGCTCATCCTACAAACCATGGGAACAACCTCCTGGGGCTCTGAGGGCTGGGAGTTCCCCCCCACACCCTGTCCCCCCATTAGTGTTAATGTGTTTTACATTAGTCTTGCATCTGGAAATCCCTCCTTTTAACAGGAGTGAGGTCTTCAGAGCTCATTAAGGGTATTAGAGCGTCCCTCCTGCCCTTCTGTCAGAGGGGATGGCACTTAGCTCCATGCCGGAGCAGCCTTTGAGTGCATTACACTGCCTGCCTGGGAAACAGCTACAACCCTAACTGCAGGAAAGGGGAGGGAGGCTTGCATTTGAAATTAATAAATAAAAAGAAATGGCAAAGATCCCTTTAGCAAAGGGAATAAGGCTTTCCCCTGTGAGGTTCCCCTCCACCTGCCCTTCCTGCTGCCTGCCTGAGCTCTCTGTTTCAGGAAAGGGGAGTAAACTTGAAATTAAGCAGATCTGGGTTAATATATGCTGTCGTTTCGTTGATTCACTTTATGGAGTGGCTTGTTGTTGACTCGCTCCTGTTTGTTCCTTCCACGAGACTTCAAAACCAGATTACCATATTTTGGTTGGAGGTTTATCCTCTCTGCATCGTCGCCTACGTGGAGTTTGTAGCGCGAGGATCAGAGTCTGTCAGGAGACGAGCGGGTGCGCTGGAGTTTTGTTTTGTTTTTCCCCTGGAGACTGTTGAGATAAGTGAATGTTGTGTAAAGAGGGAGTTGTGTCATGTCTTTAGCACCAACCTGAGGATGCTGCTCAGGGGTGCTCAGCCACGTCCACGGGCACCCGGCTCCATCCTAGGGCAGGGGACAAAAAAACCCGCGCGAGCATCGTTTCACAGGCGAGCCCTCCCATAGCACTGCTGCTGTGCTCGAAATCCTCCTTTCCTGGAGGATTACACCCAAAAGGAGAAAAAAACCCAAAAAACAAAGGCATTTGCAAGCGTGGCCTGCGCCAAGGCGAGCGGCGGCGGCTTGCCCGGGGGAGGCTGCTTCCCACTTCCAGAGCTCGCCGCGAAACTTGGAAGCGTTGAGCGCGCGCTGAGCGCCGCGTGGGATGGCGGCGGCTCCGGGAGCCGGCAGGAGTTGTGAAATGTTCAGAGCTTTATTTTTGACTCCACCGTTCCCTGTGTATGTACATTAGGGAGAGGTTTTTTAAGAGGCAGCCTTTCCCTGGAGAAGCGCCGGGCTTCCCAATCTGGCACTCGCAGGCGCTGCCTGCCCGCAGCCATCCAGGAATCGGCGCCTGCGCAGGCAGCCACCAAAAATACCGACCCAGACCCAGCAGCCCCTCACACCTTGTGTGCCCTGGGCTTGTTTTCCTTTAAGCTTTGCGTTGGGACCTTCCTAAATACTTCTCAAACGATTCCAGAGGGCTTCAGAACATCCAGCCAGGACATCCTGGAGTCCTGACAGCAGCTCCTTATTACACAGCAGTGATGAATCATCCCTTTCAGCTGATTGCCGCTGCCTTTTTTCCTTTAAGAGTCCCATTTGTAGCTCTGCAGAAGCCAGGACAGGGTTTGCCAGCACCAATATGAAGAGGGTTTGTAGCTCTCTGGGTTTTGGTGGTGCCTTGCCCAGGTCGCTCGGCACAGCTGCGTTCCCTCCTCACCCTCCCTGAGCATCTTTCAGCTGGCTTTGTTTTCCAGCCTTTCAGCTCCAATTAAAAACGCTGAGCCCTTTTTTTTTTTTTTTTTTTTTTTTAACAAGGGGCTTGATGCTGCTATTCAGTGTAAATGGCTGAAATTTCTATCAATTAAGAACTTGCTGGTAATTTGTTTGGGGAAATCCCTTTTCTGCCTCTTCAAAACAAACTTTGGTGATGCCCTCAGCAGTGCACCATGCACTGGCGCATCCATAAATCCAGGTAAAAATTGACAATAGTTAAGTATTGGACTTAAAATCCAGTTTGGAGCACTCCAAGGGGCTGTGGTGTAGGAACTGGCCACCCATCCCTCCTCCTGCTGTAGCAGTTTTTTCTTCAAATGGCAGAAACACAGTCCAAAAAGATGCATTACAGAAGAGAGGGAGGTGGGAGGGGAAGAGTGGCAACGCGACCTAAATCTGGCTGCACGTCGCCTGGAGGGCACACGGAGCAAAGCACAGACCAAATGGAGCGCAGCATTCGGGGGATTCCTCTTCCTCCACTGCCTTGGGCTTGGCTTTGTACTAGAGCTGGTTTTAGGAGATGAGGGATGCAGATCTGAGGCTCCCAGTCCCAGCTGGAGGCTAAGCCAGGGAGGAATAAGGCAGGAGAGGGGGCCCAGGGGGCTGCCTGCCCTCGCCCGCTCCCCGCGGCTGCAGATCCGCTCCGGGGGATGGAGCAGAGAGCTGGGGAGCAGCAGAAAAACAAGCCTGGCTTGGTGTTCCCTACTCCAGCAGTCATCCAGGGAGCAAGGAGTGCTCCATCTCGGGGGGAGCTCATGCAGCTTTTCCTCGTCTTTACAGTGCAGCAGGAACCTTCCGAGTGGTGCCTTTTCTCCTCATTCTGCCCCTGTTTTCTCCTGCACAAAGGGAAAAATCCAAAAGGCTGTTGCTGGCGCTGGGGGCTGTGCACAGAGCTGGGAGGGGGATGTTTTCCCTCCACAGAGAGCAGGGAGAGGGAACTTTGGGGCTCAGCCTGGCTCCCATCCATATTCAGCTGCCTGGGGTTCTTTTATAAACACAATTGCCTCTTATGTTCATCGTCATTAATTTTTTTTTTAAAGCTCATTTTTGCACACAGACCCGCTTGTATTTTTGTTTGTTTGTTGGCTTTTTCCCCCCTTGCTCTTGTCTCTCTGGTGTCCCTGCCCGTTACGGTAGACTGACCCTTGGCTATCGTTGCAGAACTACGGCAGCGGCATGAGACCTCCACCCAACTCCCTAGGTCCTGGCATGCCTGGAATTAACATGTAAGGCAATCCCCACTCTGGGAGGTTTCCCCACTGGCTCGGGACTGCCTGCAGAAAAACACAACTTATTCTTTCCCCTGTTTGATTTTGTCCCCAGGGGGCCGGGCGCCGGTAGACCGTGGCCGAACCCCAGCAGTGCTAACTCAGTGAGTATCTTGGGCTGCTTGGGAAGGGTCCTGCAAATGGGATCATTCCCCATTAGCTGAGCCCTGCTAATGAGAGGAGGTTCCCCAGCCTCTTGCTTAAGCTGCTGGGACTCCCAGCCCGTGGCTGAACCTGTCCCTCTTGTTCCTACAGATCCCATACTCTTCTTCATCGCCTGGTACATACGTGGTGAGTCCTCCTGCCCCTGCTGTCTGTCCTTCCGTCAGGAGTTCGTGTGGTTTGGGGGGAGTCAGTGCCATGGGAGGTGGCACTGGGCTGGGTTTGGGGGTTGGGATTTGGGGGAGGTGTTAGAAAGCAGGGAGAGGTGGGCACTGCTCATGTTTGCACGTCTGACACCGGCTTTGTTTCCACAGGGTCCGCCCGGCGGCGGTGGCCCTCCAGGGACACCCATCATGCCCAGTCCTGCAGGTACGAGCCCTCTGAGACCCCTCTCTCTCCAGGGCCATCCCTGCCCTGTTGGAAATAACCAATTTTTGTGTCTTTTGGCTTTCTGGGAAGTGAGTAGCATGGGCTTCTTGACTTTGGGATCGCATTTGGGGATGTTCCTACATCCCCCTGTGGATTGGGAAGCTGGGGGGGCTCAGGAAGGTGAGGAATTATCTCCCCACCCTTCCCAGCCAGGAGTTGAATTATTTTTCACAGTTGAATTTCTGTGATTAAAAACTTTGTGGATCTTCATTAAATACAAATTAACCAGAAAATGGTGGTAGTTAGAGGGAATTTTGGGTGATAAAATACAAAAGAATGAGTTCAAGTGGCATGAGTTTGTTTTAATTAAGAAATGAATTAATCACCCGACTTACTGGGCTTCACTGTTCCACAGATTCAACAAATTCAAGTGACAACATCTACACAATGATTAATCCAGTACCGCCCGCAGGCAGTCGATCGAATGTAAGTCTGCTTTCTAATAATTTACATATCAGATACCATAACAAATCATAATTAACTTCATCAGTTGAGAGTAAAGCAGTTTAATTGATTTCAGCCATTTGTTACAAAACAGGAATAAAACAAACCATCAAAAAGTGATTAACTCTTGGGCGACTTTGTTAATTTTTTATGCTTATTAAGAGAGCAGCAGTCCTGCTGCTCCGGCCAAGGTGCTGGGTTTTGTGGGATATGGGCAACCTTAAATCCTGTGGAATGATGGTTGGAATGCTGTGCTGCAGCTCTGGGTTGGCTATTCAGCCAAATTTTATAGGTGAACCCAGAGGACCATGAGCCCCACAGCCCCAGGGGGTGATACAGCCCCCCATCTGGTGCCAGGGAATGTTTAGATTGGATATTCAGAAACTTTTTTTCATCAAAGGGGTTGCCAAGCATTGGAATGTGCTGCCCAGGGCAGTGGTGGAGTCACATTCCTGGAAGTGTCCAAGAGATGTGTGGCTCTGGCACTTCAGGGTATGGTTTAGTAGGGGTGCTGAGTTGACTGTTGGACTTGGTGATCTCAAAGGACTTTTGCAGCCTCAACAGTTCAGTGATTCTGCCATACCTCCCTTGGGGTTGTTTTGGTCTGATTTTGGGTTTGTCACCTTTTTCTTGCGCAGTTCCCGATGGGCCCCGGCTCTGACGGCCCCATGGGCGGCATGGGCGGGATGGAGCCCCATCACATGAACGGATCATTAGGTGAGCCTTGACCTCCTCCATCCCCTGGGGACACTGGCAGAGCATCCCAGTGCATGTTCCCATCCTGGGCTCAGCCCCCAGCTGGCACCAGTGCTCAAAGCAGAGCCTTTGGGTGGAAGTCAGGGGGCTGTGGGGGGCACAGGGCCATAGCTGCAGGCTCAGTAAGGCTCTTCTCCTTTCTCTCCCCTCTCTGCAGGGTCAGGAGACATAGATGGACTTCCAAAAGTAAGTGGGGCTGGTTGCAGGGCGGGTGTGTGGGTTCTGCCCTTCCCTCAGCACTGGGGTGCTGCTGTGACCCTGATGGATGGGGACACAGGGAGTGTGACTGGGGTGGGCAGGGCTGTGTCCTGCCCCTGTGGCATTTCAGGGGGCTGTGGGGACCTGCTCACCACCTCCCCTCCATCTCCCACAGAATTCTCCAAACAACATAAGTGGCATTAGCAATCCCCCGGGCACTCCAAGAGACGACGGGGAGCTGGGAGGCAACTTTCTCCATTCCTTCCAAAATGACAATGTGAGTGAGTGAATGAGTGCCTGCCTGGGGATGGGGGGACACTCCCCAAGGTGTCCCAGCACTGGGATGGGTGGGCTTGGCACGGTGGGGACCTTTTGGACTTGGGTTGTGCCGTGTGGGAGCTGCTGCAGGACAGAAAAGCGGGCAGGAGGAAGTAAGGCAGTGGGTGGAAGCTTGGGGTCTGTGGTGGGATGGGTGCACAGGTGGAGAGGAGGTGGTGCAGAGGTGGCTGTGCTGACCTGGCCGATTGGAGGCTCCGTGGGTGGCTGCAGACATCCCTCCTGTTCTCCCTCCATTAGCAGCACATACACATGTGCATGTTAATTATTTGTTTCAAATTGCATCTCGCCCCATACTGTTCTGCTGATTTTCTTCCCGGAAAAGCAAGTTACAGCGCAGATTAGGCCCTGGTAAATTGGAGTCTCCAGCATATCCTCTCTTCCTGGTTTATTAGATCCAATTAGGTTGCTGTGTAGTTGTCATCAGCCTCCTTTTGCATCCCTCTCTTCGATGTCCGGGGCTGTGACCCGCCTGGTTTCTCACCGTGGCTCTGTCTCTCTTGCAGTATTCCCCCAGCATGACGATGAGTGTGTGATTTCCCTCCCCCTCCTCCTCTCCAGGATCAAGAGAGTCAGCTGCCGTTCGGAGGATCTCAACGAATTATGCAAGAAGAAGAAGAAGAAGCTAGGTGTATGGGCAGGGACACGCGTGGCGGGGGCCAAAACCCCAGGTTTAGTTTCATGCAATAAAAAGGCTGAACTTTTTATTCCATAAAACATGAAGGACAAAACTTAAAATATTTCAAGACATGACAAGACCCTTCTTTGTGCAGAAGGGTTTATATATGTACATGACACTTCTTTTTGGAAACAAACGGAAGCCTCTAGCACCCAACTCCGATCTCTTTGCTTTGTTCTTTTAAATAAAGACAGAAACCGAACCTGTTGTATGTTTGTGCCGTGCGACACCAGGAAGCTAGTCTAGATATGAAATCATGTTGTCTCTGTTGTAGTCATTTTTTTAAATAAACTGGACAGTTTACAATGGTGGTTTTCGTTCAGAAGGCCTGTTTTTCTTTTTTTTTCCTTTTTTTTTTTTTTTTTTTGGTTTTGGGGTTTTTTTTCCCGTGTATTTTTTGGGGTTTTGTTTTTTTTTTTTTGTTCGTTTGCAGCACAACGCTTCCTCCTCCAGTTAACAAGATCTGCTTTGGGGAAGAGACTCCAGCACCTCGTTATAAACTTGTTTAACGCAGGTGACCCCTTCTAGGATCACATCCTCGAATGAATCGTGATCTTGCTCTCTGTGACTGTGGCATGCACTGTGTTAGTCTTTACCCCTCCTCTGAGTACAAGAAGAAATCTCTTGTCCCTCCCTTCCCCAGAATCCTTCAGCTGGTTCACTGCAAAAATAGATTTTTTTTTTTAATAACTTTTTTTTTAATCCACCAGAAAAAAAAAAAAAAAAAAGGTTAATCTGACCTGAGACTTTGAAACTGTGATCTCCAGCTAACTTTGGGATTTTCTGGGGTTTTTATTTGCTTTGGGGGTATTTTGCGGGGGGGGTTTCTTTTCTTTAGAGATGTGCTCTTGTCAGGATATCACTTATCTATGATTTGGAACTGGATGGAGATATTTTTTAAGGAATTCTTGTTGTTAAAATGTAACCTTGCTATTCTGTAGGCTCGCTCTGTAATAAGAAAATAAAAATTAATGGCAAGCATCGAAGGCCCTTCCTTCTGGTGGGAGAGGAAGGGACGAGCCAAGGCGGCGGGTTGGGATCTCTGTACATGACACTACCCTGTAGTTTGGTCTTGGTTTTTCTCCAGCTCCCATTTCTGCTCCATGTATATCATATTCTGTAAAATATTCTCTCCCTTGGATTTGACCTTTGTGCGGATTATTGAAAGCATTGTATCTTGTTTCAGTGTTTTTTCTTACCTTGTAGTCTGGTTCGAAAATTACCGAGAGGGGAAAAAAAAAAATAATTATTATACATTGTAGTTTGTGTACGATATTTGTTGATAATGTTTTATTAAAGGGATGTCTTTTTTCCGCACCCCTTCATTGAAATGTTTTTGGGGCTTGTTTTTATTATTCTGACCGCAAGACATGAGATGACAAAACAACTTTTTTTTTTTTCTAGTGTGTAATACGAATAACATTTTTTTTTAATGTTTGCCTTCTTTTTCCTAGGCATTTTCATTCTGCTTTACCTGTAGAAAGTCAGGAGGGAGGGAGGGGTGGGTGGGATGGGGGGGTCTGAGGGTGTCAGTCTCATAGTTACAGTCAGGTTAATATTTTCCAGTTAATGCAGATTTGTTGCATTGCATACCCAGGGACTCCCCAAGGGGTCAGATTTTTACCTTTTCCACTTTACATCTTGTTCAGGTGTGGGGGGAGTTTTCCTTTTTTTTAAAATTTTTTTTAGTTTTTTTGTTCTGATGTGAGGAAATGAAAGGACCGGTTTTAATGTATTTTAAAATGAATAGCTAAATTATTGTCTTCATTGGTATGGGATGGTTTTTTGAATGAAACGGTTCCCCCTCCTTCTCCCCCCTCCCCCTGCTGTAATAAATATCAACATAAACATTTGATTTCAGTGCTCTGCAGTTTGTTCCTGGTGTTTGCTGCCAGACGCAGGGTGGGAGTTGGGTATTTTTTTCTGATCTTTATCAAGAGGCAAACCCCAGATTTGGAGTGCAGGAGCAGAGGTGATGCAGAGCTGAGGTGGCATTTTAGGAGGGCTGGCTGAGCTTGGGAATTCAAAATCCCAAAGAGATTCAGGATGCAGTTCAGGACCTGGGTGAGGTTTGGTGATGCCTGTTTGTTTGTTGGATTTTTTGGGTTTTTTTGAAAATTTAGCCTAGAAAATGGTCAGTGTTGTCTGCACTGAGCTGAGGATGCTCTGGCTGGATGCTCGCCCTCCCCACACCCAGCCCATCAGGCTGCAGGCAGAAAGGGGTGTTTAGGGGCTAAAAAGGGGATTTTGGTACACTGTTCCCCAGGCTTTGCTCGTTAGAGGCTGGAGGAGTTGGGATACCAGCGTGGTGATGGCTGCTCTGCCCTGCAGCAGCTCCCTGGGCCGGGAGCTGGGTGCTGCTCCTTCCCTTTGCCAGAGTCCTGCACTGCTGGGAGGTAAGAAAGAGAGGGGAATACACGAGTGTTGTTCTCAAATATATAAATATTGAACTTGCAGACCTTGGGCAAGAGCTGCGGTGCTGGGTGGGTGCACACACCCACCCAGGAACAAACAGCTCCAGGAGCTACTGGGGATGGAGAAACCCAGGCAACCCAAGCTGGTTCCCCAGTGGGCAGCATCAGAGCCGGGGGGAAAGATGGGGAAGTTTTAGGCCTTTGGTCCAGGCAATCACATCCCCCTGTGCTTTGCAGAAAATAGAGTGTGAGCAGGAAATCCTGCCCTCCCAGACCCCAGGGCCATCCCTGCCTACCCAGGCCCTGCTTGGCTGCCCAGAGCAGCAGGCTCCTGCACTGCTGCCTGTTGTGTTTTTATTGTGAGGCACAGAAAAGTCCTTCCTGTTGGTTCTTAAGGGTTACAGGCTGGTATTATTAAATATCACCATGAAACTGCCAAGTTCCCTCCTCGAAACGTCTCCTGAGCCCAGCCTCGGGGATAATTGTCTCCCCCATTAGTTTTCATTAAATTAAATGCAGGAGGAGGATCAGAACAACCAGGGGCTCCAGGCTGAGCACGGTGTGTACTTGTTGGCACGGTGTGTGCAGCCTGTGGAGCTGGATTTTGCAGTGGGAGCGGTTCAGGGGAAGGGAGTGTGGAGTGGTGGGGAGCTCTCCTGTGGGCAGCCAGGCTCCTCTGGGTCCTGCAGAGCTCTCCTGTGGGCAGCCAGGCTCCTCTGGTCCTGCAGAGCTCTCCTGAGAGCAGCCAGGCTCCTCTGGTCCTGCAGAGCTCTCCTGGGGGCAGCCAGGCTCCTCTGCCTCCTCATCTCAGGCTCCTGCCGCCCCATTCTTGCGTGTTCTGCTTCCCTGGCTGCCATTCATGAAAAGTTAATGCCTGGCCCTGGTCCGTGCTGAGGTAATGCCATTCATCTGCTGACGAGCCTTTATAACTTATTGATGCCAACCCAGATGTGCTCCTGTGACCCACTGCTGGGCTCCCCTGCCCACCTCCCTCAGCTGGGCCCATTCCAGCAGGCCATGCTGGAGGAACTGGGAGAGCTGAGCCGTGCACAGAGTGCTTGGGAAGCACAGCAGGACACCAGGGATAGGTGGTGGGGCTGTCTGGTTCCAGACGACAGGCCAGCCTGAGCATCTGTGCCGGGTGCCAGGCTGGGAGCTCCCCTGGCCCCCACCTTGAGCTCCCCTCCAGGCCCTCAGGGGAGCATTCCCTGCACAAGGATCAGCACCCCGGGCTCAGGTGAGAGTGGCTGTGCCTCAGCAAAGCAGGGACATGGCCTCACACCCTTGTGTATGATCCCCTCTCCTCCAGCGGCTTCCTGATGCCTCACACACCCCCCGAAGCCTTGTTTTCCTGCTGACCATCCCATGTCTCCCTGCTTCAGCTATTTTTCAAAACTGCCTTTGCCCTGCCTTCGTCCATCCCTCCCTGTGCTTTTGCTTTGTCTCAGCTCAGCTTGGACACAGCAGGGTTCCAGCTTCCCTCAGTCTCTCCCCTTCAACTGCCTGCCCTGACAGAGATGTCTTTGTTGAGAGGTAAAAGCAGCTGAAGGGACTCTGCCTCTTCCAGACAGACCATCCCCACAAATTCCCACATCTATGAGAAGCACATGAGGTGTTTCACCTCTACACAACCCCTCTCCACCACAGCTGCTCTTCCACCAGGCTTCCTCAGGGAAATTCTCTCCTCAGGAATGCTAACGGGCAGCTGGCTGCCCTACAGGGCTTCCTCCCTCGGACGGGTAATGACCCGAAGCTGGAAGAGCGAGGGGATGTCAAGCAGGGTCCATGTGACACAGCAGGGAGCCAGCAGCCCGAGAAAGAAACACCCACTGCGTGTGACAGGCTCCACAGAGCACAGCTCTCTTAAAATGTATTCCCAAACACCTGGCTGCAAATCACAGACCTGAACAGATTTACTCCGATGGGCTGAATTAGGCATCCCTCGAGCAGGCAGGATTAAGATGATGCAGAGCAATGCAACGCTTAGGAGGTTTTTTCTCTTTCAAGCACTTCTGCTAACTGTGGAGGGATTTGTTAATTTAGCCTGCAGCCACTGCATCCCAATTTATGGGGTGCAATTGTTGATCTCAAATGTGACTGGTGAACATTCCCAAAACCTGCAGCCTGATGGACTGGGGCTGGAACACACAACTGGGGTGCTCATCCAGATGGCCAGGGATCACAAAGCACAGACCAGCCTCTGACACAAGACACTGAAGTGAGATGAATTTCTTGGAAATGTGCTCTTCCACACCTTAAAATAGCGCAGGCTGTCCTCTCCCTTCCCATGTGCTGGAGGGTACCAGAACTGCAAAACATTCTACATTTGGCTGCAGCTAATTTAGCTTTCATTTTACAAAACCCACACTAATCCCCCCATGTTAAAAAGAATATGCTTCCTGCTCAGTTAACTCTGTGTGGCAGGAAGAAATTCTTCCTTTGTATTTTTAGCAGCAAATACCAGCTACAGGCACCAAAGTTTCCCGCTACATTCTACACCACTTTCCCCAAATGCACAGGTCTCTTCATCCAGGATTGGGGGATAAAAGGACTGTGGTTCTACAGATCCAACAAAGCAATCCCTCCGATTAAGTGCTTTGGGAACTAAGCACAGGGCAGCACGACGCATCCCACGGCAGCCAGGAGTAAAACAAAGTCAAAGCCAGGCAGAATGAAAAAGCCTCGTGGCTCAGGCTTTCCCCTTGAAGCTTTGTAAGTCTCTTCTGCATTCAGAGGGACTCAAAGCAACCTCGGGAATAGGTTTGAGTCTGGCTCTGTGCAGAAGCACACTGAGAGCAGAGCCTGCGCAGAGGAATAATGACTGGCTTATGTTCTTCCCAGGCAATGGAGGAAGAGTGCAGGAGGATGCATCTGACGACTTCTCTAACCCACATCCAGAGGGGTGAGCCCCTAAAATGAAAGAGTTTCTTCATGTACTATTTAGTTTAAAAAAAGAAATTTTACTTTCAGTAACAATATAATTTATTTTTTAAAGTAAATTAATCCACCTTTCTTTAATTATACGACGGTTCTGGCAAAGAGAAGCAGCAGGTACAGTTGGTGAAGTATTTTCATTTGAGCTGAATTTCACACAGCTCCATGCAGATACAGTGCCAGAAACTTCTTGAATGTGTCTGGCTGAAAGCCAGAAATTCCAGCGGGCTTCTGCAGAGAAAAAGACACGGATGCTCAGTTTGCAGTGAAGTGATTAATGTAGACAAACAACGGCTTTAAACATGCTTGAATAAGACTTTCAGGCATGGCAGCTTCCAAATCGTGCTCTCCCTCCCCAGAAGGGTTTGGGTGGGGGTACTTCTACTGGTGTCAATCCCAAAGGGCAGAACCCCTTTGCTTGTGAGTGAGCTGCCCTCCCAGTATAACCAGTACTGGCAGCCCCGTGCTCTATTTACTCCCCAGAGAGGCTGGTGGCTGCTTGTGAGAGCTCCCTTCCTCAGAGCTGGCTTTGAACAAGCACATTATGAGATGGTGGATTTCAGCTGGGGGTATCTGTATGTAGGAGTTCACGTTAAGCTTGGCACGTCACACATCAGCACTACAAATACTCAGGAGCTGGTCTCCTGAGAAACACCTGCTTAGGTAAAAATGAGGCCAATGTCCCTTCGGGTCTCTCCAGCTAGTTTAAAACCTGCTGCAGCTCTGTGCCAGCTCCCAGACCCCCAGCTGTGGTGGAAGGGCAGCATTTCCACCACCATTTCCCAAGTTTTCCTTACCGTAACAACACCCTTCTTGACTTCTGGGACACACTGAGCTCTCTCATACAGGTTCTGATCAGAGTCAATCCAGACTAGGTTTTTTACACCGTCATTAGAGACAAGGTCTGTTGTATTTAACTGGAACACCATGAACTGGAAGAGCTGTCCGTCTGTGCCAACGCTTTGCACCACTACTGGTTGCTCCAAAACCTTGGGATCATTCTAGGAAAAGAAGGGGCATGTGGGGGAGAATGTTTCAAAAGCTAGTTACAACAGAAATGGTAGGAGTACTTGCTGATTCTGCATCTTTGGGTTGGTTTAAAGCCAAGATTTTAATAAATATATTGTTACCTTGCCCAGAAAATTACTCTAGTCAAACAAGTTTTGAATGTAGATTTTGTATTTTAATTAAAATTCCTCCTTCAGCCAGCAACGAACTGCCAATTTACATACTGAGCTGTGGGATGGGTTAGAGTTTTACAGCTGAACTTATTCCCTGGTTCCTGCCCATCCCACCCTGCTGCATCACAAACACGCTCACTGCTCATCAGTGGATTTCTGGATTTCTGAAGGTTGGGTTTTCACCTCTGGACTGGGAAACTTGGATGTGAAAATTACTGTAAGGGGCTTTGAGGGCTCCCTGCACTGGCTGCACAGCAGAGGAAGAAGAGAGGCCCAGCAGCAGGCTCCCATACGTACCCCGTGGAGCGCCTTGGCCTTGGCCAGCGCGTTGCCAAAAGCAAACATCAGCATTTTAGCACGGAGCTGTTCTGGTCTGAACCTGTCAGTGCGAACGTTGGCAGACTCCAGGAAGAACAGGGTGTGAGGATGAGAGTAGGGATAACCATCTCTGAAACCTAAAGGGCACATACTCATGTCAGAAACCGCTCAGGAAGACGCTACGCAGCCAAGGTTTTCTCCCATTATCTTCAGGAACTGCTCAAGTCATCTGCTGGGGTTTGAGTTTTGTCCTCAGTCCTGCTTAGGCAACAATATACTCACCACAGGTCTGGAGCACTCGCACTGCAAACCTGTGCCCGTTCCTCTGTCCCCTCATTCTCACACATTCCCTACTCTCAGCAGCCCCCAGAAGGACAAGGAGTCCCAAGTTAACTCAAACACAGATAATTATCATCAGCACTGACCTGTATCATTGAGCTCTTTGTACACATTCACCTCCTGAAGGTCGATTGTAGGTGCAATGGGATAGAAGGTCTCCAGAACATGCTCTTTGGTGGCCAGTATCTCCTCCTTGGAGGCTACTGGTGGTATTGGGGTCATAGAGTTCATGAGTACTCCACTCAGGCCACGGACCTGAAGGAGGATGGATTCTGGGGAAGGAAATTAGGCCACAGTCAAACACTGGTGGAATAACATCAGGGAAAGATGTACATTTCCTTTTGCCAGTCTGTTCTGCAAGGCTCACTCTCTCCCCCTCACCTCCAAACCCATCTTAAATAGTAGCTCTGCTGTAGGTTCTTCTTCTAAAATGCCAACATTCATTGCTAGGGCTAAGTTCTTAACTAAACATCCTTAGAAAAACAACAGCACTGATTTAGGACACAAGAAAATAAACAATCAGATCTAAGACACTGGTTCCCTTCTCCCACCATCTTGCCAATATTGATCAACACCTAATAATCTCCTCAGGGACAGCATCCTGCCATCATCCAAGGCTGCCCATGCCAACAGCCCTATTTAAACCAGAAAGAATTACCTGGTTCCAGAAATTGTTTAATTTTGTCCAAATCCTCAGCCTTAAAGCCAGGAGCTTTGCTACCCCTCTTATCTTACAGAGCTAAGTGCTTCCACCACAGCCAGCAACTGACCTCTTTCCCATGTTGCTGCTATCCTGCAGTTTCTAGCCAACATCCTTTTACTCAGAGAAGGATACTGCCCAGACATTAACCGGCATATATGTATCAGGTTTTCAAACAGCATTGGGCTGTAAAACAAGAAAAGAACAGTTACATAAAAATGAGATCATAATAGCAGGCAGACACTTCTGGGGCACAAATGCTGTAAAATTACTGTATGTAAAACATACAATGGCATAGCACTCCCAAACAGTTAACAGAGATTGCAGATTGGTATCACACACACCAGGCCTGTTTCAAGTTGGCAGACGTAATGCTTACAATTATTTTAAAAACTAATACTCTGCATCAGCTAGTAGATCTTGAGTTGAAACAGAGTGACATTGGCCTGAAAGAAGCTTTGATCTAACGTAGTATTTATGTCAGTGCTATTGCCAATATTCAGAATTGGGTTTTATTTGTTGCTTTGGTTATTGCTTTTTTGTTTGACAATCTGATGAAGACGGTCTTGCACAGCACACCCTCTTTCCATAGAAGAGCTCTGTATGAATTGTCTCTGTAGAGTTTAAAACCTGCTCTACAGCTGAGGACTCACCAATATTGTTCCCTCCTGGGAGCAGCCTCTGCTGTGCCCCAGAGCCGCGCGTGGGACACCATGTGTTTCGCCCTCTCCTCCAGCTCCTGGAGCCCAAGAGCCGGGTTATCCACAATGCCCTGCACGGCTGGGGGCAAACCTTCCACGAGCTTCGTCTTGGTGAGCCACTGCGCCTGCCGCACTCCTGGAAACACAACCCAGCGCGATCTATCGCAGGTGACAGTGGTGATGCTCAAGGCCCCCTTCCAACCCAAGCCATTCTCTATGTGACCGAGGCTGCCTGGCAGCTCATGGGGCTGGGCGGGCTCCCCACAGCCCGTGTTTTACACTCTGTGCGAGGAGAACCCTTGGCAGGAGGAGCGGGGCGAGCGCTTGGGCAGGGGACAGCGCGGGGTGTCTGGTACCTTCCAGCATGCGGACACCCTGATGGCAGATGTAGCACCCGCGCTCCTTGTACAGCGGCATCTCCTCGTAGCGCGGCCCCGGCGAGTGCCAGGGGTCGCGCCAGCCGCGCTCCCAGGGCGGGAAGCGCGGCCGGGCCAGGCCGGGCACGTAGTGCAGCCGTTCCGCGTACGTGACCGTGTCCAGCTCCACCTGCTCCCGCACCGGCCGCGGCTCCGCCATCTCCGCCAGCACCTCCGGCGGCGGCCCGCGCACGGTCCAGGGCGTGCGCGGAAGCGGCGCGCGGTGGCGGGGTCGCCCCGCGCGGGTGACGATGCCGCGGGTGAGGCCCCGCGTCGCCACCGCCGCGGCCGCCACCCCCGCCCGCCTCAGCGCCTTCGGCCCGGCCGCCATCGCCGCCGCCATCCTCCTCCTCCTCCCGCCGCCGCCTCAGCGCCCGCCCGCCGCCATCTTGGCGAGGGCTCGTCCCCCACCGTCACCCGCGGTGACTGACGGCGGCAGCGGCCAATGGCGAGCAGGCGCGCCCCGCGGTAAGGGAGGGTCGGCAAATTGCCTGGCGGGTGAGGGCAGGCGCTGGGTTGGTGAGTGGGGAGAGGCGCCTCCTCACCTGTGGGGCGGGAGGACACTTCAGAGACCGTCCCTGGCCGGGAGCCGGCCGGACCCGCTCGGGTGTCTCGGGGCTGGGGCTGCTCTGCCCCGGGCCGGCCTGTCCGAGCCCCCGGGCGCGCACAGTAAGTGCTCGAAACTCTGTAAATACGCCCAGCCCCGAACCCCCCGTTCATAGCCCGTGGCTGTCCCGGGTCCCCGGACAAAGCGGTAGGAAGCCGGGCCAGTCGCCTTTGGTTCTCTCTTCCGTTCCCCGCCCCCCTCCTTGAAATGAGTGTGTTTCTGTTACAGGGGTGAAGGTTAGTTAATTAATTGACCTTGACAGTGAAACTGCTGGAAGCGCTAAATGTTCGCTTCCTCCGCCTCGTCACCCGTGGCTTCATAATTTCCTGTGGACCGCTTTGTGTCCAAGGGATGCGGACACGACTGCCTTGTGAGGAGCCTTCGCTCAGCCCATGTGTAGGAGTGGAGAGCCCCGCAATGTCTGCGGCGTGGTTTTGGCCTGAGGAGAGTTCAGTGGGTACAACTCCTTGGGAAGACCAGGAGCAAGAGATAAAATCCTGTGCTTCCTGGCCTCCCCTGCCTGTGAGTTTAAAGCCGTGTATTCAAAGCCCATAACCAAAGTGGTTGTTTGCCTGAGACTTTGCCCTCTTTGCCTCAGGTCTCTTGGTTCTAGACGCTGCTTTCAGCTCGCCGCCCTCCCCCGTTCCGGAGCTGCACAGAACTCAGGCCGCATCTGGTGGCTGGGTTTGTTACCCATTGTCCTGCTGCTTGGGTTTGTCGCCCTTTCTCCTGGACCGAGCAGCAGCTTTTTAAGATGTTTCTGCTCCGGGTGACCAAGCGGCTCTATTGTAGGAAATCAGCACGGCGGAACGAGCAGGATTAAAGGGTGTAGCCTTGCCTGGGCAGCCTGTCTGGGGAGGAGGGCCCGAGGCTGGGCTGAGGCTCTGCTCTGGGCTTTGAGGTCTGGTGTTTGTGCAGAGACATTGAGCACTCGAGCAAAAATGGGGTGTTGCAGACACAGATCAGCTCCAGGTTTTCAGTTTAACACACACACAAGATGCTCAAGAGATATTTTCTGTCCTTCTCCGAAAACACCCAGCTGATGAGCACGCGCTGCTTTTCATTCTGCTGGGTTTGATGCAGGGCTTGTGTTTTGCAGGCAATGAGTGACAACGAGAGTGCCAGCGAGGAGGACTGGCTGGCTCTGAGGCCCCAGGAACCTTCTCCATCCCAGTGCTGCGGCAGCGGCTGCAAGCCCTGCATCTATGATGTGTACGAGAAGGAGCTTGCACAGTGGGAGAGAGCCAAAGCAATGCAAGACAAAAGCCTTCTCATGGGAAAGAAGGAGCAGGTCGATTTCTCTCCATCACATCCTGGAGCCTGTGTTTGATCGTACTCGTTCGAGTGTGGGGTGGTAGTGATGGGTGAGGGATGCAGGGATAAATTCAAGTGGTGCCTTAAGAGAGGGCTGTAAATGCAATTCCCCAAACTCAGCCTTCACCCTCCCCCTTGGCCGCTCTCTCCCTGCTGTAATGTGATTTTCCAAGTGTAGAGTTCTCCCTGGTGTCGCATTACAGCTCTGGCTCTGCAGCTTCTCCGAGTTTCCTCGGAGAAGCTTTGTTTTCCCCACCTTTCTCATCTCTGCCTGATTTTTACACTTGTGTTTTGACGCTGAGAAAACACTGCTTTGTGTGTGGTGCAGCAGTTGTCTTCAGAGTATAATTTTTAGCCTGTCAGTGCCCTTTTACATTAGATTAACTGTGCTGGGTCAAGCAAAAAAGATCAGCTGAAACAACTGACAATATTTTCTGTTCACTGTGGCCATCAGCAGGTTGCAAAGTTGCCCCCAAAGCAGCGGTTGGCTCTTTTAGCAGAATTATTTCTGTTTGTTTCCAGACACGAGAAAATGGTCGCAGTGAGTCATAATAGGATGACCTTGCTGTAAGGTGTAAAAAAAAAGTAATTTAAAAAGGTGGTGGTGGGGAGAAATGCAAGATCCCAAAGTGCACGCTGCAGAACATGATAATGAATCAGCAGAGAGCTGGAATTTGCGCCGGGCCTCAGTGTTTAATATACGTCCTGAGTATCTCTGGCACTAAATGAGCACACACGTTTGCTTCCAGAGAAAAATGAAATAATAAAAGACACCATCTAACCAAGTAATTATTTATTGTTGTTCTTGCAGAGCAATAATTCAGAGCTGAATCCAGATACATTCACTGCGTTCAGCGTGAGCTCGGTGGAGCAGCTGACAGAGGACACCTACCAGTACAAATTTGAATTACCGGGAAATAGCAGCCTGCGATTGAGTTTAGGACAACATATCGTGTTAAGGTATTGTTCTCTGTGCTAGTTAAACAGTCTGCATTATGTAACCTAACACGTAGGGTTTTGTCAATAGACAAAGGCTTCATAGCAGGCAAATCATGATTTCTGTACCTCCACAATGACACAGATGAAAGAGCTCGTGAGTTCTACTAATTCTATGGTAAAAGCTGTAGTTTTCTTCAGCATTATCCCTGCGTTGGTGGCTCAGAAAGAACTAGGTGTGATTAAGAAAATACATTTGCAGAAAGAAAGGTCGAAAAGAATAGATGTTACAACAGATTATTTACTCCAGCGTGTTGGAATGAAGACAATGAGCTGCACTTGCCCCAGAGCTGGGTATTTTAGGCCCTGTATCTTGGGGTAACCGAGCACCTCAGTACCCAGGCACTGCCTGACTGATTTCTAGCAAAACAACCCTCCTATGTAGTTTGCTGCTTGCCAGAAAGGGGCCACTTGGGGAAAGTTTCTGTCTCTCAGCCATCTGTGGTGATCATTGCCAGACAGAGAAAGTCCTGTTAGGATGCCATTGATGTGCATCTGTTGACGTGCCTGGTACGTTCAGGGCTGGTGTGTGCAGCTGGCTCTGCTGACAGCACATGCTCCTCCCTCCAGCCCTGGCTCATCACACAGCACAGAAAAAGGTTTGGTCACTTCAGTCAACTCCCGTGGTCAGTAGCAAAGAGCAGGGTGGATAATTCCATGGAAAGGGAAGACTTACAGGAAAATACAGTCTGTATTGACAAGGCCTGAGGTCAAGGCTGTGCCTTGGCTTTTGTTATTTGATTACCAGATGCTGACTGGATGCAGAAAGTGACCCCAGCCTAAAAGGAGCAGCAAACTTAAGTGTTTTCTCTCCCCTTTGCCACTCATGCATATTCTTACAAAATCCCTTTCAGGGGTGTGTCCAGGAGCTGGATGTGGTACAGCTGAGGCCACCACTGGGAAAACAAAAAGGTGCTGTTAGCCATTCTGTTCCCCCTGGATTTCTGCCTCTGGAAGGGAAATGTTTTGCATCTGTGCACAGGCTGGGGCACGGGGCAGAGGACCTGTCTCCCAGAGAGCTGCAGGAGCCCCCCAAATGACCCAAGTCACAGGGGTTTCCTGTTTCTCTTCTCAGAGGAGTGGTGAATGGTTTGGAGGTCCAGAGAGCCTATACTCCAATTAGCCCCAGGAATGCAGAAGGTTACTTTGAAGTTCTAATTAAAGTAAGTAAGCCTGGACAATATGGATGAGAGTATAAGGTGTTTTCTTTAGGAACCAAGCATGCTGTCAGTGTTTCAAGTGAGACTCTCTCAAATCCCTCATGGACTGTTTCTCTGTTGTTTTCAAGCATTTTTGCTTTGCTGATAAAAATTGCAGTTTTTCCCTCAAAACTGAAAGCAGAATGAGTTGACACACAAACAAGTGCTTTGCAGCAGAAGCCCTGGGATCACCTGGGAGAGCTCCTGGGATGGAAAGATGTGTCCATTCCACTTCTCTCCTTTCATTTTGCTTTTTTCAGGCTGTCTTTGAAATCGCACCCGTTTGTCAGCCCAGCTGAACCGCTGATTTTGGGAAACCTTTGCCCTTATCCTCCCCTCTGTATTTTACTTGAAGAACACCCCTCTGTCAGTGAGCACCTGCCCCTGGTGTGCAGACAGGGCTCTGGAGCTGCAGTGTGAGAGGGACTTTGTGGCCCACAGGGGACAGAGGTGTCCCATAGGCACAGCCTGCATCTCTTGAGGTGGACATGGTGGCAGAGCCCATTTTGGACAAATGTCCTCACCTTTATAGAGTCAACCACAAAATGCTGGTTGAGTTCAAAAGGATTTTATAGGAGATTTGGCTAGAAATTTGTCTCGTGTAAGTCTTCAGGGTGCTCATAAATGATTACTTTGTGTGGCAAATAGTGACTTGAACATTTTTCCAATACTGCATCTGTATGTCACTAGGGATGCCTCAGGGCAGACACAGACCAGTACAGGTGTGAAATTCAGAGTGCTGGGTATCCCAGGTGGCTTGCAGAGAAGGGCCACTTGTTCTCTGCCTGTCTTCCAGGATTTCATGTTTCTGGGGTTTATTATGCATTGTATGTTCTAACACAAACCCTGATCTTTAGAAAAGTGAACAGCTTCTCTAGGACACCTGTGGGAGGGTCATTTCCCCATTCTTGTGGCAATTGGTGTGTGGTAGGGGAGAGAAACGTTGCATTTGAGTTGCATTAATAGGATACATTCAAGGATGACTGTGAAATTTCATGTATAGTGGCTCATTACTCACAGGTTTTGCATTTCAATAATAATAGTAATGATTGTAATGATACCTTTCCTTTATATAGAACCTTTCATCCCAAAAGGAGCTATAGTTATTCTTTGGCAGTGACAAAAGAGGTTGGTAACACCCAGTGTAAAGCAGCCATTTTTATAACTCACTCTGTAGGTTGTGGTATATTTCACACTATTGAGGCAATTTTGGAAAGTAGTATATTATTATTACTATGCAATCCAAGCACTGTTCAAACCCTTCTGTCTCCTGTTATTATGGCATTGCATTTGTGATACTACAGTTAAGAGTGAGGGAGTTGCCATTTACAGAGCATAACCCTCTTTTTGAGTGATTTTATAATGTTAGGGTTTCTCTCCATGTAAAATGGGGTGTGGAAGTTTTCCCCCAGGAGATACATTTTTTTTCTTCTTTTTATTTAGAAAAACTCATTTTAAACCCACTCAATCACTTTTCACTTCAATTTTTTTTGGAAATAATTTTGGTGAAAGAAGGATTGTTTTAGTTTCCATTACCTTTGAGAATAGGCAGTTAGTGAACTTTTCTGTTCTTGTTTTGGGTTTCTGGATGTATTTGAAGAAGGGAGGTATAAAATTTGCTTCTCTGAAGCAAGTGCACACTCTTTGCACGAGATTTAGCACCTGCCCAGAGCCCTCTGAACATGAAAGAATTCTGACAATGACTCAGAGCCTGGACGTGTGTGTGATTTACCTTTTGAATGTAACAACTGGTGCTAATACTTCTTAATATTTCAGGTTTAAGTGGGAGGCTGGGAGGGGAGGAGCATCTGTGTTCTTTCTTAGCTAACACTGCTTGCAAGCACAAGCACGGGCTCCCTCACTGGCTTTTTCTGAGCTGCTTTGTGGTTCACCAATTTTGTTTGCCTGCAGTGCAGCTTGGTGGCCAGCCAAGGCACTGGGGTGTGGAACCAGGCTTCTCTCCAATGCCTGTGCAGGAAATACCCCCAAATGCACTTCTTTTGTGTGGGCTTGTATCACATCCCATCTTCTGACCCCTGGTTGTGTTGCTCTTCCCCAGGCTTATCCTTGTGAGACCCATTGTGTGCTGCAGCTTTGGGCTGTTCAGCTCTTGCTGCTTGGACCAGTCCTGGTTCTCCAGCCACATCCCAGACTGTGGCTGCCCTTTTGCTCACATTTCTCTCTTAAAACATTCAGTGGTCACACATTTAGGGCATGGATGGCAACCTAACTGCTTGGACAAGCCCTTCATTTTCCAGCCTCTTGTCTCTTCTTAGTTTCCAGCAAGCACTGAGCCCTTCTCCTCAGTAATGAGTGAGATCAGCATTCCTGCAGGCAGCAGCCTGGATAATGTTGTTTGTGCCTGGTGGAAAGTGAGGCAGGTTTTTTGCTCGTGTTTTTCTTCCATGGGGCCAACATTAACATATTCTTTTGGAACTGTGGAGGCATCCCTCAGCATCCAGATGATCTGGTCTGAAAACAAAGAGTTTTACAAATGAGAAGCCTGACTTTGGGTCACTAATTGTATCAGTGCAGCATCTGAGAGACCGAAACAAAGCAAGAGCTATGCAGTGTTTATATAACTAACAGTACCCAGAGGGCATTTCCAGACCCCCATACCCTGAGATTTGGAGAACACTTGAAGGCCTGCACTGTGCTTTGCATTCAAGACACTCTTCTCTGTGTGCTTTGTAAGCAAGAACTCTGATAAGCTTTTTCCAGTTTTGGAAATTCAGGCTGCGTGAGAGGGGGGTTGTGTTTACATTATAGTCAAGCTGGAATGGTTCCAATATGATTTAATTTAAATGTCTTTGTTTTGGGTATAACTTTGAGTTATTTTTCAAGCAGATCATTCTTTCTTTTTTAAATACACGAAATGTTTTTTTGTCCCCTTTTCGTTTAAATGTAGATAACTTTATAATCGACTTGAAGCTGGGAAACTTTCCAATGGAGTATAATTATTCTTTTCTTTTGTGCAATGTTTTTTATTAGTGCTATGAAGCTGGGCTAATGTCACAATACATAAAAACATGGAAAAGAGGAGACGTGGTTTTTTGGCGTGGGCCGTTTGGAGGGTTCCCATATCAACCTAATAAGGTTAGTTCCTAAGAGCCATAGGATGCTTCAGCCTGTGGCAGCAAGCTTTGTTCAATACTCTGAAGGGAAGACATCAATTTGATTACTGTTTTCATGATTATTTTAGAGACTTCCTGGGTTACTGTACGGTGTGACAGCATTAGCAGTCAGTTGGAGCACTTTCTTGAACTGCAGAATATTTAACAGGGAAGAGGAGGTGGATGGGAGACAGGAAAATATTAGCAAGGCTCCGTGTTCATCACTTGCATTAGGAGTTCCTGACATGCCTAACAAAGGGAACTTTCTTTGCACCAGCAATGAGTGTGGATGGGTTTTGCCTGATTTGACCCACATCTCTGTGTTGTGAGTGAGTAGGGGTGAAGGGGAGGTGCTAATCTTCTCCTCTCTCGGGTATTCCCTGAGCTGCTGAGGTGTCAGGTCGCTCCCCAAACGCTGATCCCACCTGCCAATACCAGGCTGCCTGCAGGGAAAGGCAGATCTGGTTTCAGGGGGAGGCTTCTCACACACACTAATTCAGTTACTTAATTCTGACCTTTCAAATGAGGAGCAAATTTGAAACACTGGTCATTAAGATCCCAAAGCCTTTTGGGGTTTTTGCTGGATTTGGTTTTTTTTTGTTTGGGTTTTTTTCCTAACAAAAATAAGTAAAATCTGAGTGGCCAAGCTCTATGCAGAGCAGTTGTGTCCTGCTTCCTCACACACTCATTTCCTCCAGAGGACATTCATGATTTTACTTTGCAGCAACCAAGAGAAACCCAGGGAGCATTTCCAGTGGAAGAAAAGACACAGTGGGTCAGCAAAGCATACTGCAGAATTGAAACTGAAACATGAATAATTGAAATCAAGGCTAAAGTTAGGATAAATTAATATATTTGGGTAAAATCCAGTTTTGTTAGAATTTATATGTAAACTCTCTAAGTGCTATCTGTAATCCTTTGCAGAAAAATAATTTTTGGGATCTGAATTTACCAGTTCACGACCTTCTGGTGTGTTGTTTCTCAAGAGATCCTTTACCAGGGTGGCAACAAGAGGAACTGACCATGAGCACACCCATTTCCAGCTACCATAGCTCATTCCAAATTCTCTGTTTTGTTGTTAGCATGGAGAACTCCTCATGCTGGCCTCTGGCACTGGCCTTGCACCAATGATTCCCATCCTCCAGTCCATAACAGATGATGAAGAGGATGAAACCTTTGTGACTCTTGTTGGCTGCTTCCCTACCTTTGACAAAATTTATTTAAAACCTCTTCTGCAGGATTTTGCTCGGTACTGGAATATTAGAATATTTTATGTCCTAAGCCAGGTAAATAAATGGATAAGAAGCATGTTTGTGTTTCTATGATGAGCCTCTGCCTCCTCCATTTTTCCATAAGCAAAGCATGAGCTTAATTCTTTCCCAGTCATCCAGCCTGATTTGTGATCCAGTAACTGCTGTTCTTAAATCTGCTACATGTACTCACACTGCTACTGGTCTGGAGAATTTTGGGGAAGTGACCATCACTGCTCCTCTCTGCCTCCCTGTTCTGTTGGGATGGACCTACTGTTCCATAGTCACTGTTGGTTATTCCCCTGCACCATTTCAGACAGTTGTTGTTGCATCTAAACAGCAAATAAGCTGTTTCTTTCTTCCTAATACCAGTGCCTTAATCTGTCCTTATCTTCCATTCTTTGCTCATGGCTAGAGCTCTCCTCTAGTGTGAGTAACTTCCCAGCAATTATTTTTCCTTGCTGACCCATTTTTAAACTTCTAAAAGTTGTCTCCCCCTCTGTAAAATTACTTTTCTGCCACATTCATGGGATGAGGGCATACCTCTCAATGGTCTTACATTTTGAGCAGTCTTTTTCATTTCCATTTGGTCCCAAAGTTGCCTGTGTTCTGCACGGATTTGGTGGTTAAAAATTATTTCTGTCAGAAATGAGGATTCATTGCTGGGAGGATATAGAAAGAATTATTTATGCTAAGGGAATGAATCCCATTGCATTTTTAGTTCCTCAGATGAATCATTTCTTGTATCTCTCACAGTGGAACTGCCTCATACATTCTGTTCCACACGTGGCCTCGACAGGATGAGATTTGGTAGAGGAAAAAGTGCTGGTGACTTGGGAACCCCCTCAGCTGCTCTGGAGGAGCATAACCATAATTGTCTCTGGTGGCATGACTTAAATACCCTTTTCAGGGTGTTTAAACTCTTTGACTGCTGTCTCAAGAGCATGAGGAGGTCTTGAAATTCAATCAGCGAAGGGCATGAAACCCACCTGACCCCTGTCAACACTGTCTGCCCCTCCTCTCT
Organism: Fringilla coelebs; assembly: GCF_963513975.1. Classification (NCBI taxonomy): domain Eukaryota; kingdom Metazoa; phylum Chordata; class Aves; order Passeriformes; family Fringillidae; genus Fringilla; species Fringilla coelebs. The sequence continues at coordinate 4,947,979 of NC_140067.1, forward strand.
CCCTTTTTCCTCCTCTCTTAGCAGGTTTGTGGTAGTCCAAGGCTGGCTCGTGCATCCTCCCTCTTGGGATTATGTATCTGTCTGTATTTCATTGTGCTGCCTGTCACCACCACATCTGAGCACCTTCTGCTCCTGATTAATTGCAGCAGGGGAGTCCCTGCTGGATGCAGCACCACAGGAGCTGACACTTCTCATGGGATCAGAGCTGGCTTTGGAGCAGAGCTGGCTTCTTTCAGTTTTGGTCAAGGGAGATGGGACTGAAAGAGGCTTGGGAATGGGAGAGGCAATGGAGAGGAATAGGCTTGGGATTTGGGAATAGGAAATGTGCCCTGGGAGATGGTTCTAAATGAAAAAAGTTCTGCAGCATTTATTTGTGATGGTTCAGTCCCCTCTGAGTGAGTGGTAGGGAAGGATTTCATCTGGGCTTGGGAAGAGGAATGCAGCTTGCAGGAAGGGTCAGTGTCACCCACATGGTGTCACAAAGGTGAAAATCACCCTGTGCACCACTCTGAGGAGAGGAGGGAGCTTCAGCTCTAAGAAATGTTGTGTTTTTTAGTGTCACACACATCAAACCTTTTACCTTTCCAGGAAACTTCGCTGGAAAAACTTCCTTGGAGCTACCAGGAAAACACGTACACTGGTCGTCTCAATGAAGACTTGATGAAGACAATAGTAAATTCCTGTCGAAGAAAGCCATTTGTATTAATTTGTGGCTCTTCTGCATTCAATGAAGATATGAGTAGATACTTGAAAGCTGCAGGAATTGAAGAAAATTCCTGTTTTGTCTTTTAGCAGTACATTCCTGATCTGAGGAACCTCAGGCTGAGCCTTGGATGTCCTTGTTTCTTTGCAGACATTGCACAAAATGGGCCTGCTTAGAAGACTGAGCTCCTTGGAACAACTATTTGTTGACCCTCAGTCCAGGGTGTTTTAAGGAACAGGTGCCATTCCAGAGTGGCTGGTACATGGTGTGCCACCCATACCTCAGGGACCTGCATGGCAATTTTAATGAAAGTCTTCAAGTGCAATTTTAAGAGAGAGATCTCTTAGAGGGTACTAGAAAGCATCCATGCACACAGCTCTGCTGTAATATGAGGATTGGTGACTTGCTTTGCAATCTGTGTTACTCTGCAGTGGTGTTGTGCCCTGTTAGGTGTCCAGAGGAGAGGGATAATCCTCAGGGATCCTTGCCAGGCCAGGGGGACAGCAGAGTCGGGATCCCTTTGGTTCTGTCATGTGCAGGCTGATGTCAGGCAAGTCCCTTCAACCTCAGTTGCCCCATTGTACATTAATAGAGAGCAAGTCCACTGATCTCTGAAAACAGCCATTCCAGCTATATATGGAGAGTGAATCCATAAGGATGGAGTGATACATTCTGTCTAGTGAGAACCTAGGCAGGCTGAGCTCCTGTCCTGGCACAGCCAGTGTAACCTACCCTGTGTTAGCCCTAGAAATGCTACCTGGGGCCACAAAGAGCATGTCCTAAATCTGGGAGAGCATGGCTGGGGGGTGGCTGCTGTCTGTCAGGGAGGATGGTTATTTGCTTTGATGTCCCCTAAGTGTTGTATCATAACCCTGGCTCATTAAATTGAACCTCTTTACAAATAAACAGCTGTTTGATGTTGTCACAGGACTCTCTCAAGTGCCTGAGGAGGTTCCCTAAGCATACAGGAACAGCACCTGAGGAGAGAAAGCTGCATGGGGTCTGCTGGGGTGCTTCCCTGTGGGACAGGGAACTGCCTCAGGGATGGTAGCCTGGCACAGCACCCAGCCTGGGCACCTGGACCTCTTCCTATTTTTTCAGTCCAAAATGCTGCTGCTTTTCCTCTGAAGTATGTGCTATCCACTCTTTTATCTTTTCAGACTCATGTGTTTAGCATCTACACCTGGAAATACAACAGTCCTGCACACCTTGTGTTTTTCTGTTCATTCCCAGTTCATCCTGTGTTGGGGTTTTCCAGGCTGTGTCGGATGATTATTGCATTATTATTCATGCTTCTTTTGTACCTATGTTAACACTACACCTTACACAAAGGAAATGTAGTTTGTTACACAAAAAACACAGCATGCACTGAAGTGGTGGCTCGATTCACACATTTGGGAGGGAGTGTAAGTTCCCTTTGCACTGCTGAGATTTGTCTCCAGTTACCAAATGCCTGGAATTAATCAAGTGTAGCTGCAGCTTTCATGTTAACTTGCTTGGAGAAAGGGCTGACAAGAAAGCCATTTTCCTAACCCAAACTGGGGTTCTGGCTTTAAAGGCATGGAGATCCAGGGAAGCTGTCTGTGGTCAGTCCAAGGCAAGCTCTCATCTCCAATCCATGCTGTGCTTCAGCCTCCCTCAGTCACTGTGTAGTGAAGATGTTTCACGCACAGGCTGATAAAATAATGAGATGCTTTCTCCATTTGCTCTGCCTGCTTTGGCCTTAGCTAGGAATATGGACAAAATCTTTTTTGTCAGATATTAAGTATTTGAAAACCTTGCTTCTAGTCCTCTAGCTTTAAATATTATGTCTTTTTGAGATTTTGCTAAAACCCCACCCCACCTTTTTGCAAAAGGCCCAAGGTAAAAAACTTCACGCTCGCCTTGGAAAAGCGCCGGCTTTCAGCGTGAAAGCTGGGACTGTTCCTTTAAACACAACCCCAATATGTCTGGGTATTTCAGCACATATGGGCCACGATGGTTAAACCCTACCCAGCTGGTCCGGCCGTTCTGCCGCGCAGCTCCGTCTTTGTTCGTGGCTCAAAGGGAGGGTGGTGAGAGACGGAGCAAGCTGTGAGTGCTGCGGGTTGCCATCCTGCAAGGGCGGGCTGCGGCCGAGCGGGAGGAGCGGGCATGTCCCGCCCGAGGGGACAGGGGCTTTGCGAGACATTCTCCATGGGGGAGATGATGTCCTTGGAAGCAGGAACTCGAAGGAGCCTTTAAACCGCCCGCAGGCACTTTGTTCTCTATTTTCTGCCCTTCTCTCCCTTCCCCCTCCCGCCTTTTGTTGTTTCTCAGGCTGGCTCTAACACGAGTCCCCTCACCCCAACCATCCCCCATGGGAACAGCCCCTTTCAGAGGATGGCGTGGATTCCTGCAAACGCAGGGATGCGGAGTGGAAAGGCTCTGGTGCAGAATATTCCTTGCCAGGGGAAGATGAGAGGTTTCCTTCCCTCTGGAGGCCCAGAACCACCCCGTGGTGGTTCGGTGTCGGTGCTAATGGTGACTGGGGCATCTCTGGAGCTGGGGGTGTGTGAGCTCGGGTGGGTGGCCGATGCCCAGCCAGGACAGAGGCTCACATCCTGCCTCTCCTACCAGGCAGGGGGGTGCTGGTGGGATGCTCCTGATCTCTGGCTGTCCCCAGGAAGCCCCTGCCACCCGTGCAGCACTGTGCAGGGCAGAGAGGCTTTGCTTCACTTCCTTTTTTCTTCCTCATGTGCAGCCTAAATACCTCCTTAATTTCATCTCATTATTTCCTGCCTAAATAATTCTCGTTTCTCCTGGGGACCGTTTTTAAACCTTTGATCTTCTCTGAAGTCTCACAGTCCTGATCACGTCCTTTCTGTTTAAATGAATCAAATGCCTTTTTGACTCATGATTTATAAATTTGCCCACAGAGGAACAGAGGCACACCTTGAAATCACCCACCGTGTCTGTGGCTGGAGCAGAAGTACCCTGGGCACCTTCCAGCCAGACCTCCGTGCCTGGCTCCTCTGCTTCCTTGCTGCATGTCACTCTCCCCTGCCTCCCTCCACCCTCCCACCCGACTCTTCAGCTGACAGCCGGGTTGCCTGGGCTCAGGCCCAGCCTGGAATGGCCATCCCCGGGTCAGGAGAAGGGTGAATGAGACGCTGGTTGATGGATGCTGTCCCCTGGGAGCGGGGCACAGCTGCTGTGCCGCACGGCCCGGCCCCTCATCTCCCGGGGATTGCCGATGCAGAGCACAGCTAAGGGCAGGGAGAGGAGCAGCTGTGCAGGGACTGGTGTCCTGGGCTCTGGCTTGGTGCTGAGGCAGTGGTGGAAAGGCTGGAAGACAGTGGGTGTTGGCCAGGATGGATGTGATGAGGATAAACATGTTGCTCCATAGTCGGGGAGCACTTTGTTCCTGAGCCCAGGGGATGGTGGCTGGGAGGGCTGAGCACTCCTCCTGAATGAATCAGGGTTGTGGCAATGGAAAATACCCATGAAAGGCCCCTGTGCCATGGCTGGGCCTCACCTCCATCTTTACTGTGTGGGCCCACACTTGTTGACAAGGACAGACCTCCTCTCTAAGTCATTAGGGAAGCAGCTAATTAAGCTCTGCAGTGTTCCTGGGAGGTCAGCAGGAGATGTGCCAGCGTTGCAGCATCTCCCAGAGCCTGCACTGGGGCAGGATCTTCCCACAGTGCCCAGGGACAGGGGGAGCTACCCTGCCCCTCATTCCATTGTGCTCTTAGTCCTGGTGCTGGTGGGGTGACACAGTGCCCAATGCCCCAGGACAGAACCCAACGTTGCCTGCCTCAGCTGGGCTCAGGATAGAGGGCTCCTGGCTGGGATGTCCCACAGCTCCCAGCAGCCCTCAGCACGGCTCCAGCAAGGCTGGGCAGAGGGGAGAGAGCCTGTACAAATATTATTGTTGTTGTTATTCCCCATAAATATATGCAGGCACTTAACGACCTTGGCATGGAGCATTTCCTGGGGATTCATGACCAGTGGGTGTTAATGGTCTTTAGCTGCACCTCAGGCCATCAGCTCCTCCCAGCCCATCATTAATCCACAGGAAATGTCTTGGGCATCGATCCTCATTGCTTAATTAATAAATGCAACTTGTCTCCTGCCTGAGATTTAGAGATACTCGCTGCTTCTCTCCCTGCTGCTTTGAAGGTGACTTTTTCAGCACAGGTCCCTCACGCTGGGAGGCCCTCGTGGGATTTTGTTTCCTGGCATTCATGTGGGTGTGGGCTGTGGCAGCAGGAAAGTCTTTTCTCTCCTGGGCGGGAGGGAAGGAACTGAGCCGCTGTTGGGTTTGGGGTTTCTCCAGTTAATGTGGCACAGCACAAGGAGCACATCTTTCCCACCAAACCCAAAGGCTCGCTTACCTTCAGCTGAGTGCATCCAAGAGCCTGGGTGAGAAGTGAGCCAGCAGGGAAGAACGTGGCAATTCTCCAAGGCCTTAGCAGGTTCTATAATAATCGATGTTTTTTGCCCATGAGTCACAATTCATCTCTAATCTTCCTCGGGGGAGGTGGGATTTGCTATCTTTAGTGCTCACGACTGCTGCTTTTCCCGGGCTGAGCATCCCGCTGAGCCTGGACTCCTGCTGCAGGGATGCTGACCTGGCAGCCGGCTGCCTTTCAATCCTGCTCCCTGTTTCTGTAGCCCTCACCACCAGCTGGCTTTGTGCAGTGGGTGCCGCAGTATAAATCATGTTAATTCCTGAGATGCTTTTCCGCGGTAAGTCTGAAATTCCCATTTTGGTTCGCTGGCTTGCCTGGTGAACTAAATTATTTTCATAGCCCCTTAAGGGCATATTGTCAGCCCAGACTTATTGCTGTTATACACCATTTCTGAAACATTAATATCTCTTCTAAATATAGTGTATTGACAAGGTATCTGGTATAGTGTAAATCCTTGGGACATTTGATCCAGATCATTAAAACTGAGTGAAGGAAGGGAGGAATAGATCAAGTTACCTTGCTGCTCTTAATTCAAACAAGCGATGAATTATTCATTCCGCTATTAATTCTACAGTCCTCCTGCTTTTTATTTATTTCTCTCTTTATTTATTTTTTTCCTCCCAGATAGACAGCTCCAAAAGGATGCTCGGGCACTGGTGAGGGGAGATTTGCCTGCTGGAGGATGGGGTGCACAGGGCTGGGCTGTCTGGCAGCTCTGGTCGTGCTCTGCGGGGCTCTCGGGGATGCTCCCAGCAGAGGTAAGAGCCTGGACCCAGCTCCTGGTGGGCTGGATGGGCACCCATGGTTCCTGAGGAGGGGAGGGCCATTTGCAGTGCCACAGTGGCTCTGGAGTGCGAGTGGATGCCAGCTCTCCTGCAGGGAGAGGGGCTGGCTCAGGCCAGGGGCAAGGAGCTGGGATCTGGAATCATTGTTGTGGTGGCAGCAAGTGTGGGACCCTGCTCTGTGCTTGGGTTTCTGATTCATGCTTACCTCACTGAGAACTGCAGGTAGGGGTTGTCTTGTTGTGGTGTACAGGTGCTTTGGTGAAGGGTTTGTTAGCTTCTGTTGTTGCACTTGCCTATATAAGTCTATATACACATATACATTTATATGTGAATGTGTGCATGCATGTGTGTGGGGCGGGCATGCAATAAATCTCTCACCTTACCCAGATCAAAGGTCCCTCAGGATGCAGGGCAGGGTTAGCAGATGACACAGTAATTCAGGGGATAGGGGTGCTCATCAATCCCCCATCCCGAAATGGCAGGGCCTTTCTCACAGAAGGGCTGATCCAGAAATCAAAACTCATCCCTGGCCCTGGTACAGCATCTCCTGAGGGACACCATTGCCCTGTGGTGCCTGCTCATCCCCCACATACACCCACCTGGGCTTCCCAGAGCACCCCAAGGCTCCCATCCCTTAATCCATCTGTCTTCACTGTGGCTACTCACTTCTCCCACAGGCTTCCCCCTTGGGTATTTATTTCAACAATGTTATTCCTTCAGTACCAGACCCATATTACTCCACTGCCTATCCCCAGTAATTAGCAAGGTGATTTTAGATCTGGCCAGAAACACACTCGTGGTGCTGCATCCCACACATCCCAGGACCCCCTTGCTGGGAGGTCACTGTGCCAGTGAGCACGATGAAAAGCAATGTGCACAGGCTGACTATTGATTTGCAATTTACTTGGCCCAGATTGATGGCAGCCAGCGCCCAGCCTTGTTTGGGAACCCACACATGTCTCCTGGGGGCTGTGCAGGGTCTGCATCCCTCCCAGACATGATGTATGTTCCCCCTGTATCAGCCTCTTCACCCCAGCCCTAATCAGACCCAGGGGCACGTGACAGCCGGCCCCTCTCAGCCTTATTTTATAATAACCATGTCTCAGTATAAAGATTTCATTAGGAAATCGATCCCTACATGCATAACTCATTGTTCAGCACATCGAGCCCTTCACCCCTGCTTCTCCCAGCTCAAATTCTCTGATACCACCCTTATATGGAGGGAGTGGGGTCAGTAGGAGGCACGAAGCTGAAGGGCTGGGCAGCTGAGGCACTAGTGAGCCTGGTACCACAGAGCCTTTGAAACTCACTCCCAAGTTCCTTTTTCCCAGCCATAAACAAGTGGGGATGCTGTGCTGGCACTGGCAAGATAAGCTTAAGGGCACAGCTGAGCCCTGCTGCAGCCCCCACGGGGCAACATGGGGAAAAGGGAGGGATGAAAAGGTGATGGGACCACACGTGTCCTCCAGGGAGAGTGGAGTTCTGCAGGATGCTGGTGTTCTGGTACTGTGGTGGTGGGATGGAGCTGGTGTTGTGCATCCTGTCTCCATTCTTCTGGGCTTCCCCTGGAAAGGGGACATCACACCCCCTTCTGTGTCCCCCAGGCATCAAATGTGGGGGAGTACTTTCAGCACCCTCTGGCAATTTCTCCAGCCCCAACTTCCCGGGGCTGTATCCCTACGAGACAGAGTGCACGTGGCTCATCGTGGTGGCCGAGGGCTCCTCCGTCCTGCTCTCCTTCAGCCACTTCGAGCTGGAGTACCACGACACCTGCGCCTACGACTACCTCCAGGTCTACAACGGGGCTGCCCAGGACCGGGGCAACCTCCTGGGCACCTTCTGTGGCCACAGCCCCCCACCACCCTTCTCCTCCGCCTGGCACGTCATGGCCGTGGTCTTCCGCTCCGACCGGCACGTGGCCAAGCACGGCTTCGCCGCTGCCTACAGGAAAGGTAGCAGGGAGGTGTGGTGGTCACTGAGCATCCACCCATCCATCTCTGCTCTCCCACTGCCCTCATCGTCCTTGCCTCCTTGCAGACGCCTGCGGTGGGCAGCTGACGGGGCTCTCCGGGGAGATCACCAGCCCCCGCTACCCCGAGAGTTACCCCAACGACGCCGAGTGCCGCTGGAGCATCGGGGGGGCCAGCGGAGGTGGCCCCCTCACCCTGGTGTTCGCTGACTTCCAGATGGAGGGGGGCCAAGGCTGTGGCTTTGACTACGTGGCCCTTTTCGATGGCCCCACCGTCACTGCCCCCAGCCTGGGGCGTTACTGCGGCAGCGCCCGCCCGCCCCGCACCGTCTCCTCCACCCCACACCTCCTCATCATCTTCAAGTCGGACTTCAACATCGGTGGCAGGGGCTTCAAGGCCCATTTCTACTCGGGTGCGGGGGTCTCAGGGTGATGGGGCAATGGGAAGGATGTGGGGACAGGCACTGGGTTGAGGTGGTGATTCTCTCCCTCCCACAGCGGCAAGAGGAGATGATCATGTGGGGATCCCTTTGGGGAGAGCCCATGAGATGATGGTGTGAAGTGTAAACCACTACACAGTGCAAATAGCATCACTGTGGCTATTCCAAGCCCTGGGTTGTCCTCTTGAGCAGGAGTCACTCATGCTCATCCCATTCCCTGGGGATGTGGGTTGCTCCTGTAGGACTTTGACTGCCTTGGGAGTTTCCATCCCCCAAAACTGCTGGCTGTCCTTGGCCAAACACAAGGCTGGGAGCAGTGAGGTGAAGGGCAGAGCATCCCTTAGCAGTAAAACAAGTGGTCACTCATGCCCATCCAGAAGGCTTCAGGTTTGCTTTTGATTTTTCCTTTCCCCTTCTTCCCTGAGCAGGCGAGTGCCAGGAGGTGTTCACCACCATCAAAGGGAATTTCTCCAGCCCTCAGTACCCCAACTTCTACCCCAACAACCTCAAGTGCCAGTGGAGCATCCAGCTGCCCCTGGGCTACCGGGTCAAGGTCTTCTTCCTGGACATGGAGCTGGAGGGCCGGAGCAGCCTGACGGGTGGCTGTGACTACGATCACTTGTCTGCCTTTGATGGTGGCACCGAGGGCGGATCCCTGCTGGGCCGGTGGTGCGGGCGGGAGAGCCTGGCACCCGTCACCTCCCGCAGCAACCGGCTGCTCCTGCTCCTGCACACCGACCGCAACACGGCCAAGAGGGGCTTCTCCATCTCCTACGTGGGAGGTAAGGTCCCATTTGTGTGCTGCTCGGTGCTGTGGTTCCATTGGGACGTGCCTGACACTGTGTAATTTCCAGAAGGATCGTCAGTGAAGGTTCCTGTCTGCGGGAGCAGAGCCCGTGGCTCCTTAGGGGTGGGGCGGAGGAAGACATGGCAAGCGAGCTGCACGTTGTGTTTAGTATCCAGGAGATGCTTTCCAGCTTCAAATTACTGTGTGTCTGCCACTGCCATGTTCCCGTTCCTCTCTCAGGGTGTGAGGGAGAGAAAACCTCTGGGGGTTTTTAATGGGTCAAAACCCCAGAGCAGGTGACGAGTTCAAGCATCACAACCTTGTTCCCCACTCCCATGGATGCTCTGGCCTTGCCAGCACACGGCTGAGCAGGCAGGCGTAAACCGTGTCTCCTCCTCCAGGGAGGGCAGGACCCCCAGGGCACAGCATTCCCAAATCCACCTGGCCAGCCCTGCCTGGCACACCCCTGCTGCTGGCCTGCAGTGTTCCAGCCAGCATGTCTGGCAAGTCTGCATCTGGTGGGAGGAGCAGTGTGTAACCTTCCTGCTCTATTTGCCAGCCTTTGCACCTCAAACGCCAGCAAATTTATGGCGTTTGTTGTATTTCAGTATAATTACATCCAAGCTGACCTGTGGGTCAGGCATGATTCAGCCAGGGGCAGCCTTTCCAGAGGCTGGAGCCAGAGCAGGGCTGCTGGACTGGCAGCACAGGCGCTGGGGAGGCTGGCCTGGGTTTTGTCCCTCAGCTGAACAATTGTTCTTCACTTCCAGCACAGCAGAAATTATTTGGAGGTATGTGGCTCTTGGAGTTAGAGATGGGATAGAGTTTTGTCCTGAGTCTCTACAGCCTCTGGGGGTAGAGAGGTAGTACTGAACATTTAGCAGGGCTGTAGTGTGCACAGCAGGTCTGTCCCTGTCCTTGTTGAATTCTCACTGGTTTACAGCTGTGTGCAGGGAGAAAATCCTGGTGTCCCTGCTCCAGAGGGAGCAGCCTGCAGACAGACAGATGGGGTGCTGCAGAGGAGTGGGGGTTGTCCCATCACAGAGAGGGGTGTGACATCTCACAAGTGCCCAAGGCTCCTGTATCCCCTGGTACACACTGCCAGATGCATGCTAGGGGAGGACAAAGGCTTGGATGTGAAACTGAGCCTCCCTCCACAGAGCTGAGCCTGCTGGCTGTGTTTGCCCAGTGATTCCAGCATCTGCTTGTGATTAATGTCCTGCATGTCACACCCAGCTGCCAGCACTGCCAGGAGAGTGGCTGCTCCCACTGGGCACACCAGCCTCTCCCTACCAGCAGCTTCCTCAGGAGCCCACAGAGGCAAAGGGACACCTCAGTCTCTGCATCCATACCCACAGCCTTTCAGCCATGTAGGTATTTCCCTTTCAGGCCCACCAAAAGGCAAGGCTTGGGTGGGGCATATGTGATTTATAGCCATTGAAATGAATGCCTTCACGCCAGGAGAGAGGATCCACTTTCTCCTCCTCCTGATCTAATGCACTTTAGTTATTTGGTAAATCTTCTAATGGTTTTATAATGCACTAAGCAAAGCAAAGTGACACTATTTTTTTGTATTGATTTTATTGCATCTTCCCAGTTTCATAAGGCTGAGATTCAGAGGGAGCTGGAATAATTCAATAATTCATATTGCCCAAGTGGTTAGTTCATGCTGAGCAAGGATTCACTTTAAAGAGGGGGGTGTTTTTCCTCCCTGCTTCTTTCCCTGTGTGGATTCTTTCTACATCCAGAGAGGGGGCTGGGCCATTCCCCAGGAAGATGTCCCAGGGCCATGGACCCAGGTCACCCTTTCAGGAAGGCCATGTGGCAGCCATGAAGCTGCCTCACTCCAGAGCATGCATGGAGTCCCTCCAAGATATGCCTCCTCTGTTTCATCAATGTAGTGTCTCTTGCAGGGGTGCTGTAGGATGCAGGGGAGCGCTGTGCCCATGGCAAGCTATCCACAAAGCTCTTGTGGTCTGGTCCTGGGCAGCAACTCAAATGTCCTGCTGGCTTTGCAGTGCTGGAGAGTGGCAGTGACAGCAGGATGGTGTTGCCTGCAATGGCACTTGTGGGTCTCACTTGGAGACCCTACAAGGAGGACGAGGTTCAAGAGGGTTGATGGTGAGATCTCTGCCTTGGGCAGAAAGCAGAGTGGTGCCTGGGAGCCATCCATGTCTGCCCTTGGCATGGGGCAGGGCTAAAATACTGATATTGTTTGCTTCCTACATTCTGGAGCTTTTTTCCTGAAACCCCCTCCCCACCACGAGTCCTACACATGCACCCTGTTTTCTGTCCCCATAGTTGTACCCATGAATGTCAGCTGCACCCGGACAGACTTCCACATCCAGATCCCTGTGCAGTCCCTGGCCCAGCTGGAGAGGAATAGGATTTATTTGGGGACCCCCTCCTGTGCAGCCCAGGTGGTTGGCAGGAACTTCAAAATACACACCAGGTTTGACACCTGTGGCACTGAATCCCAGGTAAGTGATCAGCAAACCCTCGTTTACAGCAAGCTGTGTAAATGGTTAGCCCTGTGCTGGCTGCAGAGAGGTATTCCCAGTCCCTCTCACATTTTCCCAGTAGATACTGGCCTGATTCCTGGCCAGCCCCTCCAAACCCCTGTGAAAAGGAGCTGCACAAAGCCCTGATGAGCCTTGTCCCATGTCTTGCAGAGACGCAACAACACGTCTGTCATTGTCAGCACCCTCTACATTGATTTTTCAGTGGGAGACCAGGAGGACATCCACCAGTATGAGGTGCAATGTGAGCCAAAAAGGAAGGAAGCCTCAGTGACCCTTATTGCTGGCCCTGATCCATCCAGGCTCAGCCAGGCAGAAAACCTGGTGGATGCCCAGAAGTGGGAGGGGGAAGCGATTGATGCCCGCGAAATCAAGAGCCAGGACACCAGCGACATCGTCTTCATCAGCATCTGCATCCTGGCTGGGCTCCTCATGGTCATCGCAGTGGTGGGGCTGGTGCTTCTGTAGGCTCTAGGGATTGCAGCCCCAGTCATGCCCAGGGCAGAAAGGCACCCCAAAATCCACCCTTACCCCAGGCTGAACCCTAACACAGCTGCCCAAACAGAGACTCAACTCCCAGGCCCTGAAATGGAGCCTGAACCCAACCTCCACCTTCTCTTAGTGCCTGAAAAATCTGGGCAATAGGCAGCCGTTTCCCTTCCCAATTTGTTTTCCTCTGTTTCAATCTGTCCATTTGGCTCAGGAATGCAATTCTTGTGCTCCCTAACTCTTCCCGCACCTGCTTCAATTTGTTTTCCCTGTAGTGCTGCTGCTTTCAGGAAAGAAACGTTGTTTGCCGATGGCTGCAAATCTTCCTGTCAATTATTTCTAGCTGAATTCTTGGAGATACAAACCACCCCCAAATGCAGCTATATTCCCAACAAATGTTCTCTGTGCTCCCAGCCCATGCTTGGGGGCGACTGTGGAGCTGTGTTACAGGGATCTCCACCTGGCACACACAGATGTAGCTCATGTAGGTGCTCCCAGGTGATGATTCTGGGTGTCTGTGGGTGATGTGATGAGATGCATTTGCTGTGCCCTGGAGCTCCTTGTTTGATCTTCTTATGTTGTCTCACCTTCTCACAGGACTCACCTGAGTGCCTCAGCCACCAGCAGCTGGAGGGGAGGAGAACATTCCTCTTCTCCTCTGTGTTTTCCTCCTTTCCAGCATATCCAAGTATCCATGGCTTTGAACTCTCTACCAGCATTAATCCTGAAGTGTGAAAATATGGGCAAATCCTGCTATGGCTTGGGGAGATGTTGGAGTGCAGAGGTTTTGGTGACCCTGTAAAGACAACCTTGGCAGGAGGGGCTGGCTCACCTGGGACCTCAGTGACACCAGATCTCCACTCTACTCCCTGCAGAAGGTGAGTTCAGCACCTGAGAACACGAAGAGTCCTGTGATCATCTGCCCCTCCAGAGAACTGGGGATCCTCACCAAGAGCCCTGATGGACGGCTGAATGACCTCTGCCTGTCTCTTGTGCCACCCCAGCACAAAGGACATTGCCCTTCATCATCAAAGAGGGGGTGGCAGTCACAGAGCAGCCTGTGTTCATCCCTGTGGGTCAGAGCCAGCGTGTGTCAAAGCCACATGAAATCTTGCTATGGAAAGAGGGCACCTCTCCTCCTCCAGCCTTTGTGAAACACACTGCAGTGCAGGGAGAGATCCTAAAGTATCCCAGTGTGGGTCATGCAGGGGCACAGCAAACTGCTGTTGAATCCAGCATTTAGCAGGGACTGCTAGGAGAGTCCCACCGGTGAAAGGCTGCCCTGACTGATGTCCTGCTTCCCTCTGGGACAGCTCTGTTCATCAGGGCATCAGAGGAAGCAGCAGCAAAGGAATAGGATGATGATGGAGCAGCTTTTCCTCCTGGATTGCACCAGCCCTGAGACAGTGTCTGGGGAGGGAAGAAGGCTGCGCATGCCCCCTAACGAGGAGCCTTCGTTATCAGAGCCCGGATTGATTTGGCGTTTGTTGGTGCAACACATCGGCAAATGCGAGATTTCCGAGGGAAATATTTGCCAGCACTGTGAAGCTCCATTAAGGGAATGTTTTGAGAGCCTGTTGTGTGCAGAGATGGTAAACAAGGCCAGCCTCCCCCGCTGCTTGCAAAGCCTCACTGCCGGTTAATTGCTGGGTACAGAACTGTCAGCTTGAGACCACAGTTACAAGATTTGACAACTGAAAGAAACTTAAAGATATAATTAACCTTCTTGGTGGCCCAGATTGTGCTGAAACAGGTGAGCACTGCGGCTGCTGGTGCCTGGGAGGGAGCCCACAGCACCCAGCAGCATCCAGCCCTTGCCTGCAGGACTGGCACTCCTTGCCCAGCTGGAGCCTCCAGAACGCTGTGATTTGCAGGGAAAAAGGCTTTTCTAGATAGCTGTTGGTGTTGCACTCAAATAAGGAGCTGGACCTTGTCGCCCCAGGGAGGGTTTCCAGCTCTGGCTCCAGTTCACAACTGCACAAGCATCCCTGGATGAAGTGCTCCCCTACACACATCCCTGTGGATGCAGGACTGGTCCTGTGGGAGCAGCTCTGCTCCTGAGTCAAGGGGATCCCCAGCAGCCCCAGGCCTGCAGGGTGTTATCCAGGGGTCATGGGCAGGGTGATTAATGCACCTTGAATGGCTCCAAAAGCCCTTCACCCACTTGTCTCTGATGGCATTCACAGCTGCATTTGCCATCAGCAGTGAGCCATTCAAGCCAGTCATCTCACTTAGAGCAAGGAAAGCCTCTGGTGCTCACCAAACACCAGCCCTCCTCAGCTTCCAGTCCTCCTCCACCAAGTCTCAGCCTCTCCACTAGATTTAGGCATCCAGTCCCTCCCTGCCCTGCAGGAATTTGCTCTCTGGCATCCCCTGTTAAACCAGGTCTTCCCTGATGGACTGCCTGGCTGGGGATGGAGCCCAGCAGGGGAGGGGGATTGCCCAGGTAACTTCCTGGAAAAAACCCCTTCTTCTCATGCAAAAGCTGCTCAGATGAGTGGCAAACAGATACCAGGAATCCATCACCAGCACTCCTTCCCTCCACCACGCCTGTTGTCCTCACACATCACACCTCTGTTCCCTTCCTCAGCGTTTGCCCGGTGCTTCCCGGGCGAGCGGGGGAGCGGCGGGCACGGGCGGTGCTGCCGTGGCTCATCTGATTATTTATTTAGAGCACGATGGCTGCACTGAGCCGGGCTGGATGCAGCCTCCCCGTTTCCTGGCTGTGCTTACAGGAGTCATGTCTCTCCAAAGCAAAGGCTTGGCTGTTGTGCGGGAGGGAGAGCCTCTGTTATCCCTCTGCAAACGTCTGCCTGCAAATCCGGTGTTGGAAAATTGTAGATCATAGAAAACAGGACTGCAAAAGCCCCCGGGGAATCAGTTGGTTCATTCCTGTCCTTCCCTGGGGAGATTGCTCCTACTGGAGAGAAGCTGTGCTAAAATATCCAAAAAATCTCAGCCATGCTTTCTGTGTTTTCTGAATTTACCAGGAAGGTTTTCCTGATGTGTCACACTGTGAGGCTGTGCTGCTGGGGGATGTGCTTTTGTGCTGCTGCGCTGGACAAGAGAATGATGGTGGAAGTGCCCCAAAATGGGCACTGCTCCCTCTGCCCAGAGACCCTGGCACTGGGCAGGACTGGGCATCCCACTGGGGAGCCCAGCAAGCACAGGGTGTTGTGATCCACCCCTTCCCAGGCAATTTATTCCATGTAATGTTCACTGGAAGTTTTCTGTGGTGACAGCCATGGTCCTCCATGGGTGGACCTTCCTCCACTGCTCTGCTCAGAGGGTTATTTGTGTCTTCTCAGTTTTTATACTCTAATCCCAGTCTGGGAATGGGGTGCTTGTGATTTCCAGGGAGCCAGTGCTGGAGCTGAGCCCATGACTGAGGATGCTGATGGTGTGCATCCTCTGCATCCTCTCCTCAAACATTTTGGGGTAATTTTGCAGGGACTGGCCCTTGGGCAAGCACGAGGGCAGTTCATGGGCTGGAGCAGGGGCAGGTTTGCTGCTCCTCAGGGTGATTTTCTTGGGGGTTGGTGTGTAAAGCCAGGAGGCCACCAGCCCCTTTTGCCATCGAGCCAGTCATGGCTCCCCAGGAGCTTGGTAGGGATGTGTCAATGGGTGTGGTTTTGTGCTGGGAGGGATGGAGCTCACAGGGACCTGCTGGAGACCCTGGCCACAGTGACACTGAGCCTGCCACCAGGGTGTCCCTGCCTTGGGGATCCAGGTACCTGCTGGAGACCCTGGCCACAGTGGCACAGATGAGGAGGCAGTAGTCAGGCAGCCCAGCCATCTGGGAAAACATAATGGATCAAGCATATGGACAATTAAAAATGCAATGACAGCATTTAGCAGGAGTTGTTTTCCAAGCTTATTTTAAGCCCAGTTTCCTGATCATCACAGCTCCAGGGACAGTGAGGCCTTGCTCATGGGGATTTTGGTGTGTTCAGGCTGAGTGCTCCCCGATGGGTGGGGAGCTCACAGCTGGATTTTGAGCTCACAGTCATGCCTTTGTGGCAGCTTTGGGGGTACAGATTTGATCCTGCCTTCTCCCTCTGGCTGGCTCTGCATGTTGCAGCCCCCCTCCTCTTCCCTCTCTCTGGGACAGGATGCAGTGTTTGCAATGTGAACATTCCAGCTCAGGCAAAATATTGGCCACAGCAGAAATGATTTTGGCTTTTGTGTTTTTCTTGCCATTGGGGCTGGCTGTGCTAGAGGAACAATGTTTGTCCATTAAAGGAGGACCCTTTATAGCAAGATAACTGCTTGCTAAATAATAACATATAATTAGCAAGGATCATTCCATAATCTAGTTTAATTGACAGACACCATGGATGTTGTTCAGGGGACTGCCAGCACAAGAATTGGAGCATCATTAATTGCAGTGTAACCCTGGCATGGGTTT
The DNA here is from genome assembly GCF_963513975.1 of Fringilla coelebs. NCBI lineage: Eukaryota > Metazoa > Chordata > Aves > Passeriformes > Fringillidae > Fringilla > Fringilla coelebs. The sequence continues at coordinate 4,964,515 of NC_140067.1, forward strand.
CCCTGTTTTTTGCTTACTGTGACATGTCAGAGTTCCTTTGTGCCTCAGTTTCCCCTCCTGAGGTGCCATCTGAATGTTGCCATGCCCTTCATGGAGGAGCAAGGTTTTGCTGGTTGTGGTCAACTGGGCTGGAGAATTTCCTCATGTGTTTACCTCCATTTCCTCTTTTCTGCTTCCCTCTGTCCCTCCACTGCTCCAGCCTCCTACTTCTGCTCCATAACATACCCTGGGAGGGAAGTTCCTGGAGCATCCTTTGGGCTCCAAGGATTTCTGTGGCTTCTGTGGCATTTCCTTGCCTTAAAGTCTTTTAATCCAGGGCCAGTTTAGCCAACCCTTCATATTACAGGGCTGCCAGGGAAGCAAATGAGATCTAAAAGTTTGGGTTCTTTGTGAAGAAACCTTTGAAGAGCCTCTTGAAAGATGAAAACTGGTGAGCTGCTGAGCTCTCTCTCTTCCAAAGAACAGGGAGGGTCTTGTCTACTCCCATCTTCTTTCACCCAAGTAATTTGCAGCAGGACAAAGCTCTCCTGAGCTGTGCCTGCTGATGGGGAGCAGAGCAAGCTGTCACCTACTTCCTTCCCAAATTTGCTCTTCAAAGCCAGGGGCAGAAGTCAGCTCTGGCAGGAGTGAATTCCCTTTTCCATCCCTCCTGGTGCTGCCCTGAGCCCACCCTGTATTCCCAACACATGGGGAGGGGGATCAGGAGGTGTCACCTCCAGAAGGTGCTTCCCTCCCCTCTTTGCTGGGTGCAGGTCTCTGGAGGTCTGCCAGCTTTATGTATGTACTCCTTTGCTGAAAACAGTCTGTGGGATAGGCTTAATCTGGAAGGAAAAGGGGAAAAAGAACTTTTCTCTAGATTGGGTGCCTCCCTCGTTTAACATTTCCCCTGTTAAAAGGGATTTCAGTCTCCATGCCAGAGAAACCAAGCACAAGGGAGCCACAGCTCAGCCCTTTCATCCTCCCTTTTTAATCCAGAAGGGTTTCCCCAGCATGAAGACTGGGCTGCATCACCCACAGGAGGGAAGGAAGAGCCAAGGAGCAGCAAACTGATGCAGCAGCTAACCCAAGGCATAAATAAACACAGTGTGCAGGTGAGGCTGCTCTATGGAGGGAATCTGGTTTTGATAGACTAATTAAAAACTTCATTAGTGCCAGGTATCAAGTATCCTGTTGTCACATTCAGCATAACCCTCTGGGAAAATGAAACCCTTTTTGGCCTGTTGCTTTCCCATCTCTGTTTTTGTTTTCTTTCTCCACTTTCCTTTCTGTTTTTGTCCTTAAAACCTTCCCTGGTTCCCTGAATTCCTCCTGTTGTGGGTCTTGAGCCCAACTCTCCAGACTCTTTCCAGTTCTTCCAGTCAGCTACTGCAAAGCTGAGTCTGTGAATCCTCAGCCCAAATGTTACTGCCAGCTCTAACATCAAGATAAAGGAACTGGACCCAGAGCTTTACACTTGGGTTCCTTTGAAGCAAGTTGGGCAAAAATATCAACCATTACATAGAGGAAATTTATAGGAGAGTTTTCTGCTCGTGTGCAGCAACTCTGCATCCCTGAAGTTACTTTCTAAATTAAAAATATTTGGCACAGCCAGACTGTTATCTGACCTGTGTGGGAAGCTTCTTTGGCCTGGCTCTCATCAGACCAGAAGTTCTTCATTTTCAGGAATTTTGCTTCTCACATTACCCAAATAGAGAAAACACAGCCTGGCACCAGGAACAGGAAGCTGAAAATAAATACTGCAGGTCTTGGTGTTGCAGTTCTGATGCAAAAGCTGTGTCATTCATTGATCCTGAACCCCTCCTGATGGTCCAGGATACACAAATTCAATTACAGCTCTGCAGTTTGAAGCTATTTAAGTGGGAAATGGAGCCGATTGCTTGTAAGAAATTGAGGGTTTTCCCATTTTTTGCTACAGCCTGGTCAACAAGTGTTACATGTTACTGAAAATTACCCACACCATCACCACACATAGATCTGCCAGTTTCTGCCTCCAACACACCTGAGCTCAACTTCCTACAAATGAAACCTCTGTGTTCAGCTGTTTGAGGACACCTTCAATGTGCACAGGCAAAACTGGTCTTGCACTGGCCCAAGCAAACAAAAGAGGGTTTAAGATATTCTTGAGAGAACCTGCAATTAACTAATTAAATTTATGGAGTACAACACCTCAAGTAAGTTTTGGGTGTTTCTGCTAAGGGTCTACAGATGAAAAAAGTATCTAGCAGCTCCAAGTAATGATAGTTATTTTTTAGGTGAAGATATGAACACCATGCCTGGAATAGCCTTAGTAACAGCTTATAGAGAACAAGACAACTTGTGGCACAAAAGAAATCAGAGCAAATATAGAGGCAAGAATTCCAATTTTCAGTAACTAGAAAGAATTTAAACAATAGTTTGTTGCTTAGATTTGTTCATGCAATCATTCTGAACCATGTTCCTTTTAAAGAAAAAAAAGCCTTTAAAAGGAGTATTTCATTTTATTTAGATAATTCATGACAAGTTTTTTTTCACATTACAGTAAAAACAAGCACCATGTTTATACCATGAGTGAGGTTTGGAAGGCTGATCGAGCTGCTCCTTGAACAGCAGAGGCATTAAACAGCACCTTTACCTTGGGGCTTTAGAAAATGCCCCAAATCACAGAATGAATGAGAGGATGGAAGTTACTGAAATCCATTTTACATCCAGCTCTGGAATGCAGCAAGGGGAAATCACCTTAGCAAAACAGCTCTTGCCACAGGCCGGGCCCAGCTGCAGCAGACATGGCTGATTTAGGGCTAACTAGAGTTTGCAATTATCCCCCAGGAATCCCCTCCCATGGACCAATTACCCATAATTACCAGTATTTCCAGCCAGCAGAGCACAGAGCTGCTCCTTTAAAAGGGTTATTCAGCTGAATACACCTGAAGATCCACACCAGGGATCGAGCTAAACTGAGCTACAACAAACGGGCACAAGAGAGAAACAGGTGAGTCAGCAAGGATGGAAAACACACAGAAGAGTGGAAGAAACTTTCCTTGCAACAAGCCCACATGGATTTCCAGCAAGTCAGAGTCAGAGCACCCATTCCATCCGTGGTTCTTCCCTCCAGCAGCCCTGTTTGTGGAGCCGTGCCAGGGAGTCACCCAGTCAGCCCTCACCGGAGGAAGGGCTCCCAGTTCCACGGAGATGCAGGCACAGCAAGTTCTCCCTCGGGATCAAGCACAACTCCTCACTTTTTATGGCTCTGCACAAAGGCAGGGACAGGGAGTGTGCCATCCTTGACTGCTGCTCGGGTCTGGGGTTTGTGCTTTAATGAGAAGACAAGGGCTCGCACGGCCCGGCGGTACGGAGCGCTAATGAGGCGGGAGCAGAGATGAAAAGCTTCGCGCTCAATATTTTCAGCCAGTGGGTGATCAATCTGAAAACAGCAAAGTATAAAATTAGATCTTTACATTTAATAAGGAGGCCAGCTGATTGAAATTGGAGTTTGGTGCCTTTCAGTGTTTCTTCATTAATCAGCTTGGATTCAAGGAAATCTGCTTCCCATCACAAGTGTAACAGGAAGAGCAATTTAATTCCACCCTAGCAATTAAGGGACAAGGCAGCGTGGTCAGTGGCAGGGAACATATCCCCACCTCCAGCTGGGTGGCAGTACTTTGCCATCACAACAGGAAACTAATCTGTGACAAGCTTTGGGTATCAAGCTCGCTGCAATTATAAGCTATGCTGTAGTGTCTCCATAAAGCTCACTTTTGATCTGGCTGATATAAGGTACCTTGGATACTATTTTAAACTTGATTCCAACAGCAACTCGAAGACATGCCAAACACTTGGCAACTCTGCCTGCTGCTATAAAGGGAAATGTGGGATCTCTGTCTGTAGAAGGAGGTGTAATTAAGAATGCAGAAAGGGATTTGCTAAATGTTAATTATGTAGTTATTGCTTCAACATGTGCCAAAACCTGTAATTCAGCACAGTTTAGGAAGAAATCCCCCACCCTTCAAGAAATGCTTTTAATTTCACTTCTGCCTTTTGTGATGGGGAATCTTCCATACACTGCATGCAGGAAATTCCAGTGAGCTAAACGGTATTCCTGCAAGTCCTTCACCACACCCATCACTAAAAAGCCCCTTGGATCCATTCAGTCCCACCTTCCCTTCTCTCTTTTGACACCTCTCAGGTGTCAGTGCAGCAGCTGTGGCTCCCCTGTCTTTATAAACAGTTCAACTGCTGTGACCTCTGCTTGCACATGTGGTGGCTGCAGGTGTTTTCAGATGAGTCCTGTTCAGAAGCAATCCTGCTATACCCAATTCTACTCATTTTAGGGTGATACCAAAATCTTTATGTTCCACAGATTTAGACTTTACTGCCACTATAATCACCATGCATAGCTGTGCTTTCTAAGAACTAAGCTTGACTCACCAAAGGTGAGCTTCCACCTTTCTGAGGCATTCCTACAGCAAACCATCCTTCTGTGCTGCCCCAGACTGGAAGCTGGAGAGCTTGTTCTCACAGCTAGCAAGAACACAACTTTCAAAGTCCTGAATGTTTATCACTTGACTTGTTATTGAAAGGATAATTAATGAATAAATTGAAAATTATAATTATTATGGCATTTTATAGACCAAGCAAACTAGTTATTAAGCCTTACAGCAGAGCCTTGTTCATTTAGTTAAACATACCTGAGGGATCTGGTATTTATCACCACTTTATATACTGTCAACCTTGCCTCTCCGTTTTTGCTATAGATTTAAATTTACAAATATTTAATTAGGAAACAACCAAAAAGTCCCTCTGTTGCTTTCATAGCTGTTTAGTAGGAAAAGCTTCATCTTCTATTAATTTCCTCCTTGTACAGCCCAACTGCAGTGGCCACACAAGTAATCTGTTGACAGGTTATGGAAATGGCAGCACTCTCAATTAACAGGTTCCCTTGTTTAACAACCAAAAACCATCATCTACCTTGCAAATGAAGTTACTCGTAAATAGGGATGTGCTGTGAATCCCTAAAAATAGGAACAGATCACCTGGTCTTGTCCCCACTCAGCAAGCAGGACCAGCTTGGCTGGAAAAGGTTTCACTTGTTCCCACAGGAGGGAGTTTTATTTTTGGAGCCACAGGCAAGTGGCTCTGAACTGTACCTCCAATTCCAGGGCTCCACTGAGCAGCTTCCGAGCGTTCTTCCTGAACGCCTCGGTCCTGGGGTCACTCCTGACCTCGATGGAGGGCCTGTTGGAGTGCTCCCTGATGAAGCTCTTCCACTGCCTGAAGATGTCCTTGGCCAGGCTGGACACCTCTGGGTCGGGGTGTTTGCGCATCTTGTTCACTGTGTGACCTGGGAAACAGAACGGCTCCCATGGGACTGGCAGCTGGCACCAGCCAAATCATCGTGCTAAAGGAGCCACACACCTTCTTAACTCAGTCTCAGCAAAACCACCAAAGTATTGACACAAACATAAATACAAAATAACCAGGATTTAAGCATGGAGCTTGAGCAGTTAGCAAGGAATTGTGAAAATCAACTTCCCAAGTCACCCAGGTGTGGAGCAACGCTTATTTAACACAGGCTACGCTGGCTGTTTACACTGATCCTGGATCTAGTGAAGGTGTTTAAGCTTGGCCTACAAAAAGTGCTGGTTTTTGGCTGGGAACCCCTTTAAGGAAGCAGATGTTGCTGGTGATGGCTGTAGCATTTAAACATGGGAACACCACGATGACTCCAAGCAGAATGTTTCCCATCCAGAGGGCCTGGCAGTGCAGAAGAGGCTTTCCCCTGCGAGGAGACAAAAGGGACCTTCCTGCTTCCAGAGGGGCGTTTTTCCCTGGCCAGGAGCGCTGTCGGCCAGGAGATGTCACTGTTAGGCTTCAGTGCCTCTGCCAGGCCGGCGCTATTCAGGCAGGCATTGGGAAAAAATCCCGGGAAAAGCCTGAATTAGCCGAACGTGGTAAATGAAATGACAGATCAGAGGGATGGATAAAGGGGCGGATTGCAGCTCCTTTTCCAGGGCTCTGTGAACAGAGATCCGGCTGCTCCGATGGCAGACAAAGGCCGGGATGCTCTCCCTGTTCGGGAAAGGCAGTGACCATGTGGTCCCCGTTATCCCTCCCCCAAGTCCTGTGGCAAAGAGGCAGGGATGGGGCTGTGCCATTCGCATGGAGCTGCCCATCTGCTGGGGATTCCTCAGGGTGCTCAGGGCCACTCACTCTGAGGAGATTTTCTCACACCTTCAGGGGATTCAGCCAAATCAGATAAATGAGCACTGACAGCAGGAGAAGGTATTAACCACAGAGTTACCACGGAGAGCTCTTCAAAATTCTGACCACAAAAGGGGTGATGCAGTATTTCCTGGGAGGAATCAGAGGACAGCTGACTTTTTCAGTACAAGCTGTGCAAACTGCAGGTTTGATATCAACAATATTTCATTGGCAGCAATTTCCTCATTTCTTAAAAAGCTTCCAGACTAATCTCTAGTGCACTGACAAGCCAAGCAGACACAAGACAGCCTAATATTCACAGTTTAGATAGACCAGATGTACCTATTTTAGTGGAAAGCAACACCTCCTTGGAAGGTATCTTCTTCTTCAGCTCCTCCAAGGCTTCCATCAGGTTCTCTTTTGGTTGCCCAGGAAGCTCAAGTATAGATTTCCATCGTTTTATGTCTTCCACAACCACAACTCTCTGGGAAAGAGAAAAGCTCGTTATGGAAGTGGAATATTGTTATGATAAGTAAGGACACCACCTTCATCTCAGCTAATGGGGCTGTTATCAATACATGAATTATTGATCATGGCACAGAATATATGATGGGTACTTGCTTGGAATTAGAAAACTCCTGCCAATCAAAGCTGAAGTAACCAGCAAACAAAGAGAGAGGCTTTCACCCCGGTGTGCCAAACTCTGGGCACATAACAGCAAACTCCTCCTAGAAGTGTTCTGAATTTAAGGAATCCATTGTTTCTAAATAGCAAAAGGGATTAAGAGGGAGGTGGCTGATTATCCTGAGAATCCAACTCAGATTGACTTCAGAAGTAAAGCAATGCCAGCAAGGTGAGAAACAGAGCATTAGGGAACACGAATGCAAACCTGAATACACTGCACAGCTGCAGTGTTTTTCACTGGTTTTGCCAAGGACCTTGACAGAACAGACTGCAAACAGTGCAAGTCTCATATTTTGGGTGTGAAGCATCTTATCCAGCAGTGGTCAGACAACTGCAGTGCTTTATGCACCATTCTTTTCATTTTTGCCACACTTGATGAACTTTTTGTTACAGGAAATGTTTTGCTGCTGTGTTTCTACAAGGAGGTGACCAAGAGGGGTACAGCTCTCGTGCAGGTCTCAGGCACGACATCCATGAAATGAACGGAAGGGTTTTCCTTGCTGGAAAGGGATGAAAGCCAGCTGGAAACACTGGGGCTGGCGGTGGCACCGGGCTGTCCTCGAATCGTGTGCCCAGCCCGACCCTGCACCACGCCGTTGTAACCCACGGAACCCCTTCCAAGGCAGCAGAGCCCTCTGCGCCCGTACAACCACCTCCCTGTTCTGACCCACCGCAGTGCTGCGCAGGTTTCCGTGCAGAACCGCTCTCCGCACACCGCCGCTCCCCCGCCGCCCCGCCCGCGCCGCCGCCGATACCGCGGGAGGCCGGGCCGGGCCCCCGCTCCCTCCCACCGGTGACCTGCCTTGAGGGACTCGAGGGTGACCTGCCGGCAGACGGGGGGCTCGGGCGCTGCCCGGCGGGGGCTCTGCGGGCCGCGGGCGCAGCGCACCACGAACCGGTCCATGTTCGCCCTGCCGCCTTCCCTCACGGAAGCCGCCAACGCGGCCCCGCCATTTCCGCCTGGTAGTTCCCTCCAGGGGCGAGCCCCTATGGGATGACTAAGGGTACCCAGCAGTATGGACTACATTTCCCAGCAGGCCTCGCGCGGCAGAGGGCGCCGCTGCCTCGCCCTTTCCGCACGGTAGTTTCCGCCGGGAAGCTCTATGGAATGGGCGGGGATGCCCCGCAGCGCGGACTACACCTCCCAGCAAGCTCCGTGAGGGGCACATCTCGCGAGAGGCTGCCGGCAGCCGCTGCCGGGGCGGAGGAGCGAAGATGGCGGTGCGGCGGGGAGGCCTCGCCGTCCTCCTCCTGCTCCTGCCGCTGTTCCTGGTGATCCAGGTGGGAGCCGCCTCGGGACAGCTCCCTGCCGCCTCCTCCGAGGCCTTCGACTCCGTGCTGGGCAACACGGCATCGTGTCACCGCGCCTGCCAGCTGACCTACCCCCTGCACACCTACCCCAAGGTACGGGCGGGCCCTTCCCCGCACCTGCGCCGCTTCCCGCCGCCTCACCCGGGGCTGGCACGGCCCTTCCTCTGCCCCTCTCTCCCTGCAGCTCCGTGTCTTCTCTAAAACAGATACTTCGTTATGTAAATAGGTGGCTAGGCTGCCGCTTGCCAGTGAAGCGCTGTTGTCAAAGTACAGCTTTGTCAGTGCTGGGGCTTTTGTGGGTTTGGGGCGTTTGGCTGCTCTTTTGTTTTCCTCTTCCCAAAAAGGCAGCTGTAATTTGGCTTGGGCTGCTCCATAATTTGGGCAGTGCTGTGTTCGTGGCAGGGCAAAGATCCTGAGTCAGGGCTCCTGTTTGGCACTTGGATATTGAGGGGTGAAGCATAAATGGTGACAAACAAGTAGCTCATCAGAGCCTTCCTGGGAGCTTTTTGTCTCATGATAAAACACTGAAATTGTGTCTGATAGGAATTTGAATTCATCCCCCAGGGTTTGCTGTTGGTTCATGCTGGCACACCTTTGAACTACAGGCTTAAATTTGGAAAATGCAAGATCACAAATCTCATATTTCCTTGTTCTTTGTTGGCAATAAACTTCATTATCAGCTGCAGCCGTGTAGCAGGTGGAACTCTTACCCTGTATTTGGGATTTCACAGGAAGGCAGCAGGCAAGGGGAGCAATGCTAGGATCAGGTAACAGCTTTGTCTGTTTCCCCATGGAATTCAATTGGATTTTGTAGCTGGAAAGTAACAGGGAGTTGTGTGGAATATGAGTAAATTTACACAGCTTGTTTTGGTGTATTGCACTTTTGAATCTTGCTACTTTTCTTTTTGAGTAAGAGTTTTGTCGTGTGTTGTTGGAGCTGTTCACTAACACAGTCACGTCTTTTACATTTAGTGTTTGTACTGTTTGTCACAAAACTGCTGGTGGAATTGAAAGAAACTTGTTTTAGTTGTGAGTGGAAAACAAGACAAACTTCATTGAGACTGTGATGGAAATGTATCTGTACAGCTCGTTTATCTGGATATCAAGTTACAAAACCTTCTGTGCTCCAGCACCACCCACCTTGTTAGTGTGAGATTTGAGTTTTAGTTTATATTAATAATTTTCTACTCTTGTGCCTTTAAAGCAGATGAACTGATGATCTCAGTTGCAATGGCCAGGTCATTTACAACAGGTTGTACAGGAGGTGTGGTGTGTTTGGTTGTTGTTTAATTAATTCAGAGCCCGTTTTGCACCTGTGCAGTTTGAGTGGCTGCTGGCCTTGAAGTTCTGATTCATGGGTCAGTGGCAGGGTGTGGTCAGTGGGACACTTCTGTCACAGAGGCTTTAGTTCACATCCATCCCCCTGGAGCTGTGGACAGAAGAAATATTAGGTGTAGGATTTCTGTATTTACCTAATTTTAGTCGTTGGCAGTGGGGAAGCATTTTTGCCCTTCAGTCAATATAATAAATAAACATTTGTGTTGGTGGAGCTGTCAGTAGGCAGATAACCAGGATGCTGTGTAGGACATCAGAAAATAATCTCTTTTTCTGATAGTTCTGTTGTAGCTCTGATTAGAATAATCAATCTGTTTAGATACATTGTATTCTACTGTCAAAATTAGAGGTTTTTGGTCCTTTCCTGCTGGGTTTTACTATTTAAGTTCTGAGAATGGAGATTTCCTACTCTTCATGGCGTTAAACATCAATAAATCTTTTTCAGCACTGTCTTAATTTCAAACACAACACTTTATAAAACATTCATTTTGCTTGTGGGTTGTGGGTCTGGAATTCCAAAACAGCATTTGCTGCTCCAGGTTTGCAAATCAATCCATGGGTCGTTAGCGCTGCTGGGTTCATTGCAGCTCATCCCATTCCACACTGAGCTGGGCTGTACCTCTGGTGGAGGGAAGGAGACAAAAACACCCAACCAAACAACAAAAATAAGTTGGTTTTCTGACAATTTGTTGTGGCCTGGAGGTTTGCAAGCCTGTCCTTGTGCCCCCAGGAAGAGGAGCTGTACGCCTGCCAGCGCGGCTGCCGCCTCTTCTCCATCTGCCAGTTCGTGGACGACGGCGCCGACCTGAATCGCACCAAGCAGGAGTGTGACTCTGGTGAGCCCTGCAGCGTCTGAAAGGGTGCTCTGGAGTTGGTGGCATTCTTTCAATTGTTTTGGGTTTGTTTAACAGCTTCTTAAAGTCTATATACAGGACATATTAAAAAAAAGTCTTATGGGAAGGTTGAGGAGAAACTCGCAGACAACAGTGTTGCTGTTTTCCTGAATTTCTCAAGTATCATCAGTGTCTGTAAATAAAGAAATAGTGCATTTTACTATAAACAGTTTGTCATAGAAAACACAAAATGCCTGGGGGAAATCCAGGCAAATAATGCTTGTCTGTTAATAATTCCCTGTGACAATCAGTCCTGTTTGCCATTCCTGACAAATTTGTATATAGAAGTGAATTGTTCAGTGGAGCAAGAGCGTAGATCTCACTGTGCCTTGTAACTTGGGGTCTGGCCTACATCCTAAGCTTTTCCTGCAGCTAACCCCTTGGGAATGAGGTACATGTTTTGCTTGGAATAGGCCTTTTAAGTCTTGGTTACTGATTCTCTCAGGCTGTCTGTGTTAGAGCAAAGATTTAACAGTGAAGATGAAATATAGAATCATTTCAGTTGGAGAAGACCTTTAAGGTCATCAAGTCCAACCATTCCCCCAGCACTGCCAAGCCCACCATGTCCCCAAGTGCCACACCTTTATGTCCCTCCAGGGATAGTGTGTGATACAAGCCAATTAATAGTGGGTTTGGAATTGTGTAGAACTTTGCTCCAGGAATATTGAAGAAGCTGATTCACAGCTTTATTCAGAAAGGAAGGGTAGGAGCTCTCCACATTTACTACCAATGCAGTGAAGCACCAGGCCAGCACTCAGGGGAGGCTTTTGTCCTCTCAGTAGCTCCTGAAAGCAAGAGGGCTTGTGGCTCAGGTAGGGAAGCAAAAAGCCTGGCATGCAAATATGCTAACATGTTAGAAAAGTGCAGTAAATACTCCAGAAATAGGCTAATGCTCCAGTCTGTCACACTGTGTAGCTGTGATGCAGCCTGTCAGTGTAGTTGTCAAACCACACACAACAGAGTGCCATAAAGCAGGGTAATGTAGCAATAGAGCACATGTAGGGTAATGGAACAGTTGCTTATTTCTGCTTTAACTCTTCTTTCTGGGGCTGTTGTCTTTGCTGGCTTATGTTCTATAATCTGCTGGTGGGTGCCCTGTGAGTGTTCTGTGCTTGGCAGATCTGTCTTGGCTGCTCTGCTCAGTTCTGTCTCTGGTGCTTCCTGCAGACACTGACTCGGTGGCAGTTGTAGCCTGGAATGGCTGCTCAGGTGCCATGAGCTGAGCACTCAAAGGTTTAACTGCTGCTGCCGTGCTTCCTGCCAGCTTCTCAGTCCTTATGATGGTCCATTTGTTCCTCTAGAAAACTGAGAGAGCTCCTGTCCTCTGTGTTGCTTTTTGGTTGGATTCTTTAGTTCAGGTACTACTGAAACGCTGTCCACCTAAGCTTTAGAATAGTGCAGGAGAGCTGTGCCTGTGTATCATCTGCCTGATTTGTCCGTGGGCAGAATAAACTAAATTATTCTCTCAAAATAATTTCAATTTCTTGGCCTTTATGATCTCTAGTGAGAAATTAATAGAAGCTCTCTCTAAAACAAAGAGCTTCATTTTTCATAAGAAATTATTCCATAATACTTTCAGTGCAGTTTCTGTATTAGCAGGAAATGCTCCTTTGATTTTCCTGTGATACCATGGCTTCTGCTGTTACCTCAAAGGGATTTAATGGACTGATGGTCCCTCTGTTCTCTTTAGGATTCCATCTCTGTTCTCTGATGTTTTGTGTGATATGTAGAAGAAAGCTATAGTGGTGGTGGGAGGATCAATGAGAGCTTGCATCCCTGAGCTCAGCCAGGGTAACACTGGTGATCATTTACTCTGATTGCAGCCAGATTTCAACTCCCTGCTCTGTTGAAGCTCTGATTCTGTCATTAGACCTCAGAGCAAATGCTACCCTGGGATTGCCATATCTTCCCCTGCAAATGGGATTGTCAACTGCTGCTTTGTTTCTGATCCAATTTATACTGAGAATGTTTTCTTAACTAAAATGCAGAATTTATCATCTCATTTGGGGAACTTCTCCCTTGCAGCCTGTACTGAAGCATACTCCCAATCTGATGAACAATATGCTTGCCATCTTGGATGCCAGAACCAGTTGCCATTTGCTGAGTTAAGGCAAGAGCAAGTAAGTAGGTGACATGTTTTTCAAATACCACCTACTTGTTTCTGTTCAGTGTGTCTTCTCTTTTTAAAATTTCTTCAAATGGAAAATTAATCTTCCTAAGAACTGAAATCTAGACATGAGGTGAGGGGTGAGCAAGAATGTAACTTCCATCCTTTTCATGTAAAAACAAATGGAAAAAATGTTAATGTTGTGCTTGCAGTTAATGTCTCTGATGCCACGAATTCATCTCCTCTTTCCTCTGACACTGGTGAGATCATTCTGGAGTGACATGATGGACTCAGCTCAGAGCTTCATAACATCCTCATGGACTTTCTACCTTCAAGCAGATGATGGCAAAATTGTCATATTCCAGGTGATTCCTTTTTTCATTGAGGTTAAGGTGTCCTGGCTGCTGACTTCAACTCTGCTTCTTCCAGCCAGAGAAAAAACTCTAGAGCACCATCAAAAGTGTTTCGTTTTTCCTAGTATTTCACTGCCTTTAGGGCCATCTTAAAATTCAAACTTAAAAGAATGGCTCATGTCTTAGGGTTAATTTCTGTATTAGTTCTGAAAATGTAAATTATCAAAATTATCAAAACCAGTGGAAGCTTTCTAGCAGGATCTCCTAACTCCTTATTTTGTTTTAGTCAAAGCCAGAAGTGCAATATGTTCCACAGCTTGATCAGGACACGGGAGGAGATACAAAAGGAGCCTTGTCGCTGAGTAAAACAGCCTGTAAGTTGTTTTTTGTGCTTTGAAAGAGTAAATGCCAATGTTCCCTGTCATGCAAATTTAAAAAATGATGTTGCAGGTGGCATATGAAAGCAAATTTTTAGAGAGCTGCACTATAATTATTTACTGTGCAGGGCGCACTGCGTACGCTTGGCAAAGCGCGGTAGCAACCGAGCTCTGGTCACATGGAAACCTGCAGGCTGGGGCTGCTTTAAAAGCTTCCCTTGATGCTGTCTGTGCAGACAGAGTGTGTGGGGCCTGGGTTTTCCCTTCCCTTGCTCTCGTGCCCTCTCTTTGTGCTGTTGTGCCTCAGCAGACGGACGTCCAGGGAGCTCGCAGACCTTCCGGGGGCTCTTTGAGGAGCGAGCCAACGACAGCTTCTTCAAGTGTCTCTCCATGTAAGTATGGCCTGAGCTGGCTCTTCCCACTGGGGAGGGTAAAGGCCTTTCCTCTGGGTGTGCAGGCCTGCTGGGAGGTCTCAAGGTCTCCCAAGTCTGTAGGCTCAGGATGCACAGCATCACAGTTTTGTATCTGCCATTAGTGCTGCTTTGCTGTCCTGGCCCTGTGTTTTTTGCATGCTGTCCTGCCAACTTTGATTTTTCCTTTCCATTTCAAGTGAAGAACATATTGGTAATTTCATGCACTGGTTTTTGAGTGTGTTCTGGGAACTGTTGAATCAATACTGTGTTTTGCCTGTTCATTAGCTCTGAATGTGTTTTAGGGAAAAGCACTTTGTTTTGGGATTGTGTTATGTAGCACACTGGTATGTCTTGTTTCCAGGCTGAAAATCCTCAGTATGTATTTATTAAAGCTTTTTTACTTTCTCCTTAAAAGTTCCCACATGAAGGATCAGTGAGTTGTCCTGAAGATGCATAACAGAAAAATCTGGTTTTTAATCTGTAAACAGGGGGATTCTTAGGGCCCCATAACAGAATCCTGCAAGTCTTTTGTGATATCAAACAGGCATTAAAGTACCCAGGAGTCTGCAGTGGGCTGTGTAGCTGGAAGGGCCAGAGACAAATGAATTGGCAGGAAAGGCAGTCAGAAATGAGCCAAACTTTTTAGAGGCCCATTGTCTTGTATTCAGTCTATGAAGTCTATCAACATTCTTGTCATTTCAGAAATTCCAGTTGGATTTTAACCACTACACTCGTCCTGTCAGTGCTGGTGCTGCTCTGGATTTGTTGTGCAACTGTAGCTACAGCTGTAGAGCAGTATGTTCCATCTGAGGTACTGCATTTCAGAACTACAGTATTTGGAATTTATTCATTATATTGCTTTTATGTTACAGCTGTCCAGAGACTAAGAAATATTTGGGGGAGGTTCAGTTAAGGAGGGTTTTCTTATTTTGTGGCTGTGGATGGCAAACCAATTTTGTTTATTTAAATGATGGTTTTATAGCTGAGCATTCTTGCTCATTCCTGTGGCTCCCAGGAGCTCTGAGCCCTATTCAGACACAAAGTCTTTTGGTTTGTAGTTCTGTCCTCTCAACAACCTTCAGGGTGCTCTGCACAAATGGAGGCTGATTCTCATTTCTCTGGGAATGAAGCTATTCCAAGGGCTGGGTGGTGTAGGGGGGACCCAGTATGGGTTTAATGCAGGAGGATCAGTGGTGAGAACAGTGACAGCAGAGTTATTGGTGATATGTATGAGTGCAGAGTCTCATGGGGGGGAATGGGCACTCTCCCAGTGCCCAGAGAGTCCTGACTCAGCAACCAAAGGAGCTGTTACACAAACACTCTATCTGCCCTTGTTCTGGCAGATTTCATACATTTCTTCTGGATGCAAGTCTAGTTCAGCTCTGAATTTCAGATGTTACAGAAAGCCTTGTGTTGCAGGGCTGCAGCCATCAGAGCCTGGAATGCAGCTGCATAATGAAATTCATTTTATTCACAATATAGAGAGTCTTTGTCTTAAAGTATCATGTTTAAATGTTTCAGAAGCTGAGCATCTATGGAGATTTGGAATACATGAATGAGCAAAAACTCAGCAGATACCCACCCTCTGCACTTGTTGTGGTTAGATGCAAGACTGAGGAACATGAAGAAGCAGGACCTCTTCCTACAAAAGTCAATCTGGATCAATCTGCAATTTAAATCTGTTGGATCCAATAGACTAATTCTAACAGAGCTAGAAACTCCTGATTGATTGTGGTGGTTCTTCAGATGAGAAGCTTAGCAGCCAGTCTTTAAATGCAAATAAAGTTGCAAAATCAACAAATGTCATGGGATTTCGTTTTCAGCTAGTAGAGAAGATTCAGACGTTCAGACATGAATTTGTTTGTTTCCAGGTATAATCACTTTTCACTGGTGTTTGCTATTGTGTCTTTTTGCTTACAGAAGTTGTAAGCGTGCTTTCCATACTTCTGCCAGGACACTTTCAAACTTACTTGTGTGTTCTAGGATGTAATGTGTACAGTCAGAGTTAGCTTTGTAAAGGTATAAGACATTTTAAGTAGGCAGGACATGCCTTTCTAGTGTTGCACTTTCTGTTGTAGTTAAGAGAAAATATTATAAAATTATCTGCTGAATTTTTTTGTACTTGTTAATGTCCATGCACAAACAACCCTGTCTTCAAAAACAGAAATATATTTTTTCTACAGTGTGGTAATATGCAAGGTGGAAAGCATTTGTGAGGTACTGTAAGCTAGATCTCAGCTTGTGAAAGATGGAAATGTGTTAAAATTTACAGACATATCCCTTTACATGCAGAACATTACATGGTCAGTTACTTTGTCAAACTTTAGCCTTTAAGTCTTAAATTGCTTGTAAAGTTAGCACCTGTGTTTTCTGAAAACTTCTACTTTCTGTTCTTGATTAACTATTCTGGTCTTGTAACTTCATTTACAGAAACAAGTTGATTCCTTAGAAATGAGAGCAGACAAATAAAATTGACTGTATAGAAAATGTTGACTATATAGCTTTTTGCTATGGTTAATTATTGACCACAGCAGGCTCGGTGTGAAAGCCTGTCTGTAGCCTTCCTCTCGTGGGCAGCGTGACCTGATTTTGCTGTGATTCACTAACACGGCAACAATGAACAATGTCCCTCATGTCTAACCTATTTTTTTGTGGATCTTATTATATGCTGGTTCCCACAGTGTTGGCAGGTTGGGGGTGTTGGTGATTTATTTTAGGGTGTCTGAGTGAATGCTGTCTAGAATGCACAGTCTTCAATTCACTGTCCTTTTTTTGTTGATTAGACAGAATTCCCTCAAAGGTTTAAAAAAATATAACGAAGAACTGTGGAGATTCTGGGGGATACAGTGATATATTCCCCCACTTAAACCTGGCTCAGGGGTCATTCCCAACTGGTCTGTGAGCAAATGGTTGTGTGAGTGCAGCTGATGGAGCCTTTCAGGCATGTGCAGCCCCCAGCCCAGCAGTGTGGCTGTCAGGAGCTTCCAGGTCGTTGAGGATGTTTGTTTCAAGCAGGTTTTATCAGCCTGCAGGAACTGCAATCTCAGCTCTCAAATTCTAGGTACCTCTTCATGCTGAACCCTTCAGGGGGACAGCCCAGAGCTTTGGGTGCCAGCAGCCTTGCCCTCTGCAGGTGTCATTGCAGGGGCCTTGCTGAGAAGGGACAGGGTGGTGTTTGGGGACACTGCTCACGGGGCAGGGACAGGAGCTGCCTGTGTCAGTGATGCTCTGTTTTTTGCTGGGGATGCCAGAGCTCGGTGTGATCTGTGCAACCCTGCTCAGCAATCACTGCTGGCTTTACTTCAGGGATTAGTGCCCATCTTAGCACTGTGCAGTTTGGGATTTCCAGAAGAGACTGCAGCAATCCCCCTTTTCCTAACTGAATAGCTTATGGAAATGTTTGCAAGTCTGTTTAAATGTTTTCCTGTACCATTACACGTGGTTGCAGAGGGAGCAGCTCTGTGCACACGTGGCTCTTTGCCTGTTCCAGCGTGGACAGTACAACCTCTGTGAGGCTGATGACTTGATTTCACAAAACTTTCTCTTCAAAACTCCATTGCTTACAGCCCTGGGCTCGAGTTAAGCAAACAACTTGTGCTTTCATTGGGTGTTTTGTCTTTTGTTTGCTGTTTAATGGCATTTCAGCTGAGTGATCTGTGCAGTGCAGCCAGTGATTCAGCAATGTGCTCCTGGGTCACAGAGAGCTCTGTGCCTGTGGCACTCTGGCACTTGGCACTGCTGTATCCAGAGCGAGCCAGAGCCTGAGGAATTTGGTGAGTGTTGTACTTGTAAACTTGTCAAAAAATCTTCCCTCAGTAAAATCAGATAATAGCAAGTAATGGAACTGTTTCTCAAGATTTCTAATCTAAATGGACTCTTTAAGCTGTCTTGGCATTTGGCTTTGCAAAATGTCATTTCCTATTCATTTTTTGTTAAATGTTTGACTTACTGACATCTCCCTTTTCAGAGGCTGCAATTTGGGTTTGATCTCTGCTCAAAACCACTGTTTAAATGAAGGGCCTTAAATTATTGAAATTGCAGGAGGAAAGCATTTTATGTTCTCTTTAGGCACGTGTTCAACTGAACCTGTATCGGGTTTAGAATGGAATCATCTGGACACAAATGAGGTGACCCTCTTAAGTGTGTGCAATTCGTTGCTGGCAGAAATAGCCCAGGTATATTTGGGGAAAATTGGGGAGTTTTTAGGTGCTAGAATTTACAATAACCTTCTATCCTACTGGATACACTGATATTTGTTGCCTCTTCAGCTTTTCTGATCTTTGGAATTTTTTATTTATTATTTTTTATACTTCAGAGGAGCTTGCTTGCCTTTCTTACATTGCTGTCATGAACTCATTTTTCTGAACTCTAAGCAGTCTTTGATGTGGGGTAACTGCTCTGAAATCCAACTGCCTGCTTGGCTACAGCTGAGCTTGATAATCCTGGAGCAGGAAACAGATGGTGGTAGATGTCAGGTCGTAGAATCATCGAGTTTTTTAGCTTGGGAAAGATCTCCAAGAATGAGTCCAACCATTTCCCCAGTACTGCCAATGCCACCAGTAACCCGTGTCCCCAAGTGCCACATTCACATGGCTTTAGGGGCAGTTACTTCACCACTGCCCTGGGCAGCCTGAACCAGTGCCTGACAATTCTTCCAGTGAATATTTTTTTTTTTCTGCTATCCAATCTAAACCTCCTCTGGTACAATTTGAGGCCATTTCCTCTTGTCCTGTTGCTTGTTAATTAGGAGGAGAAGAGCCTGACCCCACCTGGCTCCAACCTCTTTTCAGGGAGCTACAGAGAGTGAGAAGCTCCAGGCTGAACCCCCCCCCCCCCCAAGCTTCCTCAGCTGTTTCTCATCACTCTTGTGCTCCAGAGCCTTCCCCAGCTCTGTTGTTCTCCTCTGGACATCTCTTACAGACATTTGTCTCCCAGGGTGGGTTGACTCCACATTTTAAACTCTTCACTGTAGATTGTTTTGCAGGGTATGCACAGCTGGCCTGCTTTACCTGGCTCTTACACAGGGCTCAAACTCCTGACCACCTAATAAGCTTTAGGAAGGCTCAAAATAGTCCTGGATCAAGTCTGATTAGAAACTGAGACTTCATCTTTAAAGAGCAAGAGATCCAGAATTCAAGATCTGCTTGGTCTGATTTTTTTCCACATTGCAGCAGCTGCCCAGTCTTGCAGACTGTTTGCTACTTGGCATTGGATGTTTTCACCCAAAACCCTTCGTGAAACAGGAGAGTTTTCTACCATCACCTTTAGTAGTGATGTATACCTGTGAGAAGCTTCTGTTTTGGACAAATTGGTGCTGCTGTGCTGAAGGAGGAGCTCCTGGAAGGCTGTGTTTAATTCTGGCTGGTCAGTGAGGACAGGGCTGGAGATGCCCTGGCGGTGAGGAGCGTATTAACTCAGTGTAATTGGGGTGGGGTGTGTGTGGGGATGGAGAGGGAAGCTGGAGCTGCAGTTGTTCCTCCATGTCAGGCATTCTGTGGTGCTTTGGGTCCACTCAAGGCAACACCAGCTCAGAGACAATCTCCTGCCAGCCTCTCTTCCACAGCCCTGTCTTGCCTGGGGAGGAGTCATGGCCTGTGGGGTGGCAACAATTTGGAAGCACTTGAGTCCTGTGGACCCTCTTGCAAGAACAACCTGAGCTCCTCAAAAACTTGATGCTTTTTCTCCCCACTATCCCCACGGAAAAGCTGTCTGCTCGTGAAATTTCATCCTTGAAGCTGTAAAACTCCTCTCTGTGGGAGCTGTGCCGAGGCCTGCAGCCAATTTAGAAGGCTCCAGTGTATTTGTAAGTTCATGTTTGCTGCAGGCTGAGCTGCTAAGCCTTCCTGTGGGCCTGGAAATTCGAGCACTCAAGTTAAAAAGGACCCTGGAGGATTTCCTGTGCCCGTGCTCATTGCCCAAGCGAGGAAGCTGTTCAGGATGGTTGTACCCTGCACAGCTCTCCTGAGATCTCATCACCTGGCAGGAGCCTGGGCTGGTGCTGCCACAAGGGCAGTGGGACAGCTCTGTCTTGGGAAGGAGGTGTGGAGACAGGAGACTTTCATGGAGATGAGACTTTCATTTCCCTCAAGCTTTAACTGTGGAGGGGTTTTCCATGACCAGCATGGGGGTAAATGCAGTCAGCGTGAGCTAGGGGTGAGTTCTTGTCTTCCAGCGTGGCAGCAGGGCTTCAGCTCCCTGAATCTCTGTTTGCTCTGCATTGTCTCATGCCCTGTTACGAAACCACGTTGGAGACAAGAAGAATGAGAGAGTTTGTTGTTGGCTTTCACTGGGGCTGGAGCAGAGGCTCAGCACTGCCCTGCCAGTCCCTCCTGCCTGTGAGGTGCTCCCTTGCTCTCTGGCCTCTGTTGGGTTGGTATCCTGGTAACTTCGCTTGTGCTCGGGTGCAGAGAGCTCCCTGTGATCCCTGGAGCTCTGGGAAGCATGAACAAAACTCACCCCCAGGTACAGTTCTTCAGAGAAATCCTACATACAGCTGTTCCCTGAAGTGCATGTGTTCTTGCCTGTGCTGTTTGCCTGACTTCTTCATCACTGCTTTCTCTGAGATCTCGAGCTGTTTCTACTTACCTTGATACAAAAGAGAAGAGTTGATGTAAAGTGCTGGGCTTGGTTGGTGTTTTTTTTTTACAAATGGGTAATTAAGGTTTAAAAAGGGATATGATTGATTGTTTTGGGAATTAAAGGTGGGCCATGTTTTCACTGGGGCAATTTTTGCTTGTATGTAACAATAATGGAGTACATGAGGTATTCCTGGGTAAGATGTGAGAACTAGAAAGGTGAAGTTTGTGTGGCTGTGGGATTCTGTAAATGCCTTTTATTCCTTTCCTTCTAGAGGAACGGTGATGTAGCTACTTTTGGTTCAACAGAGTCCTTCTCTGGAGAAAGAGGTAATGAATAAAATGCAGAGTTCTATTATTAAAGTATAAATCAATGGCAACTATCAATGTAATATAAAATACAACCACTATTTATGGTCTGTTTGGACTGATTTTTCCTCTTTTCTGTGTAGTGAAATGTCCAGACTATAAAATTAATAAACTTCAGCTGTTGTGTGTTGGCCTGGAGCTGGCAGTCATATGTACAGTTGTATGATAAGTGATCCTTGTCTGTCACAGAAAGGCTCACAATGAGCTTGCTGTGGCCTTTCCCTATGTCTTCATAGCCAAACTTCAGCAAATTTTGCCCATACTCTGAAGGATGAGGTGGGATCAAAGAGAACCAAACAGCAAGCCTGTAGTTCAGCTTGCAACATCTCATCAGCACCATTATTTTATACTCCAGTCTGTTTGTAATTGTTGTGCTTTGTAGTCAGAGGTGTTTTGTAGACACAGACGTGCTGTAATTCACCATTTCCCTTCTGAGCTGAAATCTGTGTTTGGCTCCTGGTGGGGCATGACAGAGGGGGAGCTTGCTGGAATCAGGATCCTTTTGCTGTTGAGCAAAGGCTGTCCCTTCCCTTCAGCTTGAACACTTAAGCAACTAAGTAAACACAAAGCACAGCTGAGACAAATTCTAACTTGAAAGTTCTTTAAGCTCCTGAAAGCTTTTAAAAATTCTAATTAAAGATTTTTAAGTTCAGACATGCCAAAATCAATTATACAGGCAGGGCTGCCTTAAGTGACTGGTTACATTTTCTGAGATGACCACACTGCTGTTTTTTGCCATTGGTCTGGGAATATGAAGGAATGGAGGGAAATGCCCTGTTGGTTTGGAGGCAGAGCTGCAGGTGCAGGTTGCTGAGGTGAGGGTGGGTGCTTGGCGTGGCTCCTGCCTGTGCTGCCATTGTCTGGCAGTGATTGTGGGTTTGGCCTTTAGCTTTGCAGCAGGTTTGATTTATGTCCCTGACTTTCTGAAAGCTGGAGTCCCTGAAGGTTGCTGTGCCCTGGAGATGTTGTTAGGGAGGGAAGGGGCAGCTCTCCAGTTCCTTCTCACCATTCTGTGCTGACAGTCCAGCCTCATTCCATGGGAGTCCTGGCTGGGGCAGAAAGCCTGAAGTGCTGTAAAATGAAATCTTACCTCGTGAGGAGTTTTGCTGTGGGCTCTGGGAGGGCACCTTCCCCTGCCTCACACCAGCCTGCCCTGTGCTTCAGTGTCACTCTGTCCCACAGGGCTTTGGCCTTCATCCCCTGCATCCCAGCCCACGGGATGAGCTCCACGGAGACGTGGGGCTTGTGCCATTCCACCCCGGTGCTCTGTAGCAGCAGCACAAGTTCTTCCACACTGCAAGCAGCAAAATTCCCCACGAGAAGGTGTTTAATGGTGGAGTTTGGCTCTTTAAACTCAACTATCAACCCCTAACCCCCGGCTGGCCCCCATGCAGACGCCCCAAAACGCCAGCCTTGTGTCCCTGCACTGAAACACCCAGACCCTTCCTCAGTCCCTGACTGTCTCTCTTGCCTCCCCCAGGCTGCTGCCGTCCCTGTGGTGCCCGATGCCATCCCTGTGGTGCCCGGTGCCATCCCCATGGTGCCCGTCCTGGCTGCACACAGAGGCCCCTCTGCATCTCTGCCCTGGCCCTGCTCGTCCTCGCCACCGCCGTGGCCTCGGGGGTGGCAGCCCTGGCACTCCTGCCACGGGCACCAGGTTGTGTCCCCAGAGGGGTTGGGTTTCTTTGTTAAGGGAGGCAGAAATGGTGCTGCATGAGCACAGCTGTACCAGCTTTGCTCAGCCCAAATGGCCAGCAGCCATTCCCTGCTCCACAGGGCTGGGATAACTCTGGGTAGCACTGTCGTGCTTAAGACTGCTGGTGTGGTTTTCAGACTCTGCCATGAACCTACCAGAAATTAATCCTGGCTCGTGGTTATTTCCAGAACAAAAAATTAATTTCAGAAACACCCCTTAACTCCCCTTGGTCTATTCCTCATATCACAAAAATGCTGGAAAATAAAGGTTTTCTCACTTTCCTCACAGTGAACCGCCTCTGCACAGCCCCTAATAACAGGACAGGCTTCTTGTGTGACGACAGAGTGACTTGTGTCCCAGCCAGCTGGGTCTGTGACAGAGTCAGCAACTGCAGGAACGGAGAGGACGAGCAGGAGCAGCTCTGTGGTGAGTGGTTTTGTTGTGAGCATCCCCCCTGCACTGATCTTCCAGTTGTGAGACAGCAGCCAGGGTTCCTCTAACCCTGCCCTGTGCTTCTGGCTGCCTGCAGGAGCAGATAGGCCTGGCAGAGCCTTTGTGGGGCAGATGCTGAGAGATGGCACTGCCCAAAACCTTGCAGGAATGCCAGGAATTAAAGGCTCCAAGCTCATCTGATCTTCCTAGGGTTTTTTTTCTTTAAAAACCATGCTGTAGCTTTCCATCAGTGAAGCTGTATGCCTACATGGCTAATTCATTGTTCAGTCACCCTGGGGAAAAAACTAAATAAAGGAGAAACCTGGGGCAGACTTCCTGTGTCCCACCACAGAGCTTCCCCATTTGTTCATGTTGGTTTGATACTGCAGGGGAGTGTCCTGGCAGCAGCCTTTGGTGCATGCCATCCCCATTTGAGGCAGTGTGTGTGTGCCTGGGGGGGTTTAGCCTGTCCTGTGTGTGTGCCCTTGCAGGTGACTTGCCCCACAGCCTCCCAGGGTTCCTGGTTTTCTACTGCAGCAACCCCAGGTCCTGGGTTTATGCTGACCAGAGGTGTAACGGGATGAACGACTGCGGGGACTGCTCTGACGAGTCCTGGAGCTGTAAGTCTGTCTGCTGGCTCCTGTCTTTCTGCTGATGGGTTGCAACAGCTTCCACAGGTGTGGGGCTTGTGGATGCTGCTGGAAATGCCTGGAGGCTGGCACCCACCGCTGAAACACAAAATAGCTGGGGTGAGGTGTGAGTATGAGCCATGCAGGCTCAGTGCCCCTGGCTGCCAAGGCTTCTGTGTCAAAACCTGGTGGCACCTGAGAGAGGAAGGGCTCTATGCTTTGCTCCCAGTCCCAAAAATTGCTCTTCCTCCGTGGCTTGCTGATGTGGAGCAGTTTCATCAGCGTGTGTGGCTGTTAGCAGTAACCATTCAAGCTGGCCTTTGGTAGCTGGTGAGCAGATGGGTGGCTCTCCAAGCAGTGCAGGAGATGAGTCTTGCTGAAACGAGCAGCAGATTTGTTCCTGAGTCACCCCCATGGTTTTGGACAAAAAAAAAAGGGGGGGGGGGGAGGAAATTACAGTTAGTTGTTGCCCCCAGGATGGCCTCTCTGCCATGAAGGTCATTGCAATGTCACACTCTGGTTGTGACAGCACCAAGCCAGTGTCTGCTTTGGAGGGCTCACAGTCACAGGGTTGTCACCAGCAGCTTTTCTGCTGGGGGGATGAAAGGATTTTTACCCATGGAAGGGAGGAGGGAGGGGGTCAGTGCAGCAGAAGCATTTCAGTTCCCTGTGTTCCGTCCTTCCAGTGGCTGCCTGCCCCCCGTGTGGGCAGGACTGGTGGAGCTGCCGCCCTGTGCACTTCGAGTTCTGCTCCTGCATCCCCCGCAGGCTGTGCCGGGACGGCATCCAGCACTGCCGGGGCTGGTCCGACGAGTTCCTGTGCCCAGCCTGAATCCCGGTGCCCATCCCTGCTGGGGACAGCAGCGTGCTTCCCGCACGTCACCCTGGAGCCTCGGGGTCCTGCCCTGCCGCCTGCTCGGGGAGCTCCAGCCAGACAAATCCTCCTGGCAGCGCGGTGACACCGGGCAGGGACCAGGGGCGGTGGCAGCCCTCGGCTGGACACTGCTGTGGGACCGCTGCCAGGAGCCTGTGCCACGTCAAGGTGACACTTCCTCCATGGGCAGCACTGACTCCGTGCGGGGCTGGAGAGGCTCCCCCAGGCACGGCTGGCACAGCCTGGGGCCGGCAGCCAGGGCGAGACTGCCCCGAGCAGCAGGAGCTGAGCCAGGTGAGGTGAGCACAGCTCCAGAGTCCTGCTCTGCCCTGGCAGCTTTGTGAGTGTTCAGAACACATCTGCAGGCGGTGCCAGCGGTGACTCTGGGGGCTCCTGGGACACTTCCCTGGGGATGCTGCGCTGGGAGTGACACCGTGGGCAGCTGCTGCTCGGGCCACCTCCTGCTCTCTCCTCCAGCCATGAAGGCCAACACAGGGAGTGTAATGGCATGGAAAACTGGGGAAGTTTCAGGGTTTGGGGGGATAAATCATGTCCCTGTGACAGAGTGGCTGTCCCTGAGAGCTGGGGCAGGGAACCAGCGTAAATAAATAACCTGCTCTTCACTCAGGGCTGTGCAGTTTTGCAGCAGCAGGCTGAGAACAGCCATGGAGCTGGGATGGGTCTCACTGAAGTTGGCAAAGAAAGGAGGAAAAGGAAGTGTCAGCCTTGGAGCAGAGAGCAGCAGAAAATCGAGTGCTGCTCCCAGGGTGGTGTGGGATGACACTGGATCTGTTTGCTGCTTGTTTTGTTCCTCTGCCAGCAGGGCATAATCAGGCAGCCAAGCCTTCCAAGCAGTCCTCAGGATATAGGTGTGGACATGACACTGAAATTTGAGGTTTTCTCTGCTCCTTTGAAAATATCATCTATGTCTAAAACATTGAGGAAAACCCCACATTTACAGTGAGTACTCTTACTTTTCTAGACCCAAAAAAACTCATGAGGTGTTCTTCTTCCCATTGCCACCTCAGGTCATAGATATTTAAAAATAAACCTCTGTTCACTCATTTCTTCTCGGTCCTGTGATCTGCAGCTCTGCCTGTCACTGTAACTCAGATCAATGGTGAATGTTGCTTCTAATTTGTCACTGGGATACAGCTGGAAATCTGAGAGATCTTTTTATAAATAGCTTTACAGTATTGTGACTCACACTCTGCCTGGAATGAGATGGCAAAACTCTGCATGGGGGAATGTTAAAGCTGCTTTTACTCACCTGTCTCTCTCCAGGCCTGGCCAGGGTGCACAGCTTGGTTTCTCTGTGCCTGTAAAATGTCATCCCAGTGCAGAAAATATTGAACTAATCAGCTGTTAAAAAGATACATAGGAACCCTCATGCTCAGGGCCCAGGTAATTGGTTTGGTAAAATTAGGATTGGTAAAAAAATGTGCATCTCTCCATGGTCAGGTCAGCGTACCTCCAATGGTGGAAGGGGCCAAAAATTCCATGGTGGCAATTGCACCAGAATCAGCTTGAGGGGGAAGATTGCACATCTTCCTCCCCACTGAGCCACTGTTTTGAGTCACAATTTGTGCCATAGTTTGTCTCAGCAGAGAGCTGATGTAGTTGTCAGGGGAAGGTATTAATAGCCTTGAGTTTCTGGGAAAAGAAATTAGGATTTCAGTGCAAGTGTGCCTGTTTTGTTTGTGTGTAGTCCTTTTTTGAGGAAAATTCAGCAGTAAGAAGACAAAGGGGTTTTGTTCTTCATGCATCTCTGAGCTAAGTTCATTTTCTTGGCCTCTTCATGGTTTCCAAGGATGTGCTGCTTTTCTTGGTGATGAATTATGGTAGACAGCAGTGTAAAAGGAAGATACCCTCTGAAGAAGCACTGCTAGGGGAAACCTGGGGAAAATCCTCGGCCTCATGAGGCCCAGGAGGACAATGATGAGCACTGTGCACCTCAGCCACTTGTGATGGAAACACTCAGGGCAGGAATTCAATGTTTAACAGTTACCTGCAGCATGACAGCTGCACAGACCAGCACTGAACAGGTCTGAGTGTCCAGGTGATTTACAGCTGATCTGCATAATTAATATTTGAATTATAAATGCCCCTCAGTGCTTTCAGATGGAGAAGCACAGTTGGTGTATTGCAGGCAGACTGAAAATGGGTTTAAAACCACAGAATGATCTCAAATGCAGTGAATTTGCTTGTAAGGGAGAACAAATTACAACTGCAGAGCATAATCTCTACAGTAACCTCATTCCAGCTCTCATTTCCTGGGCTAAAATGAGAAAGGGGACTTGTGTTCCACTTTGTGCTTCTGCAGTGGCTGTTGCTGAGGTGTTACTGCCTCTGCCTCCCTTCCCAGAGGTCTGTGCTTATCCTTTGTGCTCCCTCCCTCTGCACAGCCCCATCAGCACAGCCTGGTGCTTTCAGGCTGAGGTTTCTGTTCCAGCAGCACTGTAAACATCCCATGGCACTGACAAGCCCAGTGCAGCTTCATTTCAGATGAGCTGCAGTGATTTGTGTCCTGCCCCTCGAGAGGCAGCAGAGCAGCAGGGACAGGAGCAGCTGTTTTGGTGAAAAACACCTTCATCAGAAGAGTGACTTAAGGATGACAACAAAAACTTTATTTGAAAAAATTATTATGTATTGAAAATATACAGTAGCATTACCAACCTTCTTGTCTCTATCCCTCCCCCAGCACAGGTTACCCCACAGGCATGTCACAGCAACCAGATTTAACAGTACTTTGTCACTCCCTCTCAATATGTCCAAATCCTGTCATCAGCAAGAGAACAACAAACAAAAGACCCACTTCTTTCTGACTCAGTAGGTATTTAACAAATCCCAGTCCTCCACACTGAGGCACAGATGCTTCTGTTTGGAAGTCCTTTCTCTCTCTTGTTCAGCCAAAGCTCTTTTTTTATTGTTCTTTAATTCATGGCTGCCTGCAACCTCCTTTTTCAAAGGTAAATGGCAATTTTCAACGTTTTCTTTATAAAACTGCAAGTTTCCAGATGCTTTAGTTTCTGGCTCCACCAGTGTGCATTTGACTACTTCCTCTATTCTGTGTGTCTTGCCATCTACAAGCAAAAATAACAAGTTCAGGTTTTGGGAAAAACAGAATTATGTTGTAAAATGCATAACTTTGTGGTACAAGCTGTTTTGGCCAAGCCAACTTGGAAATGTGCACATGAAAAAAATACCATTTATATTTTGGACTCAGAGTATTAAGGAAAAAACTCAAGTTGTTATATGAGCTGTACTTGAATGATCCAGAAGTTTAACAAATGAAAAAACTCAAGTACATTGTAATGCAGTTACACAAAGGGCTGAAACTGCACACCTGAGATGCTATTTGTACTATAACCCAAAAGAGTATGGGAATAGTCCCTGTAGAAAAGAAAACAAATCAACTCTGTGGTGTCCATGCAGTTACGTACAGAAGTGAAGAGCTGTTACTCTGGATCTCAGGTTGTCCTGGGGCTTCATGGCCTCCATAACTGCCTGCTCCCACTGCAGAACTGTCTGAAAGAGCAAATGAAGCAGTTCAAATGTGTCTTGTAAAATGTACAGAAATATCATTGGAAACAACTCCATCCCTTGTTTTTTCCCATTCAGCGATTTTGTATTCCATAAAGCAAATTTTTAAAGAGTAAAACAGTTTAACCCCCCTTACCTGCTCTGCCCATCCCTCTGTTTTGCAGTTACTGTGATCAAATTCTTTCAGAGGCACTTTTGAGTGAACCAGGCCTATCTGCACTTGAAGCCGCTTTATGACAGCATCAACATCCTGGGGAAAAGGGACATAAAGCAGTCAGAGGGCAAGAACTTTTATTACACTTGTCCAGTAAACCTTTTCTGATGATTTTTACCTTAAGACCTGTCCCAGAAATATCCAAACAATTCAATTTCTTGAAAGAAAGAAGGTATCCAATTCCCACATCTGTGATTTTAGGGTTACCTGTAAGGCAAAGTAAAGTTAATTAAGTTACATGATGTGGAAAACGATTATCAAAATACCAAGGAAGTATTTGTTCCAAAAGCTAATACTGGAACAAGACTGACTTTCCCCCTCAAATTATCAAAGTACAAATATATACAATACCAATTCTCAAACTGCTAAAAATATTTATGTAAGTAGCAAATGCCTGAGACCTCAGGTCTGCCCTGTGCCTTCAGGGAGGCTGCTGGTGAAATCTGGGGTTGAGCGCTTGGCTCATGGGAATCAACAAATTAATTGCATTCCTTCAGTGCTGAGGAGGACAAATTCTTTATCAGAAAGGACACAGGTTCTCCCTGTCCTGAGACATGGAGCACTTACAGGACAAGTCCAGCACCAGCAGATTGTCCAGGCCCTTTTTCAGCACACGGACGGGCGCTGTCATCCTGCGCAGGCCGGCGTCTGACAGGGAGTTGTCCTTCAGGAGAAGCCTCTTCACACTGCCAGCAGAGATACAGGGAGTTTATGGTCATTATTTCTGAGAGTTTTACAAAATGTCCTAAAACTCCGTGTCAGAAGGGTCATCCTGTGCCAAGCCCTACAGGCTCACTGTAAAAAGCAGTGAGGAAGGAACCTGGGTTAGCAGGAGTAACAAATATCTTTGTATTTCCCTGCTAGCTCAACAGAAGCACTACTTGAGCAGCTATTCCCACAGCTCCAGTGACAAACTGATCCTAGAGCCAAACATTTGCCAACAGAGACAATAAGCTTCTTTATACCCTGAAGTTCTTTATACCAAGGCTGCCAAACTGAAATGCACTCAAAACTAAGAAAAAATGCTTGGCAAACTGAGAGAGAGCAGATTCGATAAGTGATCATAAGCAGTGATTTTAAGAAAATAATGAGGTCTTATAGCACTGATTAACAAAACTCAGGAAAAAACATCACATTGAAGTGCTCTCTTCAGAGCACTTCAAGATAAAACCTTGATGCAAAATGCACCAAAATCTTACAGCAACATAATATCCTTAATTAGCAGTCATCCTACCTAATGCTTCCAAAATTATCTACTTGTCATTTTTTGGTACCAAACAAAATTACAAAATTTACTGTTTTGAGATGTTAACTCAATAATCAACTTCCTCCTTGCAGAAGTCTTCATGGAGAACACTAGTTTGGTTAAAAATTTGGCTGATAAAGTTCCCCCTGAAAAACAGGAAATGTAAAACTGTACCAAATGTTAAAGATGCATTTTTTGCCCAGACAATAAAAATTTTAAAAAGCTGATATAAAACATGAGACAGTAAGTTATCCTGCATAATTTTGAGTATTTTTTGATTCAGTATGTGCTTTGTGTACAATAAATTCTGTATTTTGTTTAACTACAGAACAGGTTTTATGAACAACCAAAATCTTCAACCTTACTCTTGGCAGCCTGTGAAACTTTCTTTTAAAGTCTCAGCCTGATTCTTTGAACTGCTTACTGGTAGGAAAGAAAGTGTCATTTTTAGCTCAAGAAAGTGGTACCTAGACAGGGCCTCTTTGGTGAGGTGTTCCAGCAGCTCATGTTCATCTCCAAGTTTACAGCAGGAGAGATCCAAACACGTCAGCTCCCGGAAAGACTTAATTTCTTCAAGCTTTTCAGAGATAACCAGGTATCTGCAAAGCCAAAAAAAAAAAAAAAAAAAGCCCTCAGTGCTCAGGCATGTAAGGAGGTGTCTACATCCCTAAGTGTCATAAGCACAATGCACTTATTTCTGCTAAGTACCTATGTGAAAATTGACAGAAATTACCCAGCTGCACTAAGTACCTCTTTATGTGCAGCTGGCACACAACATGTCTGAATTCCCAGTCTTCTCCTTAAATCACTGTCATGGTTTTGATTTGATGCAAAATATTGGGCTAACACGCAAATATTGCTATTAGGAGCTTCTTTACAGATTATTGCTGTATTATTTCAAGATAATGCAAAATATCCCAGATTATCATAAATCAGCTTGCCAAACTGCTTTTCCTCAGTGTCTAGGGAGGGTATAGGCAAACCCACATTCATCCAGGTTTAAAATCCACCTCAAACATGGATTTTAAACAGGACAGGATAGCTTGTCAGTGGCAAAATTTTACTTTTTATATGTCAATAAAATGCTTGACTAGGGGTAGAAGTCCAGGACTGGCCAGAGCTGTGGCTACACCCCAGGCAGCAGTTACTCAGTGGGGTTCTTTTTAAGCTGTGCTGGTTCCCTGCTCTGATTCACTCAGCAGCCACGCAAACATCTGTGCTGGAGCCATTCAGTAGGAGGCTCAGAGATGGGAACAAACCACTGAAGAATGGCAGGCATGAGTATGCAGTAATGAGCACGTAGCCCTCAATACCTCCCTGCAGTCACCTCTTGCTGTCCCTGTGGCTCCAAATTCACTGATCTCTCCTGAATTTACCTCGTATTCCCCACGGCAAGACACACCCTGAGGTCAGCATCTTCACTGCATAAACTGGGGGTGATTTTTAATTTGATCCCTCCAGGAACACCTCTTTGTCCATGCAAATAAGAGGACCTTAATATCCTCCCAGTGTAATTTTACCCATCAAACCACCCCCCCTCACACCTCTTGCAATTTGGCTCTGCAAAAAGCACAACACACAGTCAGAGCTGAAGCCAGTTCTTGAGAGAGATTATTAGCTATGGGGGGTTCTGGAGAGAAGAGTGGGCTCTTTTAAAAATAAAATTCATCAGAAAATGCTTTAATGCCTTACTTCCTGGATTTCAAAGACTTGATACTTAACTCAGCTTTCTGTAATGGCAAAAGATGCCAGAATTAGCTTAATTTCTAAATTAAGCCCATAAAATTATCTGTGCTAGAGATAAAAAGGGAGTAGGTTTAAAGGATAAAACAAAGGATAATTGACTTCTACTCAAACATTCCTACTGTGCTCAGAACACCCTTGGCACTTCAGATGAATATGCCAGCACTTTGATTTAAAACTGGATAAACCATCCCTTTTTCAAGTGTAGAGATGGAAGAGAAGGGTTCTATTACTGGGAAGGACTTCAGTAGGAGCAAGGCTTTAAAAACATAATCCAGTTTTAAACTTGGCAAGACTGTTTCAGTTGAAGATGTGGGCATTGAGAATATGGAAAAACTAATGCTGGACTGTAATCAGGACCTTGTTAAAGTACAGTCAATATGGGGATGGCAACAACAATAAAATAAGGTAAAACCTGCCTGATTTCAAAGCCTGCAACTTACCCACAAGTCTGTATCTTCTTCTGAGCCCCCAAAATGAGACATGACAGCAAGCTTATAGTTAATAAACCCAAACAATTTGCAAGGGTGTATTTTATCTGTACAGTCAGCTAAGTGTGTTGAAAAGCTTTTAAACAGCAATTACACAAACATCCCATGAAATGCCTGAGAAGGCACTAAGCACACAGATTTCCACAGAAGTGCTGATTATTATTGTTAAAAACAGTTGCAGGTTTAATCCTCCACATAAGATCCCCTGTTGGTTAAAACAGATGTAGTCTGTTACCCCTGTTATGATTTTTATCTTAAAATAAAACCTACAGCTGCCCTTGTAGGAAAGGGATGGGAAAAAGGCAGCAAGCACAAGAATCAGATAAGGCTCAGGGCATTTCATTAAAATTAGGTGGTGTTATATGCCCAAAATGTATTTTTATTTAATTTAGAGGAAGCTTGAAGTGTGCCAGCAGAAGACAAGATTGGTTAGGGGACACACTTACCTGTTCCGCAAGCACAGTGAGCACAGCACCAAACTGCCATAGGCTTCAGTGAACTTCTGCAGAGCTCTCAGTCCTGTCACTGGCTCTGTGAACTTTTGTCTTGCTTCTGCTGCTGAAAAGAGCTTTTCAGCAATCTGCTCTGGGAAACCAATCAACGAGTCAATGTGATCTACATTGTCAGAAATGTAACCCAGCACTAGGCTGAAGAGGGACTTGGCTGAGTAGCGGAGGTTCCCCTCCTTGGTGTACGTGAAGATGAAATGATCAGTCCTCTGCCTCCTTGCCCTATCATCCTCCCTGTTCATGCAAAGCTCCACTGAAAAAGTTCTGGAAAACAGACTAAAAGATCTTGCTTTGGGAGCGACATTCTGTGCGCCGCCTGCACCCCGATTTACCACGTGCAGCTTCCCATTTTCACGCACGTATATTGGCCCAGTATCCAAATGGCTTTCTGAGTGGAGACAGTACGACATTCCCCTCGACCAGCTCTGCAAAAACAAATCACAGACAGGTGAAGAACAGCCACAGAGGAAAACATGACCCAGGGAAGCCCCCACAAGCTGGCAGCTCCCCTTAGAGCCCTGAGCATGGCCACGTAGCAAGGAGGGCAGGCTGTGCGGAGCAGGGGTGTGAGCTGACTGCCTCACACCCCATCCGAGGGGGAACCGGACCCCAGGCTGGCTGAGAGGCCCGGGGTGGATCCCAGGCCCGGGATGGAGATGGGGCAGCAGGAGAGGGGCTGGGGTTGAGTGGGAAGTGCCCCCACAACCAGGCCTGGCTCTGCTTCAGGCAGGAGCAGAAGGAGGAGGAAGAGGAGGGCACATGTCTGACTGCAGCTGGGCAATGGAGCCTGCTGGAACCTCCCTCCCTGGAAGGGTGGGCATCTCCCGGTGCCCCCTCCCCAGCCGGTGTCGGGGGCTCTGGTTCGGGAGCGGGGTCCTGGCGGGGGTAGGAGAGCCCAGAGCTGCCATGGCGAGGGGCAGGGCAGGGACGGGATCCTCTCAGCTCCCGGCCTGCGGGGCGGGCGATCGGGTCCTGCGGGGCGGGAGGAGATCGGGCCCTGCCCGAGGGGGGCCGGGGGTACCGGAAGGGATGGGGAGGCGGTTGCGAAGGGATCGGGTCCAACCCGGACAGGGGTCGGGGCTACGCTGGGAAGGGTCTGTGAAGGGATCGGATTGTGCCCGGGGTGAGCGCGCCGTGAGCGGGCACAGCCCCGAGGGGCGCCAAGGGAAGGGGCACAAGGGGAAGGGGCAGAGGGGAGGGGGCGCAGGGGAAAGGGTCTCCGCCCGGGCAGGGAGGCCAGAATCCCGCTCGTTCCCCGATCCCCCCTCATCCCACCTACCTGCCCCGGGAGGGGCCGCGCCGTCAGCCGGGCCGGGGCTCGGCGCTCCCGCCGCCCGTCCCGCAGCGCCCGCGGGCGGCGGGCGGGGCCGCGCGGGGGGCGGGCGGCGGGCGGGGCGGAGCGGAGCACGGTGGGAGCCGCGGGTCCCGCCCGGCCTCTCCCGCCCTGCCAGGGGCGATCCCGGCTTCCCGCACCGGGAGCGGCCGCGGGGGAGGGGGGGGGCTGCCGCCGTTGCCCGGGAGCGGCAGCCCCGCGGCGCGCGATGAGAGCCACCGACTGGTGCCGGAGCTCGGCGGGGGCCGCCCTGGTCCTGGCCACGTCCAGCGATGCCGAGCACCCCGCCGAGAGCGTGGCGGACGGGTGAGGGCCGGGCGGGGGCGCGGGCGGCGGGAGCGGCTCCTCCCGCACGGAGCCCGCCGGGGCTGGCCCGGGCTCGGCCCTTCGCCCTCACGCTGGGGTCGCCACAGGGAGGAACCGCTGCGGGCCCGCCGCCATTGCGCGCTCATGTGGGACCGCCCGGGTACAGAGCCCGCCCGGCGAGGGGTGAAAACCTCCAGAGAGCTGCCCCTCGTATCTTATACAGGGCACTGCTGAAAGTACCCCAGATAAAAATGCCTCCCCCGGCCCTTTCCTCCTCTTTCCCCTCCTCCTTTTCATCCCTCTCCTTCCCTTTTTCGCCGTTCCCCTGTTTTTCTACCCTTCCTTTTCCATCCCTCTTCCCCTCCTCTTTCCCCCTTCCTTTCCCCTCCATATTTTTCTGTGATAAATTTAATTGAAGATGGTTATAGATGGAAAGCTGCGGTTGAGGGTTTTGTCCTGTTCTCCCTACAGAAGTTCCAAAACATTTTGGACGACGACTGGCATGTTCCCACAGGAACTGATTATTGGTTTTCCCAAATGTGTAAAAATCAGCAAAGTCGCCATCCAGTGTTATTTGGGTAAGACTTTGTGTCTTGCAGTAGGTAATACGTGCTATGTTAAATTGTGTGTCCGTGCCTTAATAAAAGTTTCCACAGTAGTGTCCTAGTCTGTATGTAGCCACTTTTAAGAGATTCATAAACATTTAACATCACATAAAGATTTAATTTTGCATAAAGATTCATTTTCACAAAGCAATCATCCTTCATATTCACAATCCCCATAGCTTAGAGAAAAAAACAAATTAGTTAACGCTCTGAAAGTGTTTTGTAGTTGTAAAGTGATGGAATAAATACCAGTATCAATAAAGAATCAGAACTTGTGTTGATATTTTGAATTGATACATATTTTAGTGCGGACCTTAAGGATTGAAAGAAGCACATCTAAAGACCCTGTGGGTTTTGAACAGTGTGTTGAAAAAGGTAAGTCTGAGTTTGTGGGGTTTTGTGGGAGCAATGTTGGTCTTTTTTCTGTGAATCCCTGTAACCCCTCATCTATTTATTGAGTAAAGTGTGGGGTGATGATTGTTTTATTAGATATTAATGTAACAGTCACGTTTAAGTGAATTTTGTTAACACTGCTGGTCTCTGCAGCAGTTTGGAGAGTAAAATGCTGTATAAGGGGTAAAAGCACTACTTGTGCACTTTATGTTCCAAAAATTAAAAACAGGCTTACATAGTATAATAGAGTGCCATTTCCTGCATTGTTTGGCTTGGGGATTGGCTTTTTTTAGTGCCTCTTGGGTGACTTTTTTTAACACTGTAATGAGTGGGATATATATATACACACACACACTGGGATATTGCAAAAAAGTATTCTCTTTTATCACCTGTAAAAATAAAAAAGAACAGTGTCTATATACAGTGTAAATTCATTGTCCTTAAACTCACTTGAACTTTGTCTAGTGAAAACTTCACTGCATTGCACATTGTTCTTCATTATTTACCTTAAAATATATTTTCTAGATTTGCAGCACAGAGAAGGGCAGCTCCAAATGGAAGAATTTCCAGTGAGTATTTACAGTGTACATCCGTAGTGTTCATGAAATGGGATATCTGGACTAAGTGGGTAGAAACCATAATAAAAACAAACGTCTTTATTTACAGTTATTGCTCAGTTGGTGTTAAAGAGAGGAATTTGTAGATTGTGGTGTGAAATTGCACTTCCCAGCTGCTCCTCTGTAGATCATGCTATGAAATTGCACCTGCCTAGTGCTCCTAAGGAGGTGCAAGGACCCTTTCCAGAAGTGTGGCAATCTTCCCTCCTTCACTTGCTGCCTTTAAGGCTGCGGAATTCAGGATGTGATGGGATTATTTTGAGTTGCAGGTCAAAGAACTTGATTTATGTGCAGTTCAAAAAATAGACACTGAAAGATCCAGATCCTTGGGGTTTAACAAACTTCTGCAAATGTGGTTGGGTAGTTTTGTTACTACAGTGAATGCAATAACATTATTTTTATTCCTCCTGCAGCTTCCTGAGTTCCAAGCCACTTACTTGCGTTTCATCATCAAATCTGCCTTTGATCATTTTGTGTCAGTGCACCGGGTGATGGCAGAGGGCACGGCAGAGAACACTTGAGCCCAGCTTAAATTTGGGCCTCCACTTTATTTTTTTTTATAAGGAAGTTACATTTTGATAGCTGCACTGCAGAGAATGTTTATTATTAGCACTTTGTATTAAAGAGGTTTTTGAAGGTATGGATGTGGTATGTATTCCCTGCTGGTTTAATGTATGGAATAGAATATGAGAATATAGAATCATTTAGGTTGGAAAAGACTTTTAAGATGATCAAGTCTAACCTCAACACAGTGCAGTTGTTAATTGTAGTAACAGCTTTTTCATTTTGTAGCCTAAACTGTCAGCCTACAACACCTGAACATAACTTAGTCCATTTAAGGTAGTATATTTCTATCAGGCTTACATAATACATTAATTAAAACTCAATTTCCTATAAAATGTTTCCCTTGCACTCTGAGTTAAATAGAAAAAAAAAAGTGTGAGCTACTTAAGTGGGATGCATTACTTCCTGCTGTCAAAGAAGTCCTTCAGAAGTCCTTAAATTGGTAAATTTCTGATCAGCTCAAACTCAGAGATTATTAGAATGAATACAAATGTCTGATAATGCTTAGAAATAACCTGGGGGGGAGAGAGGCAGGGCAGGAAGGGAAACAATCTGAAGCCAAATTAAGTGGTTTGATAGACAGACTTTTAATAATTGTAGATCAATCCCTTGTTTCTATAAATATTTTCTAGAATCAGGTCACAACCGCCAGTGCTTTAGGCTGGGACCATCATAACAAATATTCACGGAAACAGATGTTGATAGAGATTGTCTTACTCAGAAGCCTCCTGAAGTCAGTGAAAAGGAACATTTTATATACACAAGTGCAATGTGTATAGGAAGGTGAAATCAGTTGCTTTGCATGCCAGTGGATTCCTGCAAATGTCACCACCCCGAAGCTCATCCTGCAGGATATTCCTTTCAAGTGTAAATGTTTGTATCCAGAGCTCAATGGACCCAGCTCCCACATTACTGCATGTGACACAAGAGCAGTAAGTTACTACAGAACAGAAGTTGGTGTTGTAGGGATGACACCTGAAAGCTTCTAGACAAACATAATGAACCTCATTCCAGATGCTCTTTGCATATACATTGCATATACAACATTGTTCTTTTCTTCTTCTCTCTGTGGCTGTTTTTAAATTCTATTTTTGTTCCTTAGACTTAGGTCTGTGACAAATTATTTTTTAACTTCTTTATCCAAATAGTTTTTGCTTCAAAGTCCTTTTTCTATTTCAGTTTTTCCAGGATGGCACGTATTTCCTCGGGGTGGTAATTCCAAGGCCCCACTCCTCCCTGCAAAGGCAATAAAATGACACAGTGATGCTCAAGCAGAGCAGAAGTCCTTCAGAGCACAGCAGCTGCACCAGAACTGTGGGCAGGTGTGCTTTGGGCTCCCTTTCCACTGGAGTCATCCCTGGGAGATGGTTACACCCTGCTGTGTCACTGGGACAGAGCCAATGTCTGGATCCTGGAGGTGGGAAGTGTTCCTGGATTTCACAGCTTAGATGTATCTCGGGTTACTAGTGAGCCAAAAGATAAATATTTGAGCAAGACTGAGGTGTACATCAAATATGTACATTATAAAGGCCCAGACTGGTTTTGCTGCATTTTCATTTCTCTCCACATTTACAGTGCATTGTGAAATGTTTCGCTCTCAAACAGAATGAAATACTGACTGTTAAATGTAAAGCAGTCTCAGGTCACCTTGAAACTTAGAAATCTCTGTATCCTATGCTCATTGGTGCTGATATGTTTTACCTTGTAGATGACCTTCCCTCCCTGAAGCATGTAGAGTCGCTCTGGCAGCGCAGCGTATTTTGAACTGCTCAGGTTTTCCATGGTGTCTAAAACCACTGGACACAGAGGGTCATTTTTCTGAAGAAATTGTGCTGCAATTTTTCGATCTTCAAGGCTTCTGTGGTTTTTAATAATGACATTGTTTTTAAAAGCCCATCCATCTAAAACAAATGAGGAAGGGGTTTAGCATTGAAGGTTTTGAATAGGTGTAAGGGTGGACATGTACTGTGTGTCACATCCCAAAAGTAGGTTAAAAGAATCTTACAGTTTATTCCTAACATCAAAATTTGCTATGAAATGAAAATCCCCCTCAAATTATGGCACCACTAATGCTTTCCAATAAGTGATCCCAAGATCTGGGGGTTTTTCCCCTCATCAAACTGTATTTTCTTCTTGCCCTGGGTTCAGAAATATTTGATGGATTTAGCTGAACTTTTCCCACATAGATCTACCCTAGAAAGACACCAGGTGGGGAACATGTATTGGGTAAGGTTTGTCAGTGTTCATTTTGCTTGATTGTACTCATTAAGCCTATAAACCAAAATTACAGGTCTGTGAGAAGTGAAATGTGAGCCAGGCCACACCTTTGTTTATCAGAACTATGCAAACAAACATTTGCACACAACTCTTCCCAGTAAAGCCGAAACTAGTAAAAGGGTTTGATGACTGACTTAGTCATTATCTGATTCTCAGTTGTTGAAAATTACATATTGCTAGAAAACTATAAATGTTAGGTTTTAGAAAAACACTTAATCTTGGGATAAAACCAGTGCCAATGTGTTACTTAGAATCTGGTGTAGATAAACAAGTGTGGTTTGTTCGCTTGCTAAATTTTTCAAATTGGAGTCTGCATCCTGCTCCTGGAAAATATTAAAAACTTTTTTTTTTCTGTTAACACATAACATATTGTACACTTAACTTTTGTTCTACGAAATGTCTTTTCTTCCTCTTTCCAAAAGGAGCTGTACTAACATTGAAAGGCAATTGTTAAAAGATAGAACTGTGTCCTTCACATGAGTAACTCAGTGTAAAGTTAGAAGTGTAAGTAGAATCTTAGGAGAATTAAGGACACAAACTGGTGCCTAGATGTGGTGTTGCCACTTGATTTGAAGATTTCTGTGCTATTTGCAGCCCCCTTCTTTGCTAGCATACTTTTTTTCCCTAAAGGAAGTGACACAGTTGTAGCTGTGGTTGGCATCACTGTGGTGTTTGTACTGTACCTACTGCATGAGCTTCCTCAATGTAGATGATAAGGAAATCTGCTATTGAGCTGAAATCTTTGACGAGCTTGTTGAACTCATCAAATTTTAGCATAAATGAAGGTCAGGTGCAGCTTCCAAAGTTCAGGATTAAAGGCCGCTTATCTGGAAAAGAAAAAAAAGTTTTGTGGTTAAGCGAAGGGAGGAAGGACAGAATTAAGTACACTGATATAAACTTCTCCTAGGTCAGTAAAATCATCAGCAGAACCTCTGTATCTCTGCAAAGCAGGCATAAAGGTGTTTTTCCTAGCCTGGCTCTATCTGTGCTGCATCCAGCAAGGAGTTTACCTGAGGGAACCCAGCCCAGTACAGGCAGGAGGCACCCTGCACTCATACAGCTCTTTTCCTCATCACAAGAGCCAATTAGCAAGTTACCAACATTTTTGGAATAGGGTACTGATCCAAAATGGGCATCTCAGCCTCCCTGAGATCCTTAGTATGGAGCAACTTCAAAAATACTAAACATGGCCTTCTGCAAGGTTATCCAGGGACAGTGGTTCAGGGCTGGGCATTGAGGACAGAGTCCCAGTGCCTTTTCATATCCAGATTTTTTTAGATGTGTCAGTTCAAGCTGAGCTGAGGGGAAACTGCAGACTTTTCAGTCATGCATCACAGGCTTTCATGCTTTCAATGTATTTCTGCAATTTCCTGTCCAAACAGAACTCTGGTTATATATTATTATTAAACTAACCTTACACTGGCAAAAGTATCTGCAGTTGCTTACAAATTAACACAGTGTTGTGTTTATGTTGGCATCTGTTTGCAAGGCCTTGATTTAAGAGAGCTTGCAGGATTTTTAAGCACCTCTTTTAGTCTGGTTATGCTGAATTCCATTAAATTTGTCCAAGACCTTTCTGGCATGGCTTAACTTAAAAGCTGCTGCTAACCATAGATCCACATCCTAAAGAATTAAATAACAGTGGTACCTTCCTGTAGATACTGTGTATCTCTTCTCCGAATTTGCAGCCCATTTTCTACATAAATATCTATATATAATTAGGGATGCAGAGTGAGAGAAGGATGTAATCCCTCCCGTGGGGATGGAGGCTGCAGCTTAATGATTAATTCCACGTTCTGCTGAGATCTCAGTGGGAGGCAGCGGACAAAGTACAAAGCAGCTACTTCTGCTTTATTCCCAGCCACTTTAGATCTGGAAAAACCCACTGTGTGCTTTCTAGGCTTTAGGCTAGCTAAGAGAGCTGGTGTGGAATTTTCTGTATGGACAGGGAACGACAGCCAACACTCAGAAATCACTGCACACGTTTCAGTTCTGGGCCTTCTCTCCCTAAAACAAATTATTACCTTGGCTTTCAGCAAAAAGTATTTCCAGGCAGAGCCAGCTCTTGCAAAAGCTCAGTGGTGTGAAGGGATAGCATAGACAGGGTGATAAATGCAGGTTGTTTTTGACAATCAAGAAGCAGCTGGAGTAAATGTGCTGCATCTTCTCCAGCAGGGGAGTGCTGGTGGTCTGCACGTGATGCACTCCGTTGCCGGCTGCCTGTCCCTGCTCCCTCAGCAGCATCTCCTCATTTATGCTCTCAGCAATTACTGAAATTATTCACTCAATTACTGACCTTTCATGAAATCCAGGAGGTGACAAACTTCCCCGCCGAGGGTCACCACTGGTGTGTTGGGAGCAGGATGTCCCTCGTAGGCTTCATCCTCCAGCCTCTTCCACTTCACCTTCAGCACAAACTGCAAGTACTTGAAGCTGAAAAAAGTCGGGCCCCAGTTTTCATAGCTGAACTTCGGATTCCTGTTCATTCTGCTCTTTTCACCCATCTTTAGGATGTATCTCTTCATGGCATTGGGGAACAGTATCATCAGTGTTTTGCCCACAACAACAGACAGAATAACCTGCAGAAGGATCAGGATTTTCTGTAGCAGAACCCTGATGCCTGACATGGTGGTGGAGAGGTCTGGCTGCTCACAATGAGAGCACAATGCGAGGCAGGGGCAAAGGTAGAGGGTGAAGGGGAGGGAAAACATCCACGTGTCTGATTAAGTTTCTGACTTAACTTGCACACTGTCCTGTCCCTGCACTTCAGCCCCTGGGTGAGCAAGGATCCTGTCAGCAGTGCTCCCTCCGGCTGCACCAAAGGCATCCAGTGCAGCCAGGGTGGGGATATGGTGCTCACTGCAGAGCTGTGAGGCTTATCCACAAATGGCTTTCCAAATGAGGGCATCTGGATCAGGGTGTTCTCCCTGAATCCCAGAGTAAAGACTAAGGTGCTGACTGATGCTTGAGGCCTTGGGGTGATGCAGATGCTGTGCAAACGTGCCCTGTTCCTCTTGCTCTCACTGCTCTGGGGCTCTGCTGCACTCCAGTGTTTGGCATTTTGGGCCTGAATTTAAAAAATTAAAAAGTATATACATATACACATATATATATAGATATGCTCCAGTATATATAATATCCAGCTGGTCCCCAGCACAGGAAGGACATGGATCTGTCAGAGCGAGGCCTCAAGAGGACAGGAAGATCAGAGACCAGAGGGCTGCTGTGAGAAAGGGCTGGGAAAGTTGGGACTGTTCAGCCTGGAGAGGAGAAGGCTTTGTGGTGACCTAACTGTGGTACCAGAAGGGAAACAAGACAGATGGAGAGAGGCTTTTGACAAGGGCGGCAATAACAGGACAAGGGGGAATGGCTGCAAGGACAGGTTTAGAGCAGGTACGAAGGAGAAATTCTCTCCTGTGAGTGTGGGCAGGCCGTGGCACAGGGTGCCCAGAGCAGCTGCGGCTGCTCCTGGATCCCGGCAGTGTCCAAGGCCGGGCTGGACGGGGCTGGCACCAACCCGTTCTGGTGGGAGGCGTCCCTGCCATGGCAAGGAGATTAAATGAGATGAGCTTTAGTGTCCCTTCCAACCCAAACTGTTCTGTGTTTCTCTGGTAAAACCCTCAGTTACCAAAACACGCAGTGTACGTCTGTAACCGCTGTACAAACGCATGATCACCCACAGCCCCGCTATGTTCCCTCACAGACGGCACCCACCGCCACACCGAACCCGCCGCGCTCGGGATGCCGCGGGCCCTTTAAGGGGGCGGGCGGGCGCGCACGCGGAAGCGCCGCGCGGGCTCTGATTGGTCGGTGCCAGGCGCGTCACTGGCGGGGCTGTTGCTCCCCGAGGGGCGGGGGCAGAGGGGCTCAGCGGCGCCGCTGATTGGCTGGGGCCGCGCGGCGGTCGCGGCGCCTTTAAGGGAGCGGAGCGGCGGCTGGGGGGTCGCGGCGGTGCCCAGGTGCGGGGTGCCCCGGCCCGGGGCCCGGGCGGGTGCGGGGCTCGGGGGGCGCGGCCGCGGGGCACAGCAGCGCTGGCACAGGTGGGGACCGCACCCGCCCCAGCGCTGCCCCTGTCCTCTTGCAGGAGGGTCGAGCCCCGGGGAGCTGATCCTCATCCAGGCGGATGAATGGCGACGGCGGACGACCTCAAATTCCAAGGTAAAGGCGATGTCGCAGGTGCGGACGCGCGGCTGGGCCCCAGCTGGGGGAGCTGGAGGGTCTGGGAGCGTTCCTGAGCTTTCGCAGAATAAAAACGTCCTGGGAGTTTTGTCTGTGGGGTCAGGTATCCCGAATTTTCTGAGATGGGATTGTACTGCTGGCGAGATAAAAAATGTAACCGGTGTTGACGGAAATCGTGGACTGACATCCTTTGTGGTAGCAAGTGACAGCTGAAAAGGGGCAGAGCTCTCTATAACTTGCAAAAGGCCCCGGTTTCAGACTTCCTAAGTTATTCAGTAAAAATTTCACGTCTGTTTTTTGAGAGTATTAAAAGTACCCATTTCTGTAGAAGGCAGCTTTCCCTTCCCCTTGCAGAGACCGGCTGGCCCTGGGCTCGGGGCTGTTGGCAGGGCAGGAAGGCAGGCTCCAGTGGTGCCGGTGTAACATCCTGCCGGCAGATTGGCAGGAAAAGCAGACTCACCCTTTATTGACTGACTAAATGTTCAGCTTGATCCGTGTCAGTTTGGACTTTAGGAAACAGATCATACCCAACATGCCTAAACTAGTGGTTATTCTGTCTCAGGGTTTTTATGTGTGTATTTGAGCCATGAGAACAAAAATTTTAGTGTCTTTTTCATCGCCTGTCTTGTAATGTACTTATTTGCAGAATTTGACGATGCAGCTAATTTGCTTGCAGCAAATCCTGATGCCACCACCATAAGCATCGATGAGCCAGTCGAAATCCCCAAGAATCAGCACAGCCACCTGCAGGAGCCA
Source organism: Fringilla coelebs (assembly GCF_963513975.1). NCBI lineage: Eukaryota > Metazoa > Chordata > Aves > Passeriformes > Fringillidae > Fringilla > Fringilla coelebs. The sequence continues at coordinate 5,007,516 of NC_140067.1, forward strand.
GGGAGGGAAGAGGATGATGAGTTACTGGGCACTGATGACTCTGATAAAACAGAGGTAACGCTCTCACCCCATGGTGGAGGCCTGTGAGAGTGATGGAGAGGGACTTCTTGCAAGAGCATGTAGAGAACAGGACAAGGGGGAATGCATTCAGACTAAAAGAGAAGAGGTTTAGATTGGTTATAGGAAGAAATTCTCTCCTATGAGGGTGGTGAAGTGCTGGCACAGGTTGCCCAGAGAAGCTGTGGCTGCACCATCCCTGGAAGTGTTCAAGGCCAGTCTTGGAGCAACCTGGGATAGTGGAAATAGTGGGATAGTGTCCCTGCCCATGGCAGGGGGATGGAGTGAGATGATCTTTAAAGTCCCTTCAATCCCAGCCCGTTCTGTGGTTCTGAGAGCAAAAGGAGCTTGTCATGGTGGTGAGGGTGTGTGTTCCAGATGATGTGGCAGCAGGTAGTAGCAGGCTGCTCTTTACAACCTCAGGCCGTGGTTCTACCTACAGGGAGATAAGAGACTGGCTGTCAACAGCTGTTGGAGGGGAAGAGGGAAACCATTACATAATCCTACCCTGTTATGTTTGTTTTCAGTTTGGGTACCAAAATCATGTGACTACTGTGTAAATGAGCTAGTACTGCATAAACTGTGTGCTTGTAACACTTTCCATGTTCCCTTTCCCACCATCCAGCTGCTTGCAGGACAGAAGAAAAGTGCCCCTTTCTGGACTTTTGAGTACTACCAGACCTTCTTTGATGTGGACACATACCAGGTTAATACTCTGCTCCAGAGGAGAACTGTTGTCTGAATTATGCCTTATCCACTGGGGTGTTTTTCCTTCTTGCATTGTCAGTCAGACAGATCCTTTTATTTCTTAGGTCCTGGACAGAATCAAAGGGTCAGTGTTCCCAGTCCCTGGGAAGAACTTTGTAAGGCTGTATATCCGCAGCAATCCCGACCTTTATGGTAGGTGTGAGTTGGGAGAAGTTACTTGCTGTGCTAAATATTTTCAGTCTGTATTACATTTTACTTGCTGGCCTAGAAAGCAAGACAGCAGAGGAGGTGCTATTGATTTTTTTTTTTCATTTTAAGGTCCATTTTGGATATGTGCTACACTTGTGTTCACCATTGCTGTTAGTGGCAATCTCTCAAATTTCTTCATCCATCTGGGCAAACCAACGTACCACTATGTGCCTGAGTTTAGAAAAGGTTTGTAAGTAGTCATTTGTGGGTGTTTTGGGGTTTTTTGGTTGTTTTTTGGTGTCTTTTTTTTTAATTTGCAAATGAAGTAATATGAAACCAGGTCATGGCTTTGATTTAGCACAAACCTTTTAACTGATTGCTGTCTTTAATTTTTTAGATATGTGAAACAAGCCCTTAAAATGGGCTGTGACTGGCAGAACCCTGTTTACTTCAGAACATTAGCTAGTTCAGGGTTTTAGAAGAGCAAGCAGGAGTAATTAGTTATTTTCTAGCCTTGGTGGATGTCTCCTTGTACAGAGAGTGAAAGCCCAGCACGGGGCACTGTGGTGCTTTGGTGGGGGCCTTCCTGGATCTGTGGCCTCCCAGGAACCTGCAGGCCTCGGGCAGAAAATTACCAGATCAGATATCACTGATATCACCTACTTGAAGTGCTGGCAGAGCACTGGGTGTAAACTAGATATAAATGCAAAGTTCTCAGTTTTTTAATAATTCAAACTTCATCTTTTGGAAGTACCTTCCTAGACAGCTTTCTAGTTTTCATGCTGAATGCTTTTACACCTTTGATTCTGGCAGGATTCAAAGTAGAACACTAAACCCTTTGTTGTGTTTCCAGTGTCCATAGCAGCTACAACGATTTATGCGTACGCTTGGCTTGTTCCCCTTGCTCTCTGGGGATTCCTGATGTGGAGGAACAGTAAAGTCATGAACATTGTCTCCTACTCGTTCCTGGAGATAGTGTGTGTATATGGCTACTCCCTCTTCATTTACATTCCCACAGCGGTACGTATGGCTAAAGAGAGCTCCTCTCACTTGTCCTGCCTGAGATTTGCTGTTCCTTATAATATTGTTGAGATTTGTCAAAATTTTGGAGACTGGGAAAGTATTTTGCTCTTTTTCTTGAAGCTTTTTCTAGTGTAAAGGTGTCTTGTGGGTGCTGGAAAAGCCCAGGACACATCATTTCCCCAGAGGCAGCAAAACCAAGCAAGGTGCTGCTGGTGAGCCTGGCAGGCAGCCTCGGGAATCAGGATGTTTGTGTCCCCAGGGAACAGATGCTGATGGCTCCAGGGACAAGTTTCCCTGGCTGGGGACAGGCCTTGGAGGGAGTGGCATAACTTGGGAGTCACCCTTGTGTCTGGGAGCAAAGCTCCTCACTGCTCTTACTCTTTCCTCCGATAAGACACGTGTCAGATTTAGGCGCGAGTTCATTTGTGCGCAGACAGAAGTGACGACGGCGTCACAGAACGCGCAGCCTCTTTGCCAGCCTTTTGCAAGCCTTCTCCTGCCTTTTGCAAGCCTTCTCCTGCCTTTTGCAGATCTTGTGGATCATCCCACAGAAGGTGGTGCGCTGGGTGCTGGTGGTGTTCTCGCTGTGCCTCTCGGGCTCCGTGCTGGTGATGACCTTCTGGCCCGCCGTCCGCGACGACAACCGCAGGATCGCGGTGGCCACCGTGGCCGCCATCCTGCTGCTGCACGCCCTGCTGGCTGTTGGATGTTTGGTGGGACACTGCCAGTCCTTTTCTCTGATCTCTTATTTCCTAGGAGAGGGTGGCATGTTATGGGACAGGGAAGGAAGGATTGGCTGGTCACTGGAAAACCTCCAATGTAAAAATTGCAGTTATTTTAAACGTAGCAGAAATGGATGCCAGTGTGACCCTGACAGTGCTGGTAATAAATTCAATAATCAGTTATGGGGTCATAGAATATCTCCAAGTTGGAGGGTACCCATCAGGATCATCGAGTCCAATTCACCTGGAATTCATCATAGTACCAGCAAAGCCTTCATCTTTATAGTATCCACTTGCACTTTATTCCAATGAGTTCTATGCTGAGTCCTTTAGAAGGATTAAATGTTCAATATAAAGTGCGGGCTTAGGAGTTTCAGCAGGTTTATGTTTTCATACACAGTAAATGTTAGAAAACAGAAGACCCTGAGGCCGCTGAAATGCACAATGAGCACTTCAATTATTTGTTTCCTTATTGCAGTGGGTAGAAAGGGGTCAGCCAGGCCTCAGTTTCCACAGCTTCCAGAGTAGAGGGATCTGGTTCCCCACAGCTCAGTGTGCAGGGAGGTGACAGCAAAGCACAACTCTTCCTGGATCTGCAATCCAGCCCTTTCCAGTGCAGGTCTTTCCAAAGACCTTGGCTGCTAACAGTTAAATTTTAAAGTACAGTTCAGAGCACCATTTTAACTGACCATTTCTAATCTGATAAAAACAGAGAAACATTCAAATTTGCCATTTCAGTGCTATGTTTGTACCTGTGCTTGATGGGAGTGGAAAGAAAGAACTAGGATGAGGCAGCATTGTATGTTCCTCTCTAATTTTTTTTTTTTCTCTGATAATGTAGGCATACTTTTTTGATGCCCCTGAATTGGATATTCCTGCACCTATTATCCCTGCTCACAATGGAACAACAGTAGTAACAAAGAGTCACTAAATAAGGTGAGAACCCTATCTAAACTTCCCTTTTCTGCAGTCATCACAGACATCTTGAAACTTTTCCCTGTCACTGTGGTTGAATGGAAAGGGGCTTAACAGACTAATTTTGCTAAATGGGGTCTATATATAAATAAAATTTATTAACCTTGTTTCAGTTGTAAGTCTTAAATGCAGATGTAAAAACTGAAAAGATTCTGAGGAACAGATATGTTATTTTCTTTGAAGTTTGATCTTGGCAAAGAAACTCACATGTAAATAAAATAATATACTCAGTCCCGGAGGCCATTCCCTTACAAAAACCCAAAAGCATTTACTTGAATTTATTCTGCTCAAGTGAAACTTAAGCACTAAACTCTTACACTCCAGTTTTTCTTTCCTTTTAATATAAAAAGCAGGTTGAGTTTTTCCCCCTTGATGTTTGAGCCAGTGTTTCAGAGCAGCAGCCCTGTGTGGGGACATCTGTGTAGGCTCTGGGCAGGGCTGACTCAGAGCCTGAGCCATCCCTCCCTCTGGACTGCATTCCTTGTCTGGGACAGCTTTGAGCATTTGCTTCCTGGCATCCAGGACTGCTGCCAGCAGCAGATGACGTTTGAATTCTGTTGGATTATTCTCTGGAGAAGGTCCAGGAACAGGCTAATAAGGGATGTAAAGGCCAGGCCTCTCCAAGTACACCAGCCACAAGTGTGTTTGTGAAAATCAGGCTATTTACTGAATAGAAGCTATATTAGATTTAAAATAAATAATATAAAAAATAGCCAAATGTGCCCAGGGAAAGGCACATTAAAAAATTACCCAATCCTATAATGCAAGTCAATTTTAGTGGCTTTTCCTCCTGCAAAATCAGTTTTTTCATTCCAGATGCCTAATAAGAATCAATATGACAGTAATGGAAATGCCTGATAAGAATCAATATGACAGTAATGGATTTTAGTATTGAGACTTAAATATGTGCCCTGTTGTGTCCTCTGGTGAGGAGCTGAAATATTCACTGGAGCTTTTTGTTTCTTTCAGATGACAGCACCAGTTTCTCCATCTAGACAGTAGTTTCTATTTTAGATTATTTTTTCACTGAAGACCTTGGAAACATCAAGGACAAGGGATGTGTTTTGCAGCAGGACGGACAGTGATGTCCCACGGACATATGGACATCTCCATGTTCCAGGAAGAGAGTGAACCAGTGATCCCAGTCTAGAACACAAAGGGGTTGTTTTTTTTGGTTGGGATTATTTTATGGTTTGTTTTTCTTTAATTTTATGCTCGCCACATTATTTTGCCTCTGAATAAAGCCTTCTGAAGGCGATGTGATTTGTGTGTTTCGTTTTTTTTGTGCACAAAGCATCTTAAAGCTCTGAAGCCGTGGGGAGGGTTTGGTCCAAGGCATGGTGTTGTGACAGGACTGGACCCCCTTGAGGGGCGCCCGTGCCGCCAGCGAGGCTTTCCAAGTGTAAATAAACAGACATAATGTGGGCTAATGTGACAATTCCTTTCCTCGCCGCCCCGGGCTGCATTCTGTCCCCTTGGACACGGAGGGGACCCCAGACCCCCTCAGGCCGCCATGGCCGCGCAGGGAACGCCGGGACTCGTAGTTTCCACGGCGAGTGACGTCACTCGCGCACTCCCGGAGAGCGGGCGTGCGCGCCCTCCCATTGGCTGCCGCCGGGGCGCGCGGCGGAAGTGTCGCGGGCCCGGCACGTGGGGCCGTTGGGCGGCGGCTTTGAACGGGCGGCCGGGCCGCGGCCATGGAGGGGGCGGCGGGCGGGCAGCGGGCGCTGCTCCGGCAGGTCGGTCCTCGGGCTGCGCTCCCTCAGGCGCTGGGCTGGCGGGTGGCGGCGCATCCCCCCCGGTCCCGGTTCTATCCCGCTGTCTCCCCGCAGGCGCTGGGCTGGCGGATGGCGCCGGTCCCCGGCCTCCTCACTGTGTCTCCCCTCAGGTTCTGAGGGGTGAGCCCCAGTCCCTTCACCCTGCGCACCCCTCAGGCGCTGCGCTGGCGGGTCCCGGTCCCCCTCCCGGTCCCTCCCACTGGCACCGGGCAGGCAGTGGGCTGGCGGGTCCCGGTCCCTCACGCCGTGTCCCCGCAGGTGCTGGGCTGGCGGGTGGCCGCCGCCGTGACCTGGTCCGTGCTGCTGCTGCCCTTCTGCACTGCGGCCTTCATCGTGCTCAGCGGCCTCGACCCGTTCCACCCGGTGCGCTGGATCTCCAGTAGGTGCCCGGCCGCGTCCTCCCGATTTGCTCTCTCGTGTTTGTGTTAATGATTTTTGTTTGTTTTTTTTCTACACTCTGTTGTTTCGGGTTCAGTCCCAGATAACGGGAACTGACGGTGGCATCGTGTTACACTTGTATTTCGAATAGTCTTTGGCCTTTGAAATGTTTCTGTGTTACAACATCAGCAGCCACAGTCCACCCTAGCTAGGAATAAGTGTTGCAAGTTCATGAGAGTCTATTCCTCACAGGAGGAAAAAAAGATTAAGATTGTTTTCGTTGTCTTTTCTGAGTCCTTGGACACACTTCCCCTTCCACCCTGTGCAGCTGCTGTTTTCAGTTCAGTTTTCTCTCCAGTGCATTGAATCCTAAGAGAAATTCCTGAAGCAGGCATTCTGCATGGTGAGAATAACTTCCCCTGAGTGCCTGCAATGAAAATTGAGAGATGTTCAGCTGGAAGCTCAATACCTGTGATCATTGAGCTACTCCAGGCAGAGAGAATTGACTTCCTTCCTCCCTTGAAAATAGAAAAGCCCAAAAGAACTACTCTGTAAGAAATTTCTTCCCTTTTTGGTGTGGCCGGATGGCTACAGCTTTTCTTAAATGAGTGGAAATGTGATATTTGAGCCACAGTTTAGTATTTTGGTTTTTTAAAAACAAACTTCTGAGTGTTCACTTATAAGAAAACCAGTTATAAGGCTGTCAAATAGTTTCTATGAAGTTTTAAGTTTGCTTTTGTGCAGAAATGTTGTGTAGCTGGGCAGACCTCATGTAGGATTAGAAAGTCCATTGACCATTACTCCCCTTTAAAAATTCAGTGGATTATTTTCCATTGCTTAAGTACTCTTTTCTGTTACTTACTGCATTGCTGCTGTGTTATTGCAATTTTCTGAACAATAATATTTTTATTTTTTTAGATTCTTTCAATGATTTGTATACTTCTTATGTCATCTTTTGTATCTTCCTGATGTCTGTGGTGATAATAGTAATCAGCATCTTCAACGTTGAATTTTATGCAGGTGGGTTGTGTAAATTGTTGAACTGTCTTTGATACCTAAATTAGATAGGATGATCATTTATAATTTAGTGCTCCTGACAATGGTGGGGTTTTGTTTCTCTTTTTTATTTTAATGCAAAATTTTATTAGTAAGAGGTGAAAATGATTTTTCTGCTTTTATTTACAGTTGTGCCATCGATACCATGCTCTCGATTAGCACTGATAGGAAAAATTATTCACCCTCAGCAAGTGATCCATTCCTTTGTTCATGCTATCATGGGAATGCTGGTTGCTTGGTGTGCTACAGTCATGACAAAAGGGAGGTTCCAGTTTCTTGCTGTGTCCTGCACGCCCTCAGAAAGGTAACTGTGTGTGTGTAAAGATAAACAAAGAACTTTTATTGTAAAATGTATTTACTGATTGTTTCTTTCGAAAAGAATCCCAAGAATTTGGGTATTTTCAAAACCCAGCAATTATATGTTGATTTTCTTTATTAAAGGACAAAAAATGCCCCCCTTTGTAAATGGTACAATGCACAGAGAACTGGACCAGAAAAACTAAATTTCCAGGGTTCTTAGTGGATTCTTCATTCTTGATAACAAGTTGGTTGTCACTTGAACTAAGTCCTGGTCTTGTGGTAAATGACATATGTTTCATGCATAAATTACAAAAACAGGTGGTGAGATTCCTACTTTAGCAAAAAACTTGCTGAGATACATCACATGTATTGATCAGCAAAGTAAAATCAAACTTCTGATTTGAGTTTCCTTTGGCTTGAACAGCTTTTTGTTTTGAACTCAGAATTGATTCTAAGTTTTCTATTTTAGCCTAGAAGATGCTGTTCCTCAGATGTGCCTAAACGAGTATCACCTCTTCTTTCTTCTTTCTGGAGCTTTCTTGGGATACAGCTACAGCCTTTTCTTTCTTATTAACAACATGAATTATTTGCCATTTCCAATCATACAGGTAAGAGCTTTAAGCATCCTTGTAGAGAGACATGTATAAGTGAAACAGTGTTCAAAAAAAGCCTGGATAATTTATGAGTGTGGCAGCAGGAGCTGCCTGTGTGTCAGCTGCTGTCACTGATAGATGAAGTGTACACCCAGCTTTAAATGCCAGCAGTGTTCATCCTACTCCTCCTGCTCAGCTCCTTTTAAATGAACACAGAAACTGGGATGCTCTGACTCTTTAACATTTAGACTAGAGCCTTCTGATGCCTGTTAAAGGCTGGCTGAGGTGGCAGGTGAACTACAGGAAAAAGACAATGTGCACAAACTGGGTATCAATTTCAGGAACTGAAACTGGCAACAAGGGTCACCTAAAAGCTGAAAATCTTGACAGTTAAAAAAAACCCTTCAGTTCTAAATAGCACATTAAATCTTGCTTAGAGCTCAACATCCGAAGCCTTTTTGTGTGTGTAGCACTATGGAAACTGAAATTCCATTAATTCCTCTGGATGAGTCCTGCAGAAATCTGTACCAGTGTGAAACATCACCTTAAAAATACTTCTGTTGCTGCAGCCTCACAGCAGCCATTAACTCTGCCTGATTCCCAGACTGACACAGTCCAGCCAATTTGGCAAGAGGTGTCTTTAACCAAGACTGGTTGTGTTATAGTGGAAAACATGTGTGCTGCATTTTGCTGACCATTCAGTTCATCAACAAACCAAGCAGCATTTTGGCAGTGCTTTAGTCAGAATATTTAGAAAAAAATCTATTTCAATATTGTTAATTCTCTTTTTTTTGGTTGTTGTTTCTTTGCATTTGCATGGTTTCATTTTCATGGTTTCATTTGTCATCTGGGTTGCTTCAGTCATTTGGAAACATATATACTTTATTTGGAGGAAAGCAGCAGTGTTATGTTGGTTTTGCTGCTTGGAGGATTACTGACTCTGGAACTCAGGCTTGTCTAAATTTTCCCTATATTTTAATTGAACATTTAGAATGTAAATGAAATCTAGTAGATTAAATATGCCTTTTTTTTCCCCTTTATTTTGCATTAGACAGGGTTATTTTGGTTTGTTCCCTTGTGTATTGAGTCAGTCTACTCCATTCTTTGTTTTCACTGCTACAAGCAGGAAACAGGATGAGAACTAGAAATGATTATAAAATGTCAGGAAAGATTGGGAACATAATTAATAAATGTAACACCTGGAATTACCTTAAATTAAGTTTTTTAATTGATGTAGACTTCAGGCTTTCAAGTACCTTGTCCTTTTTTGTTGTATTATTTTTATTAACTGTTTCATTGATTAGTTCTGAATGTGGAATACTAAACTATTTATTTTGTTTGGTTTTAGCAATACAAGTATTTACGTTTCAGAAGATCTTTGCCTCTCCTGATAAAACACAGTTGTGTGGAATCACTATATTTTGTTAGAAACTTCTGTGTCACATATTACTTTTTTGGTAAGGGCTCCTGAAATTCTCTATTTTTTTATTTATAATTCCTGTGTTTGAAAATTTTAATCAGTCAAGCTTTGGACTGCTCCTTCCATTGCCTGGTAGTGGAGATGTGGTGTCCCAGAGCTGAGCCTGGCACTCCAGCAGTGGGCAGGACTTCCCTGTGTGTCATGTTGCTCTACCATCCCATTTCTTTAGGCAAAGGTCAGCACTTTGGCTTTGCTCTCAAGTGCCCTGTATATTATTTGGAGGGAGGCAGGATGGCTCCCTCCCATGTGAAAATGGAGTTTGATCTGAGGTAAAAAAATCTGTGCCGATGAAGATGATTGCACTGGACATTCTAAAATTGAGGAATTCTTTATTAGGGTTGTAATTATCCTCCTAAATGATGTCAAAATATGCAAGAACTATTATCCCTTTATTTACATCAGGGGATAAATTAGAAGTATGGTGGTTCTATATCAGATTCCATTAAGTCTTTAAAAGCACTTTGCTGCTGCCTGGGCTGTAGTGAAAATTAATATTAAATTACTATTAACCCGCTTTTGTTAGTGAGGAAACACAATTAACTCACTGCTGAGAAGCAGCAATAAAAGGGGAGGTCTACATCTCTCAGTGTACAGCTGCTAGCCTGAAGCCTTTTTTCATTCTCATTTTTGTGTTTCTTGAAACTAACCCCCAAGGCAGATTGTTTCCTTGTCCATGTGAGTTAGAAGACCAGTCTCTTGTCTCTGCATGAATTCTATTTTTGTCTTCTTTTTTTTGGCCTACTGTGTGTGTGTTTTTTAGTGCTGTGTTTGTTTCAGAGTTTCTTTTTGAACCCCTAGGTTATATCCCAAAGGTATGGATATGCACCACGATGGGTCTTCATACAGACAGGTAGGTAGGACATTGTGCTGGAAACTGGAGTATTGTAGAGAGGCTCCTGTGCCGAGGAAGTGCAGCAGGACTCAGTTCTTTGCCTCCCCACAACAAATGTGGGCAGCTCTGGCCTTTTCTGAAATGAATCCTAAAGGAACCAGCATCCCCTTGTAGGTACCATCTTGTCATTAAGATAGTAATTAGGAAATAACTTTTTTTTTCCTTCTTTAAGTCTCTAAAGTATTAGAAAGAGTAAACACTCCAGATTGCATCTATTTTTATCTGATTTTCTATGGTGTTTTTTTGGGGGGGAGGAGGGACAACATCCTTATTTTTTTATGACTATTGTTTGTTTTAAAATAGGGAGGCTGGAGTCTTAATATGTTAATTGGCTAAAACTGTAGTCATTATTAATTCATATTTATTTTCCTGAATTTCATTAATTGTTCTTAATAAGAATACTAAAATACTTATATCCTGTTGGTTATTTTATCTGCAGTAAATTACATCCTCTTGACACTCTGAGTGGCTTATTGGATCTTTCCTTGTTTTACCATACCTGGCTGAGTGGTGTGTTCCTTCTGATGACCTGGTACATTGCTTGGCTGCTCTTCAAAATCTATGCCACAGAGGTCAGTACTTGTGACAGCGCTCCAGTTACATCATCAGTGTGGCACAGATAATTCTTTCACTTCAAGAGCAGTTCTACTAGGAAATAACTCATAGTTCTTGAATTTTCACAGCATGCACGACAGATAGTAACTGATAACTGAATGGTCAAGAGAGGCCTGGCATTAATTAACCTTCCCTTTCTTTTCATAGCAAGACCTGTGCTCCTTACAAAATTCATGTTTTGTTTCTGCCACCTCCTCCTCTTACTCCTCTGCTTCTGTTTCCAGATATTTCCTTAGAGAAGAAAAAATTGTTCATCTAACTTGATTTTTATTTTTTTAAATTAAAACACTATGAGACTCTTGATAAAAGAGAAAAAAAAAGTGGGGTTTAAATCCCGGGTCAATGTATTAGTGCAAAGTACTCATGGAATGAAATGGCAAATACAGTGCTGCTGGGGTGTTTAATTAGCTTTAATTAGAAAGGTGTAGTTGTTGTGACTACATTGAGAAAAGATCAGCAGTGAGTCAAACATGACAACAGCTCTGAGGTGTGAGCAACTTGTCTCAAAGGATAATAACAAGCACCAGTGAACACCTTGTCAACATCTCTAATTACTGTATTATAAAACTGTGGAAGACAAAAGAAATCATCCATCTGTATAAGTATAAAATGGACTTTGCCCTTTTGGCTGATGAAAAAAGATTAGTTTATCCACATGGTTTTGTTTTTCTTAATGAGATAAATAACTTCCAAAGTTGCTTTTAAATATTTGCATAGTGTTAACTGAAAAGTCAGGAAAGAAATTGTGAGATTAGCCACATGAGCACATTTATTTGAACATACAAGATATCTGGATTTTCTATGATTTCTCAATTTTAAATGAAAGGGGTAAACTCATTTTGTTTCTATGTTAGAAATTCCAGGCCAGTTTAGTAGTCTTCCATAAGATTTTCTTGTGCTTTCCTCTGTATAACATAAGTTTTGATGTTTGTATTTAGAGTCATCATTTTCCCATTCAACCAACGTTTGCTCAGGAGACTGACCAGTGCCTGCCTAAAATCTTGAACAGCAATCCTCCCCTCCTTATAAAGGTAATTGAACTCCTGCCTCTTCCCTGACAGGTGTGTGCTGAAAAGGTGTTTTTCAGAGCATCCAGTCACATCTCCCAGGTACCAGTTCTGGTCACTGAGGTGTTAGTTCCTTGAGAAGCTGCCTCAGAGCACTCCCAGGCTGTTGCATTTAATTATGAAAATTTGTTTAGTAGTGACATCTGCTGGTGCTCACCACGCTGTTACTGTTAGCTGAAGGTTCATGCAATTGCAGGTAAGATCTGTGTGCAGCAGAAGTCTCATGGTGTGTACTGATGCAAAAACAGCAGCTTAGTGGTATTCAGGTTTTTGTAACTCAACTTTGAGTCTTGTTACATAAGCAGGTGTTTTCTCAAACCTTTGTACTCTCAACATCTTGTCCCTGCAACATATATTTGAGCTCTTAACATGTGTATTCTCTCTTGAAATTAAAAATATATCCATATTTAGGTTGAAGTTGGGCTTTGTAAAAAGCTACTTAAAACCTGTGAGTAAAGAATAGGAATTTTGGTCTATGGTAAACATTAATAGCACTTAATGATTATAACATTTAGAAAATGGAGACCTCATTTAAGAGGTATTATGTAAATAAAGATAAGAATATTCTCTTGCACATGTAAATTCTACTTTTACTGATTTTACAGATTTCTGATAAGGCTGGAGATATAATAGGCTGCAATACCTTTTTAAGTTTTGCTGCATTATCTGAGGATAGGTGGGGAAGAGCTGAGCACAAACAATTAAAGGAACAGGAAATCTAATATATGATCTCAGATATCATTAAAATGTCCAATTTATAATAGGGTCCTGAATATTGTGAGAAATCTGGTTTATTTTTAGTTTGGTTAATTGCTTAATCACAAAAAAAAAGCAATAGTAGATTGGTCCCATAAGGCATTGACCCTAAAACTGTAGTTGAGTTCTGGTTTGCAAAAACAGTTCTTTTCTTAGACTTTTTAGTATCTTAATATCTTTCTGCCTGAGCTGTTAGAATAAAATAAGTGTTAGATCTTTTTGAACTCCTGAGAACTGACATATCACTAAAACTCTTAATAGCTCTGCAGCCCCATCCAGAGTGGTTTTGGGGAGTCGCCTCCATTTTTCTTTGTGTTACATGACTGGTTTTAGCCAGTGTGAACTCATTCTTTGGTAGGGATTGATTTTGTATGGATAACTACATATTTTTTAATCAAATACAATGGATTTTGCATGCACTAAAATATTTTTCTTTCTTTGCAGTTTTTAGCCTTACAAGACTTGATGTTACTTTCCCAGTATTCTCCTGTTCGACGACAGGAAGTCTTTAGCCTCAGTCAGCCAGGTAATTATAAAAATTATTTTGTGTTGATTCCTTTTTTTTTAAATCATTAGTCAAACACTCTTAGAAATTATGTAGTGTTGTAAGGTATGCTGCATAAGCCAGGAGCCTCTTCCCTGTGGTACCTTTTCCAAAAGGCTGCTTAAGTATCTCTATTCATATTGTTTCACCTGCTAAACTCAATCAGTTGTGGTGTCTGTTGGATTTAAGTGACAGCCAGGAGGAAACACAGGCTTAGGATTTTGAAAGCAGGGCCCACGTCACACCACTAGTCAGACAGTCCAGACTGGATAACCTAACAGATGTGTATGGAAGCTGAATGCAGAGGTGTGTGAGTGAGGGGAAATCAGGTACAAATACTGAGTCACTACTGCAGCTGTAAGAGCAAACACTGACTGTAACTTCAGTTAGTGCACAGTCCTTTTGCTGTACTCAGATATGGCAGAGGGGGTCAATTAAAACTGCTTAGAAGCCCTCAGGAACCTTATCAGGAGTTCTAGTGTTTGTACTGCTTCAAAACTGTGTTGACATCGCCACTGGTATTTGTTCATTTTAGCTGTTCAGTGATTTCAGATCTGATGGGCTGAACTGCCTGTGTTGCCTGCTTGCTTAGCAGGTTTCACTGAACTCTTTTTAGAGTTATCCATTGAATCTGTCCATGTTTTCATCTTCTCTCAGTGGAAACAAGCTGTCACAGTGCAAGTGCCCTGTGGCGTTTTAGAAGCTGAGTGACACTGTGACAGTGAGGCTCCTGCTGACAGCACATGGGCACTGTCAGAGAGATGCAGGGAGGAGCAGCTGGGTTAAAGCCTGCTCTTTGTGTGCACTGCCAGGTGGGCACCCACACAACTGGACTGCAATATCCAGGGAGTGTTTAAGTCTCCTCAGTGACCTGACTCAGAGGCTGATTGCACAGCAAGAAGCAGCAGCAGCAAATGGGAGAGCAAAGCCACCAGTGGGAGAGCTGAAAGTACCTCCACAGACTCCAGGTATGTGAGGAAGTGCTCATGATGGTTTGTGAAGCATGAAGGTAGCAATAGATACCTTAGTCTCAATTAAATTTTATGAGGAAAATGAGGGATTTCTGCAAATGAATACAGCCAAAAAAGATCCTCCCCCAATTAATCTTAGGTATTTGTGTTGAAGTAATCCCAAAATAGCTAGAAAACTTGCAATTATCATGTTTATTCAGTTTGTTTGCTTGCATGATATTATGTTCAATACAGTATTTTTTCCGTACTTGGATGAATAAAAAAAGTCTGATTATCACAGCTTCAGTAAGTGGTTCAACATAGCACAGGGAGAATTTAAGTCTTGCCAAGAGATGCTCTGTAATTTGCATAACTGCTCTTATGATTAGTTTAAGATGGTAAAATTAGGTTCTGTTTATGTTTGTATGATTCACTAATATCACTGTAGAGTGAGGAAATTCCAGTCTTGACTCCTGAGCTGTGAGCAGCCTCCAGGCATTTTGAGTGTTTTACTTGCCAGACTTGGGCACCATTCCTGGCAGCACAGCTGTGTTAGCATGAGGCTGCCAGGTAATGGAATCCCTTAGCAGGCAGTGCCCTGGCAACAGCAGGCACTGTTGGTGTGTCACAGGTGAATTTCTTCTCGTGCTGCTGATCCTTGGATTTGCAGACAGACATGCCTTTTCTTACATGCCAGTCAGAATGACTTTTCATTCTTCTATGGACAGCCTTTTTTCTCGCACTTAATGCTAAGAGCCCACTTTATGTACATATATATAGGGTGTTGTAATGTTGGCTAGCAGGAGTAAAATAAATAAATCCACAAGATTTATTTAAATTAATTTTTATATTTATATTTTATATTTATTTTCTCATGACTTGCTGTTTTTAAGCTGATGAACTTTGAAAATGCTCCGTGCTTATGTTGATGTGTACTTTGCAAGACCAGAGTGCTAACCATGTCCTTTAATATTAGCTCTGATACAGAAGTTGTTGAAATAGCAATCAAATAACAAACCCATCTCCTGTGTCATTGTGCCAGCCTGTTGTCTTCATGCAGTGTGTTCTTTGTCACTAGGAGCTGCTGGGATAGAAGACATGTCATTCCAGTCACAGAGGTCCAACATTGTTCTCAGAGCCTCCATGTCTCCACTGGTTAAGCCATCCCTGATGCCTGTGAAGACGTCTCCTGGCTCTGATGTTGGTTCACCTTTCAGCTCTCCTGCTTTAAGTTACAAGATGGGAGTTGTGGATGTAAAGTCTCCTTGGCATGGAACAGTGCAAAGTCCCCATGTCATGAGGAGGGGACCAAAGCTGTGGACGTCGGTTTCAGGTAGAGATTCTTCCACAGCACTTGAGCCTCACAGCCATAAGTGTAGTGGCCTTGTCAATGGAGAGCTGCATTGTGAGGATGATAGTGACAGCAATCAGTTTTTCTGAAGATACTGTATTTTTTTTTTCTTGCAGATCAACAAATGAATGGTTCCCACCATGAATCCTCCCCAGTGTTCTCTGCTGCAAGAACTGGCAGTGAGGCAGTGCAGCCAAGATTTATTTACACATGGCTTCAGAACAAGCAAGAGCAGGTAGGGTAAAATTGCAGTGCATAGGGGGTGCAGCTTAGGTGATACCTCTCTGGAAGAATTTTCTCCTTTATGGAATGAATTCTTCCTTCTCTACTTAGCTTATATGCCACAAATCCTTCCCTCCACTCCCAATGCCTTTTTGCTGTGTGAAGGTGGTAGGGTTGAGAAGGGCCAACTGTGCATGCCTTAAATAAATGCAGATGATATGTTTAATCTTTTTGTTTCTTTTCAGATAAAAATCTTCTTGTCCAAACGGGCGTTGATAATGTATTTCTTCAGCAAGGTAAGGTACCTCTGTTTGAGACAGAGGTAATGGCTTTAAAACCTGTATTTCTATCTAAAGCTTTCCATAAGTACAACTTCTTCCTTGCTGTGGGTTTCACAGCAGGATTGTCCTATACATGCAGAAAATAAGAATAACAATGCCTTTTTAAAAAGCATTCTTAGCCCTTGAAAACTAGCTAGTGTATATCCTTTTTTTCCTCCTCAATTACAGCTGCAGCATTGTGGGCAGCTTCTGTCCAAAAATAATTTTACTTCAGATCAAATTTTTCTGGCTATTTCCCAAGATCTGTTGGCTTTGCAGGTCTGTTCTGAAAGCTGCAAGTTTGGCAATATTATTTATAAAGTGCACTCACAGCACTTTGGTTTCTTTCTCAGCACCCAGAAGCCTCCATCCAGGCTGTCTTCTGTGATGCCCAAATGCACATCTGGGCTTTGGAAGGTAAGTGGTTTCCAGGTGATCCACTCTGTTGGTTCGTGGAAAACTCTCTGGGCTCTGTGCTTTGTAAATGTAACAATAAAAATCTTTGAAATGCTTTTGACAAAAACACAACTGTATTTCAGACACCAACATGACTAAAGTCTAATTCACTTGTTAGTTTTGAGATCCCATGTGAGATCTCTTACTTTGTTCTGTACAGATTCCTAAACTTGATTTCTGGTGCTTCTCTCTCTCATGTGAACCCATGTATCACTTTTACATTTTTCTAGTGACAGATTTATAATGCCTTTCTACAACAGCTTTTCTGACTAAAGGCTCTGGGTCTTTGTTTATCAGAGAGCTGAGGGAGGCACTCAGATAATAACTTAGCAAATAAACAAAAAGATGGTTTACAGAGAATTAGAACAATGACAGTATGAAATTACATTTTGGATTTTTATTGTTTCTTTCAAAGTTGTGAGTAAATACTGATATTGATAGAATCTTCTATTACATTTGACTGTGCAAGGTTGATCAGTTTCCTTGGTGATGTATTTTATGGGCAGATGTGCCATGCTCTGTCAGATTGAAGGTGATGGCTTGGGATGTAGAGAGTCTGGAGATGGGAATCACACATAATTTTTATATAACCTCTCTTGCTTTACCAACCTCAAGCTATTATACACCTGTCAAACCAGTGAGTGATCCAGAGCTGAGGTGACTTTCAGCTGGCAGCAGCAAGTCCTGAGGTATTCCAGCACACTGGTGGAATCTTCAGGCAACACCATGATCTTTGATACTGAATTCTCACCTTTTGAAGCATTCATTACAACAAATTTCTTGTTTTTTAAGGTCTGTCTCACTTGGTAGCAGCCTCCTTCACTGAAGACCAGTTTGGAGTTGTCCAAACTACACTGCCAGCTATCTTGAACACATTACTGACTCTTCAGGAGGTAAAACTTAACTTTTCCTAGCTGCAAGGCAAGTTGAGGAGAGGAGGAGTCCTGTTGATTTTACATAATAACCTTGCTGACTAGTCATAACACTGAAATTGCTGCCACTAAAACAGCTCTTCTGCAGTTAATCTAACCAAAACAGCTGGTTGCCACTATGTACACTATGAAACAGCTGAATAAAAAAAAACCTGTTGGTTGTTTAAAATGTGGAAGGAGAAAATATGCAATGTTTAATTTTAAAGAAATGCTACTGTGTGCTCAGTTGAAGAGTTTATTTCAGGGATTCTAATACAGCAATTCTAATACAATATCTTTTGCAGAGTTAGAACTTAATCTTTATTTGTTGCACACAATTCCTGGTGCAACATGGAGCACTTGGAGACATTGCAAATCTCAAGAGATAAAATCTGTGTCTCTGCTAATAGTAAGACATTACTCTCAAATTACTGATGTTTGTGTAATGTGTGTTTAAAAAAATCCAGATTTATTTCCAAGGCTCTCTGTGTCCTATTAACATAACCATTTTACACTGCCCTAATGGAGGTTCTTGGAAAGAATTGAGAGGTTATTAAAATTCTTCAGTGTAAGTCATCTATTCCAAGAACAGGCACCAGGGGGAAAGAAACCCAATGCCCTTGTTTGTGAAAGAAACAAGTCATAATACAGGACAGAATTGTGTTTCTCCTGCAGCATGTGATGTTCTTAGCCTAAGACTCAGTAACAGAGAATCTTATTTCACAGAACTTGGTTCTGTGTTCCTGTTGATGGCTGGGAAATGCTCAGTGTCCAAAACATTTTTGTGTGTCTTGGTGGAATCTCTGAACTCGCACTTTGTTTTTGCTTTATTTGACACAAACATGTCATTAGCTACATTATGAAATAATTGAACAAATGACAGGAATCTGTTTGTTTTTCTCATCAGGTCGTAGACAGACATTTCAAACTGCCACATGTTTCCAGCAAACCTCCCAGGATTTCAGGGAGCCTGGTGGACACATCCTACAAAACACTACGATTTGCACTTAGAGCATCTCTGAAAACAGCCCTCTACAGGATAACTACTGTCTTTGGAGAACATTTGAAGTAAGAACTTCCTCATGATTCCTTCCTTATTAAATTTAGTTTAATTAATGTTATTGTAGGACCTATGAAAATCAAAATTTAGGGAAAAAAATCCCTTCTGGTCATTATTATAATGTGGTATTTTAGGTTTTTTTGATTTGTGGAACCTTAAAAAATTCCTGTGTAGATATATGGTCCCCCTTCAAATTTATTATTCATAGATTTCTGGGCAATTTTTCTTAGTGACTTTTCATGAACTCTTAAGAAGCAGTTCATGAATACCACTTGTTTAATAAGTCTGAGCGGCTGAAAAGAAAATAAATCAGCTCGAGGCAATTGTTCTGCAGGATGAAAATCCTATGAAGGGTCCAAATAATGAAATTCCATTTCTGCCTGGTTGTCCAACAGCTCTTCCTCAGCCACTCTCCAAGCAGGCAAACTTCCATAATTGGCCTTAGAATATGTGGGACTGAAACTTTCTGTAGTATCTTCCCATCTCTCCCTCTGGGAATGAAATGTCCCTCAGTTTAGAAGTGCTCAGTAATACAGGAGGGATCATTTTTGGAGATTCTTTCTTACCTAATCATCCTTGCAAGTTAATCAGTTGCTGTTTAGAGGTAAGGAAATGGGCAAGGTTTCCTGGTATAGGTACTTTTTAGAAGCTGTTGAGGAGAAGAATTGACAGTTTCAAGGGTTAATATGCTTCTTTGTCTTGGAACATAGATGGTTTTTCATAAAATTTAGCTTCAGTGTAATTGATTTCAATGTACACTCAATTTTGGAATGAGACTTTATTTTTGTGCTGTATTGCTTCTAACGTCAAATGTTCTGCATTCGTTTCTAGTGCTGTACAAGTGTCTACAGAACATAAGAAAAGACTTCAGCAATTCCTGGACTACAGAGAATAAATTTTGATGCAGCTATGGTTGGCTTTTTCAAGACTCTTGCTAAGAAGAAAGTGGGACTAATGAGGCTTTTTACTTTGGTTTTTTGGAAAAGCATATGAAAGTATAAGTTGCAGAACAAAACTTTTAGAACTGTAGAAGAGTTCTCATGGGTTTGGATCATTTTTTTGTATAATAAAACTTGTAAAATTCATCTTGCCTTCTTTTAATATCACTTACAAATGAGAAAGAAAGAAGAACTGGCACTAGGTAAGACTATAACATGTAAGATTGCCAGAGTTATTTTGACACTCAGATCTTTCATTATTTTTCACACTGTGTTCTTTTCCCTACTCTCTTCTCTTAAGGGGCTGAGGAGAGATTCACGTAGATACTTAGTGCTTAAGTGCTTCATAAATTTAGTTGATAACACTTGTAGATCAAGAGTGTAGTTTAAGTGTAGGAAACAGATGTGCCCAGGAATAAAACATGCTGCTCCTCTGTAAGCTGGAAATACTCCTTCAGAGTAAAATGGGTGTGCAGAAAGGCATTATTAGCACACAAATACTGCCTGGAAAGTGAGCAGCTCAGATTTTATCTTTAAGGTGACTTAGCAAACCTAGTTCTGATCTATACAGAAACTTACAGGATATAGTACTGCATTTAGTAAAACTCCCAAGTAATGATACTGGGAATTAAAGTTAGATCAACAGCTTTCTGTTCAGGGAGTAGGAAGGATGTTTGCAGCACATCCAAATTTTCCAAAATGGTATACATTATTGTTAGATTCTGGTGAAAAATACTGCTTTTTTTAAAGCTTTTAATCTGAAAACCTATCTAAATAATTTGAAAATTAACTACTCAGTTTTTAAGCAGACTCCAGTTACTGTGGTACCTATATTGGAAAAGGTGTGGAGTATGAAGATGAGAACAGTAAGCTAAATGGTCTTGCAAATGAATTAAGTTTGATAAGGGGAAACAAAACTGTCGTTTTCCTTCAGTGCTGTTAATCCTATGGTTTTTGTTGTGTTTTTATTTTTTTTGTTTTTTTTTTTTAACAGAGGACCCAAGATTTGAGGATGGCCATGGTGTTAGTTATGTTGGTGTGATGTGGCTGTGTAGTAATAGGGTGTCTGTAAGGTTTGGGTAAAAGAGAAACCCCTCCATCTCCAGTGAGACCTGCATATTGCTTTCTTCAGTACAGGGAGGTAATTTTTTTGTAGTGCAGACACTGCACATGTTAGATTTGGTAGTGAAAATGAGAATTATATTGTCCTTTTTGCATTGAGATGGCTCATAGCAAACACAGTAACATGATAGATAACCTTTCAAAATGTTTAAAGGTTAAGCTAAAGCTTCCCCACACTTGACTTCTACCACAGGCAGAAGCCTCTTGACTGCCTTATTAAATAATTTAATTTGCATATTTTTTGGCATTGCAATATGCATCTGATGCTCTAGCTGGTACCTCAGGTGTAACTGGTAAACCAAATAGTGCAGATGAAAGTTTCAAATAAATTTTTCAGAGTTTTGGACAGGTGCAGTATTTTTTTAATTGCTGTGGTATTTTCTGCAACACCCCCACAGCCATAAACTGCAAGTTTTAATTAAGTGTTACAGTTCTGAACAACAGTCTTAAAATGTAGATGACTTTTTGATGGCAGAGTGGTTGAGGTCTATCGTGTTGCAGCAGAGATTTGCACGTCTGCTAATGTGTGTGTGATTCAAAGCATTCTCCCTATGACAGAAAAGCTTTCAAAAGCTGATTGCTTTGTGGTTTCTTTAACAGCTCCAATATTTAAAGAGCTGAAGACTTTTTTTTTTTTAAGCCTTAACTTAAAAGTGCATCTTTAACAATATCTCATGCCTGTGAATCACAGTGTACAAGAATATAAAGTGTATGTTGGGTGCCCTTTGAAGTTGAGTAGCTGATAACATCTTACTCTGGTTTTGGCTTTGGGAATAATTCTATTCCCCTGGCAAACTGTGGTGGTATTTCAAGTCCTTTTGTAGACTTTTGTCTTAACATAAGAATCAGTCTGTGAAGCCTCTGTGAGGTAGGGGAAGAGTCTCCTGAGTTCATTTCTGCATTCTGGGTACTGAGGGAAAAAATAAAGCCTTTTTACGCTTGGTTTCTGTGTAGCTGCAACTGAACTGGATCCCTCAAGCCTGATATTTTTGTCTGTTTAATCATCTCAAAGCTGAGCTGCATCTTGTTCCTGGATTGCCTTCTGCATGCACAGGTGAAACAGTGTTCTGGTAACCTTGTGAACAACCTGCCTCTCCCACAAGTGAACTGCAGTCAAGAGTACCTGAAATAATATCCACTGCAGCTGTGGAGAGGTACGTGGTTGATGGTTCAGATCTGTGTTCCTGTTACAGAGGAGTAATGAAACAGAGGCTTAAGCTCCTGAGCATTCAGTTATAAATCAGAAAAAAACCTATCTTGCTTCATTTTCTGAGATACAGCTTTGGAAATTCGGACTGTGGGTGGACAAATGCAGAGGCCCTGGTCCTTGAAGCTCTTGCACACTGCTGTATCCACGGGAGGCAGGCAGGACTCGCTCCCTTGACAGGAGCTCTGCCACTTTGGAGAATTGTCCCGGTGCCAGTTGCGGCTCCAGGCCTGAATGCCCCTTGAAATGAAGTGGTTTCGATTCTGTTGCTGCGTGCTTTGAACAGAGGCTCCATTGTGTGTGCCCTGCAGCAGCCATCTTCCCAGCTCCCACCTTGCTCCTGCGGCTCCCAGTGTAGCCAGGGAAGGGCCAGGCTCCCACTGATGAATGTTCTGGTACCTGTTCAGTCACAGGCAAGTGGTGCAGTCTGCGGGCTCTGTGCTTGCCAGGCCTCCCCCAGCTCCTGCACGTGGCCACCCGTGGGCTGGGTGCTCTGCCTGGGGAGGGCCTGATGCACTGGCGGGTGGGTGGAGGTATGGAATCTATAGGAGGTGGCCTCAGGAGCACCCCTGGCTGTGGAGGTGCTTTCCCACATACAGTGCTCTCCCCTTTCCCTGTGGGATGAATGGTGGCAGCTCGCAGTGCTTTCCCTGTTCAAGCAGGTGTGTTGTAGCTGCAGGGCTCCACACAGTCGGCAGCCACATTCCCACCACTCCCATCACCATTTCTCCCCAAAGATGCAATAAAACAGTGAAAGTCTGTGTGGAATCATCACAGACACCACACTGCAAGTTGAGAATCCTCCCCACTATCCCCATACCCTCCTCCCTCTGTGGTCTTTGGTATTTTCCATCACCAGTACTGTGTTCATGTATTTGCTGTGTGGATTAAATGCATTTGGGTGCTGTGGACATGCCTGGAATGTGGTTTGCCAAGCTCTTGTGTTGTAAGGGGACGTAGAATGTTGCTTTGCTTTGCTGCAGACTCATGGTAGAGATTGGCATCTGGCAGACTGGCCACAAATGGTGCAGAATAAACAAACAATGCAGCTTCCTTGTGTCTGAGGGAGCAAAGCCTGCACCATGCTCAGATTTCAGAAAACAAAAAAATAACCTAGAGAAGATATCACCTTTCTGTCCTTAAAAACATCTTGGGACTGCAGTAGAGCTAATCAGTCAGGAGACAGATGACCATGGGGTCTTTGGAGCCTGCCATGAGAACAAAACACAAATTCAAGTGGGAATAGTTCCCTGTGGTATATGCAAGCTGATTCATTGAATAAATGGTGATGGCACAGAAATTTGCTCTTAAGTTTCTTTTTCTGTCTCCCTAAAGAGTCAGTTCCTACAGTAAGAATTGCAGAGAAAATTCTGGCCTAAGCCACATGTATGTATGTACTCATGCAATCATCAAAGGAACCAGTGCTGAGTGTACTCTGAGTTCCTCTCTACCCCTGCCCAAAACACACAAAAAATGACAGGCTTTGCCTTTCACTTCTTGAATAACTCCACTTTTAAATCTGACTCCTAAAACACAGGCCTGGGGTGGACTGTTGTGTATAACCACATCTTTTCTGAAAATGTATGACAAGAGCCCTGAAGAAATTTTTCAGGAATTAGGAATGGAAATGTATAACTGCCTGTGAGTCAAAGATTGTTGAGGGTTATGTGTAAGCATCATTCTCTGCTCTTGCTAAGTAAGTTCCAGTTGTGGGCTTACTAGTGTTTGAAGTTTCAGCTCAAGAGACAGACTGTGCCCACTTCCAGGGCAAGCTCTGAGGAGCAGGGAGATGGGGCAGTAGCTCTGTAAGGCACTGGGTTTCCTGTCTGCTCACTGCCAGAGGTCACTGCTCAGAGCAGGTGCAGGCTGTGGACCTTGTCAGGAGTGGTAAAAGTTTTGGGTTGAGCATGGCTGCATCTCAAAGTTGGGCACTGAGGGGCTTTTGTCTTTGCACGCACTTGCAATCAGTTCTGGGAAAACTTTATCAGCAGCCACAATGTGTTTTAGGAAGAGAAGTCCACTCTTGTAATTAGTGCAAGCTGAAAACTGCCAGGGAAATATGGGTTTGTCTTTTTTGTGCTTTGCATAGACATCCTGTGCAGCACTTCAGCTCTTCACAGGTGGCCACTTTGCAAGTCTCCCAGATTCTGCATGTTCTGTTTGGGACACCAAGGGCTGAATTTAACCGATGGAACTGGAAATGAGCTTTACCACAGACAATGATGGGAAATGCTAAATAACCTGGAGCAAAGGGTGAGGGAAGCAGTTGATCTTTGTCACGAGTTTAGCACTCAAACTGAAGATTTTGGCTTCTGGGCCCCTGTTGTAAAATGGGGTTTAGCCTAACCCCACCCTCCCTCACCTCCAGTGATGATAATGAAATGTTAGTGTCCAAATCAGTAGGCTGCTGCAGTGATGGACACCAGAGAAATGCCCTGGAGTAAATGAATAATTCTGTATTCTGCACAGGGCTTGGCTGGTGTTCAGTAAATACATTCACTGTGTGGCCCAGACACTGTGCCAATGAACAGTGACTAGTTGCTCATTCAGCAATCACTCTCTTCAGTGCATTGAATATATGGAACCCTAGGCAAAATAACTGGGGGTCATGTTATAACTCCAGTTCTGTAACTCATTTAGAGTAGGCATGAGTCAAGTTTGTACCAGCAATTCTAGTCCTGGCACATCCCACTGCTAAGGACTGGATTTTACAAGCAGAACATTCTTAATTTGTGCTGTTCTGAGGGGGTTTTGTTTGTTTGTTTATGACTGAAGTTTATTTTACTACCTGTGTTGTGTATACGTGATGTGAGAGACAGATCTATTTATGGATTGATGCAGAGAAATAGTACAGATGAATGTTTGAGGAAACTAACTGCAGGTGTAAACAAGCACATCCTGAATGGAGCCTGGTCGGACCCTTCTTTAGAGGCATTTTCCTCAAAGTTCACAGGAATGATCTGCCAATTAACTGGAGAGGCAGGAGGGATCTGTAGTGTTACAGTGGCTTTTAGAGATGATGGTTGTTTCTTGCAGTTTCTGCAAGACAAAGGTGGATTCAAAATTACCATGTGATTTTCCCAAAATATGCTATTGTAGAGGTTTGTTTTTAAAAGATAAGTCAGCATGATCTGAGGAATTTCTTTTTTCTAACTACAAGAACTCTAAACAAATCTGTAAGTTATGAGGCAATAGTTGAGTCCATCACTAGATAATGTGTGGTCAGTTTGACCCTGCTGCCTTAATTTAGGAGGTCATTTTCAAACCACTATAAAGAAGGGCTTTGTGCTGCCTTAAAGGGATATGGGCAATCTCTAAGAAACAGGCATACTCACAGAGACAATTCCTTTGGCTCAGTTTTTGTTTGGTTGTTTCTCTTTTGCTATCTGTGGTGCAGTAAATTAAAACAAAAACAAGTCTGGACTTGGCATGTCTTTGTAAATAAACTGCTGTGTGCAAATTGACAGTTCCTTTGCAACCAGGTTATTTATAATAAAGTTTGTTATTCTCCCACCAGAGAGCTTGTTTTGCCCAGTATTAAAAGAATGCTTATGGTAACACCTCCCACCTCTGTCTGCACTGCAGCAGTTACACAAAGTTATCACAATTTCAATTGTGTCCTTTTAAAATCTCCTTGTGTTGCCTGCTGGAATAGATGACTTCAATATGTGAACTAGAGATTAATACTTCACCTCTGCTTGTTTGCTGTGTGCAGCTCACCTTAACTGTATCCGTTCTGCCTCATTCCTCTCCTCCCACAGAGCTGCTGGGGGAGCGGAAGGTTCCAGCTGCTCCGAGTTTCTCGAAGATCCGGTTTGTGACGGGGGCTGGTTACAGCCGTCCCCTTCCTGACAAGAGTAAAGAGCTTTGAAGGCTGCATTTGGGTGAACTGGAGTCTCCTTCACACAATGTCCTTCCCCCCCCTCCTGTTACAGATGATCTCTCACTGTCCTCCTGTGTATCCAACTCTTGAGGTAGGAAACTGTGTCTCTGCCTGTGCAGCTGTGAGCACAGGGACAGTTCAGAGCAAAGAGGTTGTTGAGCATCTGCAAAAGCACCAGTAGGCCCTGAAAACTCTGTCATGGCAATGATCTGTTCATGGCTGGTGTCAGTAGGGAAAATGTATCAAACTTTTTGAAACTTCTTCTCCTTACTGGTACAATTTCACTGTGGCCCAAGCTAGCCTTAGACAACTACCTGTTTTCTCTTTGGTCACCAGCTAGGAGTGAATGGGCAGATGGGCAAGTCCCTAATTACCTGTGTCCTACCCACTTGACCTAGTGAGAGGATATTCAGGCTAGCAGTTTCATTCCTCTGGATGTTTTTTAATACCAAATTGCAACCCCACCTTTCATATGTGACTCAATGAAGCAGGGACTAGCTTCAGGGACTGAAGATGGCCTGTCTGCCTCAACTGAAAGGTTTGCTTTGCTGATGGTGACATCATTAATAGAAGAGCAAAGTGGCCTAACTGTGGGCTGTGCCATGACCAACAACCACGGACAGCCCTTGGCAACCAGGAATGTTGAACAAGAAGGCTAACACAGAGAAATCTTCCCCCCACTTTCCTAAGAGCAGACTATTGCTGTCATGGGGGAGAGAGGCCAGTAACTGGTTTTCCCAAGGACACAAGAAAGGAGACACCCATCTAGCTCATGGATGTAGTGACAACATTGGGTGAATCAGAGTGTGCTGTACAGCTCGTGCATGCAGCAAAGTCGTGGTGACCCAGGGCATGGAACAGTCTCAGCAGCCACGATTGCACTTGCTTGACCTTTGTTCCAGAACCAAAACATGAAGTGTCTTCTGATTCAGTAGGGAGAGAAAACTTAACTCTTGCATTAGTACAGTTATTCAAGGAGCATTTGTTTCTCCCAGCACTTGTTCCTCTACATCTGTGGATTCGCCAGAGGGACCGAGTGGTTGCTTTTCAACAGTTCTAGGAGTCAAGTCTCTATCAGACACATCCAGCTCTGAATGTCCATCCATCACCTGTTTCACTCAGGGCCAGGGCTGGGCATCCCCAGCTGCACAGTCCCACTAAAGACAGGGCAGCTGCCAAATGCCTTACTCGAACCTGAGGAAACAGCGCTGTGAGCACAGGTTTGAGTCCATGGGGCCTCGTTTCCTGTGGGAGGAATGTGGGGAGAACTGCAGCTTGAGCCATGAGGTCTGTATTTCTGTGACATGATCTGCCACGGAGAAATTCACCTCGGTGTGAAGGACCTTTACCTTCTGTGCTGTTGGAGCTTGGAGCTGTGATGTGGTTCAGTCTACACCTTTCCTGGCTTGTAGAGGGTGCCCAGCTCCGTGCCCGCTCCTGCCCATGGAACAGCCCAACCCTGGGCCATTGCTGAGCCAGTGGCGGCACCTGCCGGTATTTTGCAGAAAGTTCTGGGTATTGGTGATCGAAAGAAAGCAGCAGCGGTTCAGAGCAGGACACACACGACCTCAGGTACAGAATGCAGTGATGAGGGTTAACGAACTTCTCCCTGCTTGCTGTGGGAATCCCTAACCACAAAAGAAAATCCCTCCAGGAAGGTACACAATATATCCAAAACTCCCTTTTTTCTAGGAAACTCCCTCTAGATATTTGGGCAGCACGTATCAATATAGCTGTAATACTTTGCACAAGATGAGCCCACATTCAGGATCCACCAATGCTATTTATTTCCCGCACTGGAAGCAGTGGGATTTCTCTGGCTACACTGTGTTCTGGAATAATATTTCTCTCTGTAAATTTTACTGCCTCTTCATGTCAGCCGAGGTTTAGGCCGTCGCCATGGTGTATTTCTGTCTTAGATAATTACTGCTTGTGGTAGTATTGCCAGGTGCCTTTAGCATTTCCAAATCAAAGAAAAAGAACACTTGGACCTGAGGGCCCCATGGATGGACACGATTGGGGGACGGGGGCATAGGTTAGCAGAGCACTGAGATGGTGCGATAATGTACACTGAAAATTTTTACTTTGTTTTCATAAATCCCTAGGATGTTACCATCCAATTCAGTATTTGTGCCAGCTAGTTGATATTCAGTTTTGTTTCCCATAGAGGTAAGGTGGGGAATTTCTCCCTTTTTGTAGCTTCTCGTTCTCACTAAGATATTCAGAGGACATTTACCAATTTTCAACCACATTTGAAAGACAGCTATTAACTTCTGACAATTTAAGATGTGGTCTTACAAAAGAAAAAGACCCTGTTACTGCCATTATTGAGGGCAAAGGCTGGCAAGTTCCCTGCTTGGTAGACCTCAGGTCATCCACACTAGGCAGGAATGAGGAGAGGCATTGCAAATGAGAGTCATTAGTACTGCTTCTCCCAGAACTACTTGTTCTATCTCAAGATCTTGTGTCTTTTATTGAGAGTTGCTTCCCTCCCACTAAATCCACAACATTCATAGCATTTGCCAAGAAAAAGTCATGCCCTGCTGTCCTGACCATTCCTGTACTCTGTACATTGCAGCGTGGCAGACGTTATTAAGGGTTGGATAAAACTGTGAGTGAGGCACTCTGTGCAGCATCTGTGCTACAAGAAGATGAAGATCTCTTGTCTCGCTGCATGACTCTCCTCAGGAGGGGTGTAGTAAGATGCCAGTTCAGTAGCTGTCCCTCCTCCTTGTGCTAAATCTCCCAAGTCTCTCCCTTAGGTTTGCCGTGAACAAGCAGGATTTCCAGCCAGATGTCTGTCTGATTTACACCCATGTAAATCAGCGCTGACTCTTGAGTCTCTCCTATCTTCAAGCTGTCCTGGTGTGTTACAGACCTGCTGTGTTGCACCTGTGCTGACAGCAGCATGCAGGGCAGGAGGGTGCAGACATCCCTGAGCCAGAAAAGCGTGGGCTAGTACAGCTCTCTGGTGCAAAGCTGCACATCGTGGCTCAGCCTGCATTTGTTTGGAACCAGGCCCAAGCTAATAAACCCAACCAGATTACTTCCAGACCCAAGCTGGGCCAGGAGGAGCCAGTGCAAATGTCACTATTCTGTGGTGCTTGCTCTGAGCTAGCTTAATTGTCACTGTGAGCACAGGCCAGCTCCTGCACCTGTAGGGCAGGCAGGAAATGATGCATGTCCATAGACTGAAGCACTGAATGCAGCTGGAACTGCATCACCAGAGAGATGTCTTGGCCAGGTTGTACCCACTTCCAACACATCTCCTGCTTTCCAGCCCCGTCCTTGGCAAGGCTTTGCTCTCTCCTGCTGCTCCGCTGTGACATGCTGCAGTGGCTGTGGCTTTCGCACACAAGTTGTTTATAGGGCACTGCCAGCTGTTCAGTGGCGGGTTGGCTTGTGGATGTTAGTGCCAGGGCAGCCGCACGCCGGAGCAGACTGCCTGGGGACAGGCACAAGGATCCTCGACGACCGCGGGCAAAGGGAAAGGGTCCAGGCCCATGGCAGCGGGGCCGCGGGAGGGAAAATCACGGACCTCTCGGGAGGCAAGTGGGCAACTGCAGGGACTCTCCCCACCGGGCGGGCACCAGGAAGGTGCGGACCCAGGGCACACCTATCCTCAGGCTGACCTTGGCACACTGGCCCCCGCAAGCACGGGCTACCCACGGTCCGCCTGCCGCGTTCCTTGATGCGCAGCCGGACCGGGCCCGCGGGCGTACCCCGCTGCCAAACCCCGAGGGGCGGCCCCGGCGGCACAGCCCTCCCCCTGCCCGCCCCGACTGGCCCCGCCGCCGCGCCAGGGTAATGGCCCGGGCCGCCTGCGCTCTGGCAGCCGGCCCTGCGGCGGGGGAGTGGGGCTGAGCCCGTGCGCCCGGCGCGGCGGCGGGAGCCGGCGGGCAGCGCGTCCCCCCGGGCGGCCCCTCCCAGGTAGGAGCGCGGGGGCGCGGCTGTCACCGCGCCCGGCCGGACTCTCCCCCCTCCCTCCTTCCCTCGGGGACCGGTGACTCGGGGGCCGCGGCGAGCCCGGCGGCGGCGAACCCGCTCTGCCACCGCGTCCGTGGTTGCCGGGGCGGCCGCTGTTCGGATGCCTCAGCTGAAAGGCACCGGCCGCCAAACAACCCGCCCGTGTGCCGGGCCCCCTCCCCGCCCCTCCCGGCCGCGCTCGCCTTCCCGGGAGCGGCTACGAGCAGCCCGGCAGTGTTGCCTAGAGAGGGAGCGAAGCCGACGCGCGGTATCGGCCGCCCCGTCCCTCACGGACGAGCCGCCGCCGGGGTCCGAGCGCCCCGGGTCTTCCCCCGTCCGGCCGGTGTGTGTGAGACAGCGGGCGGGGGCCGCGGCGTGAGGGCAGCGGGCTGAGGGCTGCGGGTCGAGGGCTGCGGGTCGAGGTTTGCGGGCTGCGCCGCCTCACGCGCGGCGGTTATCGGCCGTTGGCGGCGCGGGGCTGAGGCGGGAGGCGGCGGCACGGAGGGCAGAGGGCTGAGGCGGGGGCTGAGGCGGCGGGTCCGCGGCGGCCGCCCGCGCTGACAGCCCGTGTGCCGCTCGGTGCAGGAGAGCGGCGGGGGCCCTGGCAGCAGCAGCCGCAAGCGGACATGCACTGTGAGCTCGCCGCGGGTCAGAAAGGCAGCGCCCGCGTCGAGGTGAGCGACAAATGCCAGGGAGCGTCTCAGAAGGATCTGCCGCGGGTGACTCGTCCCGGCGCTGGTAAAGCTCACTTGAATCCTCAGATGTCCTTTAAAGTATCTGTCAGTAACGGCAGTGACCACACGGAGCCTCAGCAGAGCCCCCCTGAAATGTCAGCACCTCTGCTAGATTTCATCCCCAAACGACCCAGCATATTTGAGAGGATTCCGATTCTGCCCAGGGCGCAGGAGCTGCGATGCGCTAGAGGCTCGAAAGATTATTTCCAGCAGCAGAAACATCAAAGCGTGAAGGGTGAGTTAGAAAATGCATGAACTAAACACTACCATCATCAAAAACCTATTCACCACACAAATAAAAACGTAACAAGCTTTTTTTTCCCCTCCCTCCTCCCTTTCTGGTCTTTAGTGTATTTCCTAACTTGTTTATTTAACTTCAAGCTTTAAAACTTTTTTTTCCTGAGCACCTTGGAGGGACAGGATAAACCAGACTGTGCTTTTCCAGTGTGAAGCTGCCTCTCAATAGTATTTAAAAAATAGTATTTAAAAAATCTTGAGACCAGCATCTTCTTTAATTGTCCTAAGCTGGTGCTGCTCATGTGGTCGCGTCTCAAAGATGGTTGTTTTGGACTTGGTGCTGAAGACTGGGCTGGTCTGTCCTGCGCCAGAGAGTTCGTGTGGGGTGTTTGTTTGTGAGCGTGCCTGGCTGACAATAAATGCCTGGTTCTTATTCAGCAGTTTCACCACGGTTGCTTGGATTTTATAGTTTGTATTTCACGGAGGTGTTACAAATGCTGGATTCAGGCGGTGAATCCTCAGACTTGGGAGCTCCTGGTGCCCGAAAGGTCAAATTCTGCTAGTTAACAAATCCCTGATTTTCAGCTGTCCATCGTTAAAGAAGTGGCACTGAAGTAGGATTAGGAGTTGCCTACTGTTCATTACACTTTTCAGCTAGAGCTGGTTAACTCAGCTGAAATTCGTTAATCAAAATTCAGTTTTAAAATAATCCCTCTAAGGTGTTCCTGAATGGGCTCAGAGGGAATTGGAGCATTTCTTTATGCTACAAAGTCTCTTGCAGAGACATATGTACACCTAAGGTTATTAACATTAAGACAATGCTTTCTGTAATGTTAAAAGATAATTCTCTTTTTTCTCTTCTTATCAGTCTAGTCCCAGTCTCTATTTTAGATATGTAAGTGCAGTTATCTTGTCGCTGTAAGACTGTTCTCACTGGGATTTTTTTCAGTTCTGTAGATTCTTCAGAAAATTAAAAGTAGACTGCATGCCCTTGGACCAGTGACGTTTTCTTTTGTGAGCTTGTTACCTAGGGTGATGGCACCTTTCATTGCCACGAAGTTATGTTAATGAACACCTCGATCTGTGCTAGGTCTGTCCTACAGCCTCTAGGATGTGTTTGTTCATCACCACTGAATACAGACAGAGTGGAGCAGCAGGTTATAAATTACCTTTTTTATTTTTCTGTTTGTTAATGCTGCAATTCGCCTCTCCTGATTAAAAAAAAAAAAAGAGGTTGTTAATGTTTGGCAGGAATGAAATGAAAGTCTGTTACACAGGCTCCTGTTTGGAGGGGGGAGAAGGAGGATTCACGTAGTATAAAGGGAGAGCTACAAGCTCTTGTATCGTGCTGCTGCAACTGCTGCCTGTGGAAGGGACTCAAGGGCTGTTCTAGTCCCTTGTGGTCCCACGGGTGAGGTTGGTTCCACTTGACAGGGTTCATACTAGCTTAAAATCCTGCCCATGAATTGCCCTGTCCAGGAAAAC
This sequence comes from Fringilla coelebs, assembly GCF_963513975.1. Taxonomy (NCBI): domain Eukaryota; kingdom Metazoa; phylum Chordata; class Aves; order Passeriformes; family Fringillidae; genus Fringilla; species Fringilla coelebs. The sequence continues at coordinate 5,039,491 of NC_140067.1, forward strand.
TGTTGAAATACTTTTAAAATATTTTTTTCCTTTGAGCTGTTTAGCCCTCTTTTCATGCATATCCCTCTTGTTGTTGCAGAGGGCAGGAGTGTAGGGAGGGAAAGAGGAAGAATTTAGCTTTGAATTCACTTGAGACTTTTACAGTAGATGTAGGTGGGCATGGTACAAGGTTCCTAATTCATCTTTCCTGACTGATCAATTTCCCATTTTCACCACTGGGGGAAAAAAAGTGTTTTACATTTTGTGGCTGTTTTTGTTTAGTATGTTTTCTGTCCAGGGTGTTACCTTGTGGTTGCTTCAGTGTATGGGTGACTTGAGTCATGGGAGTAAGTAGGTGTCCATGGGCAGGAGAGGGCTCATTTAACTGAGCAGGAGGATTTGATGGATAATGTTGGATTTTTCCAAAGATGACAACACTGAATTTTTTGGGTGGCTTCCTGTTGTTTGTTGGGGTTTTTTGTTTGGGTTGGTTTTGCCTTTTTTTCCCCCCAAGAAGACATTTTCAGGAGGAGTTAGGGAAAGTAAAATTTAAAGTAAAATTCTGAGTCTGATTTAAAATGTGTGGGATGTGCTGCTCCTTCTGACCTGGACAGTGTTAGCAAGTGCTTTAATGTCCACTGGGGCATTTTGGAGTGCTCCCTGTGCTCCAGCTCACAAATCAGAGTGTATCTAAAGCGGGCTGTGCTGCAGACAGGAGAGCTGCTGCTCTTTCAAGGAGCAGTGCAAACCATCTCCCACCAGCCCTGGTTCTCTGAGGAAGATAAAGGACTGGGCTAGCATGTGGATGTGATATACCAAGATAAAGCTAAAATGTGGAAGTCAAGGAAATACTCAGATTTACCCAGTGAAAGGTTTTGGGAAGGAAACTGATGACAGCTTGATTTCAGACCATCGTGCCGTGTGTCTCCTGTTCTCCAGCCCCAGAGTGCCATGTACCCAGTAATTCCCTCTGCAGTCTGGGTTAGATTACAGAATGTGCCTCCTGGTTTTGGTTTATCCACAGTTGAAAGCTGCAAGTAGGGAGTGTAAAAGATGCTCTCTAACAAGAGCAAAACTGATTTTTATAGTTGCCTGTAAGGTCTTTTTTTTCCTAAACAAGTCTTACTTTTAAATTTTTTTTTCCAAAAAGAATGAATCAAAATGATACACTGCTCTACTAATAAAAAGGGCAGCTTTGAAGTAATGACAATGGGGAAGAAGTATCCTGCTGTTGCAGTGTCTCTGTGGTGTTACTGTGCTGCTTCACAGTGTTTAAGTTATGATCCTGCAAAATGCTTCCGTGCCTGAGCAAGTCTTTTAGACTTTCTGAAGAGCCAAACAAAAACTTGAGGGGTTGTGGTGAGGATTATTTCTGGGAATTGGATCATTTGGGTCTAAACTTTTCAGGATGGAGCTGTTGGTTGTTTGCTGAAAATAACACTGTTTTGGAATTGTGCATTTTGTTGTCTTTGGGATCTGTTTAAAATAAATGCCCAGCTCTCACCCAGCCAACCCCTTCTGATGTGGCAGGCTGTGATAGGCACCACGCATTTCTTGGTCATCGATTTCCCTATGTGTAACAAGGCAGAGTATTTGCATACAGACAATGCTTTTTAGAGGCATTTGACATAGAATAACTGTACCATAAGGTATGAAGTCCATTTTACAGTGTTTTCCTGGGATTCTGTGGGTTTGGTTCCACGTTGTTGAATTTCATGCTACGGTATTACAGTTTTAAAAGTAGCATGGCAAAATAGTTATTGTCTACAGGGAAGAAGCTTTCGGGAAGGCTTTAGTGGTGACAAAAGAGTAATCTATAAAGATGCCAAATATCTCAGTTTCTAAATGACATTGATTATGGCTGTTACCAGGAAACACTTCTCCTTTTCATTCTTTTCCAGTTTTGTTCAGTGTACCTAATTCATGACTCAGTAGAAATGACGAGATTTATCCTGTTAGCTGTGCCACTGGGAAATCATCCAAATGGCCCGGACCTTTGCAGCAACCACTTCAGATATTAACTTACAGTGGGCAAAACAATAAGCTGGTCGAGTTGCAGTAGTTGGATGTTTCCTTGTTGAGAGTATGTTTTATTCAGACAAGGAGAAAACGGCTTGGATTTTTTTTTTTGTTTGTTAACTGTAGCTGCTTTCAGCAAACACACAACCAATGTATTGAAATGTATTAATTTCCTTCTACTGTTGAGAAGGAGGGGTAAATCTTGCCATTTAATCCCCCTGTGACTGTTTCCTTGGTTGTCAGCGCTGTTCTTGTGAAAGTAACAGCTTATACTGTTGGGATCTTAAGCAAAAGTGTATACTTTAGTTTTATGATTTATTAGGTGAATTGACTGGTCTTGGGCCTGATTGCCATTTTCTTTCTTACACCTTATCTGTGTTCACCTGAATTATCCCACTGGAGCAAGTGTGACTGCCTAGGGCTGATAAATATGTTATGGGCTGATAAGGAGACAGGGGCAGGTTTGCTGGTGTGGTGATCTCTAAACTCTCAGTTTTAGGTAGAGCTGCAGTAGTAATGATTTCTTATTTTCACTCTAGTTCCCTTGCTGCATTTGAACTCTGCTACAAAAAGGAATTGAAAGGTTGGTCTGAACAGAATGTGCAGTTACAGAGCTATATTTTTATTTCATGGTCTCTTTTTTGCCTACTTTTATTTTGTAAGGGGAGAAGGGAGAAGAAACTGCAAATTGGAGAATGTGTTCATAAATTCATTTGGAATAAATTGTGACTGTCCTCTCCTCCCTTAAACTGCCTATAATGCTTACTTGTCTTGAATAGGCAAATAACTTTCCAGTTACTTGCTGCTGAAGGAAGTTCTTCTAATGATTTGTGTTGCAAAATCAGTCATTGACTTGAAGATGGGACTTTCATGGATTTAATTTAAAATAATTTAATTGTATCTAATCATTAAATTCATTGTAATTTAAGAATCATTAGTGGAGAATATTTAGCAAATACAAACCAGGAAATCTAATGATCAACCAGTCATATAAAGCCATTCAGTACTTGTAAAAGCAAAAAAACCACTTTTCTGCTTCATGACAAAAACTACAGCTACTGGAAAAGCTGAAGAGAATAAATGCTATATCTATTTCAACATTGTGCACAATTATATGGAATTACAGATAATGCCAGATTACTCTCAACAAGGAAATAAGTCCAATAATTGGAAGAAAATTTTTGATTTGATTTGAGTTTAGTTTGAAGAAATAGAAGTTAAAAATAAGAAATTACTTGTTCTGCCTTTAAAATATTACAGTAATGGAGGTTATTATATACTGGGCTAAGTGGAGTGAGAAGAAAAATATCATTTTTTCTTTTATAGTAAGAAAAAAATTAAAGTCTACCTCTTGCAAGTGGTTAAGTCTGTACATTACCGTTCCTGTGAGCAGTCTCATCAACTACAAATTTTTGGACATAGACCATTCTAAATTATCATTTAGATATAACTGAATACATTATTTGTAACTTCAGAGTTCAACCCTGTACATACATAAACTGTTAAGTGTATGTTGAGAATCTTTAGTATACTTGAGGTTATATTCTGGGAGAACTACAAAATTTTTTTTTGTGAAATGGCTAAACTTAAAGTGAATGTCTTCTGGGACACTGTGCTGCTTCCTTGCAGTAAAGTGGTTTGGTTTTTTGTTGAATAAGAAGGACAAAATTTTACCCTAAATTATTAATATCACTAGGAGTCTTGCCACTAACTTTAGCTGGTTCAGTATTTCAATCCTAATATTACAGAAGTTCTTTTTCTTGTGGACAGGGAAAAGCTTGTAGAACAAATAACAAGTTTCTATTAAATACATCTGTAAGCTAGGAAGTGGAATGACGTATGGATTATGAGAGAAATCTGTAGTACTGTGAATATAATTTCCATGCTCAGTACCATAATTACCATGATTCTAGAAATTCTGCTGTTTAGTGATTTTAGAACTGTTGAAGATGTTGATGGCAGGGTAATTGGAGAGGGAAAATAGACGTTAACCACTCCATTTTGCACTCCAGATTTCTATCATTGTATGTCAACAAGCTTGAACCAGGCGTGCAATCTAGTAATCATTTCACAGTGCCTGAAACTGCTTTTAATAGTCTGAGGTTTGTTTGCTCTTGTTTAACTCAGCCACCCAACGTTGTTTCCCAGCACATTGCTGTAACTCGGAATACTGGGTTCCAAAGCAAGGGCAGTGCTCACTGGCTGTGGTACAGCGTAATCTTGCCCCACAAATGTGCAAACAATAGCAAAAGTATGTGTTTGGGAATATGGCACAGCTGTTATCTTCTGCCGGGAGCAGGGAGCGTTACAGTGACATAGAAGGACCAGTTAAAACCACTCCGGCCGTTTTATTGCCTGTAAATGGGGCGTGTAAAGAAAAGCGAGGGCCGGTCCCTCCGTTCAGATAACCATCGGTGCGCGGCACTACCTTTCTGCGCAGGCTATGAAGAATAGAGGCAAAGAGTTCCCCGTTTTCCTTCCCTTCCTATTACATTTCTGGCACCCTGTATGTGAAATCTTGGTTGGAACCTGAACTTTCTGTTCTGAGAATCTGTGCTTCACTGGTTACCTGGAACAAGGACTTCTTTTTTTTTTATTACAGTCATTAGCTTGACTATATGAAATGATTGTTAATGATTATTTGTAGGCAGAGGACTGCTTGTAAAACAGATGAGACATTTCCAGAGCTGCAATAGGAAATTGATCCAAATTCTATATTTTAGGTTATTTTAAGGTTTTGAGCATTACAAGGTTGATCTCAGTCAACTCAAAGTGCTTATGATCTTTTTATTTAAAGCAACTGTTTTGCCTTAACTGTAATAATAATTATGTTTGCCTTCTCCATCATTGTGTTTGAATGTATATGTGGTTGTCTTGCTGAATGGATTGGTCAGGAGCACTGCGATTGAATTTATGGCACCAAATTTGTTCTAAGGGTTAAATGAATGCAAAACATCATAAACTACACTTAATTCTGGCATTTATGTGTGTGATAAGAGGGCTTTGTGAGAGCTATAGAGTTGTTAGTTGTTTTACAATGAGGAGAAAGCAAATTCATTCTTACATGTTTGCATATTAGCCAGAGGGGAAAATGACACTAAGGCGACATCATCAAATACAGTAAAAAACTAACTTTTTAATACAGATGTCCATTGTTGTTTTAAGTGCTTAGGGGGTTGGTGGTTTGGTTTATTTTGGAACTTGCTGAACTATATGAAGTTTGTCTCCAGGGGCCTGGTATTTTAATACCTTGTGGAAGGTTGTATAACAGTAGATGATGTATTTTGCCTGCCTTCCAATGCTGTAAATAAATTACATGTGCTGGCTTGGGAGAATGTATGTGAGGTGTAAATCAAAGGCTAATGTAAGAGGAAAAATACCAATTAGTGATGGCTTGCAACAGGTTAAAGTTTCTTTACTCATTTATATATAATCAAGAGATGTAAGAGCAGTAATATGTATAAAAATGTTAACATGAGGTTCTTCCCTAGAAGGGGTAGAGGGTCTAGGATTATTGAAAATAAGTGCTGTGATTCAATGCTTTTTCACAATTTGCTATGGTTAAGTCACTTAAATACTGAAGTCAACAATCCCCTAGGCAAAGAAAGATAATATAATTTTAAGTGTATTGTTAAAATTGAAATTTGATAGTTTCCACTCTCTAATCCTATCTAAGTCTTGGTTGTATTAAAAGGAAAATAGATACATGTGTCAGTTTTGGAGCATAATCTTTCTTTTGAGTTTAAAGGATGATAAATGTGCTTCAGACAAGCAACACAGCAGTTTATTGGTATGAATGTTTTGCTAAATACTACATGCTTAACGCAATCCCCATTCCTTTATAATAAGTTTAAATATTAATTCTTTGGAATGCTAGATGCCTAAAGCTAGATAGAAATACTGTGCAGTTTCAGATATCTAGGAGTGGGCTTGTGAAACAGGATATTTAACTGGGAGAGATGAGTAGCACATTTCAGAGTTATTAGGGCAGAACAACAATGCAAGAGGATGACTTAAAAAGTTACAAAATTGTTTTCTGTGCATGAGGCTTAAATACCTTTGAGTTATTTATTTGAACCGCAAGAGCAGATTTCCTATCTATGTAGGTTCTAGATTGCATTTTTTATTATTATTTTGTTTAACTTCTTAGCTGCCTGCCCCTCTCTAAAGCAGCTGGCTTTGATTTAACCTGAATCCTTCACAGAGAGGGAGTGCTCAGTCACGATGACCGCGAGTTGCGCTCTTGGACGGAACATCTCTGTAGTGACTGAAGAGAGAAGAGTAAATAGGACAGGAACTTCAGAAGGACTCACTTCACTCTACGTCAGCACTTAGAGTTCCTTACGTAAGTCCTGCCTACCTCCCAACCCCCATCTGTGCTGGACAGAGAGGAGAGTGTTAAAAAGTTGGAATAGATAAAAGAGGAAATTTCTGGTTTATTACCCAGTATTTTCTGGGAAAATCCCAGAAAGGATTTAACAGAAGGTTTCATAACTCTTGCTTTGCCTCGCTGCTCCTGTTGGAATTGCAGGGCGTTGGCTTCAGGAAGAGGCCAGTATTGAATGTTTTTGAAAACTCTTCCATACTCCTTTGAGACACAGAAGATTCAAGTGTTAAATTCTCTCCTGGAGAAAAGAGGGTGCAAGCACTTGTAGCTCAGTAGCTCAGGTGCCAAGATCAGTTAGCACAGCATGTTCACCTTCAATTTTTCTTGTGTTCAAGATCATATATGGGTGTAAAGCTGTTGTGATCAGCCATTGTATGTGAAACAGGCAAAAGTGGTGAAGGATTGTGCCAGCAGCCAACATGGCCAAGTGTATAAATGTTTTGGATGAACAGAACAAGGGTGCTTGAACTCTGTTCTAGACTGTACTGTTTGTATCATTTTGGGGCGATGCTGTGTACTGGTCATGGTATTTCTACAGCAAGAGCATAGCAGAGTATGGTGTAGAGAAGGACAAGCCAGTTTTGGAACCAGAAACAGGGCATTTGTTTGGGCAAACTCTCAGGGCCAGCTTTTTTCTGTGCTGAGAGATAGAGTTTATTAGTTCAGGTGCAGAGTTGGGATGATGTGGCTGTGCTCTGTTTGAGGTCTGATCTGGTGGTGGGGCAGGACATGGCATTGCAGCGTGTGGCTGTACCAGCCCTGGAGTGTGGCTGCACCCCCTCTGCACAGCATGTGCATTGACTGGGTTTCTCTTCTGGCTGCATGAAGGTCCTGGTGTTTGCCCTTGTTGGTGAGTCTCTGAGCATAAGCGGTGAAAATTGCAAAATCCATCTTTGTTATCTGTGGGAGAGTAAGGTTTTTAACACAGCATTTTAGTTGGGCTTGTTGCTGCTTGGCATCTGGATTGTGCTGTCAGTTGCAGAATTGTTGCAGAGGAACAAAATCTCCCATTTATTTTAGTGCTTGATGTGCTGAGGTGAGGGAAAGGAGGGGTCAGTGTTTGACATAGCCCACAGTAAAGTACCTGGTGGAAGGAAAATTTCTGCTCCCCAACCCTGAGTTTTCTGGGTTGCTCTTGCCTCCCAGCAGATGGCAAAGTCTCTTAGGGTGCATTGTTCTTGAGGCAGAAATCACCCGATGGACAAAAGCCCGTGTGTCCCTGGGTTTTTGAAGTGCAGGTGGCTACTACAAGGTTCCTAAGATTCTCATCACTCTGGCAGAACAGATTTTGCATGCAGCTGAGACTGTCTCCAGGACTTGAACAGGAAAAAGCGACACTAAATTCCTTCTTTCTGGATATCTGATTGTTGTAATGTTCAGTTTCCTTGAAGTTATCAGAGCTGGTTTATGTTCAACTGAAATTGAGCTGGCCTGATCCCATTGTTCCTAACTCTGGTGCAAATCTGAAGTGATGCCATTTTAAGTCCAAGAGTGGATAAAAAAGGAGGCAGACTTGAGCACTGGAGGGCTTATGCATAAAAAATTGTCCTCCAAGTATGGACTCAGTTCACTTGGCAAAAGAAAAAGACATCTCACGCTTTTAATCTGAACAGTTTGCTTCTTATTTTTCCTTCTGCCAACTTACCACAAATCAGCTTTTATTCCTTTTCTTTGAGTTCTTGAGTTATTCAGGGTTTGCTGATTTGTCATAGTTTTGTGGGGATAAGCTACAGACAGTGATGGTTCTCCTTGCAGAACAAAGATCCCCATGCATTTCAGCATCTCCCTGATTTGGATGGATATGCAGGAAATTTAAGGGGATATTTACTCCTAGAGCCCACTTGCTCTTTCCCTGCCCTTGAGTCTTGGTGACCTTTTCTTTCTACTCTCTTGGCCTCCTTACTGAGCCACTGTGCTGTTAGTTTATTTTTAAATGTATATATAAAGGGTTGTAACTTATTTGATTTGTGGGCTAAATGAGTGGAAGCGTGGCAACTGATGTAAATAGCTTTTGGTCTGCTGAATGTGTAAATACTTGAAATCTGTCAGGGTGATTTGGCTGGCATTTATTGGAATCATTATTCATATGAGATCTCCTTTCTCTTATGCTGCATCCTGTCAGAAGCTATTAGGCAGAGATTGCTGGTGTAAGTACTCAAACTGCTTTGTCAAAATGCACTTTTATACCTGTTGCTTTTATGTTTGCCAGTTCCATAGATACGTATACAAGTGGCTATGATCTGCAAGATTAGTCATAGAAAGCTTATGTAAAGGGATCAAAACCTAGGAGGTGAGAGCAAACCACTGGGATGATTAATCATCAGCAGTGTTTTGAGCTGAAATGTATGATAGCATTGGCTACAAGTCCAGCTTATTTGACAAGTTAGAATGAAAACACTGGTGTGTTGCAGAGACTTGCAGCCTCAGCAATACCCAGGTTGAGTATCTCAAAATGAGACTAACCTGCTTGGAGAACTTTTTTTGCTAAGGGCTAGTGTTAATGCCAACAAAAGATATTTTATTAGCTGCTGGAGAAGTTGCTGGAAGATTTGAAAATTAAGAACAGTAAATATCAGAGGTGATAAAGAAGTTTTATGTGTGGCGTAGATGTTTCTGCAGCAAGCAGTCATTCTGAAGAGACAGGGAGGTCATTTTGGATCCCCGATAATAAGACTTGAGAGAAAACTTGGTGAAAAATAGCCTCATAGCCAGCTAGCATTTAGATAAAAATGAATTATGACACTAACTACCACTAGAGAAAACAGTCTGGGAGATTGAATGCAGGTTCCAGTGTGAAGGCTGCTGATTGCAACATTTGCTAGTTTGATGAGCAGTCCTGATTCAGAACGTTATATATGGGAAGGAGCTTCTACACAGAGTGATTTGTAGATCAGTTACAGTTCGTGTGTATGGTGCACACATTTGTCAGAGGCACTGCTCCTGTTCTGCTCCAGAAGGAAATCTCCTGTTGCATCCTTCCTGAGCTGAGCGTGGCTCTAGGTTTTCTCTGTTGGTAGCTAAATATTTTGTGAAATGAACCTGATCTTCAGCACCTCCTGTGTCTTCTAGATTGGTTTATTCTTCCACAGGGATTATGTGGGCTTGACAGTAGGAAAAATACCTTCTAGGACTGTACTAATTTTCTGACATATGGTGCCCAAGGATGGCATAAGTTGTTTATCACTGGAGTTTTTAAAGACAAGGCAGGATGGAAATCCTACTGTGGAATGTAATTCTTCGGGCCCAGCTGTCTTTCCTGTGACATTTTTAATTCCCACACTCAACTGCTTAGGCACTAGAGAGTTAGAAGAGGTCTCTCAAGCTGTAATAGTCCAGGCTTCTGTCCTCTTTGACTTGCTGAACAAAGTTCAAATCCTTCCTTGTCTAACATTGGTGTTTCTGACCACTCATTTGTTTGTCAAGAAAACACTGAGAAGGCTTGCAATAAAAACCAGGCTGAGTGAAGGGCTCGAAGAACACCAGTTGGGAGAGCCAGTGGTGGGACAACTGGGCATGGAAAATGATTGATTTTATGTGCAAAGCAGTTGTGAAATGTTCTGTGGCATTCTGGGGACATGCCATTGCTAACAAATGATTGCCTGTTGGGGATAGAAAATGCCAGCCATTGTTCTGAAGAAGGAAATAGCCTTATTGATACTGAATTAGGCTCACATTGAATTATTATTCATTTGCAGTGCATCCTGTTTTCCAAATACAAAAATAAGTGAAGGCCTGCAGCACTACTGACCTTCAGTTGTTGGTTGTATCTACATCCTTATGGTCCAGGTGGAGTTTAGACTGTTTATATCTGGGGATGGAATGTGGCAGAAATTTGCATTAACAGAGCAGCTGAAGGAAGCTGTTCTTTTAAAAAGTTCATCAAATTAGTTTTTGTTTCATAACAAGAGAGTGAGGCTGGCAGAAGTAAATGTGTTGGTAGATAAGACTTCTGGGATGCATTTTGAATTGTTAGATTAAATGTTGATGGCAGAAAAATAGTAGTATAGAAAACAATTTTTTTGCCTTTTGAAAGGAATAGAAACTGACTTCTATAGAAATTGAGGTGCACACCAGATGTAAATATTTTGTACAGTGACAGTGCTTTGTATACAGCTCTGAACTTTGAGTTTTCTTCCCAGTTATATTGAATAGTTTCTGCTGAAATCCTAACAGAATATAGAAAGCCATTACCAGTAAAGTTTGTTCCTTCAGTTTAAGGGAAGATTTTTATTTAATAAAAATCAGGAAGTGACTGGCATTTGACATGTATTTCTTCAGCAGTCATCAGGAGCCTTACAACAGGTGTTTTCTTGTGTCATGCAATTGAGGCAGTACCTTGGCATGGAGGATATAAACTGTTTTTATAGGTGGGAGGCTGTATGTTCTGGAAAGCAGTGACATTGAAAAGGATTGGCATGTCACATCCAACTGGTATGAGAAAATAACACTTCTAATAGGGTATGAAGTGACATGATACATTATTAAAAAGCTTAGGGAAGAGATGCAATTCTTTTGCAATTATCACTCTGATTGCAGAAAGATAGATTAATGCTCAGACTTTCTTAAATGGCTTTGAAAAATCAAAGGATTTGGAGAAGAGATGGAATATGCTGACCCATGTGTGGTACCCGTGGACTAATGGAAGATTACAGGGAATCTGGTCTGTTCCAGAGATGCAGTGGAGGAGAAAAAAAGTGATACTTGAGGGTTCTTTTGAGTGCAGAATGGTATCTCATGGCTGGAAACTGAGAAGGATAAAACAAGAAGGAAGATGAGCTTTTGACTGCAAGGGTAATTATACCTGGCACAGTTTAGTAAAGGATAAACCTTCTGGTATTGGAAGAGACTGAATCTTCTGTGGAAGAAATTATTAATACCAACCACAGACAATTGCATTCAGTGGCAGAATCGCTAGATGGACAAGCTGGACCGTGCCAAGGGCTTCCACTTGCAATCTGTTAAAGACTGGATTCCAGGCCATCTCCTTTGTCCAGACCTGGTGCTGCAGTTCTTCATGTGCCTTCTGCATTGCAGTCCGTGGGCCTGGCTTCCAGATGAGCCAAATTTGTGCCCTCATTCTGGGTTTTGTGACAAAGAGTAGGGGACAGACAGGGAAGGAGAAGCATTGCCACAACCACAATCACACAGTTTGGACAGTAGTTATGACAAGGAAATCACTAGCAACTGTTTCCTCCAAAAACCCACCCTTTCTTTTCTCTTATGTCTCTCCTTCAGCAAACAGCACCACTCCTCCTGGACTAGACAAGTCTGTTCAGAGATGGGTGATGGAACCTGCTGTCTCCCAGGGCCTGGGCTGAGACCAGCTAATACCAAGTCCTGGGTTTAAGACCTGGACACTGGGGAAAGTATAAGGGTTGTGATAGTCTCTTGCCAGGCACTGATGATTTTCAACATTAATGTCTTCCCTTTCTTTGTTTTCTGAAATGAAAACAAAGGTTCAGCCTCCTTCCTAGCCCAGCAATAGTGACATACTAACACAGTTATTACAGCAAACATTTTGGCCCTCTCTGGTCATGATGTTTTCTTTCTGTGGGGAGACTGAAATACTAACTCACAAATAATGTCTTTAGAAGTCATATTAGTCACACATTTTTAAGACATTCCAAAATCATACCAACCTCCTTCTGAGCTTGTCTGTTGCTACCAATGATTCAAAGTTTTGAAAACTCTCCTTTAGTTTTGATTTACATTTTGGTCTTGGGCACTTGTTATTTCTGGCAAATGCCAGCTCAGTTTCATTAAAGAAAAATCTGTTTTACAGCCACGCGGCTCAGATCTGCTGCGCTTCTAATAATTGATGGCTGGTTTCCTTATTTCCTGCATTGTAGAAAAATAAGGACCTTGTTAGATCCAAACAAGCCTGCATAAAGTCACAGTGTGAAACATCAGGTTGGGGGTGAGCAGAGCAGCTGTGGGCAGGTTTTACAACTTCGGGCTAGAGTTGATCGAGGCAGCCAAGGGAAACTGAGAGATACCCATGTGACTAAAATTCAGCTGAGTTCTTTGGCTCCCTGGCCTGAGATTTATATTTGTGACACCTTCCCCTCTGTCAGTCCCTGGGCCAGACACAAGTCTGTCTGTCTGTGTACCTAGGGCTCTGCACACCCTGTGGAGTGGCCACTGTGCCTGTTCCTTGCTGTGCCACCACGGGACATGTCTATTCCCAGTGTTGGCTTTCTTGCTCCTACAGCCCACAACAGTGTGAGTGTGTGCCCGGGGAGAAAGCAGCTGCCATGTGGTGGAGATGAAAAATCACGAGCAAACACTTTCTGAATTTCTGCAAGTGGGCAAATTAATTTCAATCTGAACTGTCATCACAAGGGCCTTTTTTTCCTTCTCCTTTCCTTTGGGTGGTATCTTTGATTTATATTTCTGAATGAGGCAAGTGATCGCCTTTTGGTGCTAAGTTCAGTTTCTTTATAGATTTTCAGTTGCAGAACCCTGTCAGTTTTTTGGTTAATGTGGTAGCTTTTTTTGGATTTGCTTGGGGTTTTTGTTTTATGGTGATTTAAGAACTAGTGAAATTCAATGGTGCCTCTGTTAATTGAAAACAATCTTAGTTTTAAAGAGCAGCTAATGTCTCTCAGGTGTTCTACAATGCAATACCTGTCAGATGCTTCCTTGCCACTCTATAAGCTGTAAGTAGAGACAGGATCCTGCTTCAGAGATTCATGGAATTAAATGGCTCCTAGGAAGGCAAGCACCTGAACAATGTCATAAAAGGTGGTGTTTCATTTTTTATTTTCATGCATTTACCAGGTACAGCCTGTTTCCTTTGAGAACTGGGTGGTTACTTTCAGGAAAGACAAATGTGTGATGACTCTCTTACACACTCCTTTGAAGGACTTGCCCCTCAAAGGATTTGAAGAAGAATTTGTAGGAATTGTAGAACTGCAAAATCTAGCCTTACAGTTTGCATTACTAAAGGCGTGATGTTGAGAAGTATTCAAGCACCTAACTCCCATTGACATCTGGGGAAATTCAGTGCCTAAACAGTTCTCTGGATCTGGTGCTTGGTCTTCTGGCATTGAATATTACACAGTTCTTGCTTTCTGTGGGTTTCCTTTTAAGGCATCTTCTGTGATAGTTTTAATTTTGAATTCTTCCTGTCGTGAGTTCCAGCACGTGATGCAGACAGCTGCCTAGAAAGCTGTGCCATGTGATAATCTATTGTTCCACCAAGGAGCTGAGGCCTACTAGACAAGCAGTGGGGTGGGAGAGTGAGTCAGAGAAAATACACTGCACTTTTATTAATTGTTGCTGAGGGAGGATGGGGCCAACCTTCAGCCACTGTGACTTTGTTGAGTGGGGAACTAGAGTGACATACTCATTTGTTTGAGTGAAAATCCAGGGAAAAGTGGGAGATTTTTGTTGGCGTTTCCTCCACTCAGCACTGATCTTATCTTGCTGGTTTAGTAGCAGAGCTCTTTTGGATCCTTGCCAAGTGATACCATTGGAGTCTGTCTGAGATGTGCGAGATAAAAGATCTCAGGGAATTGAAAGTATTATGACTTTCCTATCAAACTGTTCTAATGTGTAGACTCCTAGAGTCTTCCGACCCAGAAAACTGCCTTTCTTTTAAAAATCCTGTTACTGAAGAAAAAGGAAACACAAGAGCTGGGAAGTGGGACTTGATGTTTATAAGGGCCCTGAGAGCAGCCGTAATTAGAGTAGGTTTTTGGAAGAGACTTGTTCCTTTGCCAGCAAAGGGCCTTGGTGTTCAGCCAGGTTAGATGTAGCCTGAGAGTAAGCACTTGGGAGCTGCCTACCATACACTGGTTCTGTGTCTGGCACTGAGAACATGAAGTGTCCTCTCACTTAAAACACTTTGTATACTCCTGAGTGCCCTGTGAAACGCTGCCGAGAGCTGAGTCACTGCCCAGCCATTTGGGCTGGTTCTCTAAACCATGACTTGTGAAGGGCTGCTCTGCACCAGGGTGCTGTGATGGTGATCCCTCCTCTGGATGCTGTCTCACTCTTGTGGTACTGTGCAATTGGCACTTTCAGTATGAGCCCACAGTTCTGGTAGTACGGCCAACTGGGTGATGGGAAAGCCAGGAAATTTCTGGAATCCCCATTGTCATCCTCTTCCTTGCATTCGCAGACTCACAACTGCTTTGGACATGAGTATAGGCCCATCTGCACAAAGAGGTAAATGGGACTTGCAGGATGTAAGTGTGTGGGTGATCAAAGTAGTCATTAAGGAAAAAGACCTAGATATTCTTTATTTTCTTTGTAAAGCTTCAAAATTGATCTCTTGAGTTGTGAACTCGTTTCTCACATTTCACAGTGAATGAGAGGAAAACATTTGAATTCCTGTCCCAAGGCCTCTAGAGCTGTTGTCAGTCCAGTTTCCCTGGTTTTGGACAGGAATCAGAACTGTCCACCATATTACAGATCCTACAGAAGTCAGTGGGACCTCAGGAAAAGATGATTGCTTCTGGCAGAGCTACATTTGAGTGAGTCCCCTAGCCTCAGTGGGAGCTGCAGAGAAAGGTGCTGGGGCATGGATAAGGGAGCCCAGTGAAGTCTCTGGCCCTTGTTTGTGCTGCTGTAGCACAGAAGGCTGGGCAGGGAGGGTGTCCAAGGCAAAGCCCGCTGGGTGCTAGGAGCAAGAGACTGGGATAGGAGCATTTGGCCCCTGTGGAGAGTCAAATCCAGTTTGTGGCTATTGCAGGCAGTTGGTGCTCAGTGCAGGGAGCATCTGTCTCACACCACCCACAAAGCCTGTAACAAACTGAGATCAGTAGTGGAAAACACCAAAAGCCACAAGCTGCTGTATGCCTTAAAGAGCGGGAGGGATTGAAAGCACTGATTGCTGCCTGCAACCCTGGAAAGGCTGGGAATTTCCCTAAGTAAAAATTCCCAGATGACCCAAGCATCACATTTGATCATTACTGTAAATACCAAAGCTTTGTACCTCATGTTATTTGTGTGCCTGGACAATTGGGGAACTGGTGACAAACTGGTGCCCACCAATGCTGGGGTGGAGGGGCCAGGGAGAGCTCGCAGGAATCCTTTGGCCTTGCTGGTGCTTACAGCAGCCACATTTCCATGCAGTGCACAGGAGAAGGTGCTGCTTTTTTTCTTTCCTCTCCCCCCTTTTCTTTTGCTTTCTTCCCCTCTCTCTATTAATAACTGAAGCCAATGGCTGCTCTGAGTTACGAGGGGGTTTTATTGCACAGTTGCATGGTGGAGGGGCCTGGTTTTCATTGTGCAGTGCGGGATATCAGTTTTAACCCAGAGGCAGTGATGTTATTTAACAGGTGCCTTAAAGGCATAGTGCTTATTTAATCACCGTCTCCAGATCAACATTATGTAAATTGAAATTGCTTAGGTACGCAATTAATTGTGAATGCTTTAGACATTTTTAAAGGCATAAGACAATACCTGAAGTTCCATTTTAAGAATATCCAGGTCAAAGGACACACATGTTTTTATTTTCTTATTTGAGGTATAATGTGTTCAAGGCAGATTTATGGCACAACCTTTGTTTATTGACTTGTACTTTTCCACATGAAACTAATGGAACATGACAGATGATATTTATGAGGCATGTGTTCTTGATTAAATCATGTTAGACATTAAAACCTGATAAAAGAACGTATTTTAAAGGGTGGATTAATAGAAAAGGAGGCAGCATTGATTGGGGAGTTTACACGGAACAAGACATATTGGTCTTAGCCTGAGTATTTATAAGTGAGATATGTGGTTATAAAACTTTAGAAGCTGAACAGAAAAAGATTAATAAGCTTTGGCTCTTTGGAAAGTTCTAGGTTTTTTTTTTTTCTCTTTTTGTAAACCACTGGCCACCTTGTATTTTTGGTCTTTCAAGTGAATTTATTCAGTTCTGCATAAGAACTTGTGACCCTTTGTGCCCTTCTGCTTGTAATGTTGGCCCTATGTGTATTCTGTGTTCTTCAGGATTTCCAGTCAGCAGATCTGTGCAAGCAGCCTGTGCCACTGCTAAAAACTGCTCTGTAAACATGCTCTAAATTCTGCTTAGATGGGTGCAAATGGGGTGAATCACCAGCAGTCAGATGGGGCTGCTTGTCCCCGCCTTGACACCTGGGGCTTTGCACACAGTTCTGAGTAACAGGTTAGTAGGGAATCACCCCGAGTAGTATTTTGCATGTCAGCTTAAGAGTATCCTCTAAGTATTTCCTGTGGAGAGCAATTGGAGGATTTTCATAAATGTAGCAAGTGGGAACAGATTGAATTTGTTTCTGTGGCACAAGACTAAAGGGAAAGCAGATACCTGCATTCTACTTTCAGTTACACAGGTGCAAACGTGGAGTGTTTCCTGATTTCAGCTACACAGGTGGATCTGAGGACATACTCTGGCTTGGTGCAGCATTTTCAGTGCTGAGTTTTAACCTTCTGTGGCTGAATTTGTGCTAACCTGGATTCTTGAAGCGGCATTTTGTCTGGAACAAAAAAACTGCTGCAAGAGAAGATATCTTTGAGTTCTTAAAACTTCTATCAGCTTGAATTTGCAGAAGTGATGTTCACTGCAAATACAAGAAAAAATTAAGTTATATAAGTTTTTACTACAGCTAAATAATTGCATGCTGTGGTGCAGTATTTATATCTTGCTTGTAACCTCCTTCTTGTAACTGAAAGCCTTATGCCAAATTAATAGCTCTTCACTTCTCATCTGAAAGCATTATCTTGCTAGATGAGGTACTGTAAAATGTGTTAAAGTGATAGGATTCAAATATTTCAATGAGTAAATTGCTTCAATATCTTCCATAGGGAAGGAATGCAAATTATAGGCACATTTAGGGTTTGCTTTTGTTTGAACTTGTCAGGGTAGAAACCAAAAATACTTGAAAAATGAGAAAACTGTATAAGAAATACAGTTTTCTGTGAATGGAAATGCTTTTATGAAGTGTTGTGTGACTTAATTTCAGTTAAGGCATGACCTTGCATCTCATATCATCAGAGTGAGTTGTGTTTGAAAAGTTGTTAGCTAAAGTGCACTTTTGCTTTCCACAAATCCAGTGGTAATTATGTTTTTTTCTTTTTTTTTTTTTTTTTTAATTTTAATTTGTTTTTGTTTTCCCCAGCTTGTTCACTAAAACACTCCTCCCTACCTGAGATTTTAGAATAAGCATTCTCTCCCATTAGGAAATGAAAATCTTCAAAATGCAGTTGTTTCCCTACAGAGATTTCAGCGTTCCTTCCCCATGCATATGGTGTAAGCCAAAACAACAGATGCTAGAGAATAAAAAGAAGAGAATAGAAAATAGCCCTGGAAGTAATATTATGTTGTTACATTAGTATTTTGCCTCCTAAAAGATTTAGCAGAATTTAAAAAGCTTCAAAGATGGATTGAATAATAGATCAGAGACTTAAAAAACTGAAGTGTATTGAGGCAGAAAAGAAGGGGAATGATTTTGTTGAGAATTGAAATAGATCAAAGATGCAGAGTGTTTGTGCAAATAAAAGAAAGAGAAGTGGGGAGGGGAAAGTGTGATTTGGAGAAAAGAAGCAGCTTAGGTCTCAGTCCTATAAAAAGTGGAAAAGTTGATCACGTTTTGAAAGATGGAATCTTTGAGTGGTAAAATGGATACTGAATGGGAAGGGCAGGTAGAAGTGTATTTATTGTGTTTTGTCTTATGCTGGTAATCATGCCCCTAAGCTTTGTAAGGGAATCAGAGCTCTGCCCTCTAACCTGGGTTCGGGTTCTCCTGGAAAAATAGCACTTCCAGTCACCAGTGAAAATGGCTGGGGATGATGACCATCACTCAGGAGATGACAGAGATTAGGAAGAAATTCTTCCCTGTGAGGGCGGTGAGGCCCTGGCACAGGTTCCCTGGGAAGCTGAGGCTGCACCATCCCTGGAAGTGCCCAAGGCCAGGTTGGGCAGGATAGTGGAAGGTGTTCCTGCCCATGGCAGGGGGTGGAACTGGGTGAACTTCAAGGTCCCTTCCAGCCCAAGACCTTGTATGTGTCTATGGTTCTTTTCCCAAAAGGATCAATGCTTACGACACAATTCTTGGTAGTTCTTTGCCAAGTCTGTTCTTACACACCATGAAGAACAGAGATTATGTGTCCCTTCTGTCCTCATGCTCAGATGTCTTTCACAGCCCTCTCCTTGATGTTCAAACTATGTCTTGTTTGCTAAGCTTCACTTCTCTCAGCAAAATCCATCCAGAGTTTCATGTTGTCATGCTAGTGATAGGACTGGATCCAGAAATTCACCTCTTGACTTAGATTTTTCTGTGTAAATGGAAGGAAAACTGAATTCCTTTAACTCCAACAGGTAATTGCTTCACTAGGAAAATGAGTTGCACTATTAATGATTTTGTGTATGATGAATTGTCCTTGGAGTCAAAGTGTTGGTACCAGGCCCTGAGGGAGGAAGCCCTGAAATTAAAACTTCCCTCTGAACCTGCTTCATACTAAACTGGTTCTTGCTGAGTTCTCCCAGCTCGTCTCCTTCCTGCCATGCTTTGCCAGTGGTTGTTCCTTTTTCACTTGTTGTTTTTTCTGTGCCTGTATTTTTGCTTACTGCTAGTTTGTGTTTCTGCATCTCCTTGCTGTGGAGGATGCAGACTGGTGGTGCTGGGGTATTGCTGAAGGCAGCTAAACAGGCCAGACAGGAGGCCTTCAGGAGATGCCTGTAATGGCTAAATCATACATCAGGATCCCCCTGCCTAGTGCTTGAGAAGCAAGGATTACCTGTTGGCTGTAGTGTTGCTTTGTAAAGATAGCTCTGGTGCTGCTGGGAGGCAGCAGATTCCCATTGCCCGCCATCAGCTCATGGAGAGAATGTCATATCCAAAGAAGTTTGTGTTTAATCTGCATTTCTGATAGAAATGGGAAGAAAAACACGTATCAGCTAATACTGATTAATTATATCCCTGTGCTGGTGGCCAAGAGTGGGGGTGTCATGCCATATAGATTATATGCAACATGGTCTTTTTATGAATCAGCCAGGGAAGGCATCCAAGCTCTTTAAGTAGGTAGGTAAAGGGTTTGGCTAGTTTTCAGGGTTTGAAGCCATCTGGAAAAATTTAGCCAAAATTATCTGCTTCACAGTCCCAAGATAAATCATTTTCCCACTTACACAATTGTTCTTCATTAAGCTAGTGGGGTTAGGGCTGATTAAACCCTGATATTATAACTCAGGCTTTCACAGAGCATTCTGTAGATAGAGTTTTCGTGGTGACAGTGATACCACTCTCAGCCCCAGCTGAGAACAAGAGAAATAATAGTTTCATGGAATGGAATAAACACTCCACGAAACAGAAACAATTCTGTTTAGCTCTGTGTGGTGTAAGACATTGTCCTTTCTGACAAATGTTTTATCTAAACAGTTCAATGTGTACTGTAGTACTTATGCTTATATATTTACATATTAATAGGAGCTAAATATATATTATGTATAGTATGAATAACCTTTTTTTGTGAATCAAAGATATAGACATGTCCTACATGTGACTGCAACCATACCAACTTTGAAAAGCAACAGCAAATAATTCTCTCTTAAAAAACAGCTTCATTATATTTTTAATGTCTTCTCTGCATTCCTAAGCAAATGCTTGTAACTGAGAAGCAGAGGGAAGACAAAAAATGAATATTTTTCTTTTTAAAATGAAAATAAGTTGGTGAAGCTGATGCTGTGTAAATGGAGACATAATTCAGTGATATGAGATGTCCTTACATTTATTAATTTCCAGTGCTTCTCTGCATTTTAGAAAATCCTATGGAAAGCAGCTATTTCAGTTCCTGAAAGATCAGTCTCATACTCCAGTACATTGTCCTTGTCCACTTGAGTAGTGTTGTTGACTTACAGGTCTACTTATATGAGTGTTTTTTAAGCTTGGACTTACAGACCTGCCTATGGAGTGCTTGAGATACATTTGATTGGGATCTGAGGTTGGGTAAGGGTTAAATCATTTACATGTTGTAGCTTGACTGAGTGTGTAAGACCTGCAGGCAGCTGACAGCATCACTCCCTCTCTCAGCTGCAGATCAGGGACATCCCTGGGAATGTCTCACAGGCACTGTTTAAAGATGGAATCCTTTATTCAGCATTTGCATTTTGCCAACAAAGGTGTTAGGTTTTGCCTCCTAGTCCAGTAAGGTTTGTTATGGGTGTGTGGTGCCTAACCCAGCTGAGTGACATCTCTCTCAGTGCTGAAGTCTGGTGATGTGGCTGTGGGTCAGATCTGAGTTTGGGGCTTTGCCTTGGCTCATCATTAGAATCTCCAATGAGCCTCTCAGTGCCTTGGGCTTGCTGCTTGCAGAATCAGGCTGGTGGTACCTGCTTTCTTACAGTGCCTCTTGACTGGGGGGAGAATATGTGGTCCAAGAGCACTGCATATAAGTAATTATTGCAACTCAGAGGTTGTTAGAGCTTTGTGTTCTGGAAGAGTGCTCAGAAGTAGAATTTGGCTTACTGTGGAACTGGTGTGGCTCTTGAATGCAGCAGCCTGTACATGCAAATAAAACTATATGCAGGAAGAAAGAAACTTCTGCTTCCCAGTTGTGTTCATGCCAACTGCTACCTGACCTTTTTTTTTTTTTTCTTTTTAAACTTTGTTATTCTTCTCCTTTGGAATGAGGTTTTTGAATGCTAAGAATTACTCAAAGCTCATACAGTACAGGGCTTAGAGCTACAATAACTAGTATTTCCAGGGCACACATTATTATTACTGAAGATGGTAGTGGTGGGTGTTGGGGCACGTGTGTCATTGTGAAATACCAGGGAGTCTTCCCAGACAGGGGAGGTCTGCAGCAAAGCTAAGCTGGTTAACATACACTCACTTCAGGCATGTACTTTAAACATCTGCCAACACTGAAAAACTTCATTTTTTTCATTAAATTGGTGCCTTAGGATCTCTACCCCAATGCAGTTTCTCTGAAATGAGACTGTAGACTGTTTTCTCCTCAGTGCTGTTTGTGCTTTCACAAGTGTGTGGTTTTCATATGCTCCAGCAAAGGTGATGTGTCAGGTTAAAAAAAGAAACCAAGCCAAACCCCTTTTATTCCCATCCCATTTTGACCTGGTATAATGATCTTTTTATAGTATTGAAGAGTTCCTTAATCCTTCCTTACAACTGATGTGCCCTGTTTTGGAAGAGCAGTGATACATTGCACAGTTCCTGTGCATCTTTATGATGCAGGTTCTGTAACATTAGGGTTACATTATGCAGGAGATCTGCAGCCCAGGTGGCATGAGAGGGCCATTTCTCATTGCAGTGTGTGTCCCTGGTGGGGACAGTAAATGAGATCAGGCGCCTCCTGCCCAGGACAAACACAGCTCAGCAGGGACAGGCCGTAGTGGCTGGTAGAAGAGCTCTGGAGGATGTTGTGGTGAAAGCAGAACCCCCAGCCTGCACTGGCTTTGGGTTCAATGTGGGGTTACAGTTTCTGAGCTAATTCTCACAGCTCTTAAAAACCAGAAAAGAACACTCTGTTGAACTTGAGGTTTTTTCATCTCCTTTTAGCCCAGCAGATATTTTGAAGCTTTTCCCATCTTACCTTCTTAAGTCCCTTTTTGATTTCACCTTAAGGTACAGATTCTTTCTCTTGCCTGTGCAAAGCCTCTTGTGATGGTTGCATATTTTGAGGTTTCCCTTTTGTTCTCTGTACATTATTCTTTCATTATTCCTGTATGTTATTCTTTGTTCTCTGTACATTATTCAGTCTTGCAGATGCTTATAAATTACTTTGTAGACTTGAGAAGCTGTTTTGCCCCTAGAGCCTTCTGATACCTGAACGTAGCTCCCATCCATTAAGTGCATTAAAGCATTTAGAAGAGGGTTCTATTTGTTGATACAGCACCCAGCACTGAAGGACTGATCTTGCCTAGATCCTTTACAGCTTCCCCAGTAGTAGACTAATTGGAGTTCCAGGTTATGTTGAAGTTGTAGGTTTGAGGTTGTTTCTTGCAATCCCTGTAGGTTATTCAGGCTCTGATTTAGAAGTCAGACTATGATACTATAACACTTATGACCAAATGCTTATTGACCCCTCCCTTCCAACATAATCCCTTTCTTGTCTGCTGCTAGTACTTCTTTGTTAAAGTGAGCTGGGAAGTTAATTGCATTTGGAAGGGAATATATAAAAACAAACGAATGAACTAACTAAGGTGTGATTGCAAAATGTTGCAAGCTCTTTGAATGTTGGGTGCCTGCTTATTTTGGAGTGTTTGCTGGGCTAAATGTAACATGGATTTGTCTGTGATGTGTCATAGACTTATCAAAGCCAAATTAGTCATTAAAATAATGCTGAATTGGAAATATAAAGCAGTAAACCAGTGGATAAATAAAAGGTTAGCAGAAAGGTAACTTGATATATGAAACCATAAAAGGGATTTCAGAATTAATGAGGGAGACAATATTTCTCCTGTAGAGGCTTTAAGATTTGGTTGAAGTAGTGTAACAGCACCACATTATTTATTTCTTGTATTGCCTTATTCTTAGGCCCGTGGGACCAGACAGGAAGGAATTAGAGAGCCCTATATTACAATTTAATTGCTTGAAGAAAAAATATTATTTTTTATTGTTAACCATTAGCTGCTTCTAGTTTTATTAAAGTCATAATGTACATGCTGTAGCACCAATGTTTGCAGCATGCAGTGAAGGCTAGGAAAATTATTCAATTGCTATAAAATCAGCCTTATGTGGAAAAAAAAAAAAAGAAAAGAAAAAATTGAGAGCTGGAACTAGACCAGTGGCTGTTCAGCTGTTACAAATGTCTAAATCTGTGTTTTCTTCCATTAGAGCTATGAAGAGGTGTCCTGATCTTTCACTGAAGAAGTGTTCACATACACAGCCACAGTTTTCATTGAGCTGAGCCACTGGCAGCAGCTTGTGCTCACAGTTTCTTGTTTTCTCTTCTTGTATTGCCTTGAGATTTCTGTAAAATGTCCTGGACTTGGTCACTAAAAGTGTTCCTGGTTTTTGACTTTTTTTTAAACCACAGGTTAAAACTGTGACATTATTTGACACCTCTGTTTAATGTACAAGTTTGGGTTTTAGACAGGTTTGGGGTTTATTTTCTTTTTTTGCAGAGACAGTGGACAATGTCTTCTGCTTTTCTAACTATTGTTCATTTTTCAAAATCAAAATTCTCATGTGCCAGCTACACTGTGATGACTGTCCCCTACTGTGTTCTTGGCCTGTGGGAAAGGAAAGACAATATAACTGAGTTTGGCTCACCATGGCAAAAATATTTGGAGGAATGATCTCACACCTGCTTCAGGCTAAAAATGCTTCTTCCATGAGCAGCCAGAATGGCTCAGCTGTTGAACTGTGGTGATCTGACCACATGGACAGATGAGCAAATCTGAGACTCGTCTGTAATGCACAGAGCACATTGGTAATGGCAGCACAGCAGTTCAGCCTTGCATGGATCCACGTGGAAGCGTTCACAGATCTGTATAGTAATCCATTGCACACAACAGTCTGTACAGATCTGTACAATAATCCATTGCATTTTTGCACAGAGTCAGATCATCTTCTTTCCCTCTGAAGCAGGCCAGGAGATTTTTTTTCCTAGACTGTCTCAAGGCTTGGTCCTTTGCTTCAGTTCCAAGAGCAGTTTCTTGGTGTGATGCAGGGAAACTGGGTCCTTTCACGGAGGTTTCCAGCTAGGAAGGAACCACAGTATTTCACCATCTGATCAGCTCTGGCTGATGTGGGCTTAGCTCTTCTGATGACTGGGAAGTGATTGGCTTTCCTTCCCCCAGGTAACAGACACACTTGCAGCAGTGCCTGCAGAAGTGTTGTGCCTTCCTTTACATTCACAGACTGGTGGTTGTCTTTCTTCCCCTTCCTTGTTAAATTCATCCCCATTGAGTAGTATTTTTACCATCTGTGGCTAAATCATACTGTGAAAGGAGCTGGCTGCATTGCTGAGGTGATGGAGCTGTTGCAGCTCAGGGCTGGGAGCTGCTGATGTTACCTACAGCTGGCTTGGATTCTGTTTTAAACCAAGGGCAACTTCCAATCCAAGAGAATCTCGTGTGTCAAATCCATCTCATTCCCTTGTTATTACAAAGACAGCAACAAGATGGAAGACCCTCTCAAGAGATTTCAGAGATCTGTAGGTCCCCAGGGCAGTTGTGATAAGCTGCTATTGCTCCAGCAATGGCACAGTGTGTACTCCTTCCTAGAGCTGGGGTTTGTGGGCTTTGACTCACGTTGGCAGCACTTGGTATGTGTGCAGGTCTCCTGAAAGCCTCAGAAATCTGCATTAGGGATGTCTGTGTGTGTATACATGGATATATGTGAAACCCTCAGGCACTGCCTTCTGCAAGAGCTGCCTTGGAAGCCTGTGAGCTGACTCTGAGTTGTTCAGGAAACATGATCTGATTTTGTGAAGGACAGCTGAAATTTGAAATGCACTGTGGCCACTGTGACTGACTCTGGACTGTAATTTTTTCTAAGACAGAGTTAGGCTGTTGATACCAGGGCCAGCTCTGCTTTTCTATGTTCTCACAAACATTCAACGGGGAAGGTGCACTACTTTTGATGAATACTTCCATTGTTTGCCATGGACCCTGGGCAGTAACTTTGGCCTTACTGGGAAAGATTCCCATTCTTTGATGCTCTGATTCTTCAGCCAACTCCATTCTGTTTGATATAATTTTTAATCAAGTTTTCCTTTTAACTTGTAATGTAACAAGTCCCTAAATGTGTTACTATCCACCAAAGAGGGTTTCTTGGCAGGATTTCCAAACAAAAACAAAACAAAAAACCTCTATTCAGCCAAAATACTCTTTAACAGATGAAGCAACAATTACTTGTGGCTTTGTGAAAATAGACTATATATTGTATATACTGTGGAGCAAGAGACCACGATGTGCGTAGTGATGATTTGAGGTATTGGGAAATTAAGTGATCCATCAGTATTGATGCTTGGTGCCAAGTATTAGTTCAATGCTCCAATTTCCTATGCAATTGAAAGTGGGAGTAGGCTTTCACGAAAGAGGGTCTAGTGGTTAATGCACTGGGCTGGGCCCTGGGAGGTCTGGCTTTAATTCCCAACTCTCTCCAGGCTTGCTGTTCAACTGCGAACACGTTACTTGAACTCCCAGTGCCTCGGTTCTCCTCTTTCCCTGCCTCACCCACTTCTTTTTGAAATTCCTTTGGGAGGAACTGTCTTTAAGCTTGTGTGTGCTATCTAAACAAAGGGCACTGCATCTCAGTAGGGGCCCGGAGATACTTTGACTATAGAAAGATTTGTAAGTGTTCTGGCAAATACAAAACTGTCATGTACACACGCATGTCAGGCAGGCTGAGTTATGAATGCAGTAACAGGGGAAAAATTAGCAGGCAGAAATGGCAACCGTTACAACCGCATGTTTTCATTTGGATATCTTGATTATGTGAATATACGGAGCAGCTGCTCCCATCCTGGTCCCTAGCAGTACTGTTCCACTTCTGCACAAGTTGGGATGAAGACAGACTTGCTTAAGAACAAAGTTGTCCTTTCTTCTGTACATTCTGAGGCATAACACAGGGAGTGGTAGATAGAGAGAACTGTGAACTTGAGGGGAGAGCAGGACTCTGAACACAGTCCTGCAGCCTGCCCTGGATGGATTTCCTAAGCCTCCTGTCTTCGATCACCTGGAAGAGGCAGGAAGTCATAGCTACCATGATACTTCCCTAGACTGTGCAGATTCATTGCAGTCTCTGGAGAACTCTGGAGATGGTGTTTCCCTTGAAGTCTCACTTGATATTAGCAGTTGTGTTAGTGGAATTTGGGAGCTTGAATAATAAAGGCTCTGGGAGGGTCAGTACTGAAGTGCATTTGCAGAAGTTACTCCATCTGACTTACTCCAGCCCAGGGCTTGGGCTCTTCAGCAAAGCCTGGGGTCTGGCAAGGAGCTCCCAGAGGTCCTGCCTGCTCTGCTTGCTGAAAGGTTTTGGTTTGAGGACAGCAGGGAACAGCTGTGTTGGCCTGACAGAAAGTGGATGAATGTCCTTCCTGCCACCTTATGTTCATTTAAAAGTAGAAAATGTTTGTAATTCTGTAATAGTTGTTTCTGAGGATAAGCCCTACAACATTATACAGTATAAGAGCACCAGTTCCGTGTCTATGCTAATTTTGGCTGTATAGATAAGGAAGCTTTTCCAATGAGTTTCTGATTTAACACTGCAGCCTAATAAAGACAAACCTCCTCTCTGAACATGAGTGACACAAGAGTGATTAATTTCATTCAAACCAAGGGATTAGTTTTTGGAATCAAACTCTCATTTTGTCATGACTAAAATGGTGGCAATAATTACTTTGCAAAGCAGTGTTTCACTCTGAGCCTGTGGGAAGGCAGGATTGAGTGTCATGTTTTGTTTTCATTAGTAGAATGTTTTGTCATTGGACCTAGGCCTAAGAAAGGCAGTGACATGAGAGCTGTTTTGTGTGAGTAGGTTGGGCACGCGTCGCTGGCTGTGTGCATTCTGCAAGCTGGTTTTTACAGAGAGATTTGGCTGCTGGGGTCTGGCCCAAGTGCCATGCCCCTGGATCACAGCTATTGAAGATCACACCAGCAGACACCTTTGGGGCTAAGGAGATTAGACTGTCTGTGTGTGGTTCCTTCCAGTACAGAAGAGAGTTTTGCTTTGTTTTGTTTGCAATAATGGGTAATAAGATCTCTTCTTGTGACTCCTGTTTCTGGAGATCTGAGTAGCAAACAGTGACCATTCATGAAGATCATATGAAATTATTTTAAGAATAAACTGACAGTCTTAAACCAGACGTGCTGTGTAAACAAACGATACTGTGCTGGAATGAGCTTTACTGACCTGCCAAAAAGAAAACCTTTCTGCCCTCCTGATGGACTTTTACTATAGATTATCAGCTCAGTCCTTGTCTCTGAGGTATAAAGAAATGTCCTGGTTAGGCCCTCTGAGTGTTTGTTCTCTCTCCTACCACTCAGGGTAGAGTTAAATGGAGTTTTGGCCCACAGAAGACATGAAACAGCTCAAAGAAGGAAAGGTATGGAAAGCGGTATTTTTTTTATACTTCTTGATAATTACAGGAATTCCTAGCTCTCATGTTTGTCTTTCATTCAGATGTGTAAACAAGTAAATATATAAGCCAAATTAAAAAGGAGTGTGACTCCAAGGTAACCTAGGACTCTGAAGTCTGTGGTGATTATAGAAGACCTACTTTTCTAGAAGGCTGTTGTATCTGCATCCATAGTCATACATGCAACTTCCTACCTGTATTTAAAAATAATAACTTGCAAATAAATACTTCAAATTATTGCTGACATACAGATGTAAAAGTGGGAATAGAAGAAATGGCTGTTTTGCAAAGTAAACATTTGCAAGATCTTTTTTTCAGATGCAAGCGCAGTATGTATACTTTCTTTGCCAACAAATGTCTTTAAGGTTTTAGAATAGAGTCAATTTACTTCTTTTTAAATCTCTATGGGAGTTATCTTGATTTCCAGCCAATAGGATCTGTCTGGTCCACAGACTCTTCCTGATGGACAAGAGTGCTACTGTTTGCTTATAGCTGTTGAAAGAACCGTAGAATTGGAAAAAATACTTAGTGATAGAACTTTCATCTGCTTGTTTGACACAGCAGTTAATGAATGTCTCATGTCTTGCCATCCAGGGAAGTGATATTTGAAAATCTAACCCGAATGCTGTGTAAAGTTATTCACAATTAAGGCAAAAGCATTGTCTCATTGAGGACTGAATTTCCCCACCTTGGCAGCCAAACGTGACAGAGGACTGTAGCCAGTTTGCTCATGTAAATACCCAAGTAGACTGCTCCCTCCCAGGTATTCAGGCTTCATCCTCACCTGACACACGGACAGGTGCATGAATACAGTGACGTGTTTTGTGTCTGGCCCTCAGTTTTGTTCTTGGAAAGCCCAGCTTTAAATCTGACCTTGTTAGAGAGAGACTCAAGTTGAAGCTTTTTGAATTGAAGATGCCTTTTAGGAGAGGAGTGGTCCACCTCCAGAAAGCCCTGGAGGGTTGATTTTACAGATGGGTCAGGTGTCATAAACCAGATGATGTGAAATTTCTCCACTGCCCTGTAGCTGTGTAAAGCCAGCAGTATCCACACGGTTACACTCCGCACACACTTTTTTGGGTGGTTGGAAGCACCTGATCTGTACCTTGGGTAATGCCTGATTCAAACACATTCCAAACTGCAGGTTATGGCATCAACTCAGTCTGCAGCTAGGGATGTATAGACTGGGTTTTTGGCAGGAACTGTCTAACTTTTGTCTGCAATATATAATAAGTCTTTATAGTGTTTAAGACACATAAATCTGATCTCCCCCCAAACTGTCTGTAGTTCATTTCCTCCAGGGTTGGGGGCAGGGTGAAATCCAGGTAAATGGAAGGACAGTTTGAAGAAGAGAAAGATCCTATGAAATCATTTGAGCATGAAATGTTGGATTTTAAACAATGAAGTAGCTTCCTTTCCTATTCTATTTATCATTTTAATTGCTTAAAGCATATTTCTTAGAAATAGTCAAAATACAGACTCAGACATATTTATATTTTATGCATCCCTGCTGTTACGTTTTTTTGGATGTAAAATGGATCGACAAAACCCATGGAGATGTTTATACAGAAAACATAGTATAATGAAAGTCTTACTGTGAATTTTGTGTTGATAGCATTTGTAATAAATCAGGAGAGTCAATTACTTTACTCTGCTATACGCACTGTAACTACTGTCACATTGCATGAAAACATTACTTATCTACTCACTGTAAAGATGCCAACTATCTCTGGATCAAACTGTGCTGAACTATGAAGTCAGACTTCTTATAAGGAAGGAATACTTGCAAATCATACAAATATATGTTCTGATGATAAAGCCAAAGGTTTCTGACAAACTACTTCATGAGGATTTTTTGTATTTGTTGTCTGTACTGAGAGGGAGGAGGGAAGCCAAATCAGTTCCTTGAGTTGTTCATGTTGAAGTAGTTCCTTGGGGACACAGAGGGATCAAGCATTGTGTATCTTAAGCATCTCCAGTTTGGCAGAGAGAATCAAGGCATCAGTCTAGGGGGATGTCCTACAGGGACAGAAATACTGGGTAGGTAATGGACACTCTTATTTCTAGAAGACTCGCCCTTTCTCAGAGTTTCCTCTGGTGTCAGGCTGAGCAGGGAATGAGGGACTCCAGACTAGCATTTTTAAACAAAAAATGCCTTGAAAGATGTTCTTATCTTAGCTCTGAGTAGTCATTGTGGCTCTAAAACCAGTAATACATGGCCTGTAGAGCAAGTTGAGCATCTCAGTGCAAAATTCAGGCTGTTAGTAACTGCAGGTTTTATAAGAATTGAAGCAGTGTCCCTTTTATGGTATGTGTGAACTTCAAAGGCTTTAGCTCTAGAACTCAGAGGCACAAATAAATTGAGGTTCTGGAGCCTTTAATCCCTTCGAAAAAAAGGGATTATTATTATTATAATTATAACCCAAAATTCTAGTCACTCCTCTCTGCCCAAATTTCTTGATGTGAGTTCTTCCAAAATACCTGTAAGCTCCAAGTCATCAGTTTTATTCTCATTTTCAAAACCACAAAACCTTGGAGAAGTAAGTGTCTCAGCCTGGACTGAAGCTCAGTTTTTAATATGACAGTGTTAGAACTGCTCTTGCTTACAGCACTGACAGCTGGTAACACCAAAATTAGCAGTTGTGCTGTTCTGGACTCCAGCCTTGGCAGAGCCTGCTTAGGTACTGCTGAACAGACTACAAGGACCTTCCTGTGAGCTTACAGTTGGCTTGCAGCAGAAGACTCTGAGTAATCAGGCAATTACAGCTGAAATCAGAATCAGCCACTTGAAGGCTTTTTTGTTTCTGCATTTCTGTTTTATTTGGAGTTGTTATGTGAGTTTAAAGATCTTGAATCATTTTCTAAGCCTCTGCATTCAAATTGATTGAATACTGGGTGCTATAAAAACATTACTTCAGCACAGATACACTTAGACAACTCCCTTCTAATTTTCTGTAACTGCGTTTGGGCACTCCAGCAGTCTTTGGTGAAAAGCCATTGGATACAAACAAGTTGTAACTTTTATCCCAATTGGATGGCTAAAGGCATTTCTTGTCTTTGTGTAAGAAAGTGGCCTTCTCTAATAATACATCCAGGCCCTGCAGGACTGTGAAAAGGTTGCTTGTTTACCATAGCCAGGACTCTGTTAATTCAGTGCCAAAGGGGGTATTAGGCTTTCCCTTTTGAGCTGCTGTGCTATTAATGCAGGATCTTTCGCTGTACTTTTTACATCTTCCCAAGTTTCATGTGTTTCAAGTTCTCAGAATGTGATTCCTCTTGCTAGATAGAAGACACAGAGGCAAGGTGGTGTCTGCAGCAAATCCTTGTTAATATGCTTCACCCATTTTGGGAATTTCCAAAAAAGATAAATGGTTTCAGCAATGTCTGTTTAGATAAGGGAAAATTCCTACGCAGTGAGTATTAATGACTTACAGTTCTACCTTCTGTAGTCAGGCTCTTGCAAAGATTGCCATTTTAACAGCACCCTTGCAGCATTATCCATACCACTGGATGTCCCTTAGATCCTCACACAACATTCTAATTACTGATGAGATTTCATCACAAGTATAGCAGGATCTGGCGAACTCTGTATGAATGTTCCTGTTGTCATCCACATACTGCAGACATAAAACCACTAGCTGTCTTTTGGAGGAATCCATTGTTTCATCATCCATAATTGTACAGCACTTTCCAGAAATTTTCTGAGAAGCATCCCTTATGAGTTATAGAGCCATAATTTCCATTATCTCATGTTGAGTAACTGGATTTGTGAATTTGTCTTGAGTCATTTTCAGCTACTTTGAAATATGAGGATCAGATTCCGTTTGCAAACAAGACGGTTAAGATTGATTTCAACTTTATTCTTTGCTAAAGGGTATATTTTCAGTTTCTTTAGTTTAGTGGTCTTGCAGTGCAAGCCTTTGTCAGGCAAGATAATATCTCCCACTTAGTGTTTTCATAAGGATCTTCCTGTTTTCTTTTTTCTTTAAAGAGCATTGAAAATTTAGCATTTCACCCACATGTTTGTGGTCTTCTGAACGGTATCAGCTGCTTTGCAATGATCTCAGATAGATTTTAAGATTGTTTTTTCTCCCAGCTGGAAAACATGGATGGCATAACAGCTTCATCCGTGCAGTTAGTCAAAAGTGCAGTTCTTTGGTGCAAGCTACAACAGTAGAAGCCCTGTGTGCTGTGACCACCTTGCAAACCAGACAACTGTTAAAAATTCTCAAATTAGGGATCTGAGCACCCAGTCAAACGAAATAATATTTTTCTTGATGAGTTGTAGTTGGATTCTGCTACAGACAGCATTGGATAGAACTTCACCAGAAGCTGAATCTTGCTGAAAATTTGGTGGGTTTTTTCTCTTTCTTTTTTTGCCCAGCAATCAGAAAGCTTAAGTGATTTTCATTTTGGCATCTGGAAGTTACACTGTGTGATTTTTTGTGCTTGTTCAATCACTACTAGCACAGTGATATAGCACCATAGTGGTTTGTTTATCCATTAGGTAGTCCTGTCTGGAAGAATGAAAGTTTTATAGAATTACTGCAGCATTTGTAGAAGAAGAGCAATACCTTCCAACAGAAAACTAAAACATCTATAAGGGAAGCATGAAACACTTTAATTTCATGGGTGTGGGGTTTCAGGCTGCAAAAGGTCACGAAAAAGATGATGGTCTCACCATTGCCTGGTCACTCCTCATGCAGAGGTAATTCTTGGAGCTTGGTGACAGAAGGAAAAAAATGGGAAGAGCAGAGGAAGTTGGCCAGACCTACAGCACACAGTGGGTATCCTTGGGAACACAGAGAACACAGAAAGCCATTTTTGAGAGAAGGACAATAGTGTAGAAGAAGTGGGAGATGTGAACAGTAAACTTCAGCCAGGCTTAAGTGGAAAGGCCAAGTTGGATTGTTCTTCCACTTGGGAAAAAGAGAGGCATCCAGACGTGGATGCAGAAAAAACACGAGGGTTTTTCAAGGGCCCTTGGCTCCATGGGAGAGGAAACAGCAGACAACATTGAAAAGTTACTCATTTGAATTAAAGAAAACAGCAAAGTGCACACCCAAGGGACTGATCTTGGTGACTTTAATTCATAGAGAGAATAGTTTATCAGCTTTTCTATTAAAGCTGTCTCTTCCCATTGCCCTCCTTCACAATTTCACATAGAAACAAGTGTCTGCACCCATGGCAAATCACATGCATCAAAAAAAAAACACAGCAACCTCTGCAGCACTGCTCACTCAGGCAAATCCTGAGTCCAGCTGTAAGAAAAATGCTGATGCACCCAACATGCCTTGTGTAGAATTTAGGAGCTGATGCTAGAAGGCTTTATTGGCTGACTGCTTATGTCTTCAGAGCTTGGAATTAGAGAAAAGCCAGGAAGAAATGTGCTTTTGGAGTGCTTTCAGTGCACTTTGACTCTCTTGAGGTGCATAGTATCAATAGTGCAAGCTGCAGAATTCTTGCTCAGAACTGACTGTTCTATTGTACAAACTTTTTCATGCCTTGAAATGGCACATGCTGATCCCAGATGTTAGAAATAATCAAAGCAATGTGAGAACTAGAAAACTTAGTATCAAAAGACACAATCTGATCTGCATTTTAAGTACCTTTTGAAAATGCAGAATCAGAGAAAAAAGTTGTAAAAAAATTGAGGTAACTTTTCAGAGGTGTAGTTAAAAAAATAAAATGATAGAATTCCAAATAGTTACAAGATTAATAAGAGTTTGGTTTGTTTTATGTAGTTAGTGCAAAAAGCAGAATATTTTTAATCTTAGTGTGTATTGGCTAAAACTCTTACCTTGATGACTATGAAAAAATGGATTGTCTGAGAACCAAAGGAAAAGAGCACATCCTTTGAGCAGAGGACTTGTTCCCTGCTGATATAACTCTGTCATGACTTCCATAACACCCATGGTCCTGTAGTGATTGATTGTATGGACACAATCAATTGTTGAAGTTGAAAATAGACCCTATTGATTGCAAAAAGTAATGTTGTTTTCTTACCTGTACTTAATAGGATTATTTTCCAGCAGAAAATTTCAACTCAGCTCTTTATTTTAGCATTCCATGATTCCATGATAGAGAGGCTTCAAGTCTACATTTGTAGTGTTATCTAGATAATACAGTGGTTTAGGCCTTTGTGTAAAAGGAGACTGTAAAATGTTTGTATAGAAGTCCTGTTCTTTTCCTCTCTGAAATGTATGTCCCAGAAATACATTTTCTTAAAAAAAATTTGAGATCTGGGTTCAGAACTTTGTTTTTCTTGCTGTATTAAAGGCAAAGATAAGTCTTACCTAAAATTATTTAGGTGCTTTTAGGCTTCTGGAGAATTTACGTTGGATCTCAGATTGATTGGAGGTTGATGCAGCTCAAATCCTTCTGTTAGTCTTCCACAACACCAAGTCATTAGTAATGCTTTACTTCAAGATGAAGTCTTGGGATCATGGAAATGTGGTTTAGGACTTGGTGTGTTGGTGTGAGTGGCTCATGAAATGGTCCATGAAATGACTGTGCCTGTTCTGTGTATGTTACAGAGCAAAACAAGGTGGGGTCTGATTTAGAGCAAGCACAGCCATTTAGTGCCACTGTGCTACAGTAGTTCCCCCTGATCTGAAAGGTGAATTCAGGGATGTCTCTGGCAGTAAACATGACTGCCACTCACAGTTACTTTTAGTAGTAATAATAATAATACTACTACTAATAATAATAATTTTAAAGTAAATTGATGAGGGGAATTTTTCCTGATTTCTGTGTGCCAAGGCACAAGGTTTGACTGCATCTTTACTTGTTAGGAGGCAAGATTGAGCTAAGAGATGACAGACTTGGATTTGCTTGGGAAGGAAAGACGGTAGAAAGCCTGGCTCTTAGTAGCATGAGATGACATGGTTGAGACTGTCACACACATACAGCTAGATCAGCCCTTGTAGATCAGTGTGAGAGCTTGATGTATTGAAGGGCAGAGAGTTTGTGAAATCATCACCTGCCTGGTTCTGTTGGAGACACTTTACAGAGTTGCCAAGATAACATCTTAGGGATCCTTCTAATCTCTTTTCCATGAGACAGATAAGTTTGATTGATGCTCCCAGATGTATAAACACCCATACTGGATTAAAGTTCAATATTCTCTATATTAATGGAAGTGGCAGCAAATGCTGAAGGAAGAGCAGAAGGAGTCAAGCATGTAGTCAAAAACTTCCTGCCACTAATAGTGTGCAGTCTGGGGACTTCTTGAATTAGTGCTCATGTTTTATAGACCTTTACCTGTCTGGCTACCAGACTTTTTTCTAGTCAATTTTTTGAACATATGCATTCACAATATTCACAATATTTTCTGATGGTTTTTCATAGCTTAGTTGTATTTTAGTGAAACTCCCCACTAAAAGCTGTCACATCATGATTACACAGGGACTGCTGCATGATGTTTGCATTTGGTGCCTCCTCTCCTTTGCACCTTACAGGAACGTGAGTGGAATGGTCCATAACCCATGTGCTGCTTAGTAGTATTTTACTGCTTGGATTGCACAACATTTAATGGTGTGTTAGGGAAGGAAATTTGTCATTTCTTGTCCTGAAGGAAAGTTGTCACAGGATTGAAATCAAGTATAATGCTGGTATAAAACTTAAACTTGAATTTTATAGCATGACCTTTGGGTAGGATGAAATAATTTTAAGAGGCCATCATGCTCCAGGGAAGTCAAAATGGAATGAGAAGTTGGGGGGGGAATCATTAGAAACATGAGTACTAAATTGTTTTTGCACTGTGTTAGGTTCAGATATTTGTCCTAACATCTGGTTTCTCTACCACTTTCATCTTAAATCTAAGCTGGATTTTCTTTGTAAACAAGCAGCAAATTCATCACTGTGAGCTTTCCAAAAAGCTTTACAAGTTATTTTAAAGATCTTTTTGGATCTTTTATTTTTATTGCACAATAAGCTTCCATTCATGACTAAAGATGTCTGCTTGAGGTGTCAACAACCATTTTTCTTTCCTGCATTTCAGCCATATTCTGTGAAACTGGACCAAAAAATCTATTAAATTAGATACGCCAATAGAAATTGATTTTGAAATGGAGAAAAAATAAATTATTATTCCTTCTGATATCCATACAGCTGTGAATACATCTTGATTCAATTTGTACCAAGTGGTGGGAAAACACTTTTTGAACAGTTTGAAAGCATTTAATAGTCCTGTGATGCACAGTTGATTTACAGTTGAGCTGTACTGGATTTCAGTGCCATGTGTCTAAAAGTTTGAAGGTATGATATGGAAAATTATTACCTTCCCTGTTATTCTGAGTAATTGCTCTCTAATGGACTCTTCCAGCTTTGAGACTGTTTTATTGCTTAAGGTAACTGTTAGCTGGTGCCAGTTAATGCAGCTGTGATTATTGACCAGCCCCTGGGAGGATATTGTCTGTTCCCTGGGTGACAGGAGCCCTGTGTGCTCTATCCCTCTTAGCTTCTAAACAACTCAGAAAATAAAAAAAAAGGCAAAAAACAAAAGCCCTTTTCCTTTAGGAGCGATAACTTAGGATAGCAGAAATAAAGGCCTTGTCAAAGTGCCTTGGACCATTGATCCATCTAACTGAGAGTCCCCCCTCAGTCTGCAGTGATCCTGGATGTCTCAGGAGGTGCTGCAGTGCTGTGGTTATGGGGTGGTTCCTTTTTGCTGAAATCTTGTTGATCATCTTCTTGTGATACAAGGAGGTGAGAATTAATTATTCCCTGGTTACCTTCATACCATTCATCATGTAGCTTGGTCACCTCCTTTTATCTCTGGGCTTGAAATAAAGTTCCAGATTTCTGTGGGATCTCTTACTCTGAGGTGCATTCTCTGCCTTTGCTTATGTCTGCTGTCCCCTTGTTTGTACAGTGTCTCTTTTGGCTGGAGTTTAACTGCAGTCCTGAGAAAGGGTAGCCATGGATACATTGAACAGAGGTTTTTTTGCTATTTCTATTTGTTTGCAGCCCTTGTGTGCTCTTCCATTGAGTTTGTAGCATGGGCTTGTGCCATCTGAGGTTCCATGGACTGAAAGAGTCCGTAGTCCATAACCAAAAGGAGTAATTTTAGGTACTTGATAAAGGAATGGTTTGGGGGGCAAATCACATATTTTTCCTGACTGGAAGTAGAGCCTGTTCACCAGCCACACATGTTGGAAAATCATGGGTGTAGCTCATGGCCTTGGATGAACAAGTACCCATCTGAGTAAGTACTTCATTCAGTCAGGCATGCTTTTGTGTATTTATTCCATTCATACCCTATCCGAGGTGATCCTTGTATGTCATTTTTAGTCTGAGTGAAGAACCAGATTGTTTCAGGTTGAAACTTCATGGGAGGGGAAAGGAAATATTTTAAATAATTGAGAAATAAGGTTGCTGCAGGTAGGCTATGAATTACTGAATATTGTGTCAAGTGCTGAAAGAAAGAATATATACTGAGACTTCTAAAATCACACAAAAGCATCTGGAAGAGGAGCTTTATTTCTTTGGAGCTATGGAGGGCAGGTGGCAGTGAAAATTTGTGAATATCAGCAAAAAGCTGAGCTCTAAAAATACAGTCATTACTCCTATTTCTTTGAATTTGAACAGTTTTGAGCTTGCAAAAAGTAATTAAAGTGTCTCCAGCTGAGGCTTTTAGCCCCACTTGTTCCCTTTTCTTTTCTAGGACATTCTGCCCAGGTAAAAAGGGGGGACATCTGAGATTTCCTGAAGTCCTGTTGGCTGTTTAGGTGTGCAGACATGTTGAGGGAAGTATTACAGGGCATGGAGTCAGCTTGTCCCACTCTGTGCATATCAGACTTACTGTGAGTTAATGTTCTTATACTGTCTGGTGTGCAGGCACACTGGGGATAATCACAGGTGGTCTTTTGCTGAAAAAATGAAAGGGGAGCCAGTAATTCTCTATAGAGGTACACAACTGCCATAGGCCTTTGTTGTGGGGTATTCGTGTTCCAAGCATAAGACTTTGTCTCCTGGATAACTTAATCTGCACCAAGGGAATTCAGTGGCACAAGAGGTGTTCAGGTTGGGAGGCAAAGAAATGGGACTGCAGGGCGGGAGCTGCATCATGCCAAAGGACAAAAAGACAAAAAATGATGTTTTAGAATATGGTGATCCCCATCTATAGACTGATGCTGAGAACAGAGAGGAGTGTAGGGGGAGGGCCGGGCTGTCACTGAATGATCCAAGCCATAGGAGACCTGTCTAGTTAACAGAGCAGTAAATCTGAGCTTTCCTGTGTATATTTATTTTCACATCACAATCTGTTTAAGCAAGAAAAGCACATTCTAATTGCACTCTAAACAGGGATTTCTCCTTCAGCATTTTACAGCTGTTTCTTGTATGCAGTGCCAAGCTGATCTTGGTGATGAGATGTACTAGCACAGCATGGACATGAGCCCAGTGGGCAGATGTTTCTTCTGGTGCGTTTTCATTCACTGTTCCAAGGGGCAGTTGAGAGACTGTTTTACTCCTTCATAAAGGTTTATAATTCATGAAGCCCATTACTGTGTACAGAGCTGCACATCTGGCATAAAGCACTCTGGTGGCCCAAAAAATGTGCTTGCAAGAAATAAGATGCTTTTGTAGTAAATTCTGCAGTCTGACTGGAATTAACTTCATTTAAGACTAAAGAGCAAAGATAATAGATAAGATAATGGATGCTGGAAAGGTGATACCGGGGAGCTGAGTTGAATTACAGTACCTGTGACATCTCAGAGCAGCGTGAAACGCTTTGGGCTGTAAAGCTCTTGCATGCAGTTATCAGCTCATGTACACAGCGACCTAAGGATTTGTTCTCGGGAGTCCGGGTAATGAGGACAGCGTGAGCAGCAGAGCAAGGGCCGTTCGTTCCGTGTGGCAGAACGGGGCTAGAAAACAAACCTGTTATTGCTTTTTCTGTCGGTGGCTCCGGGACGCGCGGGGCTGGCACGGCCACCGCGGCACGGCCACCGCGGCACGGCCACCGCGGCACGGCCACCGCGGCACGGCCACCGCGGCACGGCGCTGCTCTCGGGGCGCTGCGCTTCCCCGGCACAGTCTCCGCCACAGCAATGTCACTGCCGGCGGCACCGCCGCACCGAAACGCACCCGGTTCCCGCTCCTCGTCTTCATTCATGCGCTTAGAGACAAAAGCCAGCTTGGCAGAAAGCAACATTTCCCCCCTTTAGATGCCCGCTGCAAAACGTGCGTTTGAAAACTCTAGCCTGTGTTTATTAATTTAAAAGAAACAAAACGAGCCAGTGATTGTGGAGATAAAAATATTCCAGTTGAATAATCAAATGTACCATAAAGTCCCTCTGGACTAAGACATCTTACTAGTGGCATCCCAGCTAAATTTAGACTTTAAAATTAAAACCATTTCTGCTGAGAGGCCAGATCTGTGGGCATGTTCTGCAGTTAGTGAAAAGACAAAGATACTTCCCAAAGGTTAATTCAGCCACCTAAGATCTGAAGTTGTGGATGTCTCTCCTGATTCTTGTAAAAGGCTCTCATGCTCCCAAATTAGACAGAATGAGTGCAGGACTGAATTTAAGTGTAAAGTTCAGGGTAGGCTGTAGTGAATTGAGGCACAGATTTTGATTAGCTTTCAAAGAAGCTGAAGCCAGGCTGGTACTTTTTGGCACAAAGGGCTGGATAAAGAGTTTTTATGGACATGGAGAATCTCTACAGAGGCTGACAGTAAAGTACACATTAATCAAAATTGCTCCAAAAATTATATTTCTTAAATGGAACAGTACGAATCCCACTGACTTTTAATGGACCTTATATTCCAGTTCCTTCTGTGAATCACTGCCCACAGTACATCACACTCCCTGTATTTGTGAAATGTCCTCTTGATCCGTTGGTTACTGC
Organism: Fringilla coelebs; assembly: GCF_963513975.1. Classification (NCBI taxonomy): domain Eukaryota; kingdom Metazoa; phylum Chordata; class Aves; order Passeriformes; family Fringillidae; genus Fringilla; species Fringilla coelebs. The sequence continues at coordinate 5,078,744 of NC_140067.1, forward strand.
AGAGTGTCTGGGAGAGCCTTGCTGACTTAGTAATGATCTGTACCAGGCAGTGAATGACAGCTCAGGGGAGGGATGAGTTTGATATTACATTTATCTTGGGAACCAGCAGCATTTGGAGATCCATAGTCTAGCTGCAGTGCTGGTTAATATATTGAAATTTGGAGCTCACAACAAGTCTGAAGTGCTGCATGCTTTTCCTCACTTCTCTAGGAAGAATAGGGATTCTTATCAGAATATGACAGGAGATCCCCAAAAGAAGCTTCAGAGTATTCATTATTAGAGAGCAAAAATGACACAGTTATTTTAACAGGTCTTCATCAAAATTGTGTCAGGGACATCATCATCTGCCAGCTCCATTGGAAGAGTTATAAGAATCGAGCCTAGAGAAGACCAGAAGGGAAAGAAAGCACACTTGAGTGGAGTTATGACTTACTCCAATTTATGAATGTGGAAAAGCATCCCATTTGCTAAACAAAGTATTTTCCTGCTTTGCTTATTTTCAGGTTCCCACACCAGTTACCTACTGATCTATTCCTTGTATAAAATTGTAGGGTAAAAATCTCTTCATTCGCTCTCATAGCATGCGCTGTATTTATTCTATTTATTCAGTTAGAGTGAGAACAGAATTTGGCTGTTCCATTCTGGAACAATCAGTGTTCTCTATTTCAGCCTAATAAGTACTCATTTAGCTTTATTTAAATATTATAATTTTCTTCTCATTCTATGAAAAAATAGAGGGAAAAAGTTCTTTTAAAATTTTGACTCACCCAAGGGCTTTGTAAAACTGGAATGTGCAATTAACATAAAACCAATTCTTCGGTATCTGAAATTGTGGGGGAAAAGGCATAACGATTCTTGATGCCTCTCTTGTGCAACCCAGCATTCCTTCAGAGTAGAAAGATTCCAGTATTAGTGGAAAGCGTTTTTGTAAGACATCTCAGCCCGTGCCAGCACGGCATGTAATGCACACCAAGCAGCCAGCTCATGAAGAAAAACATGTTTACAGAAACTGAAATGACTTCTTTGTTGTTTACTCGTGCAGAGGAGAATGGCGTCAGGAGTACTTCGAGAGAAAATGTTGCTTTTAAATTGCCACTGAACCAGCACTGCGGTGTGACCAGGCAGAATTTCCGTGACCTTGAGACCCTTCTGGGGGCTGCTGAGCAGATGCCCCATCAAACAGTTGCTGTGTGGCACAGAGAAGGGCATTGTCACCAAAGACATGGCTGTAGGCTGGACTTAACCCTCCTAAGGAGAGTAACTCAGTGCTCGGTCACAGCAAACCCTGCTGGCAACATCAGCCACCACAGCACTGCCAGGCTCTGCCATCTGCCTGTGCTGATGGATTCAGCTCACCTGAGCAGTTCAGAGCTCCAGCATGTGTTTGACATCATCAATAATGTGTGAAGGTTTAAATGCAACTGTGCTGCGTGTGCTGGTTCATTCTGACTTTCCAACAGCACATTGTAGAAATCTTCCTCCCCGTTACAGGATTTTGGAATTCCTCTGGTTATTTCCTGTTCACTTTTTGTCTGCTCCCCTCTAGGGATCTGTAATTGCCTCTGAATTTTTTTACCTCTGATAGATATGTATCGTCAGTACTTGTTGAAGGTGGGGTTTGTTTTGTTTTGTTTTCCCTAAAGAGCAATTTGTAATTCATGCAGTGGATGTATCTTTTGGCTCCAGGCTTGAGATCCTGGAGATCCGCCCACTGTGGGCACAGGCGCTGTTGCATTTCTGTTCACCCGGGTGTGGAAGGTGATTTGAGTATTGCCTATGCAGTCTATCAGATTAGTTATTTGTATCCTTCTTTTTCTAGTAATAGCTGAGTGTTTACCAGGGTTACCAACATCCATGGGTGTGCTGACCATACTCAAGGCCGGAGAAGGAAAAAACCTGGCAAAATCAAAACCACTGACTGTAGAGGATGATTTTACCTTCACCTTTCCTGGCAGAACAGCTGCCCCACAGGGCTTCCAGCTAGATGCTGAAGGGGTTGTCACCATGAGCAACATTAGTGGAAAGTATTTGTGTTGTGAATGTCCAGCCAGCACAGCTCTGAGTGAATAGTTTGTATGAAGAGCATGACAGAAGTATGCACCTTTTTCTTCTTTCTTTTTTTTTTTCCCTACAAGAAGCAGGGGAGCAGGTAATGGAGAGAGGGGTGATTCACACACGAGTTAGACATCACTTACAGTAAGTGTGTTGCCCTTAAAGATCTTAACAAGGCAATTCTGCAAGCACAGCAGAGCTCTTGTAGGGCTTGTAATGATTTTTAGGTCCTTAGCCTTTTCATTTTCTTTCTGCTCCTGGGTGGTACTTCTTGTCTTTGCTCCACTAGATTTCCTCCCGTTTTAGCAATAGTATCCTCTTCTCTTCACAACATCTTGCATTGCAGGCTCTGCTGGTTCATTTTCATCTTTACATTGCCATGAAGTTACCCCTGTTTGCAAGTGGGGAGACAGGCTGAGTCCCCAGATCCTTTGTCCATTCCTGTTGATCCTTACATATGGTAGTGTTGTATGATATTCTCTATCCTAAATTCTGCCAGAGAAGAGTTGTTTGACTGAATGCTCCTTCTGCCACCGTGGAATTTCTCTGTACTGCAGGTTTACTAGGGGTTTCTCCATATGACCAAGGATTGTATTTTCTGGAGAAACTTGTGTGTAATAATAGATCTCCCTGATCAGACTGTATTTTCCTGCTTTCTGTCTTAAATTTCATCTTGTGCACTTACACTCGTGCTCCCCTTTTTAAACAACAAATAACTGCGTGTTCTGTTGGATCATTGGTGTCTACTTGCCTTCCTCCCTCCAACCACCTTCCTAGGATGCATCTCCCATTCTTTCTCCTCAGATTAATGAAACTTTGCTTTTCAAGACCTAATGTCAGTTTTTCACTTTATAGGCCTTTCCTCTCCATACTTACTGTTTCTCTGACTAGCTGGAGTGATCCCTCCTTCTCCTGGTGTCTGCTCCGAGGGCAGGAGCTGTTCTGGTGCTTTCTCTTCTTCAGCAGTGGGAGGTGAGTGACTGCACAACCATTGCCACATAGCTGTCTTGTGCTGCCCTCAGCATGGCCTGGAGACAGACTGGGACAAAGAAACTACAGGGATAAGAGGGGAACGTGGGGGTGAGTCACATGGGATCAGAAGTGTGACACAAATCAGTGTTGCAGCAGTAGCAACTGCTTCATCCTCAAAAGCTGATGGCTCTGTGGGAAGCAGATTGCCTATGACTCAGTTGGCTTTGCTGACTCCTGCACAAGTTTGAATGAAGCCCAGGCTGACCCCAGAGGTCTGCAGTGAGTTCATCCTCTTGATGCACACAGCTGGGAGATGTCTAATCCTGTCTGCAGTTGCAGTGCTGGCAGGAGTTGAGATTGCTACCCTGTGCTCAGAGCTGAGCATGGGAGAAGGAGTCACAAGGCTCACTGTGAAACGGTGCTTCAGAGGAATAAATTAAAGGGTAATGAGGATCTCAGAGATCTTCTTATCTCTTAAAATGAATCATACCACTAATACCATAGGATAGCTTTCCTGAGGTATTTAATAGCCTTGAGAGGTTCTGACAGCCCCAGCTGCTCTGCAGTGTTTCCTTGGATGTAGAGCAGCTACTGAGACTGACTGTGAGCAAGGCTCACACTCCACTTCTTTTCCTTTCCTCCACCATGCCCCATTTCTGCTGTCTTTCTGTTTGATCACTGTGTACAAAATCAGTGGGTGTCTGTTTTGTTTCTGGCACTAAGGAGCTATGGCTTCTGTGACTGTTGTTGGACACTGCTGTTAATGTGTCACATCACTGAAGTGGCTCTTTTCCTTGTGCCTCAAACTTTTACTGAGGGCATCGCTGTGAAAACTAGCATGAAATGGATTTTGGACCAAAACATATAAAAATGAACACATGGGGTGGTGTTGAGCCAGTTAATGGGACTTAATATTTGGCAATATCATGGTTTGATGAAGTATTGAAAAACAGGCGTGCAGTTAGTTTAGCGTGGTTGTAAGGAAAGTGCATTTTGTCCAAGAAATCTGATGTCAGATTTCCTTGAGGTTATGAGGTTAATGGCTTGAGGTTCTTTTAAAAAAACCCTCAAATAATCAAAAACCATAAAACCCCCTACACACATCATGTGATATTGCTCAAACAGTTGCTAAACAGATAAAAGTGCTGTCTCAGAGTAATTGACAGTAGCACGTCCAAAGGAGGTGGATCCAGTGGGTTTGTGTATGCAATGGTCAAACCTTTTAACACTTGAGGCTGGAGCTCCTAAACCATTGCTGATAGAACTTCCTGCAGGATGTGAAGGTGGATTCAGTGCTGAATCATGACAAGAGCAGAGTAGTGCAACAGGTACATTTTCAGTCATTTGTCAAGTTGGAACCCATTGAGTAAAAAATTTTTTTAGCATAGCTTGGTATTTTATACTGCTGGGGCAGTAGAAGAGACACCTTATCCTGGAAAACTCTTGAGGTGGTTCTGAGTTCTGGCCAGCAGTGGCAGTACATACACTGAGATATTAGAGAGGTTTATTCTGCTCCCAGTAGAACATTACAAGTTGGAGAAAGTGCATTAAAAAGGAAGAAACATTCCTGGACGTGAGTACGACTCAATGACAATAAAGCTCTGTACAGTAAAGGTTTCTTAATGTAGCAGAAAAAAAGCATAGCAAAAACTGGGGGCTGGAAACTGAATTCAAATAAATTAAATGAAGAAAAGTAATAAATTCTTTATAAGAGATCTAAAGCATCCTGGAATATATGAAGGCTCTTTGCCTCCTGAAATTGAGACTGGATGCTTTTTTGGCAGTTGTGTTCAGCTAGAGGGTGAGTTTACAGGGTCAGAGTAACTGAGAGAAATTCAGGGTCAGGCGATGGGATTCAGTAGGTCCAGCAGTCTTTAAAAAAACTAAAGTCTTGAAAAATTGTATCACCTAAAGCACAGGGTCAGGCACAGAGCCAGTTTTCTCTCATGGATGCTAAAGGCAGATGTTAATCATATCACATTCCTGCCAACCTTCACCAGATTTTCTTTGTCATCCTTAAAAGGGTATGATTTTGCTCAGTGGGAGGGTTTTCATTGGCTTCAGTGAAGATGAGCGAGTCAAAATAGCATTACTTTTATTCCCAGATCCGTGCTCTGGTTTGGTAGTGTTCAGATATCAAGTGTGAGGGATTCACTAACACCTTTTTATACAGGCATCCCTTTTGATGCACTTTTAAAGCGTTGGAATTTAGTTATTTGACAGATTATCCTTCCAAGAGCTGATACAGAAATTAGAATTTGGATATTGCATTTTCCACCGTCATTTGGTAACAATTGAAATAAATTTGATGTATTTCTGCCCCTATAAATTTACTGAAAGATCAGAATCAGACTTGTTTATATTTTCATGATTGAGTCATAATTGCTTTCATGTCTTCGCTATTCTTTCCACAGATACCTCCTTGGATTTTTGAGTTTAAATAATTATTTTGAAAAAGGAAATGTGGGGAGAAGGTTGAAAACAAAGGCAGAGAAGAGAAAGCTTGTCTGCAAGGTAGATTGTTTTCCAGTCTCTCATAACTATGTTAAAAAGTATCTGGAGACAAGTTAAAGAAGAGGTATTCCTAGCCCCAGCACTGACTGTTGTTCATAAAATCAGCATAGCTGGTGGTGCCTAACAACATCCTTGGGCAGCTCGTGCTTGAGCAATTCACCAGATTATTGTAGAACAGATTATCCACACTGTCTGTCTCCTTCTGCCTGGAGGAGAGGCTGCCAAGTCCTCATCAGGGCCCAAATGCTGCCTTTACTCCCAGTGACTGGGAGAGGAGATAATTTAATTTGCAGATAGGTTGTGTTTGTTTAGTGTGCTATTAGACAAGTATCCTTTGCAGGCTCAGCACGGATCTTCCGTGTGCAGAATTCCGTGAGTGCTGATGGATGCGCAGGGGAAGAGGCCAGGGAGGGCTTTGGGGGTTGGTGCAGAGTGAAGGGGCTGCCAGGTTTCTGCCTGCTGCTGTGTGTACAACACAATCTGTGCCAGGATGCAGCCTCTGCCTGCCAGGAGGGCCAGCAGGAAGGCTCTGCTGCCAGTCTTGTCCTAGCAGGAGCTAGGAGGGAGTGGAGGGGAAGGAGCTGAATTCCTCTGGGTGGTCAGAAGAAAGCAGGACTAGGAGCAGTGAGTGGTACCTAATGGGATGCCCATTTGTAACCTCAAGCCTTATCCCTGCTCTCCTCAGCAAGGTCTTCCCATGTTTCCTGGTATTGCTAAGTTGCTTGATAACATTTCTGTCTCTAGTTAGCTAACCAGAGTGCCCACAACTGGAGGGCAAGTAGTTCATTTGTGTATTGACACAAACCATAATAATCCTGAAAATTTGCTAGAACTACACAAAACCAAGTGGTAGCAGAAATGTAACGGGTCAGTGCTGCCCTTCAGAATTCCCTGGTCACCTGGATTTGAGGCAAAGCAAAAGGAAAGAAGATAGCTGTTCTGTTTCTTGTGATGCAGGCTGGTGGGATTTGTCTGATATCAGACCTGGCCTTTCTGTCCTCAGGTTGCCACGGAGTTTTACAGCAGGCAAAGAGGGAAGAACACATTCCTGGTGTTTCAGTGATTTCCAGATTTAGTCCAGCCACCAATATGTAGTTAGCCTCTTTGACATGGAAACTACATCATCTTCCTATCTTCCTCCTCATATGAGTTTGAAGCATGACTAGTTTTTCCAGCCTCCATCTGCAGGTTGCCACGTGTGTAGCACCTTTTTTTTTTTTAAGGACACAAAAGGAATAAGTTAGCTGTTAAATCACAAAAAAGATGGACAGCTGCTGTCGTTGAAAAAATTAAGTTATGATAGTACAAATAATATTTCTCAAGTCTAGTTTTTTGATACAGTGACAAAAAATTTGAGTCAATCCTTTTAATTACGCTTAACAAACCAGTGCACAGTGGGATGTAGTGCAAAATTATACAAGCTACAGTCTTACGGACAACCTAGAAATGCATTCCTCAGTGTCAGAGCCATCCACTGGTTCCTCCAACCTATTTTTCAACCACATAAGATTTAATTGTTGCAAATGGAATACTTGTTCTACAGAAGTCCAATAAATCTGCAGTCTGTCTTCCCAGTAATCAATCACAGATTGTGAATTGCATGAGGAAAAATCTATAAGATATGTTCTTCATGTCTAGTACGTTGGGTTATTTTCATGTCTTGTGGTTTGAATTTGGCCACTGTCATTTTAGAGGAATTTCCTGCCATCTGCGTTCAATTGAATTTTCTCACAGATTTGGGCTTGCTTGTAAATACTGGGATCTGGCAAAAGGAGTATCTTTGTTCTTCAGGGGCATATTCAAAAACCGTTAACATGGTGTTGGCAATGTGCTGGGTTAGGGAAGATCCAGGAGATAAAAAAGGTATAAATTCCCCCCTGTCCCAACAGCTGATGATATATCTGTGAAGGAAAAAGAACGAGTGCATGAGTGTGTGGTAGAGTTTTATCTCAAGCTATCATGGAATTTCATATTTTGCTTATTATTAGGGTGTTGGTCTGACTCTCTGCTTGTGACCACGTACACAGGCAGCAGGCTTAGAGTAGCCAAAATATTACAGCAAATTCCTGGGGGATCTCATTGCATGGTCCAAACAGATTGGGAGTTGGTTTACCACCAGCTCTAATTTGTGTTTTGGCTGCTGATTTTGCATTGAATTAATATCCAAACAGTGATATTGGCACATGTAGATTCTTAGAAATCACACGTACCTTGGGGCAAAGGGGCTACTCTATCTTCAGTTTAACATATCAGCTGCAGTGTTACAGAATTCAAGGTAATCTCATCATCCTAACTGGAAGATGGAGAGAGCCCTCTGCATTCCTTCCTGAAAGAGTGTGTATAATCAAATTAAAAAAAATCCAAGCATTGAGGATCAAGTTTAAACCAACAAAATCAAAACAATTCAGAAGGGAGTTTATTGCCGTCCTGAGCTTAACCTCACAATGAGAAATAGCAGATAAAATGGATTTACGTGTGTACTCAACTGTGTTACTCGCTAGAGATGGAAGAGATGTGTCAACTCAGAAGGAACCTGCTTTAATTTATCTCATTTTGCATATTTCAGTTTGTCAGACCTTGTGTTGTTTGGGCATAAATCAAGGGCAGTTCCAGCCTTACTGTGAAAACGATGGCAAGGGCTTCTAGATTTACCACATCTCTGGTTTCTTAACAGCTTATTCTGTTTGTAGATGGAAAGATGTGTTTTCTGACTGCTGGTTTCTCAAACTAACTTTGGTCTTTAGGAATGGGTTGCTTCACCCTGTGTGTCACTGGGCCAAGGTTAGATCTTCCCCAGCTCCTTTAAACTTGAATTGTGCATTTAAACATGTGCAACTGCCTGGAGTTCAACACAGTGATGTGTTGATAATGCAACGGAGGGAATCCTGCTTCTGCTCCCTTAGTTCTGCAGGAAGGGGAGAAACAAGTGTTTTGGCCAGCAATGTCCTTGGAGTCCCTGTGTTGTTTAGCCTTTGGTTTCTGTAGCAAACATTTTCCAAATTCTGTCAGTACCTGACAGCAGTCCCATCTAAGATGTTAGGAAACAGCTCAGTCCAGGCAGCCAGAGGGTGTCATTTTTGCATAATTTATTTTTTGGAAGAACTGCAGCATGAGAATCAACAAGTTGTTTTCAGTATTGCATTTTCCATGGTCTGGAAATAGTCAGTGCCTGGGAGGCACTGACTTGCTCCTTGCAATAGCCTCGGACACACTTAAAACTCACAGGCTTTGTCACTGCAGCCTCTGCTCTGCCCAGGGATGCTGAGAGCTGGGCAGAGCAAAGCACTTTACTCTTACTGGCACAAGCAGCTGCACTTGCATTTCTGTCTTTGGCTGCTTTCAGGACAGGCGGCTTTACCAGCAAGGAGCAGCATTTGTCCTGGATACACGGGGAGATTGCTGCTTTGCATGAATCCCGGGAAATATCTGCACTCCTGCTTCAGGCAGGCTGGCAGTGAGTAAATGGGCACAGTTCAGCTGGAGCAGGGTGATGCTGTGTGGTTCTGCCTTTTGGGGTGCCAGTATGTCACCCTAGCTGCCATGGACCTGTTCACTGCTTGGGAGGAACCTCTCTGATGGAATATTCCCCCAAGGTTCACATATGTCTTAGGTTATCTTTCCAAAGATTCCAAATCTTAGCAATATTTTGGAGGGATTACCCAGTTCTTGCTGGGCATACTTTTCTTTCCCCTTTCCCTGTTTACTTTTTTTTTATATTAGTCTTCCTATCATAACATTGGCATAGATACTTGTCATATTTGAGGGTATTTCCAGTGATGTAATTATTTTAATTAAGTCATAATACATCAGGCAGCACTGTTCTGGCTTCATAAGGAGCTGAGGCTGTTTCTTTATGAGTAAATAGATGTTTATTCACTACTTCTATTTTTAATATGGCATGACTATATTAGCAAAGATTTGACCTATTTATCTTGACAACAAAGACCGTGACAATCTGGAAACACACCTTCCAACTTTAAGCCATGAGTCTGAGAGAGAGAAGCTCCTTTATTTAAGTAAAGTTTCCAAGATTCTCTGGATCACCAGTTTAATTTGCTTGTTTACCAAACAAAGGGTTGCATTTTACACAAGCCAAATGAGCCTGGCACTGCAAATAAAAAACAGATTACATTCGTTGCCATTAGTCACTCAGACTTAAAGGGCAGCTCCTCCCTGAAAAGCAGCTCTAAAAACGGCATTGAAGATTTCCATGGGTTTTGTCCTTTAGTATTTCCAAAGCATAAACACTAAAGCAATACTTCTATTTCCTTGTGTCAGTCTTGCATAAATTAATTTTGTTGACTGACCTTCTGTTCATAAAGTGTTTCACATTTGACAGGCTTGTCTTCTGTTCACTTACGTGGTTCACTCTGCGCAAGTTTTGTCTCTGATTATTCTGAGGCAAGTCTGAGTTCTGTTGTAGTCAAGAAGAGCTGAAACTCCTTATTTCTTAATGATTTTTTTTTTGAGTGGGTAAATGATAGATGGGATAAATCTTCAGAATTTTCTTCCAGTGATAAGATCCCATCATGTCCTGAATAAATCCTGTTGTTTGCTCCAATGTTCCTTTGCTTTGGGTATAATATTTCTTGCTTTGTCTTCAAGAAAGTTGATAATTTGCTTTGTCCCTGATCCTTTGTCACTTTATCACTTCATCCTGTTATCCTCTTGTTCCCTCTGTTGTGCCTTCACACACTGTAATTTTCCTCTCTTAAACAACTATCTCCCTTCCTTCTGCTGGATTTCCCAAATACATGCCAGCTCACTGAGTTCATCTGCATGATGCTCTTCATCTAAGGCTCTACTGGAGACCAATAAAACCTGTAGGGAATTAGCTGACAAAGCCAATTGTTACTGTTATTTCATAAGAAAACATGCTTGAATTTTCTTTCTCTGAATAGCTAAATGATCCTAACAATAGGATCATTTCTCTGGTTCTTTCTCCTGTGTTTGCTTCTCCCTGCCATTTTCTATCATGAAGTTAAACTGCTGATATATCTTGTATGCTGAAGGGCATCTCTCAGGTTTGCCACATGGTTACTGCAGAAAAAAAGAGCATCACTTAAAATTCTGTATAGTTTTGATGAGAACAGGATGCTTATCCTATGGGTAGTGAAAAATTCCTTATGGTCTTACTGATCTAGCCTGGCTTTCAAATACTTGGAGTATGTTGTCATTTTGGTAAGTAAATCTGTTGTTGCTAGGAAGCTTCCCTGGATGTGCTAATTCAGTTTTATTTGGATCCTGAGTTGTATCTCAGTAAGAACACAGTCTGTGCTGAAACATTGTGTGATTGTGCATATGTATGACTCAGAAGTTTCTGGAGTCAAGGTGCTCCAGCAAGATGGAGCAAAATAACCTGGAGTCTTGCCTTGATCTCCCACTGTACACCTGAGAATTGCAGGTATTGATGTCACTGTGAGAACTCCTGCGGTACTGATGAAATCAGATGAGCTGAATACTCAATTTTGGAGTTACCCAAATGTTTTATTTTCTCAAGCCAATTGGATTAAAACCATATCCTGCTGCTTTTAATGTGACTACAGAGAAAGGTTGCTGTGTTGTCATTAAAGATATTCATGTGGCTTAGTAGTCTGTGCTTCAAAATACATCATGGAAGATTGCTGTGCTAAAAACTGTTAGATAAATCCAGGAGTAATATCTCTATTAGAGATTTTCACAGATCTTCACCAAATGGTTCTGTTAAAGGTGTCATAAATCTGTGTGCTTGAACGGTGTTTACCCAGCTGAGATTTTGACGCAGATGGCATTGATCATTGGAAAGTACATTTGCATTTCACTTACCTATAATTTTATAGAAGCCAAATGCTTAAGTGCAAGCAGGTGAGTAATTTAAACCATTGCGGACTGTACACAATCCACAGAGTAAACAGGTAATCAGAGTAAATTAGGGATGAAGCTGTAGAATAAAACATGCCAGCTAAAAGATTTGATGCATTATCCTTAAGTTCTCAAAGACATGCATAATTATCATCCTGATACAGGTGTCTTAATTTAAGTCAGAATTTGTATCTGGAGTTAGTATGAAGCTCTGAGAGATATAGGAGCCATGGGAAGAACCATGGGAAGTACTATGTGAGAGAGTGAAAAGCTCCACAGTAGGGTAGCTGTGAGTGGTGCAGGGATCTCTGACTCCAGCCACGTTATTATGACTTTTTACGATGTGTGACTTGTGCTGTGACAGATTAGAAATCTGTTGTTGGAAGCTCAGAGAAACACAGATACATGAAGTTCTATGAAAGTGTTTTAAAAACCAGTGACATTTCCTAACTATATGCATTATTTTTTTGTAATATTTTTTTCCTGTCGCTTTGGTTTGTGGTTCTTGATAGACAATTAGCTTTATTTAACTGAAGCTGTCTTTTCCTCAAACCCTCAACTTCTTGTGAGTTGGATGCTCAACCCGTCATTTGTGGCCTCACCCAGTTGCTGTGTGGATGTTTAGGACTAATGTTATCACACATCTTGCTTGTTGTTAAGTAGGAAAACTAAAGAGGTGGTTGAGGATAAAAAGAAAGTCTGCAATCACAGAGGGAAATTGCACCTTCAAGTCAGCACCTTTGCTCTTGGAAAGTTGAGAAGCTTGGGGAAGGAGCAGTTAAAATTCTTGGTTAGGTTTGTGTTGTAAGCTCACAAGAGGCTGCAGAAGGCATGGGGCTGTCAGGCTGTTCTCAGCTCAGGACAAAAGCTCAGCTGCCCTGACACCAGAAAAGGGAGCTGAAGTCAAGGCAAAGCCCAGTAGAGAGAAGCTCTCAGAAGTCACTCCTTTGCCAGAATTCTGCACTAATCCCCAAAGTGATGCTGATACTGCCAAGAGACAAGAGGGCTGTGGCTGTTTCTCCTCAGCTATTAGTATTAAACCAACATGACTATGGGAGAGATCAAATTGCATCTGCTGGCAGAAAACCCCTCTGGCTTACCCTCCATTTGTGCCTGCTGGAAGATGTGGCAGGGCTGCAATATTTGGGTAACTAATGTTGCTGTGCCATCTTCCCTTGGAGCTATTCCTGTGCAGACCTCCTTGGGAATGATGTGGTTAACAGTGTGTTTGTTTAAGAGGCAAGGGGGGAGGGAAATCAGTATCAGGTAAAAAAGTATATGTCTGTGCGTATATATAAATTCCCAAAGCATTTGCAGCCAGCTACTTAATAGTTTTCACTGAATTAATTTTAAAATGTGAACCTTGTTTCCTTTATTTAATAGAACAAAACGGCTTCCATATTCTTGCCTGTAACTAGCAGGGTTTATATAGCATTCTGCAAACAAAGTAAGCATTAAAGTCCCTTTTGTCCATCTGTGGAATGAATAATTTTGTGCAAAGTATTTATTATAAGCACACGATACACTAAAACTTTTTACTGTAGTGGTGACAGATCCAGCACAGAACTGGATTGTTAAGTAGCAAGCACACCACGCTTCTATACTGTATAAAAATTTACTGACCTTTCTAAAGGCTCCTGGGTTCAAAGGAAAATGTTAGCTCACTTGGCTAACTTTTGGGTGCTACTTAAAATGGTTCTGGATGTTGGAAGCAGTGCACAAGAGGCCGTGAGGAGTTTGAGTCAGATCTGCACAACTTTAGGAAGGTGAACGGGAAGCTTTGGGTTTGGTACACGTGGGCGCTGCCCGCCTACTCTGTGGGAGTGTACGAGGCAGCAGCTGGGTACCCCTGGGTTAGTACCAAAATATCCTTGGGAACCACCTCAGAAAAACTTTAGGATTTCCCTGTTACTTGGCAGAAGTTGGGACTAACCCAGAGGTGACGTGTCACAAGTACCTCCCACTAATGTAGCTGCTTTTAGGATGATTTATGGTAGATTCTAGAATGTACTAATGTACACACACACACCAGTCCTATTTGTTGTAAGCGAAGCAGTCCCTTCCCTTCTGGGAGTCACACTCTTGTACGTGGCAGTTAATTGCTCCCAGAGTCACACCGTTCCCCCTCTGGGATTTAGTACGTGTTTAACATTCAGCTGTCTTGTCAGAACCCAGACTTTGGGCTCCCCAAAAGATCCTTCACTTGGGTCTGCATGCAGAGAGCCAAATTCAGGGAGGGCATGAGGAGATGAGATTTATGGATTAGCCACAGGCACAGAGAAGCACACACCGGGCTGGAAGGAGTCCCAGAGGGGATGGCACACAGGCCTAGGGCTTTTGGTGGTGACCTAAGTCACACCACTGTAGATTTCCTGTAACCTTGGTTATGCTCACCTCTAGATTTAGCCCATGGGCTCTGCAGAATGTCTTGGACATGGCAGTAGGGGCAGCTGGTTTAGTTTGTGTCTCATTGTACTGGTATTACTGGTTGGAGGAAAAAAAAGAGACAACTTTTATGAAGATGTATTGCCAATGTTTTCTGGCAGACAAAGGTACGGATTCCTTTCTGCTGATCCCTTCCAATCTGCTGCCCACCCTTTGGAATTAGCTGCCTGCCATGCCTTTACAGCCAGTTGCAGGGCCAGTCTTGTCTCCAGCAAAGCCTCTCCCTTATTTATTTGAATTTCCCAGGGATGAGCATTCAGGGACAGCATCTCAGCTGATGCCTGAATATCTGCCTTTCTCCATCTATCTGGTCCTCTTTCCACAGGCTGTTTTCTTTGCTTGAATTGTATTTGCAGTCAGTGATAATGAATTCATGCCCAGACCCATTGTACATCATGTTCTTTATTGTCTTGATAGGGTTGCTGCAGTTCGATGTCTGTTCTGCTCTCTTAAGTGAGGTTGTTTGTCACTGATGTTTTATCTGTGAGGGAAATGTCTTCAGCTACTCTGCTGGTATGTTTTAAGTTTTATGCTAGAAAAGTTCTTTGGGATTTGCTGGGGTTGGGTTATGTCTGAGGTGTAGAACGGCACCTGAAGTGGACGCAGGGATGAAGAATGCATCCCCTTTTCCAGCTGTAGGCTCATGGTGGGCTGTCCGTGCAGCTGTTCTGCACGGAGTCTTCTGGACACAGAGCTTGTGGAGCAACTCCCAGAATAAACATTAAGTCCCTTTCTGCATCTTTGAAATACAGCTGAAGATCAGAGTGGGGGTCCTCAGGTATGATAGAGGACAGATATTGTCATTTAAATGCAACTGCATTCTCTCATAGGTTGTTTTTTCCCTCAGGCTTATGGTTAGTGAAGAAAGATCTCTGGATCTCTTTCTCACTGTTCAGTAGGAATGCTGCATTCCCTTTCTAGCTTTGCTTCATGGAGCATTCCTCTGTCATCACACTGTTTATAATGCTGCTTTCAGGAGAGATTTGCTCTTGTGCTTGCCCAAATCCCAGAGGAATCTGTAAGAAAGGTATAAAACAAGAGAAGCATTGAGTTCCTGTACTGCCTTTGTGATCAGGAACGTGAAGGAGGAGATATTCCTAAATGCAGGTCTCTGCATTGGGTTTCTGTTGCTCCACATTCTTTGAGCCTGTGTAGGTGCCAGTTGAGCTAATGCAGCATAGGGCAGCTACTTCCCAGCATGTGCCATTTGTCACATCCTTGAAATCTTGGGAAGACTGGAAATATTAGCTCTTTTGGTATGCCTTTTCCAAATGTCCTCAGAGTTACACCCTGCAAGGTTAGAGGCGTGGACAAACACAAGGAGGGAGGAGCAGTGGGAATGTTTCACGTTATTGTGAGTTTGGGAAAATGTCTTTGGTGTGTAGTTGGAATGTATTGTTGTAACCAAGAACAATAAACATAATAGCTGAGAATACATAGAAGTATTTCAGGATGTTAAAGAGTGACCAAAAAAAAAAAAAAATCTCCTGTAAAAGCCCATTTTTTCTGCTGGATAATGATGTAAACCCTGTTTATTTCCAAGCAGGCAATTTGCACATCTGTTCTGATGTTACTGTCCAGGTTTATTTGCTATTATTCTTTGATGGGAACACCTAAATTGTTTACAGTTCACAGCAAGACCTATTTAGTTGGGTCAGTTGGTTTCTTCATGCATGTAAGACATTCAGGGAGTTGTTTAATACGCAGATAGGAGGAATCTGATGAAAAAATGTAGAAATGGTGAAGGTGATTTTTACTTTTATTGAGTCCTGCACCTGACCCAGCGTTACCTATAGGTTTAAATTTAACATCGTGTCAAGGAGAAACTTGAAAATAAGTCATGTTTTATAGGCTCGATAATGTGGTGTCTGTTCCAGCTGATACTTTATTTCTTCAGTCCTTTGATTCTTTCCATATGAAGGCAGCAAATACTTCCATCAGGTCGATACAGCTTTTTCTTTGCTTTAGAAGTTGGATACCTTTAAAATGGCTCAAGCAACTGCATCTCTGAAATTTGCATAAATAAATCAACTGTGTACTGTGGCTTTTGTGATGTTCAGTGTCTTTATTATTTGATGATTAAACGTAATGCAATTTACTAATGAAGAGATGTATTTTGAAGAGCAAAGGTCAGGGCCAGATTTGAAGACTTCCATTGCCTGAAATGTCTGAAGTAATTTTAATCAGGGAATTTACTTGCAATCATCAAAGTACTTTTCCTTTCATGATTTGAAAAAGTCTTGCTGCTGATGTTTATAATTATGGAACACCACCATCAAACCCTTTGCTCATCAAACTTCATTACAATGATTTATTTGACATGCAGTAATACTTGTAATGCAGAACAGAAACAGAGCTATTGATTTACCAGCAAATTCATTAAAATTGTGTAAGTATTATTGCCAATAGATACACAAGGAACATAAATTATTTTATTCTGTCTTTTGAGTTACAGAGGGTCTGTCAAGGAGTTCCATATAAAGCAGGGCAGAACGCTGATATTTCTGTGCATTAGCAGACTCTGCTGGAATAGCTTTTCATATTTAGAGATCTCATACTGTCACATTTTGCTTACAAAAGTATTTTGGTTCGTCCAGTCCTGTCTTGGAAGGAAGCATGTTTTATGACCTGTAATGAAGTCAAGAGTGTGGTGAGTGGGATATCAAGACTTTTTCAGATACTAAATAGATTACTTAATGGGGAGGGAAGATGATTTGCATTTTTCTGCATCACAAGTTTCAAGTTCATCCAGAAGCTACCTTGTGTTTAAAATATTTTGCTGATATCAAGAACTCTTTAACTTGTTTTTATTTATATTAAAATGAATCCAGAAGTGCAGAGGAGGGCATTTGCTGGTATTGTATCTCCAGACAATTCTTTTGTGTTGTATCTCTCAGATTTTGTAGGATGCTCTCTACAGCACCTGTTCCAGTGGAGCTGCAGGATTGATCAGGATTTGCCACAGTGGTAATGACTTTGCTGTTGTCATTAGTGAGTGCTGTGAAGTGTTGGTACTGTGCAGGAAGGAAAGCACCATCCTGTTACACCAGTGATGGAACTCTCTGGAGATGTGTGAAAACTGAGTTGGGCTCTGGAGTGAGTTTGTCTCTGTGGGATTTACTCATGGAAGGCTGTATGTTAGAAGGAACTCCTGGAGCACTTAACCTGCACTGAGTTCAAGGACACATTTTGTTCTTCGTGTATCTTACTGCTTTCCCTGGAGGGTTTGGATTTTTTTTTCCCTTTGCTCTTTTCTCTAGGCAGTTCCATTTTGTGCTTATCAGGGCTCTGCCAGATGCCACGGTGAACAGCATGCTTCTTTCCCCAGTACAGAGCATCTACTCCACTGTTTTTTGATTCCCTTGCCTAGCCTCAGGCAGGGTTTGTTTTTTTAATTACAAAGTTAATTTTTTTCTTTGGACACAATTCAAGCAGCTAACAGAAACGCTCGTATATCCCTTAATGCCTATGACAGGTTTTCCATGTAAACAAAAATTGCATCTGTCCTCAGGGGCTAACTTCTGTGAGTATATATCATGAAATGTTGGCTATTTTTATAAGGTATGTAAATGAAAATGGAAAATACTGAGAGGCTGTCCTGGAATGTGAAGAGCTTATATTTCTGTCTGAACTTGGGTAAGCAAACCTGTCCTTGCTTTTAAAAATGGTTGTTCTGTTTGATTCAGGGCTTTGGTTTTGGCTGATTGGTAGTGTAGGATCTAATGGATCCTGCACTACCAATGGAGATTCCAGTGAAATCACAGAATTGAGCAATCAGGAGCCACATGAAGCTGCAACAAGCAGATAGGAGATGAAAGCTGAGTTATTCATTGGCCCTAAAATTGAGTGGTTTTGCAAAAGGAGCTGGAGTCAGTGCTGGAGTGCAGGGAATTTTGGTGATTGGCATGAGCTGAGAAACTGTCCCATGGTCTCCCAGCAGCAGGATTTGACTGGGCTGTGCTGTGTGTCAGTAGATGGAGGCACCAGCAGAAGTTTTGGGGATCTGTGTTCTGATCAGCTGGATCCACAGAACCATCCTGGGTAAGTCAGGCAGTCTCACACAGCACAGCATGAGGATGGCTGGACAGACAGTATTTCCTTCACAAGATTTTCTGTGAACTTTACAGGTTTTCCAAGAATATCCATTCCATGTGTACAGTCATTGCTCCTGAGGTGCATAAATGTCTCTGGTTCTGCTAGGAGACAAATTACTATTGTGTTGATGTTTCGGCTCTTTTAAAGAGCCCGTGGATAGGAGCAGATGTGTTCATGGAGGCACTGGGCCTCAGGGCTTTGGCATCAGGATAAATTACTAGAGAGTAACAAATCACCTCGTGTCAGTTGCTCACTTGTGAGTAACCACATGCACACTCTTTCCCTGCAGCACCTCCTTGTCAGTGAAAAGTACTTCAGCTCTCTTTTCTGAAAGGAGAGCTACCTTAAATTAGGTTGCACTTACTTCAGGAAAGTGCCTATATGAGACACTATATGAAGTGCCTATATGAAGTGGTTGATAAGTAGAAACTTGCCACCTTGCAGGGTGGTGGAATTCTGGATCTTTTGAGTTTCTTTTTACTTTAAATATAGTAATTTTTTTTCTAGTTCAAAAGAACACAAAAGCCAGTTTAATTTTCTTCATCTATTTCTGATTTCTCAGAGCATTTTGGTATCTCCTTGTTAGTTTCCTTGGAAATTCAAAACTGCTCTTGCTGTTCTGTTGAAGAAAACACCCTACCTGAGAGAATTTCTGGTAGCATAAAAATTTGGCAATTTAATTTCCATGCTCAAATTATAGCATTGACCTCAGAAAAATAATCTTTCTTTTCCTTTCCTGAGTGCTCAAAAAGAAGAAAAAAATTAGCGAATTCTCCTTGGGTTCTCTTGATTCAATTGGCTGATTTCCTTACGGTGTTTGTCCAGAAGAACATAGGATCTGAAACTCAGTGCTGATCCAAAAATCACCTAAGTCCTCTAAACTGGATGAAGCAGAAGGAAGGGAACTGAAATGGGAAGAAAGGTGTCTTCCTTTCTAAGCAAGTATTTTCTTTCAGCTCTTTCTGTTCCATGAGCACTGCCAAATCTCCAGTGGAGACTGGAGTCTGCTGAAAGCTCTCTTCCCACCTACTCCAATGTCAGCCATGTTGAAGATCTCTACGCCCAGTCCTGGCCAAAGACTGTGTTTGAGTGAGGTGTTTGGCTTTCTCCTGAGCTGGAATCCAGAGCAGTAAAGGGTTGCTGGCAGCTTCATGATGAGAGACCCAGCCTGGGCATATCCTTGGTCTTGGAGCAGGGTGTATCCTGCAGCCATTCCTGCTTCCTCTGAGGGTCTGCTGGCAGCAGTCATTGGGATGGATGTGGAAACTGCAAACATCCCAGATTCCCAAGGCAGGCTGGAGGGAGGGATGTGCCAGTTTGCCTCCCTGGTGATGACAGGCCTTGAGGCCTTGGAAATAAGGGTGTGAGGGATGGGAGGGCTGGGATGACCCAACAGCAAACAGGCTGGGGAAAGGGAGGGAGAAAGTGGTGACAGGGACTCCAGGGCTCCTCTTAGTTTTCTTGCTTTTGTCCCTTTCTGTTGTTTTTCTCTGTCAATGCAACGGTGAAAATGTGACTAGGCCACAATTGAAGGTGAATGGGAAGTGACTGAAATCTGATACTACAAGAAAATGTGTTAAATTATTCTCTTAAGCTAGACTTTTGTATAGAGCCAGATCTCGGATTTGATTGAGCCTTGGGCTAACTGCATTGTGCCTGATTTCTGGCTGCCCCTTGGCTTGAGCTATTACTTCGTTTCCAGCAAAACCCCAATTCTCATAAAGCATTTTTCAATCTTTCTATCCTCTGAGTGCTAAATTCAACTTACTTGCCCCAGAAAGCCTCACTGAAATGTGCTCTGGCAAGACTCTGGCTACCTGTCCTTTCTCTAGTGGGTGATCTGTTGGGGAATGGGCCTTTCAGTGCAGTCTGAGCTAATTTGCCAGAAATGAAGACAGATTGTAAAAGGTGTAGCAGCCTACTCAAAAAAGCTTTCTTTCTCCCTTTCCCTCTGCACCAGTGGATTTGTTATAGGAGGCATGTCTGTGAGGTACACTTGCATTGATGATTCCTTCTGAAGATCCTTTCCTGTGCTCTAAAATTAACCATGAAGGTTCCTCCTGTCTGGCAGTGACAGCAAAGGCTTAGGAGGTTTAGAGTTCAGGCTCAGCTCCAGTGAGTATCCCAAAATATATATGTCTCTGCAATTCTGGAGCCTGTTTGAATTATTCTGACTTCTTCCTGACAAAGATCATACAATCCCCTGTGTGCTCTCTGGCTATATTTTAAGATACTTTTGGTGAAGGCTTCATATTAGGACTTGCCAGCAAATATGTAAAGCATTGAAATGGGGGTGGCCAGACAGCAGTGTTTTGACAGTAACTTCTCTGTGTAGGGTGATTGTATGGTCCTGCAGAACTCCGGTATCTCTCGGTCCTTAACAGATTTATTTTGTTAGTATCCCCATGAGATACAGAAATGCTGTTCCTCCCATTTTACTAGAAAGCCATAAATTGCAGGGTGGACTCAATGACTTGCCTGAGGGCCATCTAAAATGTGAATTATCAGCTCCAGTGTTTCAGTCTTTGCTCTAATCCAAGGACCATCCACTTTCCAGGCCTTCAAGTAGACATAGGCAGCACAGCCTTTTAAGATAAATCATATACTGTTGAAGGAAAAGCTAAAAGTGTCCTAACATTACCTTAATTAAGGTGTCCTTAGAAAACAACAGTAGAATACATCAGCTGTGATGGAGGTGTTGATGGAAGTATTGATAGAGAAGCCTGAAAGATTCAGACAGTAAAGGGCCATTGTTGAAAGGATAGTAAAATATATGAATTATATGGAAGATGAGTTCTATTAACCCCTGAAAACATAACAGTCCTGTCTGTCATTTTTGTTAATTGGCATATACGAGTGTTCTCTGCATTGAGATGATGCAGTAAAACTTAGAGGAATTTGTGCAGTTTATTTCATGTTGCTGGAATCTGTCTATGCTGGAGTTTGTACTGCACAGTCACATTTACACAACTTGCAGTTTGAACAGCCTGTGATGCATTTTGGTTTCCTTGTTCTGTTGGGCGTAGTTCACCGAGAGAGAGGAAATATCATGAATTAAAGCAATCCTACAGTAGTTTTGTTTCTTCGTGTAAAGGAGCACACTCTTCCAGAATTGCAGTTAGTAGTTGTTGTTTAAAAGCTAATTTTTGAAAATAGTACTTAATTGTGCTTTTATGGGCACGTACTTTGTATGAGCAGGGCCTCTGTCTGCTGTTTAGGTCAAGAATTGGTTTCCTACCATCCAATAACACTAATTCCATCCAGGACCATCCAGAAGGCACCAATAGCAGTGGAATGTGGAGCTTGCTGGGTGTCAGAATCACTTGCTGGTGCCTGAGACTTCAATTTCCCACCAGACCTGACTGTTCAGTGTTGATGTGCTTGCAAGTCCTGTCAAGTTCAAAGCATGAGTTAGGACAGCGACAGTACGGATGCATCTGAGGAAATTCTGGCTCCATTGACTTTGGCAAAGAATTGAGTGGGTTTGAAGATTTTTAAAATATTAGGGAATTAGCAATTGTTTTTCTCCACATAAAGTATCTTTTCAAGAAAATTTGACTGTGTTAAAAAAACTTAGTCTCTGTTAAACTTCAGCTGAGTTAATAAAAAAATAAATCTTCAGACTTTTCCAAGCTACTAAAAAGCTGGCAGGATGAAAACCTAAGGAAAAGTAAGTAATTTTTGGCACAATGAGTTCTTTTTATTTTGCATTTTGCTACATTTATATATGAGTCCATTGTTGCTACTTGCTTTCAATAAAAGGCAATCATTACACAAACCCTTATTCTGGTCACTGAGCTAATCTGCAATCTTAACAAAAAGATTATAGTCAGATAACTCAACTGACCTTTCTCAGAAAAATAGCCTGATAATATTTAAGGACTGCCTTGACTGATTGTAAATTTATTTTGCAATATCCCTATTTAGGAACCAACAGAGAGGTCTCAAGCACTTCACCAGTAGAGAGAGAGAGAGCTAAAACCCCACAGTGGTGATGACTGTTGTTGCAGCAGAAGGAAGACAGACTTTGTCTTGCAAATTTATTTTTTGCATTGTTCTGTTCCTGTAAACACCAGCATTTCAGTGGAGAATCATTAGGAAACTTTTAGCAGTGAAATGCTCAGAAATGTCTGTGGCACACTCTACTCTCATGTAAAGTAAGATCCCCTGTGCTAAACCCCATAAAGTCCATGTAAAAGAGTATTGTTTTGTTTAAGCTGAGGCCCCTCCATTGATTTCAGGGTACGTCACATAGCAATAAAACCGTGGCCTTTGGTATCTCCTGCAAGCATCACTGTTCTGTGAATTACACAAGAGACATTAAAACTTGATGGCTGGAGAACAAGATGTAACATGCCTTAGAGGGTCAGGGTCATAGTCAGTGTCAGCTTGGAGACGTAATGTTTTTCTGGCAAGACAACAAGCCTTGCCATCCCTTTGGATTAGGAGGAGAAGGGACATTTATAGGTAGAGCTGAGTTTATCCTTGTGAGAACGGTGCATCCTTTAGGGCTGGGAATGGTGTATTGTACATATTGTATAGCACAACCTGGCCTGCTGCACAGAGAGTTACAGGGGCTGAAGTGTTGCTGGGATGTGACCAAAAGTCTGTGGTGGGTGGTAGTGCCTGAGGGAAGATAGGGTTAATTAAAATAGGTGTAGTCAAGGTAAAACTCAAAGAATGAAAACCCAATCCTTTTAGTTCTTACTGATTTTGTTGTTTCTTGAATAAAAAACTCACAGACTTTAGATAAGGTTTTGGCTGCAAGGTCCGGATTTGATTTGCTAAGTATTTTAAATTACTGTTCCTAATTAGTTTCTAATAAAAAACATGAAGATTAAGTCACTGAGAGCTGAGAATTAACTTCTTCATTCTGCCTCACATTCTTGTTTTTCAGGGGGAACTTTGTCCCGTGTTTCTCTTTTACAAAAAATCATTATCAATGGTAAATCTCATCCCCAGATGTTTGTATATCTCTGTAGAAATACAGTTGTCTTGGAGAAACGATGTTTAGTTTTACAAAAATCACTTTTTCCTTAGTGCAACCCAGATTGCTTGAATTGAATGGTCTTCTAAATAAGAAAACTTCTAAACTTTAAAAATCTAAGAGGCAAGGAACCAGTGCAGCAGGCTGGAGATAATGAAACACAACAAGGACACTACAAACAGATGTGTCTGTGCTTCAGCAGCATCCTGTGAGCTGTCAGGTAGGATTTAGCAGAGTGTAGCTACATTTGTGCCATTTGTTTTTTCTAAGAACGGAGGATGTACTTCAAGCTACTTATTCTAGCTAAACAAATAACTGCCGTTAATTTTTGGTTAATTTTACTATTTATTTAATATTGTAAGTTTTATGCTTATGTTATTTTTCAAATGAACTTTCCTTTGTATCCTTTTTAGTCTCCTATTCTGTACATTGTGTGAGGTTAAGGCTTGTCTGGCTTGTTTGCACATCACTAGCAAAAGAAAATTGACTTCATGGCAAGATGAATATGAATAATGAACAAGTACTCTTTCCTGTCTCCTTATCCCAATTGATAGTGTCACTGTATTGCTATGAAAAAGAACTCTGTATATGGCACAGTGCAAATTAGGAAACTGGCCTCAAAATATCTTCATGTTTTGTGCTGAAATCCCATCCTGACAGGCAATGCTGAATTTAGAGTGCTAGGGTTTTAAAAATACAGGGTTTCTAAGCAACAGTGTTTAGAGAGGGAACACTTCTTGTTCCCAGTTTTGCCTTTGACTGCCGTATATATAAAATAGCCTAAACCAACAGGTTTCCATGTTGCAGAGTGATTAATTTTGATACTAATGAAATGGGGCCCTGCTGACTTCCACACGCTCCCATGTGCTTGCAGTGTTGTGTGGGCAAGGTGAAGGATCTTGTGATGAATGGGATGCTTTGGGTGTTCTCTTCATTTTACAAAGCATATTGTTCAGAGCTGGTTTTGTGAGCAGCAGCTCAGTGATCCATAAAATAGCATAAATTGTAGGATAAGAACTTGCAGAGGAAAACCTGGCATTGACAGAAATTTTAGCTGTATTTTAAACATAATATCCAAAGGAACGGGAGAAGGTGCTACCGCAAACTATAGAAAATGCTGTTTCACTAAGAAAACAAGTTCTGCTTGTCCCAGTGTTGCATGTTTTCCCCCCTCTTCCAGATGATTTATGTAGTAACTTTCACAAGCCTCATGGCAGTTTTGTTGAATTCCAAAGGAATTGACATAGAGATGTGGGTGATAGGATTAAAAGTCAAGCATCTGCCATTTAAATGCTAATCTCTGTAGATTAGGAGAATTTGGCAGTATTTACCAGAGCCAGTGATGGTGCATACTGATTTGAGGTAATCCCTGATGTCCATTGCCCTGTGCTGGGAGAAGAACCAGCACCACCCTATGTCAGGGCCAAAGCAAGGAGAGATAATAGATATTGTAATAGATACTGGCTATGGATGGCCTTTCGGAGAATGCAAAGTCCTTTTGCATGGGATGGCTGTTTGTTAGACCCAGCTGCTGGTGGAAGGCTCCTCACTGCCTGGTGTTGCTGGGTGTTTATAAAAAGCACTTTAGAGTAACTAATGCATGAGATCACTTAAAAGGAGTGCTGGGATCTTAAGCAGCTAAAAGAAAACGTTGCCTGTTTTAATTCAAAATCTTGATTTCCAAGATAGTCTGCTAAGATTTAATGATTAGTCCTGATTTTATTTTTTAACAGATGGTGTAAAACTTGGAATAGTGATTTGAGACAAATTGCAGAACCATTTTCATGAATCAGTATCAATCTTATTTGAAGAGAGACTTACTTTCCTGTATGTCTAGATTGTTGTTGTGGTATTAATCTCTACAGAGCGTCCTGAATTCATGAGCTATTCCCACATGCTAATGTTTGCATTGGCATATTCATATTGACGGATTTATGTGCAAATCCAGTCTTTTCCCTCCTGATTTGACAGTTTAGGAGGCTGCTGTGACAGCTATTTCTCCTGCAGTCTTTGGAGACTTCCTCATTAAATCTTGCTGAGTTTACTATCGGGTGCTGCATTTTGAGTCATGGAATACCAGGGTGGAAGGAACATCATGGATCATCTGGTCCAACCATTTTTGGCCAGAGCATGCTCCAAGAATCATAGAATTGTTTAGGTTGGAAAAGACTTCTTAAGATCCAATTTTTAACCCAGCCCTGCTGAGTCCACCATTAACCCATGTCCCTAAGCACCACATCTACACAGCTTTTAAATTCCCCAGGTGTGGTGACTCCAGTGCTGTCCTGGGCATCCTGTTCAATGCTTGACAACCGTTTTGGTGAAGGAATTTTTCCTGATAGCCAGTATAGACAAGATGGCCTAGCACCAGCTGAATCTTAAAAGTGACCAGTGTTGGGGAATCCATTTTGGGAGACTTCACTCTCTTTAGGGAGTTCATTGGTGTACAAACAGAATGTGTGGCAGCAGATTGAGAGTATAATTTATAATTAAAAAAAAAAAGCCAGGAGGTGAAAGTTATTTTTCAGTGCGCCAGTTTCTTGGGCCTTTGTTTATTATGTATTCTTTAGTAACTAATTCCTCCAGGACCGTTTATATCAAGATCTGTTTGGCTTCAGAAGGAGCGTGTTGAGTGAGCATGGAGTGGAGTGCTCAGCACACGAGATCTAATCTAGCAGTGGCATGAGTGCAAGTAAAACTCTGTATTCATGCATTGCCCCAGGGATTTCACTGGGGCTCTGCCTGGGCACCCAGTTCTGCCTCCATGGGATAAATGGCAAATAGGAGTCATGTGTCTGAAAGCAGCACAGAGCTGTCAGATGCTTGTTTTAGCCAGACTTTACTATTTGTATAAACACTGTAAGCACTCTACTGCAGAACTTGGAAAACATTTTGCTTTGCCTTCTTTGTTTTGGTTTGATTTTATTTACATGCATAATTCTACATGTGAAGAGATTGATCCAGTGTCGGCAACCAAATTGTACAAAAGGTAGAAAAAGGTTTTACAAGCAAAATTTGTTTCCTTGTGATCTTTCTTTCCTGGAACTCAAGTTCACCAAAAAAAACCCTATTTGAAACAGTCAATGATTTGCTCATAATGAATGTTAAAAAATATAATCCAGATATCTGCTAGTTTGTGAATGTGGGTTTGCGCTTTCTTGAAAGTGGATCAGGCTGAAATGTTTATTTTAGACAATGATTCTGAATACTGAGATGTACAAATATTAGCCTTTCATCTGTCTTCAGTACAGGCAAATATTGGGAGATGAACTGGCTCATACTTCTACTGCCACTTGGGTAAAGTGTTTTAGACAATGAGGTACAAATTTGCTTTTTGCTGTTTAGCCTGTTTTTCTGTATATCTTCAGGATAATAAATATAGAGAAAAGATACATTCATTATTGGCTTCCTAGAGACTGGCCATCTGATTTATGGCTTCAAAGTGTCTCCATTTTATCTGTCAAAACTGATTTTAAACTTCATTTGTCTTCTGGTTTTGGCAGCGCATTTTACCTTGAATTCAACTGTTTGACATGCATTGTACCAGAGTCACATTTTAAAAACATTTACAGTATGTTGCAGAAAAAAAGGTTCAAGTTGGTACATCTGCTTTCAATATTATGCATCTCTCAAAGTTAAAACAATTTGAGAGCTGGCAATTGGAATGTTCTTGTTGTAGCTGTAAGCACAGCATTTAGGTAACTTAGAAGAATAGAGTAATAATTACAGAAAATGAATTGTCACAGAGTAACATTCTCCTGTGATTATCACCAATTACAGTTAGCAGCTCCAGCGGCCTTGGTGATTAGATGCAGAACATGGTTTCCCTAGACTGAAAGATGGGCCATTTCTCAAAAGAATTTGTTAAAAATTACTCTCAAAGGTTGAATTCCTTCGCATGGGACATTAACAGCCACCTCAGGCCTGGCATGGACAGTGCAGAGCAAGTCAGCATCTCTGGGGCTGATAAAGTTTCCTGCTCTCCCTTTGCCCCAGCAGAGCAGAGCCTCAGCTTCTCTCCTGTCTCTCTTTCAGGCACCGAGCTCTGCTCCTTTGCAGGCTCTGACCTGAGCTGGAACAGGGGGAAGGGAGTGCATTGCAGGTGGAAGGGTGCTCCAGCACGATGGAGCTTGGCATCAGGTGAGACCTTCAGCACTGGTGCAGCTCTGAGAGAAGGCAAGAGAGAAATCTTGGCTAAGAACACACAGCTCCAGGGTCCCCTGTAGTGCCTGTGGCTTTTAATCACAGCTCATAGGCTTGTTCTTATCACAACTCCCTTCATCAGCCTTTCCCCATCTTGCATGGTTTCACCTTACTGTCACTGTGTGTTCTTTCCTGCACTAGTCTGGATGATTATCAGTAAGGGAATATTGCATGAATAAAGCTCATATGAGAAGATGTATTAGAAAAATAGGGTAAGGGAAGCTGGGTGGATCTTCTAACAGTGCAGGTACATGACAAAGGCCTTAGGTATAGTCTGCAGAAAGGCCTGGAAGTGGAGTGGAGTGGAGTGGAAGTGGAGTGAGGGTCCAAATCAGAGGTGGAGCTTATGTTATGAAGACCTCCTGGCAGGGACTGTTCAAAGTAAGAGTGAAAAGGCAAACTGATGTGCAGCTGGTGGGAGCTGCCTGTGATGATTTACCATCTATTAAGCAATGCCAGAGACTGAATTTTGAAAGTGCTGGTAGGCAGACAGTTGTCAGTAGAAGCAGCATAATTATGTTATGTTTGGATTGGTAATTGAGATTACATACCAGATTGAATGTGAAGGTGAAGAGGGTGAAGAGACACAGAGAAAAAACTAAGCTCTTTGAAATTAAGAGAGAAATGAACAGGATCTATCCTCTGGACAGTTCACTGGAGTAACTTCTCCCTGTGGCAGGGTTTGTCATGATTCCACTGCTTAGAGCAGAATAACCTGCTGTTGATGTATGCAACGACCAGTTCAGAGGAGCTTGCTGAGGCTGACCCTCCTCGTCTGCACTTGCCTCTGACCGGTGTTGGGGGATTATTGCCTGTGTCCTCATCAATGTAAGGAAGGATGTAAGCAGTTTTGTTTGTTTCTGCATGTGCCTGATGCTGAGCCTGGGGTTTTTATTCTTTCAGTTATGCTCTGTAGCTTGGAATGCTTGTAACAGGGCCAGGCACAGGCAATGCACGGGGATGAGAGCACTGGAATAGGAAAATAAACAGTTGAAACCCACAGCTGAACTACCAGATGCTGGGGTTTGTCGAGACTTTTTTATAAGAACACAAGAACTCTGACTGGGGTCATTATCCCCACCACCCACTTGTCAGTGTAAGTCCCTCTTTCTCTCTTTTTTCCTTTTTTTTTTCCTTCCCCCCCCTCCAGGCAGGGTTGTGCAGGCCACCGTGTCACCTCTGGAGACCTTGCTGTGGCACTGGCCTTGCCTTAGACTGCAGAGAAACAGATCACTGCCCAGTAGAATGTTTAGGCAGAACTTATTTTCTGTCTTCACTGACAGCTCTGAGGGGAAGTGTGAGAGGTTCTCTGCTGTAGGGGCAGACCATGGGGGGTGTGTGTGATCTCTCCCTGCCTCTTCTCAAGGTCCCTTTCCTACTTTCTGTCCTGCCAGCCATTAACTGCTGGTCCTCCCTGCCAGTCCTGAGCCCACCATTGTCTCCTGTGCTTGGAGAGGTTGGATGTGCTGTGTTTGGCCCATGATGCAGACAAAACATGAAGACACCTTTAGCTACAGTTGTGCCCAGGCCATTGCTTAGTGGCCCTGCCTCACCATTCCCTTGTGCTCTGCTGCCTGCATCTGTCAGTCTCTTAAACTGGAGCTTTCTGAGGCAGGAGCCGCATTTTTGGTCTTTCCTGTGCAGAGTAAACTGCAATGGCATTATAATCCTTTGTGCTTTGACAGTATTAATGAATAAATAACAGGATATGGTGTAGAAATTTCTCACTGAACATACAAAGAATTGTCCCCTCTCTGGTGCTGAGGGGAAGGAGGGCACAAGGTTCCCTCACACCTCTGCCATAACGTGTCTGTGTGCTTTGGACAAACACTACCTGTGCCTCAGAAGCAAAAGCTGGGCATAGGTCCTTCAAGGTGACTGCACTTCAGTCAGGTGAGAGTAGAGAGGCCATGGAATGTCCTGAGCAGACCACAGTAGTTCCAGTGCTCTGGCCTCTGCTGGATGGATGTTCTGCAGCAGAGAGTGCAGAAATAGCAATGGCTTTAAAGGGAAAGCAAACCTGAAGCAGGTGCTCCGTGGGACTGTAGTGCATAGCAGTCATCAAGGGTCTGAGTCCAGAAGGAAGGTCAAGAGAGATCCCCACCAAAGCCAGTAATTGTTTTCTCTTTTAGCTTGTTTATTTTCTATGCAGTTAGCAAAACGTGACTCTTCATTATGGGTGGTGTAACCAGTCATTAGCTGTATACACGTGGCTGGGGTTCAGTTTCACAGAAACAGGATACTTTGCTTTTCTACACTAACTGAGAAGAGGGAAATGCACTGACGTACAGGGCATGTAGGCTTGAGCTTTGGGAAGCCACTCTTCCTTGTGTGAGATTGGTTTCTGCAGCACAAGAGCTGGTTCAGTAGAGTTTTGTGCTTTCTAAGCATCACCCCTGTGAAAGTGCCTGTGGCTGACAGTGCAGAGCCTGACCTGGGCTGGCCTGTGAACCACGCTGAGAGCAGTTGTGCCAGCCTAGCCCAGGCTGATAACAGCCACTGGAGACAGGCTTGGATCCCTCCTGCAGCACCAGGACTTGGGAGCAAGTCCCACCAGCTTAGACATCCCTGCAGCATGCTGTGAGGAGCCCCAGCTTGGCTGTTGCTCATGTCTTCCTTCCTTGCTTTGCTTACTGGAAAGCTACTGCTGATGATTTGCAGTGCAAATAATGCATGAGACTTGCTTCTGTCATATCACAAGGAGTGATTTTGGAGCTGTGTGCTTCTCATGCTTCCCCTCTTGCTGACTTGCTGACAACGAGAAGGAAAAAATTCTTGGTTTTCTCTTTTTGGGAACTTCCAGAGGTTGCATTCCTCCCCCTTAATCTCAGCTAATTTCTTAGTCAGCGTGCTCAGGATCACATGGATTTCTGCCAGGTAAGTAGGGATTTTTGTGAGCTGTAGTCTGTTCAGTCAGCAATCATTTTAGCTGTAAAAGGCCATGGCTTAGCATGGGGCTCAGATGACACACACATTCAGCTTCCAGCTCCTTTATTTTTTAAATGGCTTTAGTTACTCCCTCTCTGCTTTTTTTTTTTTTTTTTTTTTTTTGCAACCTAGCCATAGGGTTTAGATCTATTCTGTAAAACTAGTGCTAAACCAAACAAGGCAAACTTAAGAAAGGCTTAATTAAAATAACAGAAACCTCACACTCACTGAATCTATTGCTGGAGCTCTTTTTGCCTGTAAACAAAAAATTCAAATAGCTGTTTTCCCCCCCACCCGCCCCCCAGTTTCATAAGTGGTTACTGAGCTTCTGCAGTTGCTACATTCCTTAAAAAGTTGTTATTTCTTTTTTGGTCACACACTAGGGGACTCCATTGTTTTCAGTGGTGCCTATTGAGTTAGGCCCATCGACAGCAGAACTCATTCTGGGTCATTAACTTCGGAGGCACAGTAGTATAATTTGGTGACTTTATTCTGTTTCTTAGCAGACACTTGTATTAAAGTCACGCACACACAAAACCAGAATAACCATCCTTCTCCCTTCCTGAAAACGCTGAGAGTCTTAAAGGACCTCTTAAAGATCTTCTAAAGGACCCGTTAAAAGACCATTAGAATTCGTAAAGTTGTGTTTAGGCACATATTAAGCAGAAGTAGCAAAACAATGCTGCTGTCTTATGTTATTGATTCTAGTGCTGTGCTGTTCTAGTGTTGACAATTTAACAAGGTTCCTTGGAAAACTGGCTGTGTTAAGGAGAAGATTCACACAAACGATTAATGATCTGGAGAATATACTGTGGTGTGAGAAAATGGAGAAAGGAGACAGTTAATCAGTGAAGGTAGGAACCAAGGCTGAAGTTATGTACAGAGGGAGAGAAGACCAAGTATGTCAAGTGTTTTCAGCTAGCACACAAAGTCATAATGTGAGACCCAATGTCTGAACTGAAGTCAAACAAGCTGAAGCTATTTAAAATTCATGCTGAGAGCCATGGAACAAACTGCTACTGAAGCAATTCTCCATCATTTAAAGATTCCACTATGAGATTTGATGTCTTGTTAAAAGATGCACTCAGGATCCAATAGTGTGTGGTTAAACTAGATGGAGATATCCCAGAGGAAATACAATGCACCAGGCACAGTGGCATACTTTCTGGGCTCAGCCTGTAAACTGTGTGGTCTTTGGAAGTTTCACTCCATTCCAGTGCTATGCTTGATATTCACAAACTCAGTAACTTCACCCTCGAGGTCTGTTTCCCACTTAGAAATAGTTCTTCTAAACATTTGGTCCTGACATTTAGGGAACCTCACACACCTTTGGCCACACTGTGTGCAGTGAACATTTTCATCTCCATTGCTCTTAACTGGCCTTTTTTTCCCAGCACCAAAGTCACATAAAAATGCAAATGATCAAGGTTAGCAGTGTGCTAAGGTGATGGTAAAGAGGAAAGGAGAGGAATGGAGTGTTTGCCCAGACTTGTAACAAGCTGAACTTCCTCCGTGACCCTCAAATCTAGTCCGAGTAGAAGTTTGTTCTGTCCATGGCTCTCCTCTCACTTTGGTTAGCAACAGTATTTACTGAGTTCCTGGCTGCACTCCTTGTATCTCTAATTGAGATTAAAATGCAGATGTCAGAATTCTGTGTGCATCTTTGGATATGCAGTTCTGGAAGACTTCCTAACTCTGATCTTGCTTTTACTAGTTTTGTACTGCTGTTCATTTCACTGCCTGTGGCAGAGACTCCTGACTGACAACCAGACAGGAGCAGAACTGGGCTCAGAGACAATATGATTAATGAATTACTCTCAGTTCCATGGGATGGGTTGGATCAGCATGCTAGAATGACTTCATGCCTTTCACGTATTCTTGATGGCAAGGACGGTCAGCAGAAAAGGTGCTGTACATCTGAAGAGTCAGCCCTAATTAGAGTTTTGAGACTTCTCTAATGCCAGAGTCTGGGCGTTGTGCAAATATGTGCATGTTCCTGAGAGGTTTTGTTTAGTGTTTTATGCTGCTAAGTTGTGCTAATTCACACAAGCAACCTTTACCTCTGCATGTGTGTATTTGCTAAGTTCCATTCTGGGCTTTCAAGGCATTTTTCAGAGGGCAGTTTGATGCACCAGTAAAAACCAACAGCAAAATTGAATCATGTCAAAGGTTCATTAATCTCGTTATTCTCTGTTTTACCCAAGAAAAAAGATAAATTAATCCAGATAAGATTTAACTGCTGGATCTGCTGCTGGCTCTCAGGGAATGAAGTCTCTATCTGCTACCAGCTGCAAAGAACAGGATCTGATAGTGAAAAGTGTGGAGAAAAAAGGTGTGTAAAGTACAGAAAAAGGACTGCTGGAGACAGTTCAGAAGAGAGACAGAGGGAAGAGATCAGAGCTCTGGAAAACGTGATTTATGAGAAAAAAAACTTGAATAATGAGAGCTGTGTAACACTGGCGAGAGAAGACTGAGTGGAGACAGCCTGCAAAAACATAAAAGGTTGCTATGGAGGGCAAGAGAACAGACTCCTCTCCGTGTCCAGTTTGGACAGGACAATATGTAACAGACTAAATTGTGCTAAGGGGCTTTTAAGTTAGACATAAAGAAAAGAATTTCTAAGTCAAGTGAAATGACTGAATAGTTTGCTGGAAGTGCTGGGGAATTGCTGTGAGGTAGATTGGTCAAACACCCCCTTAAGTTTGTGAGGCTGGATTGTGCTGTGGGGACACGGGACAGAGTAAATCATGTTCTGAAGACTCCTTCAGCCCTGTTTTGCATGATTGCATAATGTGTTTGTTAGGGCAAAGGGTTTCTCATGGCTACAGTGATTGTTCTGTATCCGTTTCTTCACTGGCATATCCAGCTTCATGTAATCCCTGAGATACCTTGTTCACAGGGCTTGTGTGGAAAGTGCAGACCCAGTTTATGGAAGGCAGCATTGCTAAATAAAAACAGAGAGTACTCCACATACCTCCTAATCCATAGCAACTGCCCACTGTCATCACTGGAAGATTCACAGAGGCCTTCTAGCAGGAGCTAAACTTCTCATTGTTGTTTACTCAGTGTTCATATAAGACAGCACCCTTCAATGAGAATATTTTCCCTTTTTATAGCATTCTGTGTACTCTTTAATTTTTCTTCATCCTCCTGTCTCTGCTTTTCTTCTTCTCTGTGCCTTCACCTCTTCACAGCAGCTTCCACAATAGCCTTGTTCTTACCCTGTTCCACAGACTGCTAAAAAACCCCACAGCAGAGCAGGTGCTGGTGGGGGTGCCTTGGTTACCCCCAGAATATGACATTTGGAAGAGATAGATACAATCAGGATGTTCAGTCCTCCCAGCTGTTGTCTGAAGCTTCCCCATTTTGGATAGACATCTGAACTAGTTACATTTAAGTCACAGAGTAGAGGTTTTTTTTCTGTGTTACATGGCATACAGGTATTGATTGCACCAAGAACTCAAATGTTTGACACTGTCCTTCAGCAGTCTATGCTTTCTGGTGGTGCATTAAGTTGTGTGTTTAACAGGCACTACATATGTCTGCAGCCCTAAAACTGCAGTCAGAGGAGAGTCTGCAAGAGGCCCATTCATTGGCACTGAGTGCAGAAGGGTAAATTCAATTTGAGTAGAATTAGTCCCAAGCATAGTTCTGGTAAAATAGAAAACGACATTGCAAATCACTTGATGTTAAATATATTTCAAATCAAGCCATGAAATAATGCCAAAATCCTGGCAGAAAGAAATGTCAAACAATGAAAACAGCAAATGAAAAGTAGCAGGGGTAGGCTGCTGCTCTTTTCAGCATATGTTGTGGAAACTGTTTGTTTGTCTTGAATTTTCTTTCTGGCAGTGTTAATTGTAAGCTGCAAAGAGGCCATTACTGTATTAGGTATCAAGTGTTAAATGATCAAGGAGATGGTGTAGGTGGAGTGTTTGCCTCTTACATGGTAGCAATTCGAGTTTTCATTGTAAAAAATTATTCTGTGTAAGAGTACAAAGATGTTGCTAGGGGATGTGGGTTGCTTGTTAAGTGTGAGAGGTCTGCAGTGAGTCTGGATGGAGGCTGTGTATGAGGATGTCTCCTTTTTTATAAGAGCATGGAGGAGCCAATCCAAGTGTTTTTGGAGAATGTGTAATCTTCAGCGACCAAATGCATTTTGGCTGTAGCATTTCATCCCTGATACCTAAAGAACCCAAAAATAATGTGTGGAAGCTCTTGCAACAAGTGAGCTTGAAGCAAAGATAGCAGTGGAAAGGAGAGACTCTTGACGCATCTCACAGGAAAGGAGCCTAATTCACACTTCTGGGGAGGACCAGCAAATGGGAGACAACCCATAGCTGGCAGTGATGTGCAGGTTTACTAACTCCCCTCCATTGTATTCCCTGTATATTTTGGAGCATTCCTATCACATAGCAACATGGCAAGTTCTTTGTAGACTCCAGTGCATTTTGATTCCTTTTGTGACTGATTTTCTGTCTCTTTTGCCTGTGAGTAGACTGGTTTCAAAATGTATGTATCAGAATTACACCCACAAGACTAAATGTGCATCCACGTCCCACCAGACCTTTTCCTCCACCCAGCTTGCATTGAAAAGAACAAAATGCTTTCTAGTTACCACTTTCCACCATTTCTCAAAGTTTATTTTCCTGTGTAATCCCAGGTGCTCTACAGTGATTCTGTCTTTGTGGCTCTTACTGACTTAGTGACACTTTGGGCTCCTAAAAAAATTGAGCCCAACTTGATGGAAATATTTTTTGTTGTGTTGGTTTTTTTTCCTTTCAAATGTATTTAGTGTACTGCTGAGCCAGGCAGACATGAAATTCCTTCTTGGAGTATGTTTATATAAGACATATGCAAGGTGCCATATGGCAAAACCCCAGCTTTCATTCTCTGCACATCCTTGTGTTTCAAATGTTTGGGAGAGCCCATACCCCTGTGGAGTCTTTACATGGTCTGCTGGCTAGAACTTCCATGGAAAAGAGAGACTAAATGGGCTAAGGAAAATAGAGGGGAGTGGAGATCTGGGAGTTTAAAAGTTCAGGGCTTAGTAAGTAAATGGGAAAGCAATATCCCACATGCAGTTCATAGTAGGCATGCTCTGGCTTTGGGGGAATTAAATGACATAGAGGACAGAAGAAAATGAATAGATTTTCTTATTCTCTGCATGTATGGAAAGATCCTGATTCCCAATGGAATCACACAGTCAATTATGAAAGCATCTTTAAAAGGGGAACAACTAAAGTACCTCATCTCAGAATGTGTGAACTTCTGTCTTGAAAGAGAAGCTGGATTTCTTTCAGCCTACAGGCTCTGTCTAATGACAGGGTGCTGTGAAAACCCTGGTGTGTCCTTTTAGAGCAGCAAAAAAGACAAACCAAGGGGGCCAAGGGCAGGTGAGAGTCTGCATAACCCTAAACAGTGTATAGTTGTCCTAAAGCTTACACCAAAACCACAATGGCATTTATTTGGGGGGTGTGAATATCCTACCTATCAGAAATACTGAGAACTGAACCTATTCCAAACATGGTCTTCTTAAAAAAAAATAGCACATCAAATTTCATTATATTGAGCTTATATTCTCCAAGTGCCCATTAGGAGGGTTTGGGGATTTCCTTTTAATTAAAATGTTTATTGAGCTTAATTTTTTCCTAAAACATTTATTTTTTAACGTCTTTTCCCCCTGTTACTAAAATCCAAGTAGTGAGGAAAGATAACTGACCACAAAAAAGGCCAGATGTGCTGAGAACAATATTTTCCAAATTGCCTGGCAACAGGAAAAGGGTGATTCCAAGCCTAAGAGACTCTGTAACAATGAATGTAGTGACAAGACCTGTGTTTCATCCAGTTATGAAAGGTTTTGTCTAATTATTACAAAAGAAGCCAATGGTCATTTTCAGTCTGCTTTTACCTCTGTTTGGGTGTATAATTTAAACGTCTGAGATCCAAATAGAAGCCAAGAATGTTGAGTTTCAAACCTACTTGTAGGGAAAGGCTTCTTTTGATAGTAGACAGTGTATTTCTCTTTTTTTTTTGAGAATCTATTCACTATTGGCTAAAACAGTTCTGTCCTTACACTTGTAGAGTCTAACTGAGAGCATCAGCTGAGGCTGTGAAGTCACTGGAACTAAAGCTCATGGCATGTGTTTTCCTGAATCTTGGCTGTACTTGCTAAGTTGAAAAAGTGTTGTGCAGGTCTCAGATGGAAATCTAAACTTTGTAACATTGCAGCTGGTTTAGCAATGAAAGATGTAGTAGATTATTAATGTGTTCTTTGCTGCCTTTAAAATACCATGATAAAGTCAAATATGGGAGCCAAATCAATTCACATTCTTGAAAGTGAAAAGGTTACAGATCTATAAACTACTGAACTGTTTTGAAATTGTGTTAAGCTGGACTGATATAAAATTAACCACGTTGCTTTATTCGGTAGTGCCGACCATACACATTCACTCTCCTAAAATACTGTGTGTAGTCTGCAAAAATAAATTCCCCAGAACAGAAATATAATGCAATCCAAATAACTAGTTTTAAAAATAAATTGAACATGAAATAACAAATATGGATGTAGCCAACACTTAGGGTCCAGAATTTACTAGAAAGACACACATGGCTTGTATTTATCTTCCATGAGTTTTCAAGATTGATACTCGACAAATTATTTCTCTATCTGGGTTGTTTTAGTTTACAAGGGTTTCCTTAGCCCTTCTGTCTTCACTCATACATCAATGTGAAAGCAAAGAAATAAGTATTTCTGTTGTAGGATTTTATTGCATGGTTCATAAAAACTTGGAGGAAAGAGACCCTTCTTTTTTATTCTAATCTTATTCAGTGCTATTGGTTTTAATCCTAATCTTTATAGATTGTTGTCATCTGTATCTATTTGGAAATAGGCAAAGTATCTGCTACCCCTGGTTTTGAACACCAGTATAGGACAATTTTGGTCTTCAGCTGACGCTCACTGTATAGTATGGCCTGCTTGGTGATAAAGAATGTTTTGGCCCTCGCTGTGTTTTTATTAAGGTAGTGTACAAGTATTATAAATAAATGAAGCCGTGTCTCCATCAGCTGTAAGAAACAGACCTTAAAATGTGAACAGGTTGTAACTGATACAGAGATCCAGAGTGAGCATAGGGTGTGTTGTGTGCTGCTTTGTTCCTCTTTGACATAGGAACTCTTGAATGCAGCAGTGAAAATTTAGTGCTGCTACTGTTAACCATTTCAGTCCTCAGGAAAGGCAAACAGCAACAAAAGAGACTCAGAGTGCAGGACTTTCCTCTGTGAAGGAGTGAAAAGCCCAAATGCCTAAAGGTTTGTTGTGCATGAGATGGTGCAAATGACTGTGAAGAAACTAGGCAAGAAAAAAATCTGAGCATTCCTTCTTTTTGGATCTGGAAGTCCTTGTGTAGGAGGCCTTGTTCGAAGATCTAACTGAAAATACCTGGATAAATACTGAAAAACCTGAAAATACTTGGGTAAAGCTTGCTAAGACTGTAGTGGCATCTGTGGCTAATCAGTCCAGCTACTTCTAAAATTTTTTTCCTTCTCTTGTGTCCATTATAGAAAAATTTAGACCCCAAACTCATATCCCTGCTAATAGTGATTCACTGAAACAAAGGAGAAGCCATGTTTTTTCCACAAGGCATGGAAAATCTGTCTCCACAGTCACACAGTTGGGCCTGCCTTGTAAGGGGTGTAAGAACATCTCTAGTGTCTACTTCCCATCCTTTGCTTTCTTTTCCTTTGCTACTTTTCTGCCCTTAAGGCTTGGGGTCATAGGATTAAGACAATTCCTCCCATTCACCATAGAGAATGGCATGACAAGCATAAAAAACTTTGGCAAAGTGTTGATTTTGTTGTCATTGTTGAAAATGTCAAAAATGGCCTATTTCATGAATCACTTTGAAGATTCTGTGTTTTGAAGCACTCAGTTCGTTCATTAGAGCTTTCAGTCAGCAGTGCAGTGCTGTGCATCTCTCTGCATGGCCTTAAATTACTGACTGTGTAGGAGTTGTGGCAGGCACCCCAAACATTCAGGGCTGTGGATTATTCAGGACTTGTTTTATGGAATGCCCTGCTGAGTGTGGGTATGGCACCTTCTCTCCCATGGCTTTGTTGTATTGGCAGCTTTTGAGTTAATAATTTCCTCTCAGTGGAGGGATGTGGTGGCCTCTTCCATCGTGGATGATTTTCACTTGTTTGAGAAAATCTGGTACTGTTTGGTCTTTCACTCGTCTCACGTGACTCATCCAGCTGCCAGTAACGGCGTTCCATTTCTCAATGTTGTCGTGGTAAATTTTGGACATCACATCCAAACAAAACCAAGAATGGCAATTTTTTTTTTTTTTAACAAGAAGTAATTAAAGAGAATAAGCAGTAAGAAAAAAAAGGCAAATGACCTAGTTTGGTCTTTGCCGCAAAACCCACAAGTCTCTGGGGATATCTAGTATGTTAGGCAAATATTTCAAATCTGTCTCTATTTCAAATGTGAGTCATTTCATTTAGACATCTTTCAGTTATTTGTTCATTGGTCTTAATTAGGTAAACTCCAAAGCACTGCAGCATGCGTTTATTGTTGAATAATTACCCTTTTGGTAAGTTTTCTTGCTCTTATCTTCTTAGCCTTAATAGCTAATTTTGTCAGTAAGGGTTGAAGCCTTCCTGAATGGTAAACAAGGTGTTCCCAAGGGAAGAAAAAGAGTTATTGCCCTTTATTAGGGGTGTTTTAAATGTTGATCTCATTGTTGGACAGACAGGTTTGGCTTTGTGTAAGGAAATGTTCTGTTTTATTCTAGGAAAATTTACCCATAACAAGAAATATAGGGCTGACCCTACAGGTCCTGGCCAGTGTGAGCTGTCCTTTCCGAGGTGTGTATCCTCACCACAGTCCATGGGATCAATTGTCGTGTGACTTAAAATGGCATAAATCAAGAAAAAAACACCCCCAAAGTCAGTTACCCCAAAATGAAAGAAGCAAGATACCCAAAATTGAACTAACTTGATTACTCATGTGGAAGGAATTGCCTGATTGCAGCCTTTGCACACTACGGTATCAACTCCTTCCGTTCCCTTGTGAACACTTAAATGTGAAGATATAAATCAAAACTTCAGGACACAAAAA
Source organism: Fringilla coelebs (assembly GCF_963513975.1). NCBI lineage: Eukaryota > Metazoa > Chordata > Aves > Passeriformes > Fringillidae > Fringilla > Fringilla coelebs. The sequence goes on from NC_140067.1 coordinate 5,117,902, forward strand.
GAGAAAAGTTACCTTGATGGATTCCACTTCCATGAGATCCTTCTGGAAACCATTCTGCTTTTATTAGATTTACTCTCTGTAAATTAGGATTAGTTTTTTAATATGGATTTATGGAACGGCTATGGTATAGTGCAAGCAGGGTAAACCCTCTGGTCGAAGGCAAGGGAGTGTGTGCTCTTTTCATCTGTTACTGGTGAGTTACAGAATGTAGGTTAAAGGCCCCTCGATACCAGTGAAAGAAGAGATCTGGTTCCAGGCATGGAAAGTGCTTAAATCTTATGTGTGCCAGCCAGTGATATTAATATTGTATAGAACAGCCAGTTGTCAAAGGGCCAGATTCTGTTCTCAGTTAAAGTGGTGTAAAGTGGATTTTTTCCCTTTATTTCAGAGGTTATGAATTCGCTTTCACATGTGCTTGGACACTTGAACACTTGGGTTCTCTGTGTTCGGAGATAATCTCACAGTTCTTTTTTTAGTTTCTTTGGGGGAAAAAACCCATGAGCTGCTGGTGTTGTTCCTTGTCCACCGTTGTTCCAGCTCACATGTGGCAAGCACATTTCAGGGGCCATGGTGCAAGTGTAACTGCACTCAGGGCACTGTTGTGCAAGAAATTTTTAGCTCTTACTAATTAATCTGTAAGGTACTTTGTGAAGGCAAACGGATTGGCTGAAACGGAGGATTTCATGGATTTAGCATAAGCGTTCTGTTCCTTTGCAGGGAGCGAAAATGTTCTCTGATTTGACAGCTACAAGAGAAGATAATTATTTTTGACAGCACAGGGATAGTGTTCATGTTATTCTAGGAAATCTCTGTCTTCACACAAACAGGTATCAGTGTGTGCTACAGTTGGTATTGCTGAGCTTTGGTGGAAGCTTCAAGTTTCTGTGTTTTGATAATATGATAAAATTATTGAAGTGCATATTTAGAAAGCCCTAATGAATTTCAGACTCGTGTCATTTGTGGAATGAAAGTGTTTTATTACAAGTCCAATATAAATCTTAAACACTTAAAAAGGATCTGCAGTATTTTGGAGGGAAGATACATCTTGACTGTATTCCAGGTAATTCTGCTGTTGGAAAGAGAGGAACTGTGAATTGGGTATTGTAATATGATTGATTTACCATCTTCTCTTGGTGGTGTGGCCTTTAAAAACTTATTCACAGTGTTCAACAGTGTATTTAGATACCCTTCAAATGTGATTCATCTACCCCAGTTAACAGTCAGAAGTCCTGCTAAGGTAGGTATTGCCCCTGAAGTGAGTTAAATTATGATGCGATAAAGCCAGAATAGGAATGGAATAAAGCCTGATGGAGCTGTAGACTCCAGAGGATATAATGATAATTTATGTCATGGTTACAAGTAGAGCAGAGCTGATAGTCAGAAAGGCCCACTATAAGCTGAAAGGCATCCAAAGTGATGTTAAAGACCTCAGTCCAAACCCACCGAATACAACTGACTGTGTAGGCCAGAAGATGTTTCATTTTTGTACAGTGAGAATTAAACAACCCCAGATCCAAATTCCTTGGCAATTAATTTTTGTTTCCTTGTGAAACCTTTCATTTCCACTGCCTCGTTGTAAATACGAGAATTTTGCAAGCAAATCCAAAATGAGTTTACAAAGTTGTCAGTGGAGAGTGTTCTTAGTCAAAACCTTGTCTTTTTTTTGCTTATTTTTTTGACAGTGAACGGTGGCTACAGTCACTGCAATTTGATCTCTGAGAAGAAGAACATGATGGACATGGAGATGCCGAGTAGCTCGGTGCCTGTGTGCAGGCAGGGCCTGTTCCTGCACACGGGGAACTCCCTGGTGCGAGACCACGCGCTGTCCCGGGAGAGGCTGCTGCACGTGGGCCAGCTCAACTTGGCGCACTCGGATCTCAGGTACCGCTCCAAGTTTCACCAGCTCGTGCCCTCGGCTCCCCCCCAACGCCATGGTGTCACCAAATTACTGCCTGGAGGCAGGGATGATGCTTACACCCAGCCCAGTGTCCCCCACGCAGTGATTTGGCATGCCACCATCAAACCTACAGAAAGCAGTGCCACTTCTATTTCTACAGCATTTCCCTTAATGAAGCATTTGCAGAGTTCCCATACAGCCACATCCTTGGTTTTTGCTTTTAAGGCCATAATGTGAAAATTTGGTCTCTGGTTTTGATATATACACTGTAGTTGAATATGCTATGAACAGAATCTCTATTTAAACATTTGCTATAAATTAATTACATGAAAACACAGAACTCCATTATTTTTTGTTGTTGTTACAAATTTAACATTACCAGATTTTAAACAAGCACCCTAAACAGACATCCATTGTGAATAGAAACCTGCTACAAATTAAAATCTATCCATCTATTTTAATTATGCTGCTTTTTGGCAGTGTATAGAATAGGAATAATCTTGACCTTTTTGAAGAGCTGTAGAAAAGAAAAGCCTCAATAAAGTTGCAGCCTTTATCTTAGGTACTTGGAATATTTGGCACACTGTGGATAGACCTATCAGGCTCTGAAATTTCCATAGTCACAGCAAGAGGAAATATGGCCTACAGCTTGGTCTTGAAAGTCCGACTGTTCCTGATTTTTATTATACATATTCATGCCTTGTTTCCCCTTTTCAATTTACTGGTGGGTTAAGAACATCTGTGTTTTCAGGAGAAAGAGGCACGGTAATGTGGCAAGCAAGTGGAAAGGCTTTTTTTCATGTTTGTTTGCTTGTTTGTTTGAAAAGGATAAATAATAACCATGCCACAACAAAATAATCCACTATTGCCACAAGGATTTGTAGATGCCTTTGCAGCTGGATATAAATCTGCTCCCTCCTGGTTTCTTTATGGCTCAGTGTGGGACTGGCAGTTATCAACCTTTTTTTTTTTTTCGTTCTGTCAGTGAGGACAATTATGAAACAAAGATAATTAGGGCAGGAGCAAACAAAAGGAGGAAGAGAATACTCTGCTTAGATCTTTTTGAACCTTTTGGTAAATTTTATAATGAGGAAATGACAGATACCTTCATACCTGGCATCACAGTACCCATCCTCAGAAACATGAACCTCTTCCAGCCTCCATTTGGAAGAGAATTCCCAGAACAACATAAAGGATTGTTGACTGCATCACATGAGAAAGTAGCAGGAGATAGGCCTGATTCCCTCCCTCTGCTTTGTGGCATGGTCTAAAGCCTTAAGACTCTGCTGCCTCTCAGTTTGGAAATGTTTGGAGAATATCCTGAAGGACATTACAAGTTGTTTTATATCCCACTGGTCATGCTCTGCTTGTATGTCCACCTGGCTAATAGTGCATTTGTGTGCATGGGATTTGCAAGATGAAGCCAATGCCCAGCTCTGCTCTGTGATCCTCACAGACACAGTGTCTCCTTATATCACAGTGCTTTTCATGAGACACATGGCACAGAGCCAAAACCTTGGCATTTGAGAGAAGATGGACGGCATTTCAGACCATTTCTTTTCGTGTTGTTTGTGATGCTGAAGATTCTTGATAAGCAAGTAACAAAAAGCAATCTTCCCTGAAGAACTGAAAACAGGAGAATGAGTAACTCAGGAGTGACTGAGCTGGGAGTGATGCCCAGGAGAGGAGTGAAGTCAGTGGGAGCCAAGGGTGCTCTGTGCCTCCCCAGATCTCAGCCTTCATCAGAAAAGGGATGAGAGAAGTAGGGCAGCAGTTGTCAGATATTGGAGCACATGGACATCAGGGCAAACTCTCTTTGCTTGTGCTGGCCAGCTCTAATGACCAGCACAGATATAAAGAGAGACATAAATTCAAACAATATCTCTGGGGACAACTTTGCAACACTTTGCATTTCTAGGTTATGGAACATCCAAGGAAAAGCCAAACAAACCAGGGAGCACCTCTCCTAGCAATCAAAAATCTTATTTTAGGGTTTGGAGTTTTGATTGTCTTCATCCTTTTTTCGCTTCAATGCACTGAAACTTATCTCCTTCAGCTTCTCCCTGAAATTGTTTTCCCTTGGAAACTGTATTCTAGGGATGACTGCCTTAGTCCAAGAATCATGATCCCTCTTCTTCCTGGCCCCTTTTCCCCACTCAGTTAATAACTTTTAAGCTGTGCAGCATAATTGCTGCTACATTCTATCTGTGAATGCAATGTGTGTGGGACTGGAAAAGTCCCAATACCTTCCTCACCACAACTGGAGGCAGCACACAGCTCATGTTGGCCTTTTGTCAAATAATCCATTATCAGCTCTGGCAAACCCGCCCACACTGTGCTCAGTGCTCAGCGTGTAAAACCCAGGGAAGACATCAGAGCACTCGGATAGTGTTGCACAGGGTCCCTGGATGTGCAGCAGAACAATCCCCTCCAGCTCCTTAAAACTGTCAGTTATCACCGGGTGCACATTTCCAGTGGCAGTTGAAGGCATGTATGTTTTGTAAATAATCCGGAGATTTCAGATACAGTCATCTTTTCCTCTGAGGGCAGTTGGGAACTGCAGCGCTTCTGGCATGGTGCTACTGGCCTCGTGCTCTGGCTCCAATTACCACGTAAGGGAGTCTCTTAGGAAACACTGCCTCAGTATCCTCTGAGAGGCTGCTGTTACTCTTCAAAGGCCTTACACTTAGCTTTCATGAGCTTAAGAGGCAGTTCTGTTCCCTCAGACTGTCCATCCCTAGTGCATGGATGCTCTGTCTGAAGGGAGGTTTGTGGGGTATATTCTTCTGCTGACCCCACTGTCTTTCCAGGATTGCTTATCTGGAAGCCCCTGCAGAGCTGCTCATGCTGGTCCCTGTGTCCATGGTGCTCCTTGCACTGCCCTGCTCTCCTTTGCCCTCTCATCTTACCTGTTTATTTCATACGCATTTATATTTATATTTGTCCAGAGATTGTGAAATCCTTACAGCCAGCACAGCCTGTGGGTACCAGACCTGGAATCTGCTCTGTGGCTGTAAGAGAAAGATACTGGGGGGCAAAGAGTCAGTGGGTATAAGGGGAGCCACCCTGCCAGCTGGCTGCCAGACACCTTGTGTCACTCCTGTATTGGTTTTGTTTCTGTGCCCCTTCTCCCTTCAACCCCCTCAGGACAGGGAGAAATGAGCAGGGCTTTCCCTAGAATAGTGATGGCAAAGTTCTGCCAGGAGTACAGGAACTTTGTATTAATGCACCTTGGGGTACCCCAACACTCAAACATCAGGAAATGGAAGAAATGTCAGATTTCTCCCAGCAAAGTTAACTAACATGGGATGTGTAATGTATGTAAATATACAGTGCTACAGAGAAAACTGCAGATCCTGGGGAGGACTTGGTGCTGATCTAACTGGTGATCACACTTATCATCTTGCAGGCAGAAATGGATAAGATTCATCTGTGGCAATGGGAAGCATGACTTTAGTGCCCTCATCTCATTTGCTTTTGAAGTAAGGCATTCCAGCTTGCCTTGTGGTTCAGAACTCTCTTTTGTGTGTCACAGAATCTGCACTGCAACATCATATCAATACAGTCTTGACTCTTGAGTAAGATCCTCTGCTGGAAAGGTCACTGTTCCTGAGGATTTTGGAAACCTAATATTTCTCAGGGCAGGGATGTTTGTGTCCATCCTGCAGGTACTCTGCACTGACTCCAGCTTAATCAAAAACTAAACTTTTCTCATGTATTCTGGCAAGATGGGAGCTTTACATAAAGCTTAATAATACAACACCAATTATCACAGGCTGAAATGTAAGGCTTGGGTTAGCTTTATATGATGTAGGAAATGTGTTGAGTTTACTTTAGCCTGAGGCTTTGGGACCACTAAACTGTGATACAAACTGAATTATTTAGAAGAGTTTTTGTATAGCAGAAACCAAGTAATAGGAAATGCTGTGCCTGGCATGGTATGCTGCAAAGCCTTTCTCAGAATGAGTTTAGAACACCACTCTTTCACTGAGCAAACAGAGCAGGGTTTCCCAAACATGTGCAATAAAAGCATACTTATGCCACATATTTTACAGACATATGGTTCTGTAAATGTTAAAAAATAATGTATGAATGCTGTTTGGTTTGGTTTTTTAAAAATATAAATTTGCCATCTGCAGAAACAGGTGCTTTACATTTATCTAGAGACCAACTGTGCAAACCTAAAGAGAAATTACAAACAATGGTTTATGGAAACCTCTAAAATTTTTTAATGTACTGTTTTAAACTTTCTGGTGGAAAGCAAATTATCTGGTTGTTCTGTATCAGTGAATGATGGAGAATTTAACATCTCTCATGATCTTAAAGGGTTTTTTTACATTAAGCCCTATTGGAACTTAGAAACCTGTCAGTAGTGATTGCAGTGTTCCCAGTTGTGTGCCTCAGACAGGTGCCAATTTTTGACAACCTTAATTTCATGGGAAGGAAGTATTTTTGAAGCTTTTGATTGTTGTTATTTTTTTCCATCCCTTTTTGTTCTTTTGAGAGCCATTACCAAGAGAGTTTTAGAGGTTATCCTAGCTTCCCATCTTAATATTGGTGATGGATTAATGGAAATAATAGTGATAAAGTCATCTAAAGTGTAAAATAAATGCAGTTTATTCAGCAGCTTCATAGTTTAGCTTATAAATGTCCAAAATACTTTTAAGTACATGTGTTTCATGCTTTAAAATGTGTCAGACCTACGTTAGCTGTGCTGTCACACACAAGCTGCCAAATGGCTGGGTTTTCTTCAGCTTTTGTGGTGCTAGCATCATAAAAGCATAAAATTCATTTAAGTGGAACATGTCAGCTTAAGAGCCATGGGGCACTTCTCTGGAGGGTTTATTAGCTCAGGTACAGCTTTCCTGCACACAGATGTACTGTTTCCTCTCCTTGGTCTGGCACGATGAAGCCATAGGTTAAACCCTCCCATGCTTTAGGGATATGTAAGGAACACCCTCTGCTCCTAAGAAAAAGCACACAGTTGGATCATCCACAGTAAATGTTTATAGCTGAGATAAAATGTTTTATTTTAAGCCATAAACCAGTTGCTAACTGCTTGGAAGAAAATGTTAGGAGGAAATGTTTCTTAATGCAGTGCTTTTCTGAAAAGTCTTTTGTGGAGTTCCTCAAGGTTCTGTTTCCTCAATGAATGGATTCAACACACATGAAAAATAATGAAAAATCACTTCTGCAAAACAGAACTGTGATTTACAGTCCCATGCACTATTTATTATGAAAAATGGAGATGGGAGTACATAGGCTGCCATTTGAAATTTACTGGCTGCAAACTTTTTATTTTGTGGAAGTAAATGCTCAGCTGATCTCTCATTGATTCTGGAGTGCTGGTTGAAAGCAAGCAGTTCTTTTGCTGTATTCCGTTTTTCTTCAGTGATCTGCCTCCTTTTTTAATTTAGCAAAGGAAAACATGTCTCTAACATGTAAGCAAAGCTAGCCTTTTTTGTGTCAACAAGAATGCCAAGGCATTTTCCCAGTGTGCTCTGGGGAAATTGACAATATTTTAATAATTCAGAAATGCCCAAAGTTCTCAAACTTCATTCTCAGCTATTGTTTTGCCCAATCTATTATGCATTGAAAGCCTCGATCGTGATTGATGAGGTGCCTGTAGCAGTGAAGATTCTCTGTTCCATGTGTAACCCAGTGTATCAAATTAATCCTGTGCACAATGATGTACAACAGGTTGGAGAGGAAGCATTGCAGATTTTTTGGTGTAATTGCTGCAAAGTGCTTCCATTCTGCAGGGCTTAGCAAGTGTTGTGTTTTGTACAAAAATGATAAACCCTGTGATGGTTAATGCTTAATGAAAACTGTATTGCAGGTCACCCAGGTTTCAAGACTCAGTAGATTCTGCTGCTCCATGCCTGAATGGAAGTCACCCGGCTCAGCACATTAAACAAGAATGCCCCAGTGATTATAAGGTTCTGTCTGAGGCTTCCACACATAGGAGGATTACAGAGGGGATGGAGCTGAGAACCTCCAGTAGCCTGCATCCTGAACTAGACCTAATGAATAATAGCTTTACAAATTCACTTTCATCCTACTTGTTTAATAATGAACACAGCTCCTCCCTGAGTCCTTTGTCACTTGGCACCCCTCAGCACTCAGCCAGGCTACAAACAAGCAACCTGAAGAAGAGATGCATCTCTGTTGTGCCGTCTTCAGCCGAAGGAATCGATATTACAGCGATCATCCGCACGTCGCAGACGTCACTGGTCACCTGTGTGAATGGACTGCGAGCTAACTCAACTGGCATTTCCTCTCATCCTGTGGAGATCAGTCATCACAGTGCTCAAAAATCCTCTCAGCCCCAGTCTTGCTCTCAGCCTGGAAACCCTTGCAGTATTCCCTCCCCTCCAGCATGTCTTGTACCTCTTTCCACTGAATGTGACAGAGGTGACTGTGAGCAGATACAAATGCAGCAAGTGGAGGAGAATGGCAGCCTCAGCCTTATGATGAATGGCACGAGCCTTCCTCACCAGAACTCCTCGCACGGCACCCAGAAGGTGAGTTTCTTAAAACAAGAACCGGCTGACGATTATTCCTCCACTGCTGATCTTTTCCGCCATCACCAGGGGCTGCCTCCCCCTTACCACCTCCACCAGCAGCTCAGCCAGACCCCAGGGACGCTGTCTCACCTCAGCACCTCCATGTCTCCCAAGTCCCTGCAGCCCAGCGACGGCGATGAGCAGGACCTCAGCAGTGGCAAGCAGGTCTGTCAGTGGATTGACTGCAGTGCCACTTACGACCAACAAGACGAACTGGTCAGACACATAGAAAAGACTCACATTGATCAGAGGAAAGGAGAGGACTTCACTTGCTTCTGGGCAGGCTGTGTCCGCCGCTATAAACCCTTCAATGCTCGTTACAAACTGCTGATTCATATGAGGGTTCACTCCGGAGAAAAACCAAACAAGTGCATGGTAAGTCTGGATTATATTTGTTTGAATAGAAACATAACTGCTCTTCTCTCTTTCTCGCTCTCTCTTCGATCCTATTCCAATATAATTGTTGTGCTTTCCTGTAACTTAGTCTGTAGCAGGCTAAAGGGGAATTGGAGAAAACCTTAATCTAGAAGGAAATGATTGAGTAAGAAATACTGTAGTTCTTGGAAAAGGGATTCGGTTTCCTTATATGAGAGCTTAACTTTTAATACAGTGCTTTGTTTTTTTAATATTCATTAAACCACTAATAAAGTGATGATCAAAGCACGCAGCCGTCATTTAACGTAAAACAAAGTCACTGAGCCTCGGGTGACATTTTTAATCAAGAAACATAAAACACATATAATGAAATTCTTTTCATTCCTTCAGCTGAACAATAACCCATACAGTTGTAAGTGCAAAAGCTTCAAATGTAGTTTAGACAAAAGAAAGAAACTTGTTAAAGGATTTTAAACAGTTAAAAGACTAAAAAGAATATATTTAATTACATTTTCAAAGGTTGTTAGGGGCTTTTTTAATTTGCGAAACAGAGCTTTAAAAATAAGTAAAAACCATTGTTCTCCTCTGATCAAGAAGATGTAAACAACAGCAGTGTTCCAAAAAGAGGATCTTGGGAATAACACCATCTCTGCATCTGCCCACCATGATGACAATATGGCCAAACTAAAATAAAAGTTAATGACTTCCATTAAGCTTTCCACATGTTTGAAACAACAATGATATAAGACCCTGACTGAAACAGATGAAGCAAAACAAGTTTGACATAAGCTTCCAAATTGGGCCATGAAATGTGGAAAGTCTCATTTGTAACACCCACACGCGTGTGCACGCATGCACACGCACAAAAAAGTCCAGACACAGGGAATGGTTATGGCAGCAGGTTGGGGTTCCTGATAGGCAGAATTTTCAGTTATATGTCTATTTTATTGTTTTGATCAGAGCATGATGCAATGGAAAATGCTTGTGAGGGTGTTAGATCATGACAAACTTTTCCATGGCAAGCTGTGGCTTTCTATGGAGGAATAGGATAAAATGTTTGTAGAAAAAACTTTCAGGCCTGCGATGGTTATGGAAGAGAAAAGGATGAAAACAAGAGTATTCAAAATGTATTGCAGAGAAAAGCAAGAAAACAAGAGTATTCAAAATGCGTTGCAGAGAAAAAATTTCTCTCTAAGTGACTGTCCTGATTATCTTTTTACTTCCATTGGATAAATTAAAACATTATCTTAATGTCTGCATGGTTTAGTGGGTATTCCTTAAGATAATACTGGAAACAGTGCACATACTTAGAGAATACCATCAAATTGTTCAAGATAAAATGGAAACACTCTAAGGCTGATGTGTTTCTTTTTGCTTTGAAAGCAAGAACCGAGTGGTTCTATTCCAGAAGTGGCTCAATGACATTTTCTAAATGTACAAATGAATTTAACTTCCCCTGAATAGATCTCTTTTAGTTATAAATTATCAAAGGATAATGCAAGTTTACTTCTTTTCAAACAAAAGTGTAGGTAAGTAAATTGAAAGCATACTTAAAACATGAAGCCCTGATTAGTTTCCTGTGGTGCTGAAAGGTCAGTAGACTCTGTGGATAAGGGAACTTCTCTTTTCCTGAAAAATGCATATTTAACAGGTATTGTATGGAAGATTTCTAATGTTACATTCCCATTCCTACAGAAAACTTGGTAAACCAGAGAAATGCTGTAATATCTCAGCAAATGCTAAAAATGTCATACTTTCAATTAATTTTGTCTGCAGTAAAGTACTAGCTTTTGATAACACATCAAGGTTTTGTGAATAGGTTGGAAAAACCTCTGCATCTGATATTGCAGGCAGCCTTTATGTCATATTTATATAGCCTTGGCTTGTCAGCATATAAAGATCTCTTTTACTGGAGCAGATATTGTAGTTGTTCCCGTATATGGAGCAGCCCAATCAGGACTGGGAGCTCCACATGGCTCAGCTTGGAGTTAACTCTTCTATTCCCAGTAAGAGCCATCCACTGTCAGCAGAGGAATCGTGTGTTAAACGTTGCAGTCTGGAATTCTGCAGGGAGGGAAGTGGATCCCAGAGAATACACAGAAACCATCTCTTCTTTGCAAATCTAGTTTTTCTACCCTGAAAAGAGCTTGGTCTAGCAGAGGGAGGATCCAAAGCTGCAGCACAGCTCCTTGAAGTTATTAATATCAAGTGGGGATTATTTGCCCAGTGAATTCCATTCCATGTGAAACAGGGGTTGCTGTGCAGTGTTGCGTTGTGCAGTGATGTCATGTCATTTTAAATGATGGCTTTTCTTTTGATGTGGTAATAATTGTGCTGTTCTTCCTGCAAATTAAGAAGGCAATTCATTCCCTGTACACAGAGGTCTGAGATTTTGTTTTGTTTTTGCTGTAGCTCTGTTAAAGTAACTTTGCGTCTCTTGTGTTTGTAGTGGAGATCTTCTTTGATGTTCACAATTGCCCATTGTACTTTCTTTTTAAGCTCTTGATTTCTCTCTTGCCTGTAAGATTACTGCCTGACTAGGTATTGAATTGCTCAGGAGAAGCTAACAGTGAACAGCACACCGCCCTCATACATAAAAGTACTTTTCCATGTAAAATTATTAATTTCTTATGACAGGCTTTGCTACTATGTACTGTAATAGACAAAGGAATTTTGGAATTCAAGCTACTTGAGAACAGGAAATACATGAGACATTTTGATTGAAAAGTAAATGGTTCACTAAAACTGCAGTTAATCCTTTTATTATCTTTCCAACAGCAGTTTCCACAATACTTTCATGAGGTAAGCTTCCTTCAGTCCAACTGTAACACTCTCATCGTTGCAGCTGGTTTGAATTTAGCGAGCCTGCTTCTTTCTTTACTACAGACAGGCGACAGGCAAAACAGGATCTGCTGTGGAGCACTGCTGATGTTTTGGGTCCATATTCTGCTCACTGTGTTCCATTGCCAAAGCTGGTACTATAAGTATTCTGTTTTCATATTTTGTTAAATATTCTAATTAAGTGGTGCCTTCTCATCATTGTGTCCTTCAGTTTGGTTTTTCCTTGGGCTCTGCAAGTAGTCTAAAGGAAACTACCTAATCTCTTTGCAATATCCTGTTATGTTTCATACTTAACTCATGTTATTTTAGTTTTATTAAATTTGGGGTTCATCTGCATTATAATCAAAAATATATCCAACAAAAATAATGATGCAATGCCTTTAAGACTTTAACTTCTGAAGATTAATTTCATGCTTTTTTAGATTTGATGTCCCAGACAATTGGAATTTTGATTGTCTGAGACAGCAAAAATTAGCAAGCTTAAATGGTTTTTATTTTAAAAAAAGGAAGAGAAAAAGTTTCTCATAGCTGCATCTTTTGCTGCCTTTCAGTTCTTCAAATACTTTGGTGAGTAGAAGCATGCTGATCTCCTGATATTGCATCCTTGGTTTAAGCCTTTACTTACAAATGTAAAAACAGAGCTGCTCATTTAGTTGTCTAGAATTGTTTGATTTGGACAAATCTGTACTTGGCTTATTAGTTTACCCTCTTGTACTCTTGTGGCTTCATAATGAGTAGAAAATATGTTCCCATCACTGCATTCATGTGTGCTCAGAGGCCTTCCCAGACAGGATCAAGGTAAATGATTTATCTTCATGTAATTTCTACAGGTGTAATTAGTGCTCATAGAAATTTGCTATCATAATGTGTGTGACATCCATGAAAGGAGCTGGACAGGGATAATATTTATGGTTAATGTCTTTAGGTTTTGTGTTTCAAAGAAACAAATGCCTCCTCTGTATGTTCTAGACCTGTTTCTCTGTGTTTGCCTAGAGAGTTAAGACTTTGAAGCAGAATCTTTTTTTCATGTATATATTCAACATACTCAGTTTGGGAGGAATCTGAATGGAATGATTTGGGTGCTGTATTGTACACAGTGAAATTCAGCACCTGTGCTGTTTGTAGTCAGTTCTTTTGAATCCCTAAGGCTGAGACACCTAGGTACTGCATTAAACATGGGGAAATTGAGACAGAGAAGATAAGTAACTTGCCTAAGGGCGTCTTTAGGCAATTCCAGCATTCCAGGGCAGATCTTGTGTTCCAATCACCATTTCACACAAACTAACAATTTGCAATTTACTGGTGAAACAGATTTTTGTACAGATTGCACAAAAGATTGCGCTCTGGCTGAACTTCCTGTTAATTTTTCCGCTGCACCTCTCTGACGCAGGTGGTTTGCCATGATGTGAGTGTGTGAGAGCTTTCATCAGAAGGCTTGGCTGCATCTGTAACACTTCATGGGCAGTAACCTGGTTATTGGGAATACAGGGAATGCCTGTGGAGCAGATTAGTATTACTGCTTCTGTTTCTGAGGAAACCAGTGTGGCATCTCTGTTCTCAGTAGATGGCGAGTCTGATACTGTCTGCAATCCATGGGGAGTGTGTGTCCAGCAATGCAGGGTGGGAAATGAGATCTCCACAGGGCTACAGCTACAGAGGAGTCTCAGGGACAGCTCTGAATCTGTGGGGAAAATGGGTCTGCATGCAGCAGTTTATCCGCTTGTGAGTTATTCACCTAAACAATGAATTTCCATGCCTGACTCGAGGGAATGTTGTGGAAGTCTGGAAAGTGTTTTCAGCTTTTGGAGTGGAGGGTGTCATGCACTGATGCCAAAGGAGTGCTTTAAAAGAACAACAATAATATTGGGCTCACTTTCTTTCCTTTGAAGTCAGTAGTAGGAAACATCCATTCTATCAAAGCTGCCTCACCAGAGATCTCTCTTTTTATTAGGTCTCTGATGGCATTTCCCGATACTGTCAAGGAACGTCAGCATTCAAAACACTCTGATTAGAGGAGTAGACAGCAATTCAGTGGTTTTGTGGAAACACAATGTTTGTTTACAAAGCCCACTGCAGATTCCAGGGCAGTACAAATGGGTTTAAGCATGCCCCAGCACTGGAGGGCAGGCCAACAACAGGCTTTAGGCTTGGCTCTCTCTCAGCTCATGCCCAACCAGCTGGTGAATTTGAACTCGTGTCTGCCCACAAAAGCTCTACACTAACAGATCTTGCAGAGCAAAGGCAGCAGAAATTACTGGACCCAGGTTCCATTGTGAGTGGGATTGTCCCGAGTTCCAGTGCAGCATCACAGAACTGCAAATGACGACAGTGCAATGGCCCTGCACTGCCCTTGGAGGCTTGAGACCTTGCATTGAGCTGGGCTGCAGAGGGGGGAGCTGACAGGGTTTTCCTGAAAGATTACCGGCCTCCCAGTTTGGTCCTGGGATTGTTGGGCTTCTGTGGTGTGCATCTCCTTTGTCACGCTGATATAAAAATGATACAGGATGCTGGACCTGGTGGGATTGTGCTCTGAGCAAGCTGGGCTGGCTGCCTTTTCTCTTGCTTTCCAGCAGTCTGATATGGGTTAGGTCTGGCTGACATACTGCCAGGGTTCTTTTTGAGTAAATCTAAATAAATTAAAATGAAGTAAATTCCAAGCATTGCTGCCAGAATCCAGAATGGCTTTCAAGTTCACTTGTCTGCCTTAAAAATGTTATGCAGGACACTGAAGAGATCTGAGAAATGTTAGTTAGTAGTTAGAGGTATAGCATGAAACTTCCATGGAGGAGGCTTTTAGATACATGCTTTTTTTATCCTACGAGAATGTTTAGTTCCACAAGGTTTAATTTCATTTGACCAGATTATAAAGTAATTTGGGACCTGTTCAAAACATACTATCCTGAAGATTTCCTGATACCTTTTTGCAGATCTGGTGACTGTGTGTAGGTATTGCTGTTCATTGTATTAACTGTGTAAGAGACAAAGTGGGGTATTAGAAGTACTTTCACCACAACACAGTGGGCACTCCCCCCGTGAAACTCCCTGCCATAGGATATAGTAATTAATTGCTACTATTATGGTTCTCACAGTGTTGGATAATTTCCACTAACAATACTTGGTATCTGCTGAAGGTAAGGTGATCGGCAGATAGTGATTTAGGGAACAGATAGCCTTGTGACAAAAGCATGGATATTCATTTTCATCCTCCAGGATAGAAATTTTAATAGGTATTCCACCAGTTTTTTCAAACCAGCAGTAGGATCACAGTAGAGCTTTGAGAAAAAAACATTAGTGAATCTGGGTCACCTTCATTTTTGAAAAGAAGTGATGGGGGACAGTGAACAGGACTAGAGGATTTTGTTACTATTGACATTTTATAGACAATGTGCTATTTTGGAAATGTTTCAGTATTTCAACCCATCATTTTTTACTTTCTGTTTCAGAATGAATAAGGTTTAAACAAAGACACTTCTTTTTGTTGTTGTTTAAAAGCTTTTCCCATTTGATTTATTCAGTGTTTTTATTTTGTTAGTAGAGTCCCCCAAACAATTATATTTCAGCTCATCCTGGACTGATTTATCTTTTCTTCATTCTTCAGTGTTCTGATTTGGCTACTGAAACACATATTTTTTACCACAGTTTCAACTGTGACCTGATTTGAGTACAAGGAAAATGATCCATTTGCCTGCAAAGCCACAAATATTTGTCAGAATACTAAACACGGAGCTTTTGACAAATACCTGACAATGCTCTGATTGAAAGAGAACATCTTCAAGTAGGGAACAGTTTTGTACTAGAAGTATTTCTCCCCAGGGACTGTGCTGCTGGCACCCTTGTGGCACACAGGATGGGCAGTTGTACCAGGACTCCTCCACGCCAAGCAAAGTCATTCATGTTGTTTGTCAAATAATATGGGCTGAAATATGCCCAGCTTTGAAAAGTGAAATTTATTAGTTGTGACCTGCCATGTCTGGCTGCCAGACAAACTTCTAGGCATGTCTCCCAGGTCTTTTTTGGAAGATTTCTTCTGGCCTCCTTTCCCTTTTCTTTTCCCAGTTTGCATATGAAAATGACAGCTCGATACCATGTTTTTATCTTTACCTTCTTGTCCCATAAGACTCAGCAAGTAGTGATTCTTTCTCATATTAAGACACAATTATTTCCAGCTCTGCCATGGCCTGGTTCTGCATGTAGATTTATTCAAACCCCAGTCTCAGCACAGACCTATAAACCTCTCATGAGGCATCACCTTTTGAAGCTATCTTGCAAACAGCCTCCTAACTCCCAATTCATTCCAGCTGCATCACAAGATCACTTTCTTTGCCATGCAGATCAATGGATTTTATCAAATAATCACATCTGAAGAGCAAAAAGGGAGAAAGGCTTTTCAGCCTCTAAGCCCTGCATTTGCAATAACTCTTCAGGATTTCCATAGCTCACCATTTCCCATGCAGCAAAAGTGTGACAAGGTTTCTTTCTCACTGTCTCCCCTGCCTTGGAGTGAATCATCCATAGGTTTCACTGTTTAAATCTGCTCAGTAGTAAAGATAAGTGATACACCCTCAACTAGTCACATACCTTCTCTCCTCAAGTAATAAGTTTTACAGAGCAGGAAATGTAATTGTGAAATACCTGTTTCCTGTAGGAAAACCTTAATACATCTCAAGAATACCTCAAAGATGTGTCCAGCAGTTTTGTCCTAAAACTATAATTCTGCAGGATCCAGCATCATTTTGGGAGGGTGAGTTGTCTCCAGAAGATCTGGGAAAGCAGGGTGCATTCAGTAATTTGAATAATATCTACAAACAATGAGAGAGGAATTTTCTTTTTACCCCTTGAAATTTAATTTATAAAAAACAACTTGCATCCAAATATCATTAATCCTGTCATTTAGTGGACAACTTGGCTGCTTGGTGCAGAACTTGTAAGTTCTGAAGTTTTAAACAAAGTATTTGTGCTTGTGTTCTTGAGGTTAAGTGCTTGGCTTTATTTTATTCCTTTGTATGTGTTCTGAGGGGATTACTAAAAGTGGTAGGAATTGTTCAGAACTCTCAGTGATTTAGTCTCTCTGAACAGTGATTAACCTCAAGAAGGAAAAATAGTTTGTATCACCTGGCAGAAGGCTTGGTCAAATTAAAAAGCCATAAAATTAAATATTGTTTAAAACCTGTGCCAACGATATACTTAATAATATTTCTTATTAGGCCAATACATTTTAATACTCGTTATTAGTGAAACCCATGTCATTTAATAAAAATGTTAATCTGCATTTGTAGGCAACAGAGAGGCTGTATAGTGTAGTCTCGGGGGAGAAAGAGGAATTTAGTGCACATTAAAAACTTTATACAGTCATTTATGCCGTTTTATCTCAGTTCTCAATGTGATGCATTTGTTTGTTACTTTGAGGCAAACCAGCAGCAGTTGGCCTTTAATATCAGATGAGAAATGAAAAGCCATCATTGCACACTGCAGGGTCACATTCTGAAACCTTCATGGGCTCATTCAGCAACTAGTCCAGTGGGCCTGGTAAAAAACCAATGTGCTGGTTAAGCTAAATATATCAAAATGTGACCTGCTGGCATCTGACAGCTCACTCTGAGCTATTTCCAACAGCAGGCCTGGTTTTGGGTAGGTTTGTTTTGGAGGTGCCCTGCTCTGTAGGTTTGTTTTGGAGGTGCCCTGCTCTGCACCTCTGAAGTTGAGGTCCTCTTCCTCTCAGACCAGGAACAGAGTTACTGAAATGTCATGAACACTTTGGGATATTGTCCCCTTGGATCTCCTTTTCCTTACAAATACAGTGAAATAAATTTCTTTGGAGCACAGTGAGGGTGAATAATCACAGTGAGGTACTGAGGCCAATAACTTACTGTGCCTATAATGCTATTTTGCATCTCTAATCATTCCTTCTGCTGAGAATCTCAAAGCTCTTTCAAGCTTTTGCCTGCCAACAGCATTTCCTGTGTGATGAAAACTCTTGTGCCCAAGTTCTGGATGCAGCTGAATTAAGACAAATTACTCTGCTGCTTTCTCTCCCTGTTTAAACGGGTGTCATTGTAAAGAACACATGAAGTGTCTGGCGGAACAGGCAAGGAAAAGATATCCTCCTTCCCAAAGTATTTTCTCTTTCAAGTATTTTGTAAAGTTGGTGTAAGACTGTGCACCTTTGCCGACCAGAAAGAACCTTTTACTTCAGAACATTATTCTCATGAGTAGAGGTGTGCAAGACAGTGGTTTTTCGTCAGGTGTACTGTGGCTTTCAAAGAAAATGTCACCATTGTAGAGAATTCAGTACCCTGTGTTCTGTCTTACACCTGTATTTTCTGTATTTGGGTAAATCAGAAATGGCTGCATTTCAAATAGCTGTGCATTTAATCACAGACATGTGTCAGTGCCTGACTTTTCTATTTACATCCCTGGCTGATTATGGAGTCAAGGAACAATAGGAGTTTTATTTCAAAGTCTGCTGTAGCTGTCTATATCAGTGTCTTCCCTCCATCTCCTTCTTCTATTGTTGTGTACAGATAACATATGTGTGAAGAGATCCTCTGCTCAGGTACAGTGGAGCTGCAGTGTTAAATAATTGATCTTGATCTGTCTTTTGAAACTGCATCCAAGGCATTTAAAAGTGGGAAATGGAAAAAGCATGTTCTCATAATCCAGCTCAGTAAAGTTTGCACAACTGCTCTTTGTTTCATCATGCCTACAATAAATCTTTCATTTTTGCCAATTGAGAATGCCTACTAAATCTGCAAATGATTACTTCCCTGAATTGTGTTGGGATTCTTGCAATACATTTTTCTTACATGGGTAATGATAAAATAAGAGTCCATCAAAAAATATTTTATTGTCTGGCAGAGAGCCTTTTATGAAATGGTTTTGATTCAAGGAGATTCTTCCAAGTGTTTTAGAACCATTGCTTACAACTTCCCTTTAACCCTTGCATGGAGGGCTGCCAGGCCCTGGGAATGTCAGGAACAGGGTCAGTCAATCAGCAGCTGGTGGAATGCAGGACCTGGGTATCAGTTTAACCCGCGGCCCTCGGCCTGAGAGCGCGAGCGCCTGCTTGTAAAGGGGATTGTGTTACCAGAGATTAGAAAGCTGATGAATGTCAGACTGGTGGGAACCTTGTAAAACTAATCTGCTGTATCCATGCTGATATGATTGCACCCTGCTTCAGCGAGAGGGTGAGGAAGATGGAATATTACAAAAAGGAAAGCGCAAGGCAGAACTGGTGGGGCCATCTGGGTCACTGAGCCCAGGCACCACTTTACAATAATCCTTCAGTACACCCAGAGAGTGCCTCTCTGTCCCTGCTTTCAGGAAAGGTGTATTGTCAACATTGTGGCTTGTAAGTCAGGACCTTTCAGTCATGTGAAACAAATCCTGCCCTTTTCCCCCTTGATTTCAGATTGGGTACGACCTACGTTTGTCTGCCTGTGCTCAGGAGCCGGCCAGCTGTAGGAATTACCCTGCTTTCCTTACAAAGAGACACAGTCTCAACCTGGTTCCCTGCAAACTGTCTCTACATAAAACAAGGCCCAAGGGGATGTTCCTGGAATGGTGCAAGTCATGATGCCTGAAAGCACATTCAGGTACTGCAGGGAGAAGGGGTCTGGCAGGAGATAGATACCTTGTTGTACTTCCTTGCACTCACAAAACAGCAGTAGACCTGACTCCGTGTGCGGTGCTCTCAAGAAAACCACATCTATTGCTTGATATGTTGCCCACTTGCCTCCATGTAATAAACTGTCCCCTCAGAAAAGACATGGGAGATAGGGGAAAAAGCAGATTGTGTGAAAATACTTTTAAGTATCACAATTACTTGCAGGGTTTTATCTTCCTGCATATCCTCAAATGTAATGACATTTTTAATTGCATGGTTGTGGTGATCTCAGAGTTCCCTGTTTACAGTACTTTGGTCCAACTGAACATTTTTAGGTCATGCTTTGTCTTCAAGGCCAAGGAGTGAAAAGCTGACAACACCCAGGAACCAGACATGCATCAGATGAACAGGGCACACCAGCCTAGTCAGAGTAATTCTTTTAGCCAGGTATGTTATAAATAACATTTTACATTTCAGATTGGCAAACCTCCTCCTGCATACACCTTGCTTCTGAGCTGAAGTGACAAAGTTGTCTCAGTTGACCACTGACCATTTCTGTTCGGGTTTTGAAAGGAGGCACTCAGGAGTACTTTCAGATGTGAAAAGACTGCTGAATTTGGAGGGAGAGGTATTGGAGGTAACAGTGAACAAGATGGAAAGGCTGGGTGAGGGATTATGCATCATCCCTCCTCACAGATGGATAGTGAAAAGCAGCAAATTTAGGATTTTATAAAGGAAAGACTTTTTAACACTGGGCAAAGTTAAATGGATCAGAATGGAAAGCACCTTTGTGAAGCTTGGGTCATCTTCTCAGGGGACTGTGATACCCCCAGCCTTCCTCAGTACCTCTCAGGCAACTTGTAGCCAGGCCACTAGAATGACAGCACGTTTAAAACATGAATATTTGTAACTGCATTACTTCATTTCTAGTGCTGTAAAAATACCATTCACATAATGGGGTAATGGCCTGCAAGTTCTCATGATTTCAACTGTTTTGGAGTTACAGGAGTTCTGTTCCTTTATGGCAAGCATCCATTTTTCATTTTAACATCTTTGGCTCTTGCCTAAAGGATGGGAAATTAAAAAATGATTAAGGGGACAGAGAGACTGTCTTTTAAGGAAAGATGAAAGGAATTAAACTGAGGCTGGGATGGGGAGAAAAGGGAGGGATTGTTTAGGAAAGAATAGAAAACAAGTAGGGAAAATCAGGCAAAGGAGAATTTAATTTTTCACTAAAGGTTTCCCAAAAAGAAGGTCTTTTTTAGAGTGGAATAATTTTGTAGTGGAAATAGAAGATGCCCAACTGTATGAGTAACATAAGCTGTCCTACAAAATTGGAAAATAAATTGTAGGGAATAATTTTGAAAGCAAAATTACATCACATTTCTGCCACTCTCTGAACACAGATTATTGCATTGCTAGGTGTAAGAGAAGGAAGTGCATTAGCAGGCACAGGGATACAGTTTAAGCCTTCAGATGCCTGCACTCTGAATGTGTTATTGTGTATTTTTGTCCTGCTGATGTTGCTGTGAGGTAACTGAGGATGGTCCCCGTGCAGAGCATTGGGTGCTCGGCATCCCTGAGGTTGGGAACCACACTGTCCTGCCAGGCCAGACTCTCAGACCTTCTCACAAACAGGTGCTTGCATTTCACCCTGGCAGGTCTGAGGGGGGGGATGACTGGCTAGAGAGTCCATTTGCCAAGAAAGATACCTTTTGTTTTGCGTTGCCTTTACCAGGTTTGACCTTTATAGAACAAAAAGTTTCTCCTCACCATGAAGGAAAGTCTCACTATTGATTCCAGTAAAAGCTAACACATCTCACGGAGCTTTGTGCCAGAAACGCTGTGCCATGACACATGGATGCTTTATTTCTGCTGTGAAACAGGGCAGAGAGAGACTGTTGAGCACAGCAGCAGCTTCACCTGCAGCTTCCTGGTCCAACTCACTCAAAATTCAGGCAGTGAAACTCAAGTGCTGGATCCAGCTTGTTTGGTGTGCAGTGGTGGGTGTTCCAGAGCCCTGGGGCTGGGTCTGTGTCCGGATGTGGAAGGGAGTTCTGGGCATGTGGGAGCTGCACAGGTACAGGAGCACAGGCAGATGATGGTAAACAAAACGTGGGGAGAGGGACAGAAGCCAGATCCTTTGCAGACATCTCTGCTAAATCTGTATCTGAGCCTGTGCTGGTCAATTTTTTGCTCTTTGTTTGCGCCAGCCATTTTGAATGAGTTGTTCTCTTTAGCAGCTTAAAGCACTGCTGTGGAGAATTTATGTGATGGTAGGTACCATCACATAACTTTTTATAGGTAGACAGGAGGGTGCAAGCTTAGAAGTTAGGGTTGAATATTTCAGCTTGTCAGATATAGCTTCTGATACGTGTTAATTGTTTTGTGAAAATCAGGGTTGGAACACATCTCTGAATGGCCAGAGGAATAAATGGGTATCGTAGTCATACCAGAGACTTTCAATTTTGATTGTTTATAGCAACGCTGACAGAAACTAACACTATACACAAAACTGGTTTTGAAACTGCCCTTTTTTCAGAGTTAATGACCCACAGGCTAGTGGAAATTTGCCAGTTTTTACCAGCTGGGATCTGGCCTGATTTTGCTGGGAAATAAAAGTGCAAGGAAAAGGAACCATTTGGATTTCTGAAAGTCTCTGATGGTTCTCTTCTCTCATTATAAAACCTTCACTTTTTTTTTTTTTTGTATGTTGTGCTTATAATTGACTTGTGCTTAGCAGAAATGCTGGCTTTGCCCAAGGACAGCATACCCTGCTCACCCAATAATTCCTTTTGACAACTGCTTTTAGATCCACTGCTGTGCAAACCCAAACCCAGCCCAGGCACTGTGAAAGGAGTTGTATTAAATCATGGCTTTGAGGATCCACTGTCACAGCTCAGCTGCTCTGGCTCCATCCAGTAGAGGGTAGTCATTTTATGCATTTTATGATCTGCTCCTCCATTTATTGCACTCAGGGCTTTCCCAGGTATTACCTGGGGACTTCTCACACGATAGGCACTGCTGGTTTGGTTCCCATAATTAACCCAGGAAAGGCAGACTCTGTACCTGAGTGCATTTCTTTGTAAAGTCAACAAAAGAGGGAGAGTAAGCCATTTGTACTAATTGTATATATAAAAAATAATCCCTAAAGGCAAGACTGTATAAGGTGCATTATGTTCAGGCAAGTGTGGGATCATTAGTGTCATTCAGGATAATTTGATTTACCCCCATGGCTTCCAAACAATACATGGCTCGTAGCCTCGTGAATTGGTGTGAGTTAAGAATTGCATGGCAGCCCTACATTTTTAAAAGGAAAGCTCTTAGGTTTTACTATGATGAAGGCTCTTTTGTTGTAAAGTTTTCTTTACTAAGATAGATGTTACTTCAGTTCACGCTAAACAAATTGACTCTGGAGTATTCAGTCTCGGTTTGCCAGAGACAAATTGTGAAAGCATCTAATTGTAGCCTAAACAAACCCATATTTTCCTTAAAAACATGGCAGTGTCATTCTAAATCTGTGGTGCTTTGCCCAGGAACCCATTTCAAGCAACAAAAAAAAACCCCCAAAAAACCCCAAAATACCAAAAAACCCACCAAAAAAGTCTGGGCAAATTAGCCACCTTAGACAAAACACTTTAGACTGTCAAACCTGGATATTAAATTTAGTGGTTTTAGTTGCAGTGCTTCACTGAAAATGTTTCATTGTTTCAACTCTGTCACTCCATGTAGTCAAAGACATGGTGTATATTTAAGAAAATGGTTAATATAGAATGCTGGCAAATGTAGCTTAAAAGAAGTTATGAGTAAACAACAATATCTAGACTGTCAAATTTCTAGGACAAATTGCAGCCAATTTTAGATTATGAGGGATGAAGAACACTGAGCTTTTAAATCCCCATTCCTAGCTCTTTACATTTATCAGTGTACATGACCTGAGTCTGGTTCTGATAAATTTTGAGAACTGTTTCATAATGTTATTGTAGAAATTATAGATGCATCATTTTGGTCATCAAGTCGTTGTGCTTATGTGAGAGAAAGAGAGGTTGATGGGAAGGGCTGAGAGTAAAGGGGCTGATTCTCCTGCTAAAAAAATTTGAAAAATTTGCTGATGAGAAGTCAGCTCTGCTGTTGGGTGTGCAGCCAGAGGTGCCATTGCACTCCTAGGTGGAATTGTAGCTCTTCTCTCACCTGCACTTGGCTTTGTCCTGTCCACTCTGGAGCACCTGGTGAGAGAGAGACACCTCTGCTTCCCCACAGCATCCCCACCTTTGGTCTCCAAGCAGAGCAGGGTCTCCATCCTTCATGCACCTGCATGGAGCCTTCCCAGCTGCAAACTTCAGGCCTCTGCCAATTCCTAAAGGCAAATTTCAGCTGTGCTGAAAGCAGGGGCAGAATTCCCATTGACCACAAACAAGTGGGAGCACAGCCAGGGCTCAATAATCAATCCCCTTCCCAAGATCCTGAGTGGTTCTGCTGCAGAGGGGGATGACTTCCCCCTCCTGGGCTGTGCTTCCACAGCTCCCGTGTACAGCACCTCTGAGCTGCTCCCCACACTTTTGGAAACAGGATGATTCAGTCTGGTGATTCACTTTGGGAGGCTTTGAAGGTTTTAGCTCAGGTTTAGGGAAAATATGCAGCATGAATCACCCAGGAACTTTGTTTTCTCAGAGAATTCTATGGTAATTGCACGTTAGAGCAATGTTTAAGGCAAAACAGAGTAAGACATTGGAGCCTTTTGTTGCAGTCAGTCATAGCCCACTGAAAGCCAAGTGTTCCTCAAATTCAGCAGACACCACATGCCTGGTGGTCATTTGGGAGTTGAGAAGTGACAAGAGGAGAGGGCATGTCTTATCTGAATGTATCAATATGCAGTGCTAAAAGGAACAGAAAGAGAGCAACTCCTTTATCCTTTCTTCCTTTGTAAATCCAGCCCTATCTGTTTCATGATGGATGCAGAATTTTAAGTTTACTACAAGGAAATTGTTTTAATTTTTGGTCTTGGGGCAGCCACGAAATGAAAAATTAGAATAAGAATTAGTGGGAAAAGGATGGTTTATTATATATTGGCACAGTGTATTGGTTAATTCAGGAATTACTAAAACTGACAGCGGATAGTGGTGCTAGGGCCCCTGTTTCAGTTGTATCCCATCAGTATCCTCTGGGTGATATCACCTTAAGCTGGCAAGGAGGCACATGCTATGGGAAAGGGAGCATCCATGGGGCTGTCTGACCCCAGTGACCTGTGGGGAGACCTTGGCAACTCCTGAGGTCAGCAGAGAGTTCTAATACTCTTTTTTCACCCAGATTTTGTAATGGTCACTCTCTGAAGGGAGCTGGTGGAGAACAAGGAAGGAGCTGTGAAGAGCACTTACTTTATTGAAACCTGAAGACTTGGAAGTGCCAGAGATGGGGTAGACAGAGCTGGTGTTTGCAAGGAGAGGAGGTGATGGTGTTTGGGCTCAGGACACAGGCTCTGTTTCCCCCTCAGGAAGGCAGAAGGTAGCTGTGTGGGAGTCCTGCGGCTCAGCCACAGGCCCTGAGTGTGTTTTGTTTGGATATTTCTGATCTTGTTGCCTCCTTGGCTGGTATTTTGGGTTTGAACAGCAGTGTCCTACGCACTATTTGTTTTGGAGCTTGGCTTCCTGTGTTTGTTCTGGGTCTATTAATTAATAATAATGGAGTGTCAAATCCTAGCTCTTGTTTTTTTGAGTTTATCAAAATAAATGCGGTCTTTGTGACCATTTTCAGTCTTTTGTGGCTATATTGATCCCTTGTTATTCAAGTATTTGCTCATCTCTCTACCTTTTTGCTGCCTTTGAGGAATTAAGTTCAGTGACAAAGGAGAGAGTGTCTCCTTTACTTCCAGAATTACTCATTCCATGTTTAGAAAGACAAATAAAAGGAGAACACAGACAAAATGTGAAGAACACGTATACAAGCTAACAGTCTTGCAAAGGGAAAATAAGAAAATCAGAGGTTACATCATATTATTGTAAGAATACAGTATTTTGTTTTCAAAACTGTTATTTAACAGTGGGATGAATCCTTTAGTCATTTAGTGTTGGAACTTCCAAAATGGCTTGTGGTTGTTCCATCGTTCTTCTCACACAATTCCCAAAAACACAGACATTAGAGGCAGTGATTAATCTTTCTGTATTAGTGGCCTGATCCAGCATTTACTGGTGTCAAGAGAAAGCTCCTCATATCCTTCAACAGACTTTGGAGCAGGATGGTGATTTTTAAAAAACAGATGTAAGCAGCAAATTAGAAGCAAGTTAGAGAAATTTATCCAAGTCCTGTAGTTTTAAGAAACTGCTGTATTCTGTTGTAAGACTGTCTAGAAACCTTAAAATGTATAATAGTACAGAAACACATGGTTTGGAATTCATTGTGATCCTTCCTACCTTTGATCTTTTGCTTTGCTTACCATCACTTGTGTGCATATGTGTGGATGTGAGAGTAAACAACATAATCCTAATTGTCTGAAAATATACATATGCTTATATAATGCCATAAATGAGCAGAGTGTTGGTATGTAAATTTCCTATGGTATATGTGGCCAGGATAAATAAATTCTTGTCACGGTAGTGGGGTTTATCTATATATTTTCCTTATAAACTAGCAGGTAATAATTTAATTCAAAAGCTCCTTCCAAAAATGCAATTAATGTCTTTTGTTATAGTTTCCCTGGGTTTAATAATCCCCTCTTCCAGATTTATATTGGTTTCTGGAAAGTAATGCTTATTAGAGTGTTTTTCCAAATTGGCCACAATAATCCACTGAAATCTGCCAGCTGAATCATTGCTGTGCTTGTGAAAGTGCCAGGATCGCCTGACAGTTATTACTGGGGTAGAAGGGGAGGGGGAAGGGGAATGAAAGTTTCATAATATGTCACTGTTATTGATACCTTGGCTATGGCTCTTGGATTTGGATTGATATGTTTACTGAATTTTATATGAAAGATGGAATGCCTGGTGCTGGATTGGCAGCTGCTATAAGGGAGAGAAAATTTAGCAATTTTTTCAGACAACTGTATTTTATTCTGGGCATATTTTAAAGCATAAACATGTATGTGCATGCATGTGTGTCTATATGTAAGCATACCCATATATATATATCTATATATGTGTGTGTGCAAACTGCCTCTACCTTCTTCCCCAGCCTGATTCTTGAGAAAGGAAGGGGATGTGTATTCCCTGAATTTGGGTCATGCTTCACATTCCAAATCCCACCACCTGTGCAAAACACACAACCAAGTCAGAGTTCAGTCATTCACCTGCAGCCACATCTTCATGTACTCATTCTCCTCTGTACACTGCAGGTGATGTTGGAGGCAGGGATGAGTCTCCATAGCTCCAGTAGGTGTTGTTTTCTCCCATACTTCCAAAATAATTGAAAAGGGATGATTTTTGCAGTGTCTGAATTCATTGTCCTTGTGAAGTCCTGCACAACTGGAACATAACCCTCATTCTGAGAGGGGTTCCCTGACACTGGAATGCTGGATCCTGCTGCCTGGATGAAAAGGTACATAAAAGAATAGCAGGACTCTGGCCTGCCAGCGCTGGGCCAGAGGGACAAAGACAAAATGCCTCTCCCATTATGAGCCTTGGCACCACTGCTGGGACAGACCCATGTAGGGATGACTGCTGCAGGCTCTGGGTGTCTGGATTAAATATTGTGTCCAACAGCCATGCATCCCTGGTGAGACTCTGCTTGGGGCAGTGCCCACCCCCATGCATGGGATTTATATTCTGCTGGTGTAAATGAGAGTTTGTTAAAATCATCCATCTGAATTATGGGCAGCTGGGAGATGTGAGATGGAGCAGCTGCCCAGGCAGCTGGGCAATGCTGCATGGACGTACCTGGACACACCTGCAGGGAACAATTGCTGTTCTCTGGGGGTGCAGGGCTATTATTGCCCTGCTCAGGTCAAAAGTCTTCCTGACACAGGGGATAAAAGCCATTCTGGCTTGGGTTTTTCTGTTTGTGCTGTTGCAGCTACAGCAGCTTGATGATGAAAATTTTGCCTTTTTTTCTTCTGTAGTTTATGGGCTGAGATAATGGATGCCCAATTCAGTGTAGCCAGAAAAATAAGATTCTCAACAGTCTTGCATTCCCTATTATGTGATTAAAGATGATTTCCATCTCAGCAGATGTTCATGTGCAAAATGATGCTGTAGAGCAGTATCCCTCCCCTTCTGTGATGAGAAGTTCCCTTAAACACCAGCCAGTGCAAGAGGCACACTGCTTTGGAGGTGGCTGTGCGATCCCTTCTGTCCCCTGGCGTTGCATTTGGGGTCAGCTTGAGTGCTGCACACTTTGGGGGAGCAGCCACATGGACTTGCTTCCCTCTTATATTTATTGTCATCTGTCTGAGCAAGCCTAAGGGACAGGCAGCCTGTGAAGAACCCACAGTGCCACTTATATTTGAATCCCAAACACTAAGTTAGCACAAGCCAACTGAGCTGCAGAACCAGTCATCTTCAATTTTTACAGCCTTATAATTTTTAAGACAATTTTTATGACTCTGATTGGAACAGAGATGATTTTTGTAGTGTCTGTTTATGCCATTTCAAACTTGAACATAAATCTCATTTTTTAAGGGGATTTTGTGGTTTTCTTGGCTTTATGAATTTTTTTTATCCCTCTTTTATGCATTCTGCTAAATTAAACCAAAATAAACTCGGGGGAAAAAGTGATTCTTTAAAACAAATATATTATTTTATCCCTTCTTTGGACAGGAATTTTCATCAGGGAGACAAGGATAGAACATTCTATTCAGCCTTTGCCTGCTGATTTATGCTGCCATCATTACAAGAGCCGTAATGACGTCCAATAACCAGTAACAGGAACTGTGAGCAGAAGCTTTGTAATACAACACTGCTCCCCTTTTTCTCCAGCAGCTTTGTTGGTGGTCTAGAAATAATTCCAGAATGTGTTAGATGGTTCTCAGAGAGAACCATGCATCTTCTTTTGGTTTAGGAGAATCCAGTTCTGGGGTGGAACCGTGTGGGTTCCTGCAGTGCTCTGAGGTGCAGTGACTCACTGGAAAACCTGCAGGCAAAGAAACAGTAGCTGGTGTTTTTCCTACAAAGCAGCCCATGGATTCTGTTGGGGTGGCTTGTAGGGAATGCTGTGGGATTCTGCCTTAAGTGTTAGGGATAACATGGAAGATTAGTGTGTCTGCACAGAAGTGTGTGCCTGCAAGCCTGATGGATTGCTACAAGAAACCAAAGGTATTTGATAAACCCAGCAGTGGTTTATGGTGACAGTGTGTTGATGCCAGCAGTTCTGTTTGACATGTATTAGTACTTCTAGGAGGTCACAAGTGCTATCCAGCTGCATGTCTGATACTCAAGTGTGTTTGTTGCTGCAAGGTGGTAAGAATCAGTTGTCCCTTGAAGTTGAACTTGGTGGTGTCTTTCAAAAGGTCCCATTTGAGCTTTGCTGTGATAGCAGAGCCAGTGGCATCAAGGAATGAGCCTCTGCCAGCATCTACCACAGAGCAGCAGGTGAGACATGACTGCTTTTTCCTGTGTTTATACACAGAAAATGACTGTGGTAATGCTGTGGGATCTGCTAGCAAATACTGATTTGTTAATGTTTCCCAATATAAGTGGTTGATATTTTATCGGCATTCCAAAGCTGCATTTTAAAATTTTGTTTAATCCTGTCATTTTCAGCTGTTCATTATTATGGTAGTGTGTTGTTTATGGAGGTTGTTTCCATGTGGGAGCTGCAGTTGTGTGTTGGATGAGGGAAAGTTGGCTGTTTTGCCTCTGTAAGTGTGTATATAGTACTTGGTTTGGATTTTTAGGGTTTTTTTTTTCAGAGTAAAATTGTTCCCACTGCAAAAAAGGATGTTGGCCTACAGTCTTGATCACAAGTGTACTGCACTTGTTAAATGTTAAGATGAAGAAATGACATTTGCAATTAAAAAAACAATCCTCTTATATGGGAAATTTTGGCAAAAAATGTTTATGCAAAAAAAGTATTTTGTTCCTGACTCACTATTCTAAGTACCATAGCAAGGTCTCTGTGGCTGCTTTGGTACAAGTGGGATCAGAATGCAGCCTTTGTGTCTGGTATCCTTTGATTGACTGAACAATGCAAAAGACACATGCAGCATCACATTGGTTTAGCAACTAATATATGACAATTTTAAAAAGTTTTCTTCTAGGCTGAGTTTTATGTAAAGCTGTTTACATTAAAGTGACATCCAATTAAAGTGTATCATGTAACCCACATCACAGTTCAGCACACATTTTCTATTTTAACTGACATATGGCCCTATTTATGAAAATAAAAATCATCATGTTTTGATGATATGTTCACATAATTTATGTGGAAAAGCAGAGGGAGAGAAGCAGGGAGAGGGAATGCTTTTGCTGTGTAAAGCTATTATTTTCTGTGATTCATTAAATGTCTTTTAACCCATGTGCGCAGGCAAATCCCTCCTTCCCCAGTTCTTACCCAGCCCCCTTCCCTGCAGTGTCCCCTGGACAAAGGGAGTTAATTTCTTCTATGGGCAGAGGCAGCAGACAGAAACATTTTGTGCAGTATCATCCCATCCCACAGACGTTTTTACACCAAGGGATTCTTTAGTATCTGTAGAGGAGATACATTGATTAACCTAAAAACAGATCTATGGCAGCAGAGCTAATACAGCCCATTTTCCTTTGGTTGTCTTAAGGCTGAGAGGAATCTCTGATGTCTAGGAAGAGATAGTCAACTACTGATGCCTTTTCTTCAGTCTCCCCCTTACTTAGCTGCCAACTTTCATAAAAACAAGTAGGAACTTATTATCTTGCAACCAGAAATCCTTGGTCATTTTGCCTGGAATTTTCTTTGTGTGAAGAGAAGTCTGTCTCTCTTGCATGCCTAAGTGTTTCAGGTAAGCCAGGTTGCTTTCATTAAGGTAACCTATTGATAAGATAAATGATTCTTTCTGTAGAGTGGCCATGAATCAAAGACATGTCAGCACAAACTGAGGTATCTCAAGTCAGCTACAGCCAAGGTTGGCAGTTTGGTATTTCTGTCAGCACCCTGAGTCCTGTTGACACTGACCCCACAAAAGAGAGTAGGGTTCTAAGCTGTTTTAAATCTACATAAGGCAAGACTGTGGCAAAGCATTATTTAAAAATATATCTTTGCATTTTCCCCTTTTAACAACTGTGTATAACCCCTCAGGCTTTATATTTTTTAAACAGCAGCACATGAGTGGAAGAAAAGTCCCTGCCAGCCAACAAAAGACCCATCTGCAGAGTAATCACCCAGTCAGTGTGCACTGGAACCCCATTAATTCCTGGCTTTCCCATATATACTGAGGGATAGATTACCTTAAGATGTAAGCAACATAACTACAGTGAATCTTTTGTCTACCCCCTGTTTTGGGACCAAGCAATGAGGATTGTTGTTTAAATGGTAACTGTTGTTGCACATCAGAGGGCAAGACTTGGTGGTGGTGGTAGTTGGATTGCATAAATCAGTTTGCCATCTTCTCCTTGCAAGGTAAGCTGGACTGTACACCTGGATCCTGGTTATTTGCAGCACGAGACTGGCAGATGAAACCTTTAGGCTGCACATTTTTGATCAGTAGATGTTTGGCCACTGTCACAGAAAGCCTCTGTGAGTGCACTCTTAAGAGCTATTACAAAAAGCACCAAAGAGACATCCCTCAGACATTGTATTTGGACTGTCCTGTTTCTTGATAGATGTGACTGTGAAGCCTTACCAGCATTTCTCATTTGTTGAAGCAGGAACAGAATCCTTTCAGTTTTAAGGTATTGTACTCTATAATCACTCTACATTTCCTGCTCACTAATGGATTTTTAGAATCATCATTCTTGACATAAGTTAATGCATAAAGGAAAAAGCCCCACTTTCTCATTTGCCTCTAACAATTGAAAAAAAAGGTAATAAATGTTGCCATCCAAAGTCCAGTGGGATCTAAACTTCTGATGATAACATTAAGTCCTAAAAAATCTAAGAGTTCCAATCGAATATGGCAACCTCTGGCAGAACCTTCTTTTTCTAATGAAGTCTGTGTGTTGTGTTTAGTTGGCTGGTGATCCTAATCAGGGTACTGAGATCTGTGCATTCACTCTGGTTTTGATCATTATTGCCAAGATTAAATAGGCATAGAGCCAAAATGTTGCAGTGTAATAACCTGGGAGTTGAGGAGGAGGGAGGAGAGAGTGAGGGATTATTTATTGGTTGGATAAATGGGGTTAGCAGTTATTGAATGTAACAGAGACTTATTTTCCTGAAGTCAATGGCCATTTAAACAAGAAGGCTTATGAATGAAGGATATCTGTCAATTAAGAAAGTGGAAACAGTATCATGAGTGAAGAAGGCCAAAATCAGGCCCTGTTACCCTGAAGTAGTTTTGTTTCTGGATTTCCAAAAACTGGTTGAGTAGGATTGCAGACTCTTGGATAGTAAATGTATGTCCACTAGTAATCAGCTTTTTGTAATGGTGTTTTTTGGCAGTCTTGCAGAGTTAACCTCAACACTCTACAGACCACGGATGGAAACCCCCAGAATTTTTCTTTCTGAGTTGGCTGTAGGTTTGTGCATAGGAGTTTATTCAGCAGTAGGCAAAAAGAATTATTTTCCATCTTTTAAGAACACAGAAATCCATTACATATGCTCATAAGCTTCACTTTCACCAAGTTCATTAAATACAAGTAGAAATTCCTTTCTCAGTGCAGAATTGTGCTGTTTCCCATCAACTCATCACCTCAGAGAGGCTTTCAGGTTCCCTGGATAGGTAGAGCAAAGCTGGAATTGTGACGTCTTCTTCTGTTCTGTAATTTGATTCCTAGAGTTTTGGCAGTTTCTTTAAGGAAAATAATGTTACAGAGTTGGGGTTTGTTGGCTTTTTTGTTTTGTTTTTTTTTTAATTAAAAAAGCCTGAAGCTTTCATCAGAGAAATTTTTGTATCCATCCAAAGGAGGAAAAAAAGCTTGCAAAACTACCCTCAAAATTGTTCTAATAAAAATTAAGGAACACTTAGAAGGAACAAAGGTTAATATTCTTAAGATTTTGGCTTGCTGTGATGCAGAAGTTAACAAAAGCTAATGGGAATGTCATGTGTTACTTGGGCATAGCCTACAACATGCTCATACAACATGCACATGGCAGATCTAATAGTTGGCTTTCAACCCCTCTTGGCAAAGTATTTCACTTTGTTTGGAAAGCAGAGTTAGTGGTCAGCGCTCTCGGGATATTCTGCACAAAGCAGAGACTCAGCTGTGTTCCTGCTGCTCCTCTGCTCTGTCACATGCAGGGCTGCTCCCCCCTTCCACCTGACCCAGTCTTGAAGGAATTCTTCCCATTATTTGATGGGAGGTCAGCCTTGCTGCTGTGCTCAGGTGGTCTGTAAGAAAAGGAACATGTTTATTTCAACAGGGACATTTTAATATCTGTGCCTCCAAAAAACCGTTAAGAAACATCCAGTGACTGAACCAAGTGTCAGCACAAAGGATAGAGAGGACAGATTTTTACTTGAAAACAAAGAAAGTATTCCAAATTGGCAGAAATGCACAGTTTGATTAAAGAGAGAAGTGGTGTCTGATGAAGCATACCTCAGAGGTTCATAGGTGCTGAGCACCTATAAAAACAGACTACTTCTAAAGGTGTTTAAATTAGGATTTAGGTGAAGAATTTGGTCTAGTTTCAGTTGAAATGAATGACTCACTTCAAGCAGACTTAAACAAAAACATAAAAATTTTCAGAATAGCAGAACAAAAATGAAAACATCCAATGAAGTTACCTGCAAGTTTCAAAATATTCATTGTAAGTCTGGAGTCTGGAAGGTGCAGTCTGTGGCTGTCTGATTAATACAACAAATTCTGGTCTGTGGAGAAAGATGTTTGCCAGCTACAGTTAATCTGCCCTCTGCTGCTGAGTGGAGAGCTTCTCAGAGAGCATTTCCATGTGCCCATGAGGTGGCACATGGATGTGAGGTGGATGCAGACTGCCTTCCAGTGAGGTTTGAACTGTGTGTGCCCGCTCCCTCCTGGGTTTCTGTAGGTTATGAATTGCACATGTTGTGCTCAGCTTCATAGGAATGTGTTCTTACTTGAGTTGTGAATTCTCTTTGGAGACTCTGATTAAGAGTAAAGTTGTCCAGAAGACAATGAGTCATGTCCTGCTGTCTGTTCTAGATGTCCACATCTGACTTTGTCCCTCTTTTCTCTTCTTTTACAATCACACTCTAATGATTCAGTCTAAGGCTTGCTGTACCTTTCCTGTTAAAACTTTCCAGTTGACATTTTCTTCTTGTTCTCAAAGGACTTGTTTCCTGTTCCAGAATAATTTCCAGTTCTTCTGGTCAATGAGAAACACCTGCCAACCTGACACTGAGGAAAAGCTTCACAAAGGACCTTTTCCCACACTGTACTACTTAATCCAGTTGTTCCAGTAGAAATATTGTCATGCTATCTTCAGTTATCAGGAGCGTCCTAAAAGGCTGATTCTAGATATTAAAGGCTTGAGTCTGAGCAAGGTGATCAAATCAAGACAGAGGAACTCATCTGAAGTCTCTCTTTCTGGCAGTGCAGTGTGATTTTTGTCTTTCATATTTGACCATCCTAGACACGTAGGTTTTTGGGTAAAGCTGTGCTATGGTTTGGTGGTGGTGAGAAGGCTCCACGTCAGCTTCCATGGCCAGTGTGACTGTAGCACTGTGCTTCTAATCACAGGTTTTAAATCATCTACACTGCAAGACTGAGCCTAGGTTAATCCTGGATGGAGAAGATTGTGGTGGAATTTGTGACAGAAATAAGTTTCAGGTCCTGAATTAACAAATAGGCACAAGCCAAGTGGGAGCCTGCAATGTTCTGCTTCCATGCAGACAAGTCTTGTTTGTCAGAGGCACTCACAGTTGTGATTTGAGGTTAGGGAATTTATGGAAAAGGAATTACGGTGGTCATAAAACAGGGCTTAGCCATACTTACTCATCTGTAACAGTGCAAGCATGCTGCTTCTGTTTTTTCTTCTGGAATCAAGTTCACTGAACTCACTTTAATAACCTGGCCAGGATGAAAGGTTAAATACATACACCCTGCAGAGCTGCTGAACTCCAAGACCATGGGGACTTTTTCAGCCTAGATGAGATCCATAGGTTATCTGGGACTGTTAAAGACCTCGTCTTTTTTTCCAGCTGGCTGTAAAGACACCATCATTACTTGGTAGCCTGGTGAGATGTGCAACAGTTGTTCCCTGAAGAAGAAGAGGTGGAAACATGCTGAACAGATTAGAAGGCTCATCTGACAGCATGTCCTTGCTGAATGGTGTATCACAAAGTGAATACAGCTTTTAAATCTGGAACACATGGCCTCTGTCTTGATTCTGTGCAGGCTGACATTTGAACAACATCACCATACCTAAATCTACATTACATTTTTCTTTAATAAACAGGTAGAGAATAAAAAGGAAAAATCAAAATTATTTCCAGAGATTTGTAGTACATTAGTATCTTCA
Source organism: Fringilla coelebs (assembly GCF_963513975.1). Lineage (NCBI taxonomy): Eukaryota > Metazoa > Chordata > Aves > Passeriformes > Fringillidae > Fringilla > Fringilla coelebs. The sequence goes on from NC_140067.1 coordinate 5,152,676, forward strand.
CAATAGACTTTGAGAATAGGCATGAATTTTCCTTTCAGTGGGGAGAGAATGAAAGGTAGACATCAGACTTGGAATTGTTGATCTTCCTAGGCCACATTCCATGTTCCAAGAGGTCCAGTTTTTTAAGTTGCCTCCTTCTGATGCCTTTTAATGCAGGAGGCTTTTCACTCTGTCTATAACTGACATGGACAGCACATCTTTAAGGCCATGCTAAACAAACCAGTGTGTTCAGATCATTATCTGAATAATGAACCAACTTCTGTACACTTTGGCTGCAGGCTTGGGGTGTAGGGCCTGCCCCCTGCATGTCATAGCTTCTCTTCAGTGTTTTCTTCTCTCCTGGATTCTCATAGGAGGAGGCTTTAGGAACTTTCTGTCAGCCCAGCAGAACTCCCAAAGCATCATGTCCCATATTTATTCCTGAGGTATCTGTCACTCAGCAGCAAGGGCTGTCTCTGCTGCCGCAGGTGCGCCGAGAGCGGATCAAGGCGTGCGGAGGAAAAGCTGTTTGGAAAAAATAATTTTAAAAAGAGCCTTGCATAACAGCTCTGGATTCAGGACCTTAACAAGTTCATAAAAGCTTGTTGCTGGTGTTGTAAAACTCTAATACACAAGTTCATTCCACATAAGAACACGGCTGTAAGTTTTTAGCTCCAGATGCCAGAGAGTGATCCCAGCCTGTTTAAAATGTGTTAAGCTGCAACATGCCACATAAGTTAATACCAGCTTTTTACTTCTTACCTTTTCTGCTTGGGGCTGTGCCAGTGCTAGTCACTTACATACTCCTTTACCTTGATTCACTGTAGGAGATGAGGCTGCCAAGCCAGATATTTACCTTGGGAACACACATTCTTATCCTGTAACGTTTCATCAGCCACAGCTAAAGAAAAGATTTATGGACTTTGTAACACTAAGATTATTTAAGTCACTTGTTAGCCAAAAATAATGTAAAGACATACAGTGCTTGTTTCAAAAAAGTTTGTAATTAGGAGCCCATACTTTGCTCTGATTTACAATGTAAGCTTGGTATCCAATTAGCAATAATAGTGTTCTTTTAACTAAAACACATATCCTTCCAGAATTATGCAGACTTTCCAATTACTGTGCTATGATGAAATTATAGCTAGAGACTCATAAAGTTGTGCATAGTTTATAAATGCAATATATTCTTAACTACCTTGCTGTTCAGTATATACTAGCAGGGCTCATATGTTCTCTCTGTTATGGAGGCTTGTTAAAAGGCACATATAAGCTTATTGAAAAAGTATGTCAAATAATATTTATGTACTTACTGCCATTGTGATAGGCTGTTACTGGTCTTTCTGATTAACACTTCTGGTCAGATACAGCACAATCATGTGACTCAATCTCCAAAATTCAAAAAGCAGTTTAGAAACTTATCTTCAAAGCACCTGGAAATTTAAACTCTTGAGGGTTACTGCTTCCTTTATTTTTTACCTTGTCATTATGATATCCCCTTTGTTTTTCATAAAAGGAAAAAAGCTTTTGCTCCTTTTTAAAGCAAATTGTAGTGCCTCACCAGCTCATACACAGCATCTCCTCATGCTATCCTGTAACCAAAGACAAAGCTCTGTCTACTTTTGCTAATATGAGAGCAGACTGATAATGAGAAATGGTTAAATGTTGTCCTACAGTTAAAATCAACAGGAGAAAAGGCAGAAGTACAGAACAGCCTTTAGGTGCTGTCCTGCAGTGGGAGAAGGCAGGGAGGAGCTCCTTGCTCTGTTCATAGCAATTCCTTTCCAGTCCTCTTGCAGAGGGTTATTGATGAGAAAACCATGTCTTTTACAGGAATGGGGGAATGACTAAGGCCTGTCCAACGCTGTGAAAGTGTTGGTAACACTTAATGAGATGACTAAACAGGCTGCTCCAGGGCTTTTGCAATTTATTTATTATTATTTATTACCCAGAGTTTGCTGAGGACTGCTAGTCCCAGAAGGAAACTTCCATTCAGCTTGCAGAAAAATGCTGGGGAAAATGGCATGGGTAAGAGACTAAGAGGAGAGCGTGTGCATTGTATTCTCTGTGACAAGTATGAATGACTCTATGTGTATAATCTTGCCTTATTAGACTAATTCATGTTTGCTATTACTGTTCATTAAAAATTATTTCAACTTTGCCAAGACCTTGTGAGCTCTGTATGATGGGAGTGGACAGGGAGAGGATTCAGTGAGAATGACTTGGGGTGTTGTCATCCTCAGCTCTGTGGCCTGTCCTGTCTCACCCTCCTCTTCCTCAGCCCCTTAGCAAGGCCTGGTGTGGGACATGCTCCATGTCAGGTTTTGGGGGAGAGGTTTTTATCCCTGGGGAATAGAAAAGGAAAAAACAGATTTTAGGTAGGGCCAGTGCCCAGTCCTGTGTGGTACCTTCCCTATCCTCAAAGAAAGGAAGGAAGAGCAGGCTGCCCTGTCAGCACCAGCTGGAAGGTCCTGCCTTAGGGCAGCTACATGGCTTGGCAGTTTAATGTGGATCAAGAGATTAGAATTAAAAGAAAAACTGTAACCTATGAAACTCCCAGGAGCTTGCTCTTTCTTTAAATCTGTCCTTATTTTTACAATTCTTCTAACTTAATAAATGAGGCGTCTTCTTTAGTGTGAGTCATTTAGGGGGACAGTTTGGGTTCTTCAAGTTTTGAGGCTATTTTAATTTCTCAGGCTATTCATTGTCTGCATTTGCTTTGTTTCATTTTGTTTGGTTTTCATTCGAGTTCTCAGTTCTATATAATATAAAAGCACTCAGAGCTGTATAAATTATGGCCCAAGATGCCTCAGGGGAGTTGGGAGTGACTTACAGCACTGTGTGCATACAGTGTCTCAGCTGCTCCGATTTACTGGTCCAAGTGGAAGAGGCTGAGAATCATTCCAGCTTCAGGAGTGCCTGATGGCTGATGGCACTCAGTGCAGTCAGTAAATCCAACCTGTGCAGACAGGGATTCCTGCTGCCAGACTGCCCTGGCATGCCCACCTGAGGTGTAAGGGCTGATGGACATGGAAAACTTGATTGCAGCATTTCAGGGTAACCTTAAGATTGTCTGCTTTTTGGCCCTGGGATGGCTGCCTCCAGAACCATCCTGTGTAATTTCTGGAATTGGCAGCCAATGTCTTGGTTGTTCCCAGTACCACCCACTGCTCAGCTCCCTCCCTGACCACCCTGGAATTTGTCTCTGACTCTCTCTGCAGGTTTGGCTCTACCAAGAAAAGGGACTAATTTGAGAAGAACACACTTGGGTCATGTCTGCTCTACAGCCAGCTGGTCTTGCTGTGCCAAATGAAGTTCTCCAATACCTTGGAATCAGAACAGTGCAAGCAGGATGGAGAAGAGACAGAATATTAAGTGCCAGGGGGAGCAGTCAGGACAGGGCAAAGGAAGATTTAGGGTAGGTGGGGTCCACGCTGCACAATGATAGGCATCCAGCAGCTGTGGAAAACAATAACAAATGGATAAAAGAAAGATTTATGGGAAGATCTTGTGTGCAAATTGGGGCATCAGAACTGCATTAGTTCCCATTCAATTATCTGTTGAAAACCTCAACAACACAAGACAGGCCCTCACTTCAAAGGCCCTAGGTCAGCTGAGGAGCTGTGCCTGGAGAAGGGCAGAGGCTCCTCACAGCTGGGAACTGGGCCCTACCAACGGTATGGAAGCACTTTTACATTCGTGCTTGCAAATATTTACACATTAGGTCATGGCAATTAGGAATAATTAGAGTGGAATGTACCTTGTGTTCACGGAGCCAGGAGCTAGGCCCATGTCATAAACACTGAGTTGATTTCTGTTCAGGCTCGGCAGGGTAGGACACAGAGCCTGTGGTGCCTTCCCAGGGCTGCTCCCAGTGCGGGCACACAGTGCTGGGTACAGGTGGTGCTGGGAATCCTGCTGGGGGCCTAAAGCTCTAATGCAATTTGGGGTCTTGAGCTATACATTGCAATCCCTCTTCAAGGCTGTTTAACTGCAATTGAATTTTTTCATAGTATTAAACAATTTGTGGAGTGATACCAAATACTCCCTGCCAGCTATCCAGCAGCAAGGTTTGTCTTCTCACAGGAATACATAATGCAAAGCCTTTCTGTCAATGCTGTTCCTCCCAGCCTTCCTGGAAGGAAAACTGCTACAAATGAAAGTCAGATTTAAAAATAACGGTGGAGGGGATTTATGCACTGGCTGGCAAAGGGTCCAGAGAATTGCAGTGAGCAGTTCTACACTGCTACTGGGGTTCTAAGTGGCACTGAAACTGCTCTGGTGTGGAAAACACATCCTTGATATCTATTAGGTGTGCTTTGCAGTTGGATTGCAATGGGAGCTGGAGATGGAACTTGAGGCAATCTGATTTGTAGGAGCTATGGACCTCTCTAGCAGCCAGGACTAACAAATGGCTGCTTTTGCTTTGCCTGGACCACAGCTCTATTGTTACTTCACAGTGTTGTGGGGCATCGTTACTCATAATTGTTCATAAATCTGGTGATTAAAAATGACAGTGCACATAAACTGCTTTTTAATACTTTGTATTTAGACCAAGCTGTTTATTAATTATGTGACTTGCCAACATATTATTACTTCACCTTAATTAGTGCCTGGCAGTATGTTAATCACTCCTCTGCCATTGCACCTCAGGGCTCTCTTAATTGCCATTGGCTTTCTCCCATGTTTGCTGTTAGCATGTGCTCGGTGATCTCTGGCTTTGGGACCCTGGGGACAGGACATTGTTGGGGAGGTTGAAATTGTTTGTTTTATGGACAGTTTTAGCACAGGAGCTCAGTGCTGGTAGAGCAGATGAGAAGGTCCCCAAACAGGGTGAGATGCAGGGACAGGTCACATCCTCACCTGCACCAGAAGTGCCTGGGCAGCACTGCCACTGACCCAGGATTCCCTCACTCCCCAAAGGAATGATGGGCTGGGGCTGTGCAGCTGTGCCTGAAGGGTGACAGTCAACAACAGGATAATCAAAATCAACTGTGCCTCAGTGCTGTAAAGCACTTTCCTGGCGTGGGGGATACATTGCTGACTCTTCTTAATGTTAGGTGTGTTTTGAAGTTGGACGGTGATGTGAGGAGACTGTGTAGTTTTAAAGTGAATCCAGTCTTTAGAGATAGTTGAAATCTCCAGCTACCATGAAATATGTTGTCACTTCAATTACAGTTGCAAGTACCTTTCTCTTATTTGTTTCCTGTAATACCAGACAGACTAGGTAAATATATATCTTTTTTAATGAAGCACAATATAGTTTTTAAATGGTTTATATCAAATTGTTTCCAGTTTCTTATAAACTCCTGATTTCTAAATATCTCATTATTTGTTCCATATGTTTCACTGAAGTCATTGTTACCAGTACAGCAGAAAATACATAAATAATCTAGTAATTTAACATAAGTTTGTGATTTTTCTTAAGTTACTGTCAATCAAATATCATTAGTATAAACTGAAATCAAAGTAGAGCCAAAATCTCTAATTAAATCATGGAGGATGTACTGAGACAATGAGAAAATCAGGAGTGCTCTCACAGGCTGTTCCACACACAGCTCTCACTGTGTGTGCTGGGAGAGAGAGCACAGGAGTCTGGAAGGAGGGAGTTCTTCACAACAGTGACTGCACTTTTGTCAAACAGGTTTCCAAGTACAGTCACGACAGCTGGTGTTAATCCATTAATTGTGTTTGGTTTTCACTTAAGTTAAATATCCAGAGCAATATGAGGGACTAAAACCAGCTCATTGTGGTGACATCATAGGAAAAGTACAAAAAGGTTGTGGAAGATGCTCCCAACCTGCTGTTTGAGCCTGATGAGAATGAGGCAATGTTGTAGAAAGTCTCTGTTCAGTGAAAAAAAAGGTCACAGAATGGAGCTGGCAAAAGAGTTAAGGTATGCTTTATGAAAAACCTCAGCATTTCCTGAACAAAGAATGTTCTTATTGCCCAATGAAATACACAGCTTTTTTGTTTTCTCTCCTCCTTCCTTTATCAGTAATGAAAGAAGGCAAAGGAGAAGACCTAGATGATAAGAAGAAAAATATGGAAGAAGAAAATAGGAAGGGCAAACAGCGCAGAATAATTTAAAGTTTGTGGAAATCCTTTTGCAAACATGTAGAAAAATCTAAAAAGTATAAGCATTTTCAGACTTGGGAAAACAGAATTTTAATTCAGAGCTGGAATAGAAAAATCACACCATTCCAGGCACTAAAAATGTCAGTTTTCACAATGAATGTAAGAAATCACTGTGGAGAATTATTTATGTGACCAGTGTTCCTTTTTCCCCATTAAATACATTTTTCCAGGCTTTGAAGGTTTCTTGGTTGCTAGTACATCACTTTGTCTGAGATGGTTTTCATCCATCTCGGTGTCAATACATCAGTGAGCAAATCCAACTTTACTTGTCAATCATATCAGCAGTTCCAGCTGCCTTTAAACCTGCACATTTTCTCCTCACCACGCTGTGTTGTTGCCCTTGAGCCCATCTTTGCTTTTGGTCAGTGCAGAGGTGTTTTCAGACAGGCCATATAAGTAGGGATTACCCTGTGAAGAAATTGAGTTACTTTGTTCTGTGGCTAGGAACCCTTTCCCAGTTTTCTGTGATGACAGGGTTCTCTATTCAGCTCAGGTGAAAATCCTGGGCAAATTTTGTGTATTCCCATTATAGCTTTTATATGGCCAAGTTCATGAAGCAGCCAATTTAATCACATCATGAGCACTCATCTGTTAATTGCTTAATCTCTGTTCCAGTTTTCTTCTTTCCAGAGTTTTCTGCCTCCTCTGAATTTCTTTCACTGCAGATGGCAGTCCGCAGTCACCCTGTGGGCAGTGACTGAGGGGTGACAGGGAAGGTCATTTCTGCTGCCCAAGGTGGACAGCACAGGGTAAAGCACAGATCTGAGAGGGAGAGAGGTGTTCCCTGAGGGTGAGCACAGAAATCAGAGCAGGGGGCAGGACACAAAGGGGATAACACAGTTCCAGTGCCCAGAGGTGGAGGTGGGAGCTGCAGCCATTTCAGTGATTCTGTAATTCATTTCAGTGATTCAATGATTCTCTGGGAAGCCAAAGAGATGCTGAGGAAGAGGAGGAGGGGATGAAGCTGGAATCACCAGGCAAGGGCAAAGCAGCATGTTAGGGCTGCTGTAGTGATAGCTCTTCCAGTGTTTCTGCTGCAAGCTCCATTTTTCAGGGGTTTATAACTTGCTCGTAAAACTTTACTGCAAGCCATAATTTGGCACACAGGGTTCCAGGCTGAGAGCATACTGCTTTCCTTATTTAAACTGCATTTGGTTTATTGACAGGCCTGTTTTCAGATTGCAAAAGAGTGACGAGTGAAATAGAAATCTAATTGTTTCAGAAACTCTTTTTCCCTTTTTTAGGACTCTCTAGCCCCCAAACAGCTTTAAACATCTACTGGTGCCTTTGAGTATTAAAAAAAATGAAAACTACTTAAGAAATTCATGTTTAAATAGTGGCTACTGTGCATATTGAGGAATTGTACCTACAGTGTATAGCATCTTTCAGCCTGAATAATCCCAGTGCAGCTTTCCAGCCTTCTAAAACACAGCTGAAACAGAAATACAGGCAGGATAAAAGGAAGCAGTTAATAATGCAGACCTGTATGGCAGGGCTGATTGTGATTAGGGCCAGGCTGTTCTATTTAATGCATCTGCTCTTGCAAAAGACACCAGAGATCCTGTGGATCAGATTTTCAGGTACTGCCTTTCTCTTCTGGAAAACAGAGGTAGGAATGAAAGTGATTTTGTTGCAGCTTAAGCCATTGCTGTGTCAAAGCTTCTGACTTAAAATTCCAGTCATGGATATACATTTTATTCTGTTCAGCACTGATGCTGCAGTGAGAAATTCAGGCTTTGCAAGTCATGATCATGGTGTTTGGGTGAACATTGGGAGACTTAATTCTGATTGCTTCTCCAGCCCTTGCCAACATCCTGGCCCTTCCCTGAGTGTTTCAGTACAAGCTCCATCTTATGTTCCCATGTGTGTGTAATTCTGCACTTGGAGTTACATGCTCTGAGCTTTTGAATTCTGGTTTTGCAGTGAAAGTACCACAAAAATACCTGTGTTTTGGCAAACCAGTTCACATTTTTAAACCAGCTTTACTTAATTGTGTTAAGTAAAAATATGCTGAATATGTGCCTAGGTTTGCAGATGATCCTTGCTTATGTTTGAGAACTTGGCCTTGAGCATGTTGATGTTTCACTTAGAGAAGAAATGTCTGAACAAGCAAAAGTGTTTGGGGCTGGTTAAGTTGATTTTCAGTATCTAAGCCAGTGTGAAATGATATCTTTCTTGACAAAATACACTTCTGAAAACATATTAAGAATGTTTCTGTAATATCTTGCGTCCATACTGTGGTAATGTGAAAGGAGGGGAGATTGGCATTTTATGAATTCAGCAGGTGGAACGTTCTAGGTGTTTTTCTGGACCTGTTGAAAAGCTGGTTGATGTTCTTCACTGTCTTAGTGGGCACCTGGGGGTTCAGGCTTGCTAGATAAATCCTGTTTCAAACTTGAGTTATTTGTGTGGAATGTCACAAAAGTGTCAGATCTAAGTCTTCCTCCTTTTACCCAGAAAAAATTAATTTTGCCATCCAAAAGGTGCTTTTGCTGGGTATTTGTAGCCTCGTGAAGCATAAAACTGTACTTCCTGTACCTCCCACCCTGACTGCTCTCACTCTTTCGAGATTTGTCTTGCCTAGTTCACAACTTCTGTTGCACTCTGGGGGATACAACTCCAAATACTTTTTTAATAGAAAAGGTTTGTCTACATAGGTATAGACCAAAAAGACCAAGCAGAGGAATTTTCAGCCTGTGTGGGGTCACAGTACTCGAGCAAATCAAGTGGACAAATTACTCTGCTGCCATATCTGTTTCTCTTGGCAGAACTCTGGCAGTGTTCTGGCCTCCCCTGCCAGTGTCCTGTGCTGTTTGTGATCAGATTCACTCTGCAGATTGGGTGTGTGTAGGGATTCACCTCCTAATCTGCATGGCTGGCTTTAGAGAGGCTCTCCTTGAAAGGTGATAAATTACAGATGGAGTGGTCTCTGTGGATGCACTGGGGAATATCTGAGTCTTTGCAGTTTGTTCCACTCAGGGGCTGATGCTGCAGAGAGGTTATGTGGACTGAGCCCTTGGCATGAGGCACTGGGGAGAACATGGAAGTTAGTGCGACTCAGCACTGTGGGAGGTGAAATGAAAAGTCAGAACTGTTCTCACAGAGCACCCCCTGCTCTGCACCATTTCTGTGCCACCTCCCAGCTCCTCTGGTCTCTTTGGGAGGAAGCTGCTCCAGGAGGGAGGGTCAGACAGCACTGGAGAGGCAGACAAGTGAGACAGAATGGGCATTGTGTGGCTGTGGCTGTCATTGCCCAGGGGTTGAGGGAGTGTAGAGTGAATGAGAGTGATGAGAAATTATTGTTTTAAAATCAAAGAAATTAAATGGCACAGAATTCTGCTTACAGAGTTGAGATTGCCCAGTGGCTAAACTTACACCTTTGAGATTTAAGACATGAGGAATTCTGGTGTCAGTTATCCAGACCTAGTTCACTCTTTTAAAATAAGAGAGGACAGGGATGTGAAGTTTCTTAGCAGTCTTGATTTCTGTAGCCACAGGAGGATTTCACCGCAGATGTGCACGTGAGTCTCAGCTGTTCTGCACCTCCCTCCCCTTATTTTATTAACAAACAGAACAAAACTAAAAACTTGCCAACATGAACCTCAGTTAACCTGGAGTCACAGTTGCCCAGTGGCAACTTGCTGTTCGCTTCTGGGATCTCCAGTTCAGGTAAGCACAAGCTTCTGAAAACCCTGGGAGAAAGAGCTTGTGTGGGCTGGGCTGTGAACATCCGTGGCTCACACAGACTCCAGCATAGCCTCAGCTGTCCTGCAGGAGCTGGCAGGAGCCACTGGGCATTGTCTGCCTGCCTTCCCTGTGCACAGCTGGCAGGCTGTCCATTCCACAGTGAGGGGACATGGGCAGTGTCACCTCTGCCAGCTCGCATCTTCTCCCCGGCCAGCACACTGCGACTCTGGGCTCGCCTTGCTCAGCTGTGGGAGCAGGGCTGTCCCAGCCTCTTCCTGCCTGGGGTGCTCAGCAGGTGGGCAGTGTGTTCTGTGCTCCTAGGGCTCCCTTTTGTTGGCAAACCTCAGCCTTTGTATCCTTCAGTTCATTGTAGCTCAGCTCACTTGCATTTGCTCCAACAGAAATGCACATTCTGCTTCAAATATTCTTCAGGGCGCTGCACAGAGAGGGCAGAGATAGGATGGCTTTGCTGAGCACTTTTTTTCTGGTTTTCAGAACATGAATTTTTTTTCTCTTGCCTCTGCTCTTCAGGTGATGCTGAGAGGAAAGCACTGAGAGTTTATCAGCAAATACTAGGGCCACACAAAATGCTTTTTATGTGCAAAGATTTGTATCAGGGTGATGACATGCTCTCTCCCCGTGTTACTGTGTGGAATGATAAATATTACCAGGATTTTTTTTTAAATTTAGCAGACGTTTCTCATCTGTGAGTGCTAGGGGATGAAAGCCTAATGTCTGTGTGCTTGTGGAAATGTAAGGTCTTGAAAATGAATGGAAATTGTAAAAGTAACAATCACTTTTATTTGTATCGAGTCTAATTTCAACAGATCTGAGATTCATCAAGGCACAGGTCAGGAGCACTGGCTGTGGAACACTGCAGGGCATGGAGACTTCTGGTGGTTTAGGGTAAGAAAATAGAGATCCTAGAGAGCTGAGCAAGGATCAGAGTGTTAAGCAGGCTGCAGTTTTACTCTATAATTGGTGTTTATTTAAGAGATTGGGAAGTGATTCCCTGTGCTTTCGATTAGCGCCCTGCAACCTTGGCTGGATTAGGCCATTGCTACTCCAAACACAGTTTCACAGTACATGGGCTTTCAGCAGGGCTTAAAAAGTTTTCCCTGGCTATTTATATATGAATAAATAACCAGGGTTGGAATGTTGCTGTCCCTTTTTTCCATTATTTGTCTTATGGGATCGACAGTTTGAGTTGAACAGACGTGATTAAAATTGATGTTCTCTGGTTTTTACTCTGGAAAGTCACTGGTCTGGTTCACAGCATGACTCTGCAAACACTTGCCATGACTGAGCTGAAGGCATGCAAAACAATGGAAGAATGAGTAAAAAAGGGTAAAAACGGGGACAAGAAGTCAGTATTGGTACCAAAGTGCCTGCTTTGTGACACTGGGCCCTGAGTTGAGGTGAGGTGACACCTGCTGAACACACCTACAATAAATTCTTGTCATCTCTGGGTATGTGACAGATACAGTTGACTTTAGTGCAGTGCAGCTCATCCAAGCTCTATTTGCTCTGAGAGAAAATTCCATGTTCAGCACCATTCAGTGCTGAGTGTGACTGCCAGTGTCCCACTGGGCAGGGAGGGCAGTGATGGGGTGGCTTTGCTGGGTGCTGAGGGCAGAACAGCATTATTGGAAAAGATAAAACAGTGTGTACTTAGTGCTCTGAAGGTCCTCCCTCTAGAGGTGAAATGGAAAGAGACTTTATTAAGTGCATCTTCTCTTCCCTCTAATTGTGGTGGTTAATGTAAATTCCTGGATCACACTCAATGTAGCAGTCACCAAACAGTGTTGGGGGGCAGCTTCTATTTTGATGCTATCTCAAGTAACCAGCCTGATATTCAATATTTAATTAAAAGCAGAAAACTTGATACAAATAAAAGATGGGAATCTGAATGGCATGGTGGCCAGCCTGATATTTCTAATGTACTAATTGAGGAATCTTGCTTTACAGCTGCATCTGGGACCAGCCTTTGTATGTCCTTTATCTCTTTAATTCTTTTTGCACGGAACAAAACAAATTGGAAATGAAAAACACTGGCTTATTGTATTCATCTGAGGACATGCTAATTGAAAATGATTGTTTCATACTGGGCTGGATTCAAAAATATGTACATCTCTCTTTCCCTCTTTTACACATAAATCCATTAATGTGTTGAAATAGCAATTGCTAGGTCACAGGGAAGTAAGATAAGAGGTAGCCATACAGTGAGGCAAATTCCTCTGCCAGCTTCCAGATCCTTTGGCGCAGATATGGTTGCCAGAATCTCCATTTTCATTAAAAGCAAAACAAAACCATTTTTTTTGTTTTGAGATTTTAGGTCCACGTAGATAATTTGGAAAACATGAACAAGAAATTTTTTTTTTTTTTAATAAAACCTTAGATTTTCTTAAGCACACTTAAAGCTATTAAAAAAGAAGTGTGGTGTGGTTTTAGGTTAATCTGGAAGAGGATTTGATGGGCAAGTAGCTTGTACTTTCTTCATCCTGTTTCAGTTTATTTCTCAAATGAACTTGGAGTTGTAAAGCAGTTAATAAGGAACCTTAATAAGGACTTCCTTAAAAAAATTAAAAATATTTTTAATAATTAAAATAATTGTCCAGAATTTGGTCTAAACTCTAAAGGGATTGCTTTCACATTCTATCACCTTAGTAGAATGATTTTCAGATTAGTTGGAGTTTAGGGATTTCTGGGGGGGGGAGATTGCTGCCAGATGAAATGTGTATCATGGATATTGCATGCTGATAGTGTCAGTTTGGAGGATTAGAGTAAAATAAATGACCAGTTAATATTCTAAACAAACCAGAGCACTACAGCACAGAGTGTATGGCCCTTGTATTATAAGAGCACTTTTCCTGTGCACACAGCCAGAGTATAACATCCCATACACAAGAGCAGATCAAAGAGTAGCAGTAACTGTGTGCTTCAGCTGAGAACTGTTCCTGACACATCACAGATCCATGGGCTCCTTTGTGGCTCAGTTGCCAGTTACTGAACAGTGGCCAACAGTAAAAAGTGAGTCATAATGACTTTTCTTTCCTCTGCAGGATTACATGTTTTCGTCTCGTTTATCTTCACCATTATTATATTGCCATTTACATCCTAGATCACCTACCCAGCACTGAAAGGGCATGAAATTTGGACTGTATTCTGCTGTGCCTAGAGTTTGGAGTTCTCCAGTTTTTCACAACTTCCCAGCTGGTATTAAAAGAAAAAAAAACTTTAAAATTTTTTTTAAAATTTACTGTGACCTCTGCCTCCAGATCCCTGATCCTCCCATCAATGTTAGCATGTATTTGGAGCTGGACTATTGTGTTTGGCATTAAAACTTTTTGGATTTGTTTGTTTGTTGTCACTTTAAGATATCAAATGAAGTGCCAGTGGGTTTGTATCTTGGACAGCTGTGTCAACTTTTTACTAACAGTCCAAGCCTACAGCTTAAGGGTAGAAAGGCAGGATATCCCAGGTGAACTGGTGAGAGCCTGGATTTGTTGACATTGTGTGTGGACCAGTGGACTTTGCATTTTTTATGTGCTGGGCTGTTTGTCAGTGGGATTCCAGACAGAGAAGTGGCCAGTCTTGTGAGTTAGCACCCAATTCATCCTTGTCTGTGGGAGATGGGACAGCTGAGTAACTTGACTGTTTGAACAAGAAAGGATTCACAAAACTTGTTTTGCTAAAAAACAAACATGACTTTTCAGAACAACCTGCAAATGAGCACAATAATGACGTGCTTTTGGTAAAAGCAATATCATTTCTTCCTGCCCTTAGATCTGACTGCACTCACTCTCTTGGTTCAGCCATGTGCAGGGAAGGCCAGCCTGGGGGAGAAGATGGTTTAACCCAGAGCTTGCACAGGGTCTCCTTCGTTGGCCAAATCTTCCCTGTGTGTGATGGAGGATCGTTTACATTGTCACTGGTGTTGTTTGCCAGAGATTGCTGCGTGTGGCTTTTAATGGTGAGCTCACAAATGTGTCTGTGTCTGTGGTAATCTGTTGGCGTAATCCTTTGTGGTTCAGTGTGTCCTGCACGTCGTCCTTGTGCCAGGGCATGCTTTAACTCAGCCTGCGGGCTGTACTCTTATGTTTAAGAGCTGTGATTTTGTCATGGTAAGTTTTGAGGGAAAATCATGTGTTAGTTATGGTAGAAAATATCAATGGAGAACCAAACAAAGTAAAGAAAAATTGGAGTATGTTTTATGCTGCCTGACACGGGGTATTTAGGTGCATGAACTTGACTGGTCTTGAGCAGAACTAGGTTTGCACACCTAAATCATTGGCGCGTTACTCATTGTACACGGGATTCAGAGGCAGAAGGAGTATTCTGTACCCTTTTGTAATTTTTTTTTGTCACCATCCTGGATTCTAATTTTAAAATCTTTTCAGTGGGCACAGTCTGCCCCATGAGTTGCAAATGAACACAGTAATTATGTGCTTTTGGTAAAAAGCAACCCCATGGGTTGCTCAGCATTTGTTCTGCTTCCTTTGTCTTGCCAATCTGGTTTTCTTGGTGGCCCTCCCAGTGAAAGCAAGACAGTGAGTGCAGTTGACTCGGTTGAGAACTGCTCCATTTTCTCAGCTGGAACCTCCCCCATGCCCTGCCTTTCCCAGCCCTCCAACCCAGCCAGGCTTGGTCTTGTCCTCCCAGAGGGATGCCACCATTTTTTCCCTTTGTCCTTATTTCCTCCATGAAACTGAGCTCTCTTGCTTTCCTGGCTTGGTGAGAAAACGGGAAGAGATTGATGAGGTGGATTATTTGGCTGTGTACAGCTACTGGCTCCTGGTGAGGATTAGCAAAAGGCATTCTGATGGTGATGAGCCATTCTCAATTTAAGGAGTCCGTCACTCTGGCTGTGCTTTAGTGGCAGACAGACCTAGGAGCCAGAGCTGAAGCAGTGATTTTGAACACCTGTAGCGCTGTGTCTCAGCAGGGGATCATGTTGGTGCTGGCTTGAACCCCGGCTCTCTGTGTTGCTCCAGCAGACTGCCATCCTGTAGCTCAAGACTCGGCTTTTAGAGCAGATCTCTGCACATTTTCTACTGAAAGAGGCAAGTTCAAGAGATTGATTTAATGCTGCATCAGTAGTGGTGCGTGTGGTCGCACATACAAGGGCTCTGTAAGCAGTTATGCTTCTCATCATATGACAGAAGCGCGACTGTGCAGTCCCTGTTTCAGGATATGCAAAAGATTGATGCTAGTGGGTGGTTTCAGAGATAAATTTCTCTGGCCAGGGATGTTTTGAAGACATTCAGTGCAGAGAGAATGGCCCTGTTGATGTCATATCATGTAATTGGTGAGATCATGTGTATATAAAAGTCACGAGAACAGGAAAGGCTAGTAGGTTGGTCACTCCTGCCCCTTTTTTTTTCCTTGCATATGTTTTCCAACTGCAATTTGCCTGTCTGCTCTTTAGCTTCTCTGTAAGTAAAGACTAATTAAAAAGGCACCAGCCTCCAGTATGAAATTTAAAGAGTTTTTGCTTCGTAGGTTCATGTTTGGCAGTGAGAAAAGAACAGATTAAGCTCAAAAGAAAGATGGTAAGGGTTTTGTCCACACAAAATATTGATCTGGGGTTGTTTGGACAGAAAGAAAGGCTGTATCTCTCCATTCCTATGGGCCCTAGCATTTCCAGGATTGCAGTCAGGGGGAGAGGAGTTGGTGTAGGAGGGATCAGAAAAACCATGCCAAGGGTAAAAAGTGAAAAACAGAGTGGAGCAGTCCTGGGCAGAGGCTGTTTCACATGGCCTGCTCTGTCCAAAGCAAGGCATTCCCACTCCACCCCTGAGGATGGCTGCCAGCAGCCATTTCCCTGGGTCCATGGTGTGCCTCTGCACTAGGTGGTGCCCGTTTGGGAAGCTTGGCACTGCCTGCTGCACAGCTGGAAGCTCACAATCCCAGCTGTGGTGTCCTGAGTCTGGATTAATGAGCTGTTTGGAAAGGCAGAGGGGAGCTCTGCCACTCTTTGCTCAGGCCAGTGTGGAAATGCCCCCAAGGCCCCCGTGCCCATCAAACCTCTCTTTGCAGAGCAGTGGAAACTGCATGCATCTGTCTTTTCTTTCTCTGGCTGCAATTCTTTGCAATCAGTCTGGAGAGAGTTTTACATGGATTACAGAATGGTTTGGGTTGGAAGGGGTCTTAAAGATCATCTTCAAAGAAAGGCTTTTATGCTGAGAGCCTCTCTGTCTTAGCTGGCCTAATAAAAGGTACTGTTTCTCCTAGCAAACCTTTCCTCACTGTCATTAAAATCTGTGTTTGCTATGGAGAGTTGAGGTTGTTTTGGATATTCTTCTGGGGAAGGAGAAAAAGACACGGCTTTTAAAAAAATGTTGGCAGTTTTTGGGAAAGGTCTAATCATTCATTAAATGAAAAAGTTCATTCTCCTTTTCAAAGAACGCATTGTGGTCACAAAGATTGCCGTGAAATCAAAGCGAGTTTGCTGCAGAACTCATCTCTTACACAGAAAATTAAACTTTTTAAAGATTTTTTTTTCAATTATGAGGTGACTGAAGAAGAAAGAGGATAGGTAGGGTTTTAAAAAGACATACTGTAGATTAATTTAGAGTTCCAGCCTTTATTCACATAGCCTGTCATTTGACAAAGTTTATCAGAGTTCTTTATGAGTAAATGATGTGCCAAAATGGACCAAAATTTTGAAATAAGAAATTAACTGTGAGGTTCTTCTGGGAAGGTGCTGGTAGAATTGGAATAAAATAACAGAATCTTTTTAATATTTCAAAAGAGAATCGTGGAAAGAAAGTGCCCTGCAAAAGAATCACAAAGCAGTGTGGCCTAAAACTGATGAGCCTTTCCTGGCATCTTTGTGAAGAGCTTTTCCAAGGCTGGAAGTGTCCTTACCTGAGGAGTGCTCACCCAGTGCAGAGATCTCAAGGTGCTTTACAGAATTAAAGACCCAGTGAATTAGAGCTCAGTACAAGCCAGAGACCCAAATGCATTTATTCCCAAATTTAGCAGTTGATTAATGAGTCACGGGGAGGACACATTTAAGAGTATTGCTTTGAGTTTGGAAATACAGTATTGTACATACTCAGACTGGAGGCTGTACATTGCCTGTGCCCTTGAAATAACCTTGTTCATCTGCACCTGGAAGTTGTTCTCCATCCACAAAACCCAGTGGGGCTGTTTAAGGCCAATTCACAGGTGTCTGAAATTTTACATATAGAGGTGTGAGGCTATTTAAAACATATGTGCAGGTGTTTACATTGCAGAGTGCAGGAGCAAGGCTGTGCACATCCAATTTAGGTTTCATGTTGAAAGACAGGGCTACCTTAAAGGAAGTCCAGGAACAGGTGGCAAGGTTGGCGTGTTCCCAATGGTGTTAGAAAGGAGATAAGCCCTACTAGAAAGAGCTCATTTCTATGCTACATAAACTATTTGCTTGTTCAATGTTACTTTCAAGTATCTAGGAGAATATTAGAGAGCACAAAAGCACAGTGAAAACTACACAAAGATGCTGATGTGTCCAGCATTCTCTCCACTGTTATGGTTATAGATCTTCTGCTGGAAGTTCTGATTCTCCAGGAGCTTTGCTCCTGGCTGGCTCAGAGGCTTTACCCCAGAGACTGATAAGTTCAGGATACTCAAAAAATACCTCACAAGTGGTGATGCAATCCCTGCTGAGGAAGCATTTGTGTACAGAACACACAAAGGACTAAACTCTGCACAGGCGTTGAAGTGATTTGCTCAGGGTCACCCACTGACTTGGCATGAACAGCTCCTGGACCAGGTGTGAGTTGTTCAAAAGTGTCCTGGGCTGCTGATGGCTTCTGCTTTTCAGAAATACTGCTGCTAGTGGCTGTTTTGTCTAGTTGGAGATGGGCAGTTTTATAAGGCAGTAAATTTTGGAAAGCTGTTTGAAGCAGAGTGCTGAAATTGGACATCTGGAAAGATGTCCAGGAGAAAAGTTAGGTCTTCCTGAAGTTTGTGGTCTTGTCAAGTGCCAAGGCTGGCACCCCAAGGAAGCAGAAACGTTCCTTTTTCCTGTTTCAGAACCCAAGTGGACAGGCCAGGTCCATGTAGAGCTGCATGCAGCTCAAGTGCCTTTCCCCTCAAGTGACACAGAGGACCCAGGGGGGAGAGAGAGTGATTCGAGGGAATTACAGCCCCATACGCTTCCTTTATCCCAGTTAATCTCTCCAGGAAGTGAGAGCAGAACTACAAATGTTCACTTGTCTTAAGCACCTGGAGTTTGCACACAGAATTGACAGGAGTTGGAACAGAAGCTTTGTTTGGGTGTGGAAGGAGCTTTGCAATAGCCACTGTCCCTGAAACAATTAGGGCAGGTCCCACCAGGAGCAGAGGCTTCTCTCTCTCACCTCTGTAGGAGCTGGGAGATCTCCTGTGGGTTGGTTCTGCCAAACCTCACCTGAACTGAGCGGCACCAGCAGCCAGGAGGAGCTCAGCAAATTTTCAGAGGAGCTGTACAAGGGCTTGAAGTCACCCAAGCACCTTCAGCACATGGACTTCTCCAGGGCCAGGAGGTGCAGAGTCAGCATGCAAAGGTAAAAATGAACCAGCACAGTTCTTGGGAGGTTTGGTTGGGGTGTGGTCCAAGTTCTGCCTGTAGTTTTGGGTCATTTCTTCTTCATTTACCCAAGTTGCTCTGGCCCATGCTTGGCCTCAGGCTCCTCATTCTGAACCCCTAGAGCAGGACTTGGCAGCACGTTGTGAGACACAGCTCTTGTGCCTGGGGCTTTTTGCAGAGGTGGTACCTGGGAGCATCAGGGTTCCCAGGACAGTGATAGGAGGAATAAACAACTTGAAAAACAAAATAAACTCTGCTATCAGAGTCACAAGGCGAGCTGTCCAACACAACAGTGGTCTCCGATTTTATATTTAATTTTAGAAGCTGAAACTAAATGTTTTAATTTTATATTATTCTCAACATAATGCTAATTTGCTCCAGATGTCCACTCTGAGCTGAACACTGCCATTTTGCATAGAAAGCATGTGCGTCAGTGATTTATTCCAAATAGCTTCTATTTTACTGCATTTCATTTTATTCTGAATGAAGTACTTAACAACATGTTTCTCTTTAAGAATCTTACTTAATCATATGGATATAATTTCTTCAATTTACGTTTTCAGTTCTTTAGTGTGGTGGCCACAGGGTGTTTCTTAACCTAGGAAGATTAAATACACATGTTGAAAGCTGCTTATATTTGATTTTGAGGCACTTTCATTTCAAAGTCCTCCACGTAAGGTACAGAAGTGATTGTGGTTTCCTGCTAGGTTCTGGGATAGAGGGATAACTCTCAGGAAAACCTTGCAGATACCTTCTAATAATCATCCATGACAATAACATAATTTCATTTCTTTCAAAACTGTGGTCTGCCGAGAGTGTTTAAGACTTTTTTTATTGGGGTTCAGGAGAAAAAGAGATTTAATTTTCTTGTCATTTCTGGGCTACAGTTCAACGTTTCAATTTAAAACCTATTTCCGTTGAGCTCCTTTTCCAGTTTTCCCTCAAAATATTATCTTAGAAAATGTCTTTTATTCAGTTATTTTTTTATTTATTTAGCAGCATATTAAAAATTATGTGAGACAGCTCAATATGAACCTTTGTTATTTGAGCCTGGCTCACTCAGCCATTCCTGTACATGGGCTGCCATTGGTCAAGTATGTCAGGAATGTCCTTTGGCAGTGGCCTGGGAGCTGCGTCATGGCTGTGAGGCAGCCCCTGTGAGCTGCTCTCGTGGATGGGAAGCTGCTCTGAACCTTGGAACAAAGTCCAGGGAAGATTTTTATTCTTTCATTTTATAGCTGACCCAGGGCGTGTAGTTTGCGGTAAGATGGGATGCTTCTGCAGTGGTCACACAAAATATAATATACCAGATTCCTCAAATATCAAAACCTACTCTGTGTTCCTTTTAAAAATAATTTCCCTCATATAATCCCTTTTCCTCCTAGGCTTTTACACTGCAGCCTATGCCATGGAATATAAATTTCATGAGGTCCCATCATTTGTGAGGCAGGTTTTTCCCACCTGAAATAATGTTCATCTGTATTCATTTACATCTTCTTTTTGCATTTCTTTTTCAATCTTAGCATTTAATTTTCAGAACTAACCTTGCTGTTATTCTACAATTGTATTAGTTTATTATACTGAATTGTTGACACAGCTGGTAGGGAGCTAAGTGCTGTGGTTTCACACAATAAAATTTCAGACAATATGTGTAGCACTTCTTTTTCATACATATCATTTGAAAGCCATATGATTCACCAATATGTGTTATTGTTATCCACCCATGTGGGACACAATCTATTTTAAATTAGTGAAGTGACTTGCTAAACTCCCTGTAAACAATAAGACTGTGGGAAAACATTAAGTGCTATTCAGAAAAGAACATTGCTATACAGTCTTTTATCCAGAGGATCCCACAGTGCTGTAGAGAATGGAGGGACCTGGCACTGCTCTTCAGCAGAGCTCATCTTCTCAACAGGCTTTGGAGGCAGCTCCAACGCTTGAAACTGGAGCAGGGGCTTGGTGGAGGGTGTCAGTGCCCACCCCAGTGCAGTGGGTGTGGTAAATCACCCTGAGTGAAGAGTAGCAATAGCATGTTTGTTAGCAAAATCTGGATTTAACATCTGCTTTGGAGAGAAAACTGTCTTCCTTTAAAGCAGGTTGAGGTCTTGAAGCCATTCTCCTAGGAATAAGTCTCTCAGATTTTTGTTCATGTAATGAACTTGGCCAAGCAAGACAAAATGCAAACACTGCCAGACTATACAGTGACTTAGGGCAAAGTGAGGATGAGTTCCTGATTTGTAGAGGAGAAAGAGCAGGTTCTCTCAGGTTATCCTTCTCCACGTGTTACCCTGAGCTCTGTGGGATTCTGCTGTAGTGTGGTGAGCAGGTCCATGGGTGACGGAGAGAGCTGTGTCTCTTGGGGTTGCTTTTTTAAAAAATAATAATGTTTTAAAGATAAATGCTTCAAGCTTGAAGATTCTAGTTCTTTAATGTTTTAAAGACAAAAAAATGGTTTTTTAAATGACAAATAATAAAAAGTACAAGCATTTTTGCCCAAGAGCTCCACAATCATGGCACAAGGGAGAGCAGGACGAGGTGACCAACCCTGCAGTAAGAACAAGCTCCCTCCCCATCACACAACTTCCCAGTGGTTCACCAGCACCTCTTACAGGGCTCTTTGGCAGTGCTCAGCTTTTCACAGCTACAGTCATTGGAGCAGATCCCTTGCCTGCCTTGGATTACAGGTGGAACCTCAGTCTTCCCTTATGGATAATCAGATTGGCCCAGCATGGCACAGAAAGAGCAGGAGCCCATCTGAGCACTGAAAGTCCCACTGGATTTTCTGCTTCACTGCTGAGAACAACCTTGGAGAAAATGATGTGTTGTCCTCATTGCTTTGTGCAGATTAACCCAGTGTTGGCCAGTTCATGCAGTTTGTCAATTTGCAGGGAAACTTTACTCTTGTGAGCTGAATTTCAAGCTGAAATAACAATTTGAGATAAAAGCTCCATTATGCTCTTGTGGAAATGAGCACAGGTAGGGTATGAGAAGGACAGTAGGTTTTAAGATTTAAAAAAATCTGCCCTAAGTAAAATGGGAGAAAACCCCAGCAATAAAACTCCCAACTTTGTGAAACATTTAGTGAGGAAAATGAACAAGCTGTGTTGAGCCACATACAGAAAGTTGGATTTGCAACAAAAAAACTACATAGATGGGCAAAGAGTTACTTTGCTGCTATTTTTCATCTTTCCTGAGAGAATTTGGTTGTGCTGGAGTAGTTCAGTCAGCTGTAGCTAGCTGAACTTCCCACTGTAGATCAGATTTCATCCACAGGATCCTCCTGTGTTTGATCTGCCAAGGGCAGGAGCCACTTTGTAAGCTGTGATGACATGTGACAAACTATGACTGTAAAACTTATTTATTTATTGGTCTTGACAAAGGTAGGAGCTGGGTTTTCCAGAATTATATAAAAAACAGGGGTCCAGGGGAATGAGTGGGAAGTTAGGATGGACACTCACTGTTGGCAGATGACACTGTGTTTGTGACACACAGGTTTGTCACACGCTGGGCTCAGATCTTCCTGTGGCTGGAGACAGACACAGCACAGACCTAACCCGGGCTGCTCTGTCTGTGGTGCACTGGAAACTCATCCTGTTCCTAGACACACTCTTGGCATGTTACAAAGGCAGACTCTGGACTATGTGAGGATCTTTTTGTTCCTTTACTGGTTCATTAAAAATAAAGGAAAATATGAAATAAAGAGGGAAGCTTTTCATTTTGGTTTTTTCCATGTGTTTGTTAGTGAATACATTCAGGGTTTTTCAATAGTGTCTGATGCCAGTATAACAGCTTAAGACTGTTTGCTTAGTTCCTGAATGTGCGCATTGTTTTTAGCAAACATTCTTAATTTATGTTTGTCCTGCCTCTCTTCCAATCTCCCATTGGATTCAGAATGTAAACCAGCACAGGCAGCTTCTCTGCTGTCCTGTTTGCAGATGTCTGTCCCAGACCCAGGGCTGAGAAGTGCCCTGTGCTGGGCACAGAAGGGTTGCTGAGTTCCCCAGCGTGCTGAATGTCCTACGCTGAAAGAGAGCGCTCAACACATCACAGGAACAGCTTACAGAAGCAGGGTGTGTAATTTTTAATAACTGGGATAAAAACCCTGAGTGACATCTTTAAAATATAAATGCCTTTTCTTGTTTCTTTTATTTCTTTGCCCCCCCTTATTTTGCCTTTTCATCTCTTCTCCTTTCAATTCCATTAAGCTTCATTGTACAATAATGTATCGCAGTGGACTTTTTTCAATTATGTTTTTGATTTTTTCCTCCTTGTTACTATAAAACTCCAGATGTTTTGAGACTTCATGGTTCTCTGGATTATTTTTTCCTTTATTTTAATCTTCTTTTGTAACATGCCACACATGTGGTATTTTGGCCTTTTAAGATGCTAGGGTATGCTAATCAGCCATAAGTTTTGGGGTAGGATTGTTTTCTTCTTTTTATAATTACTTTTTCCCCTTCTTTTTGCTGTTGTCTCTTTAATTATTTTCTTTTTTCTATTTGTTTTCTTTTTTGTTACCCCAACTGGTAACACATCAATCCTAATGGATTCTCCCTTTGCTCTGAGGCTGCATTCTTTATGTTAAGCAAATTCTTCACTCCAGACTTTCAAACTCCCATACCTGTAAGGGGATTATGAGCACCTTTCTCACCTTGCTTGTCAGGACAGAACTGTTTGCACTGAAATTGGCCCCTCCAGACCAAGAGCACAGAATGTTCTTTAAAGATTGAGATGGGTGCAAACAGATTCTACTTTAGATGCAAACTGGAATGGAAATGTTTCCCTGGAAATTAAGACAATGAATTACTGATCCAGAGAAACAAGTTTTTGAAGTACATGTAGGAAATTATACTTTTTATTACAAAAATCTAAAAGTACTGGAGGGCAGCATTTTAATTTATTTGTGGTTCTTTGCTGGCATGGATGGGAGAGGGTTTTTAATTTATTTTGCTCAATCTTAATTTTGTCCCCAAAACAAGCAGATCTGGCTTCAGATATTAGAACAGCAAATCTTGCATTGTGTGCTGTACTTTTATTTCAAATAGCTTGTAAGCTATTCAAAAAATCCCAAATAAAGAATAGTTTACCAATTACATCTGAGGAAATAAAGGGGCTGACATGGGGTGTCTTCTTTGCTTATTACATGACCCTATGAATTTTGCATGTTGTTCTTTAAAATGTTGCCTCATGTAATGTTATTTTTGCCTGCAAGCCATAATACTGCATTCAGTCCAACTGTAATGAGGTTTCAGAAAATTGTTTGCTTTCCAAATGACATATTTAGCAAAACCTTATGGCAAAATCTGTGGCTGTCAAGCTGCTGATAGTAAAAAATTCCCAACTTTCCTGGTTCATTCTCATATGCTGCAGCAAACAAATGCAACGTTCCCTGTTTTGACAAATGTTTATACTTCTTCTTGATTAAAGAAGAATTACTAAAAAGAGTTTTAATACTAGAATTCAGGTCTTGTGAAAAGGATAGGATGCTCTGATAGTTTCCCAGATATTTTGGGTTTGCTGGAAAATGTATGGAAAGTTCTGCTTGCTCGCTGAAGTGCGTGACCTACTGGCACTAGCAGAAATAAATGTGTGGCTATTCCAGTGCTGGAAGGAGCATTTGCCCTGTGCAGGGGATGCTGGCAGGCAGGTGGCAGGGTCTGCAGCCAGAGGGGTCTGTTTGTGTGGGAATCACCTCGTGGGCAGAGCCAGACCTGGTCACTCTTGAAACCGTGTGACTTAAAGGAGTCCTCCGTGGGCCAGGTCTGCATTCCTCATGGATCCATCACTCCTGCTACTGCCCAAGGGGGCTCAGGGCCTTAGAAAATTCATAAAATGGAAATAAAAGGGACAGCCCAAAGTCTTATTTGAGTCAGAGATGTTCAGACACATCCTCCAGGGATTCTCAGTGTATTCGTATTTCCCAGTTTCATGGTAATTAGGAAATACACAATCTGTCTTACAGCATGAAGAAAAATTAACTATTTATTGGTGGACAGTGCGAGGATGTCAAATGGTTGGCCACAACTGCCCTAACCCCCAACAATGTAAAGGATGTATTGCATTTATACTGTGGCTCACTCCTCTTCCTTCTTCCTGTTCTGAACCTTCCCAGCTTTTCTTCTCTTTCACACCAGCAGCTGTACAACAAAGCTGTACTCTGGCTAAAGCCCTAGCTGCTTTTTTTAAAGACAGAGAATTAAAAGTACAAGCATTTTTGCCCAGGACTCAAATGAAATAGCATGTAGTGTCACTTTGTAAAGATAAATTGTTCAGGCTTCAGAAATAAAATCAAACCCAGAAATTGGCAGGTCTTTTTTTGTTACAGTTACCTTCCACTGTATTATAATCACAAAGAGGAAAAGAATAATCAGTTTGAACAATTTAAATCGGTAAGTTTGAATCTAGCTAAATAAATTGGGATTCTTTAGGATGCTAAAGTCTCTTTCCTATGGGTGACTTGTTATGTACTCAGATAGTTCTGTTGAGTTTATTAAAACTCCTTGCGTGAGCCATGTTGCTCATGCACAGCTATTTGCAGGATCAGGGCTTTACATTGTAGCTACAACAGCGAATTAAACATTAATCTAATCAGGAGCTAGCTGGGAAAAACAAAGCACCAAAACAGATACTTTGACTGTGGTGTGGGGTGGAACAACTCAAGTGTTTTAAGTTCCTGAGGTTCCTAACAGTTCGGAGCCCTGTGTGCTTCCAGCCACGGCCCCAACATTGGCCCCAGTGTGCTGTTAAACATTGATGCTATTTAAAGAGTGGTGTGGCTGTTTCCTCCCCTCCAGAAGGGATACGCAGCCTCACAGGATCCTTTTTCTCATAACGTGTTTTTCAGTAAAATTTTCCCAATTTTGTAATCAGTTGGGAAGAAAGAACATTTCACAATGTTCGTAAGGCTCATGGATGTTTTGACCAGACATCAGATTTCCTATTGATAGCATTAAATGCTTTGGAATGAAATGTTTTGGGTTTTCCATCTGTAGGCTGTCTGAGATGTCAGCAGCCAATATGACCTGCTCTTTCCCTTTTAGGTCTATAAATAAAAGGCAGCTTGTTTAACTGATCTTGCAGCAGAGAGTAGAGGTGTATATTAATGAGCTTGCTCTAATGGCACACTGGACCTATTTAGCACTACGACTGTGAAGGCTTCTCTTTTTCAGTCATAACTCATTTCCTAAGAAAATGTCAGTTATTGCTTCACCCTATGGTCTGAGCTGGTTAGTTTATAGTTTATTTCTTCTGATCTGTGCCACTGACAGATATGCTAGACATGACCGTGATTAAATATGCTCATGAAAATGGTAAACATTTGATAATATAAACCCTCTTGGGAACATGCTGTTATTTCTGCGTGGCAGCATTCTCAGGTGCATTCAAAGTATAATCTGGAAGGAAAGAAAAAACATCTTAAGCAATTACAGTTATTAGATTAAACTGCTTTGTTGGGAAAATTGTGATGTGTTTAGATCACTGTGAGATAATTCTGTGTTTTTATAAATATGGCTTTTGAATGTGTGATACTGCAACAGAGACACTGCAGTGAGATTTTAGTGTGAAATAAAGATAACATATGTATTTCCATATGGTAACAAACTAGTACAGTCACATAAACTTCTACAAGGTATTTTTTCCTGGTAGAAGCCCTGTTCTGAAAGCAGCAGCAGTTATAAAACCCAATAACTGCATTGTGTTCTTCCTGTAATCATGTGGCATTGTTTTGTGCCCGTGCTTGGGTGTGTGCAGCATTGATGATCTCACAGCAAAGACAAAAGTAGTAATTGCAATATAATTATTATTTTTATTGATGAAACTTGTTTAAGAGCTCTGTTGACATTTACAGACTTTGAGGATCATGCAGCATTTGTTACACTTTTCCCAGGCATCAAACGTCCACAAAATGTTTAGGATTGTAGGATTAAGCAGTGACAGATTGGGGCCAGATGTCTGGGAGATCCCATAAGTGGCCTTCTCAGTTGATAAAATAGCTCTTGCCATCCTGAAGCCCTTTCAAAACTGAACATTTGTTCTTTGTAGTCGAAGCTGAGACACTTGTGGGATGGCTGGATCTTCCTGGAGGGTATTTAAGAAGGAGAATGAGCACCCCATTTTTCCTAGAGTAGTTTCATATAGTGTAAATGTAAATACACTCCAAGTAGTAAGAGTAGGTGGAAGGGTTCAAAGAGTTGGTAAGCAGCGGTTAAACCCAAGAACTACCTTACAAAGTTGTCTTAACAACAGCAGCCCAGTTGAAGTTGTTGCACCACTTCAGGGAAGCTGTTTCCATGTGTGGATTTCAGTAGGGACAACTGTGAGAGATACAGTCAGCAGATCCAGAAATCAGGGAGCTAGAAAAGGTGTCCTTCAAAGTGCAACTCTTCCTGCAGCTCTGAGTGGATTCTCAGCCCCACCCTGCTCAGCTCTTTGCAGCAGCTCCATCCTTCCCTTCGAGACCTTTCATCTTCAGCTTCCTCTCTTCTCATCACTTGTGGCAAGGTTCTTGTCTCCACTGCTTTCCTCCTGAATGGAATTCCTGTTTCACCAACAGCCTTTGCCACCTTGAAAATCTGAGTATTGCAGTCACATCATTCTCTTTGCTGGTGTAGTTTTCCACCTGACATGTTTATCCTGAGTTTATCACTGCGTTGGGACCATCCCACTGTCTGTCACCCAGTTTAATAGAGCTGGGTAATACAAATAATGTGAATTAGAAAATAATAACCTAAATAAGAAAAGCTCTGAATGTCCGAGTGGTGATGGAGCAACCTTACTGCTGAAGGCAGAGGACATACTTACCAAGAGAAGGCAGCTGACCACAGAAGGGTCTGTAAATAAGCCCATATTTGTGTGAGTGTTGCTGCTTTCACTGCAGCTCTGAGCATTTCTGGTAGGGCCTGCTCCTTCTCTCCCTGAGGTGTCGATCCAACAAACTCTTATACATATGTGCTTTCATGTGTTTTAGATTAAGCTTGTGTTTAGATGTTTTAGGACATTTGCTGTTGGAATTTTTGCTACTGACATCAATGAGAGTGGAGCTGGAAGTTTCATGAGTTTGGATTATTCTGCCTACCTTGCTAGTTTGCATTGGACTCTGGGAATGGAACTGAAGACTGGTAATCCATTAGAAAAACATTCTGAGGGTCAAGATCCTTCTCTCTAAATTGGAGAGAGATGGATTTGATGGCTGGAGTGCTCAGTGAAAGAGGAATGATGGTGACATCCAGAGTGGTGAGAGACTCAGTGTTCAGATGGGACATGGGTGACAGGTGGTGTCCCTTGGGGGTCTGTAGTGGGACCAAGTGCAGTGTCAGCAAATTCACGGGTGACACCAAGCTGAGTGGTGCAGTTGACGCTCCTGAAGGATGGGGGTGGCATTCAGAGGGACGTGGACAAGCTCCAGAAGTGGCCCATGGGGTTTCAACAAGGTCAAGTCCAGGGTCCTGCAGCTGGTTGAGGGCAACCTCTGGTATGAACACAGGCTGGGGGATGAAGGAGCACAAAAATGCTCCAAGGGATAGAACACCTCTTCTGAGGTTGGGAGAGTTGGGCTTGTTCAGCCTGGAGAAGGTCCCAGGGAGACTTAGAGCAGCCTCTCAGTGCTTGAAGGGGACCTGGAAGAGAGATGAAAGGGATAATACTTCAAAGGCACGCCACACTGTGGGCACCCTAATCAAAGGAGGTCGGAAAGGAGGAAGATTGGGAACAAAAAGGAAAAAAGTGATCTTTAGGACCTCAGGACATTCACTCAGCTTTATGGAATGTCCTATGAGAAGTATGAATTTGCTGAATTCTGCTCTATTTTTCATAGACTTCAGCATTTTTGCACAATTTAAATTGCTCCATCCTGAATCTTAGTCAGATTTTTAGTGATGATTGTGAAGAAAGTTTGTTTCCTTTGAAGCCTTCATAGCTTTGGTCACTTCCAAACCCCCCTGCCTCCTTGCATCAGCTCAAGTGTTCAGAGGTGGGTGGTGGCCAAACAAAGCTTCTGAACTCATAAACTTTGTGTCTGCAGGTGATTTTGTGGATCTGACACAATGGCTGTGATGGGAAAAGATGGAAAATGTATAGACATCAGATAGTTGTCTGTACACATTCCCAGTATGGCATTCACACAGGTTACTGCTCAGGGCACTGAAATATTTATGGCAGTAAGGGCCACATTGATCCTTTGATGTGTGAGCAGCTGGGACAGGCAGAGAAGTGCCCAAAACCCCTCTGCCTGTCGTGTGCAGAGCTGATCTGCATCCAGTGCCAGGACACAGCCTGCAATGTGAAGTGCTGGCTCGAGAATCACTGTGGTTGCTGTGCTGAGGTATTTACAAAACACCCTGGGACGAGCAGGATGTGCTGGGCCTTTCTGCCTCCCCTCTGGCAGGCCCTGGGAGATCAGGTGCCTGCAGGTTGTAGCACCTTCAGTGCTCCTCCACCTGCAGCTGCTCTCCCTTCCCATCTCTCCCCCTGCACTGCTGGATGCCACAGCCAGTCTGCAGTTTGCATGTCCTGATGTGTGTCAGAGGTGTGTGTGACAAGCAGGATTGGCAAGGTGGTGATTTCTGTGATGACATCTGAGGAGCCACAGGTTCCTGGAAAGCTGCTGAATAAAATCTTGACTCAGCAAAAGGAAGTGACAAGGCATTTTCTGATTTTGTGAGAGTCAGGATTTCACTGTTTATGAGCAAGAATCATAGAAAAAGTTGTGGCTTCTAGAAAGAGTGGTTAGAACAGGTTGCTCAGAGAAGCTGTGGCTGCCCCATCCCTGGAATTGCTCAAGGCTAGGCTGGACAGGGCTTGGAGCAACCTGGGATAGTGGCAAGGGAAGGTGTCCCTTGCCCATGGCAGGGCTTGGAACTAGGTGACCCTTTAAGGTCCCTTCAGCCCAAACCATTCTATGAAGATACACCTACTATATTTCAGAATTGCTCTTAGTGTTGACAGGAAGGTGGATCGGGTTGTGTTTCTCAAATGCATTCCTTGAGATCACCAATCCTTGAGGAACCAATTTTTTATCTGTGTAGAGATATAAGAAGATGTGCAGTGCCATGAAACAGCAATATGTGCAGAGTGGGCAAAGAGTGTGCACTCCATCACTTTAGTATTTGCATTCAAGTATTTGAACATGTGCAAGTATCTGAGTGCATTTTGTGATGTGCAGGTGCACGAATGTGCACACCACAAGTATTTGTGCTCACCTGGGAGACTTCCCATCCTACAGACAGTGCCTCCACTGCCTGTTGTCTGTAACACTGAAACTTAGCACTGAGCAATGCAAAACACCCTTCCCTTGGCCTAGTAGCTGGCAATTTTACTTATATATTTATTCAGATTTAATTTGAAACAGTGACTTCTCTTATGAAGGCTGTGCAGCATTTTATTGCTGAGCTCCCTAATGAAACAGGTGCTTAAGAAGTCAGAATTGCTCAGGTTACTGGTTCTATAAATGCTGAGAACAGCTCTGAATGATAGAGCTAGTAAAGAAAAGGGTGCAGAATAACAGCAGCATTCCTTTGGATTGATCTTCAAATGGATCAGGTCTTCCTGTAATAGTCCATGCTCATCTGCTCCAGTGTATAATATTTCAGACACCTGAAACCAGGTTCTAACCTGCCAGCTTCTCTTACTCTCTGTCTGTAGCAGCTGATTGTTATTGCCCACAGTGGCTCCTGTGCCAGTTTACATCTCAGAGGACTCCTCAGAACACTTGTTCTTTCTTTAAATTTTCTACTCTGACACCGTGTCGTTAAGTGTTCAGCTCAGACAGAATATGTGAGATATTTATAACCCTTGTATTATTACTGAGCTGCACACCGTGTCTTCAGTGACAGATTAAATGAACAGCACAATATGTTGTGTTTCATCCATAAATTTCAACAGCTGTTTGAATGTTGGTTGATTTATTGCACATCCACCTTGGTTCTTACACTGTTCTCATTGTGGCCGCACATGGTGTATTTAATAGAACCTTACAATGATTTTTTTTATGACGTTTTTCAGTTTGAAGGGTGCAACAAGGCATTTTCTAGGCTTGAGAACCTCAAGATCCACCTCCGGAGTCATACTGGGGAGAAGCCATACCTGTGCCAGCATCCTGGCTGCCAGAAAGCTTTCAGCAACTCCAGTGACCGGGCAAAGCACCAGCGGACACACCTGGACACCGTAAGCATGATTCCATCCCGGGAGCTGCCCCGAGCCTTCAGTGCTCCTGGGACACAATCGGTTCTGCAGCTGCAGGGGGACTTGGCTTTTGCACTAGGAGAGTCTTAGAAAACTCAGCTAGGAGCAAGTGTGTTTGGTTTTGAACTGTTTGTGCTTCGAGAAATGAAAAAGTCTTGATCACAGCGAGGCAATTACGTTGTGTTACTCATGCTGAGGAGTGATTACGCAGGAGTGAGTGACTCAGCAAACTCTGCCATTGTTCCTGTTCCAGTAAGAGGAGGCAGCAGCTCTGTAAGGTGTAGCTGAGTCACTGCTGCTGCACCAAATGTGTGTCAGTCTCACTTCCTGTCCCCTTCAGTGAGTGCTCTGAGTGAATGCAAAAGCTGTTCAGACCTCTCAGTGGAAGGTAAATGCACCTCAGTTTTGGACAGTAATTTTGTAAAAAGTGAAAATAAATCCGTCTCATAACTCTATGGGATCAGTTCAGTACCCCCCATCAGAACTAACTGTGAGAAACACACTTTTACTCTCTACAGTAGGTTTGGCTTGACTCTGCAGCTCTTCTCCCTTGTCTCACAGAGAGCATGGGAGCCTGTCAAGTGTCTGGGGCTCTACTGAAATGAAATCACCAGATGATGGGGAAAGAAAGCAATGAGACAGCTCTGCAGACCAGTCATGTCCTCAGCATAAAGCTTGTAAAGAATAACAGGCAGAGTTGTTCCTTTGTCTTTTTCAAAGAAGTCAATATATGGTTTAGTTTGGCCAAGTGTTTATGGGGCAGAACTTTTGAGTTTAATTGATATTTACTTTTTAAGCAGTTACACATTTCAGACAGGGCAGCATTAAGGAATGTCTAATGTACATTATGCCTTGCAAAAACAAACAAGTAAGAGAAGCAAGCAGTCACATTTTCCAAACCAGAGCACACTTAAAATAACAATGTTTTATTTATTTGAAAGTCAACCTGAGATATTTGAATTTGTAATTTGTATCTCTTTTGAAAGTGGATATACTAAATTGCATGTAGTTTTTTAATTTAATTGCCTGAATCTAGTAGATATATTTTTTTATTAGCCAAACTCACAAATGGAATGCCATCTATTAGTTTTAAGAGAGAACTGACATGATTACTAAAATGAGCACAAATTCTTTGTATGTGTTGTCTGTGCAATATTGAAGGCAAATGTCTTAACTTTCTATTTTCTTCTCTTCTCCCTTTATCTCTGTCTTTATTATCTGAAATGCTCATAAATCAGGAAAAAGGTACAGTAATAATTTTCTAATCACTTTCTTAAATATCTGAAACCATCCTCGGTGCTATTCCACTGCAGGTTCTCTAAAACTGTTTCTGTAGTCCTGCACACAGTAACTGAGTTCCACTTACTGATTTAATTGAAGCCCTGTGGTTTAAGCTCAGTGAATTGTGGGCTTATGTGAACATGAAAAATAGCAGAGCTACAGGATGGTGCTGCTGCACCAAACAACTGCCTGGAAAGTCAGAGCAAACAGCCATGAACCTTTGTAAGGGTGATCACATTCTCATCTAGTCTCCCTATGACTGAGTTGAATGATTTTATCACTAATTTGAATGACATCAGTGATTTGAAAAATACTCTGCTAGTTT
Organism: Fringilla coelebs; assembly: GCF_963513975.1. NCBI lineage: Eukaryota > Metazoa > Chordata > Aves > Passeriformes > Fringillidae > Fringilla > Fringilla coelebs. The sequence continues at coordinate 5,184,826 of NC_140067.1, forward strand.
TTCTGCCAAGGGATTTGTTAAAGTTTTCCATAGCTTTTCCTCAGGTGTCAGTTCTCTGTGTTCCAGACACTCTCAATAAATCTCCTTTGCCCTGTAACTTTCTGGGTAGGTGCTGTGTTAGCCTGTAAGGTCATGAATTGGTGAATGATTCTATTATTCCTTCAGAAATTTCCTGCTGGCTGGACAGAGCAGCAATACTTATCCTCTGGAGGTACTTACAAAGAAAGGGGGTTTATATAGACTGCTTTTTCCTTACTGAGTGCATTTGGAATTGGTTTTAAAGCTTCTCAATGTAGGTCACTCCACCATTTATCTTCTCCAGAGGAGAATCTGTAAATCATTTCACTTACTGGTGTATGCTAGTTTGATGGAATCCCCACTAAATCATCTGGAAGTAGATCCTTCTCCTAGGCAGGAGCAGAACAAAGGGAACCTGTCTGTCCTTGTGGTAGAAAGGGCACATCAGCACTCCTCCAGGAGCAGAGCAACTGGGTTTACAGGACCTCACAGTCACTTCTCCCAAAACTGGTGGGATTTTTTCCCTTCCGTGCATCCTCCTTCTGAAGCCAAGGGGATTAAAGAGTGTGACATCGAGGTCATGGCAAACCAGTTTTCTACCTTTGAGAAGACACCACAAGGATTTGCTAGTCTTAGTGAGAAGGCTGAGGTAATGTTGATAGATGAGGCAAGAACACAGAAGACAAAAGAATGTTCCATTCAACTTGAAAGCTTTGTGAGCTGTGCCATGCAGCACTATTTTGCTGGCATTTAAGACAATGTCACTTAATAAAAAGTGCCTTTGCTCATTTTGGCAATTGCACCTTCATTTGCAGTTTGTTCTGTAACCCAGAGATAGTGTTCCATTTGTTAGGAATAGGCACAGCCACAAAAAGAATTTGGTGAGGATTTCAGTCACTGGGAAGGTCCCTTCTGAGCCTCCTTTTCTGCAGGCTGAGCCCCCACAACTCCCTCAGCCACTCCTTGTTCTCCAGACTGTTCCCCAACTCCACTGCCCTTCTCTGGACATGCTCCAGCCCCTCAATCCTTTTCCTGTCATGGAAAAGCTGCACCCAGGATTTGAGGTGGGTCTCACCAGTGCCCAGCAATCCTTGTAACATTTATGTAAATCAGAACTCAAAACCAGAATGTCTGTCTTAATAATTATACTGGGTGATGCCATGATCATTTTGTTTGCTGTAAAGGCTAGGGAATAAAGAATGCTCTCAAAACCCATTCAGTTCTACCTCACTAGCATTTAGCTCAGCCCACTGAACCATATCCAGTGTGCCAGTGCAGAATCACTTCTGTTTGCATCGTGCCTGGTTTGTGAGCTCAGAGGAGACCGAGCAAACATGGGCCCAGCAAAGAGAGGGAACAGCTCAGGTTCAGCACTGTGTGCTCCCTGTGCTGGCTGGGGCGGGCACAGGGGTGTGACATCTGTCCCACACTGTGTGTGTCCATCCTGGGGCGGGCACAGGGGTGCGACATCTGTCCCACACTGTGTGTGTCCATCCCGGGGCGGGCACAGGGGTGTGACATCTGTCCCACACTGTGTGTGTGTCCATCCCGGGGCGGGCACAGGGGTGTGACATCTGTCCCACACTGTGAGTGTCCATCCTGGGGCGGGCACAGGGGTGTGACACGTGTCCCTTTGCTCCTCCCCAGAAGCCCTATGCCTGCCAGATTCCCGGCTGCTCCAAGCGCTACACCGACCCCAGCTCCCTGCGCAAGCACGTCAAGGCTCACTCGGCCAAAGAGCAGCAGGTGCGTAAGAAGGTAAGAGCAGGCAAGGAGTGGCACATCCCCAGAGCTCCTCAATGCAGTCATTTTTCATTTAACTTTAATTTATATATTTTCAGATGAGTTTTTCAGCAATATCACAGAAGAAAACTTAAATGGAGCTGATTTTCCTGGTTTTTAATCACTCTTGTTAAGCAAACCACTTTATATGTGTGTACTTTCAAAGGCTGCCGCTCTCGAAGTTCAGTTTGCCCCATGCTTTCTGTCCAAGCGTTTATTTTCCTGTTCATCTTTCACACACAAGCCCAAATTGTGCTGTCATTCACATAAAATGTGCATGCACCAATTCTCTGCAATCAGCACTAACTGATGGTATTTACTGAAGTACATGTTGGCACATCATCTAAAACACAAATGAAAGTAAGCCAGAGTACAGTGGAAATGTAGGAAAAGAGGACTTGGAATAGAAGATATGTCCTTGTGTCAGCCATGCCCCCTTCCCTCCTGCTGCTCCTCTTGTAGAGTTTTCAGCAGTTTGAATGTAGAGTCCCCTTTCCCAGGACAGCTGGGAAATTCTCTCTGTAACCCTTCTCTCTGCCAGATGTGTGCAGTCTGAGTAGCAGCTCCCAGCACATCAGTGACCAGAGCTCTGTGTGCCATGTCAAATACTCATGGATCACTGATTGCATGGTGAGCTTTGTGCCTGGGAGACACACAGCCCCAGCACCATCCAGGTGTCCATGGAATCAAGTCTGTGCACATATCAGCTCCACTCAAAAATTTTATCTAGCCTGGCCACTGCCAAGTTTTCTATCCCAATTTTGTATTACCAGGCCTTGTGGCTTCCCTGCAGCTCTCAGATTTAGAAGGTTCCACAGGATGTGCTCTGCATATGTCCCACAGATCACAAAATTCCCAACACTTCCCTAGGTTAACCTTTATCTCGTAATGAGAGTAAGAGTCAGAGTGCCGTGGCAGTAATTGATTAATTCTATGTAATTAATTCTGTGTAATGAGAATAAAAGTCAGAAGGCCACAAAAAGAGGATGAATGTGCCACCAGAGTCTTCTGCAACTGCAAGATCTTTGCAGTTGAAATTCTTACGTGAAATTCTCAGCAGATTGTGGAAAGCATCTGTGCTCCCTATTCCAAAGAAGAGAACTTCCCCATTTTTCCTTCCTGTGGTTTCTGGCATGCTTCAGAGAAACAAGGAGGGAATTTTTTTAGGGAATTAGTTAGGGAATTAGTTCCTAACACCAAACCTGAGTGTCATTTGTTCAGCTCTGTGTACTGAGCTGAATGCATTAACATGTCCCCATCCTTACAGCTAGGGACAGTCCCTACTGTTACACCTTGGCACCTCCAGAGGCCTCGTTCCATTTCTACAGAGCTAGGTGGGGAAAAAAACCCAAATCCAAACTGTGTGAGAGGGCACAAAGTACTTCCTGCACCAGCAGCAGGAGGCCTGAAGCACAGAATCAATCCAGGACAAATTTGTTAACAGCAGCTGCAAACTCAGGCTGCTTGGATGCACCAAGACATCAATATCCAGGGTTTCATATCACTTAATCTCCTGCCTTGAGGAATTTTCCTGTGTGCATGTACACAGCCTCGTATAGACTTATCAAATCTATCTTAAAATAATGTTAGGAACTTGCCTCCCACACCTTATTTGGTAGACCAGTCTAAATCTGCACTCCTCTAGTGGTTTGAAATCATCTTCAGATTTCCTGTCTCATTTATCCATAATAACTTTATGAATACTTGATCCTGTGACTTTTTTTCCTCAAATGAAAAGGCACCTGAAAAAGCAGCAGATTTTTGTGTTTTGGTCAGGCTCTCTTAAAAAGGATCAAAGCAAACCTGGCTGATGAAGAAACAAGAATCCCCCCTAAGTATTTCACTTACATATATTAAAAAACCCCAACACCTTTCACAACTAAGTAAATCCCAGTGTTACTGAACAGCCTACTTTGGATTTCAGATGTAGGAAAAAAGGGGAAAGACTTTTTGTACTCACTTGCTCATTTTTGGTTTTAACTCAGCAAAGGCAGTTGTCTGTTGGTATCAACTTCCCAAGAGTTCTGAGTGGAAATGACCTAGCCAAGAAAGAAAAATTAACAAGCTGTTCTGCCAACATGTCTTGGTTGAGACATGCTACCAAAATGTGCCATCTCTGATACAAAACAAAATGCCTGAGCTTAGCCTTGTATCAAAGGAATCCTGAGCACTTAGTTCATAGCTTAGAGGATTAGTGCAGTGGTGATATTTGGTTGTTCTGAAAGGCTTTACAGAAACAAAACAGGAGAAAGTTAGCTGTTAAATTAGTAGTAGTTTAATTGGCTGCAGATGCACTTGTGATCCAAATGTCAGATGTTTATCTCAAACCCACAAATGGCTGTAGAGCAGAATTCTGAGAAGGTTTGCCTGGGCCCTTTATTTAGAATAGCCAAGCCCAGGGGAGATGGGTATGTGAGGCTGTACCCATAAGGACAATAACTATTTATTAATGGCTGTAGAATATGATGGCTGTTTGTGTAATGCGATCACTCTGTTATGACAAAAGCTTGGCAGCATCAGCATGTTTGAAAGAGAATTAGAAATGCTTTTCTTTCTTAATTCTCCTCTCCTGCTGTTTTTAATATGATCGACATTGTGGTTTTTGAGAGTTTGCTTCAGAGCCTTTTGCCAGAGCTTTCATTTCCATGGAGCAGAGCTGACACGTGAGTGGTACCTCATCCCCATCGCCGACAGCCTCGCTCTGCCACTTCCAATCTGATCAGCACAAAGGCTTTTCTTTCCCTATCAAATGCCTTTTCAAGTGTCACAGGTACAGGGTGATGCAAACCTTTTGCCACAGAATCCAATAAACTACAGAAAGCATGAAAATGTTCAGTTCAATTACTCAGGAAGATTTGAAGGAACACAGGGTGCATTATTTTTTGAAGCAAACTGGTTGTTGATGTAAGATTAGCACACTTTACTTGTGCCTTTCAGAAAACCAAAGTCATCTCTAATTACAAGTACCAAGTACTAGACACATCCTTAATTACTCTGAGTTCCTAAGAATGGCATTTCCTCCTTCTATATATAACCCTTAAGGAGATATATGAAGTTAATTATAAATAATTTGGCTTTACTACGTAACACAATGTTTCTTTTATCTTCCTCTTGTAGTTAAAGTCCTGTACTGATATTGAACAAGATGTACTCAGTGAATGCTTAGCTATCCAACAGCTCCACACATCTTCACAGCACATCCTGGATGGGAAGTGTGGCAGATCTGTAGGTCCTCATGATTTAATTACAGGTAAGAACACTTCTAATAAGTGTGCTGCTAAATATATCATACAACAGAGGATTCAAACCAGAAAAGATTTGTCACTGTGGAAGGTGATAAAACTCCAGACCAACAAATAAGATGAAATAATTATGTGTGTTGTTGGCTAAGGCATTGCTTTATTTGGTTTTTCAGAATTAGTCAGAGAAATAGCTCTGTTAATTTCATGTGAAGGGGCAGCAGCCCTGCTGGGAGTCTGTCTCCATCCATGTGTTCTCCTTTCAAAGTGAGCCCTGGCCTGGGCAGAGTGCAGGTGCAGGAGCTGTGCTAAGTCCAGGTGGATGCTCTGGCACCACCACTAGAGTTTTCTTCAGGAGCTGCAGGAAAGCTGAGCAGGCTGAGTGTCATGATGCTCTTTGGATCATAACAAAAAATATGGTGATACATGAAGGGGAGAAAACTTGAATTTGAAATTTCAAAACTTCTTCTAATAATATTTTCTAGTATTTAATCTTCCTTTCTGTATTTTCTTTCGTTCTTGTGGTTTGAACAAGAGTTGGCCCTTTTCAGGGACTTTAGACTCTTCTGTACATTTTATAGGAAGAGAAAAAGAGGATTCCATTCCCTTCTCTGTGAAATAAGATACAGATTCACAGTTTTGAACCCCAGCAGAGGATCCTGAATCAGGGATGTGCATTTTGAGGTTCTGTGTTCAGGTGGCAGAGAGAGGCACTCCCAAAGGCCGGCAGTGTAATTGTATTCTGCCTTCTGCAAGAATCTCCTACTTCTTTTTTGATTACTCCAAATCTTCAAAACAAAAAATGCATTTTGCTTAACATCTCCTATCCTCTTTTCTAGTTCAAATTGCATTAAAATGTTGGAATGTAAGTGGTGAACAGAATGGAGTAGAAAGGGAAATACCCTGTCATTCTGATGTGCTTTCCCTGGGAGTCTGAGCTCAGGGCTTACATGTGGCTCCTGTGAAAATGGGAGAAAGCTGGAGGGATTTGGGGTTATTTTCCAGTCTCTGCCTGTGCCACCTGCTCTGAATAAGGTCTGTGAGGGCAGCAGTGGCCTGTGCCGTCCCCTTGACAGCTCCATGGAGCAGGAGCAAGGCTTGGCCTCCCCCTTCCAGGCAGGGCAGGAAAGAGCAGTGACATTTTCCTCAGAGCCAGACTGCACTTCAGAACCTCAGAAACAGCCTCAGATTTCAAATGGCAACAATAAAACAGGAAAAGAGTTATTAGCTCACAGATAAACAGACCATCCCTAAGCTCTCAGTGTCATTTCAGAGAATCTCTTGTGAAATTAAGGATTTTATCTGTCCATAACTCTGGCTTTGTCTGATATGATTTCTGTGCTGATTATATCAATCCATCACCAGGATGTTGTAAAAAACTGTAAATCTTCCCTGATACTTCCATCAGGTCACTCCATATGAGACCCCATCAATGCACAGCATGAACAAGTGCCAGGGAAAAATAAATCAAGAGTTGAAAGACTGTTTTGCAGTGAAACAGAAGTTGCTTCATCTTATGTGCAGTACAATCCACAGGCAAAACTGTTCCTCTGTCATTATTTAGGGCATATAAACCAAAGTGCTGATCCTTACAGAATTACAGCATGAGGACATTCCTGCTGCCACCTATAGTCTGCAGTGATTGTACATTTGCTCTTTCACATAAGCTGAGGTAATATTTTTTGAGAAATCAGTTATAATTCTGTATGTAGGCTATACATGGATAAGTATAGTTTATGATGTCCTCATATTCCACTTGAAATATGAAAACATTCATGGTTTGGGCTTTTGAGTTTGGTTTTTGTGCTATTTTTTTCAAAGAAACCACATTATTAATGTGCAGAGCTCTGGGCTTTAGGGATCACTTGGATTCCTGGAGAATTTCAGTTTTGTCTTTCTCCAAGTTAAAGCACATTTTAAATATGTCAGGGATGAAAGCCCATCACGGAAAAAACCCAAAATGTTAAAAAAGGCCCCATCCCTTGTGTCTGACTTCAAAGTAGGTAAGACAGTGAGCAGAGGAATGTTTCTGCAGTCAGAGGAACCCATTGTTTGCTGAGATCTTCCTCCTTTTTCCCTCCTCATAACTAAAATGCATCATGGCTGCACACATTGAACTCTGCCTGTGGACAAGAGCTTCTATCGCTCTGGTTCCACTCAGGCATTTTCTCTGGGTTTTATTGTTGTTTGCTTGCTCTCAGCATAAAGCTGAGGGGGAAAAGGCTGCTGCTCACAGATGCTCAGGGCACTGTTTTGGCCACAGATGTTAAGGTTAAAGCCATTTAAAATACTGATTGATGATTTCTGTTACAAGCTGAGATGGTCAATGTGTGAAGAGGCCAAAGTGCACAGGCCTGGCATGGGCTGTGCTTGCAGGAGTCACTCACAGCAGCTCCAAAGGCTTCTGGGGGACTTCAGGTACACAGAATATTAGTGCTCAGTGCTGAAGAAAATGGAAGAGAAACTGTAAAAGGAAAGAAGTTTTGGAAGTACTGAAAATGATACTGAGACTGGATTAGTAACTGCTCTTCCCCCCTTGCTGGTCTCTGGGGAGGGAGCTGGGATGGGGCAGACAGGGCGTGGTGTGGATGGCTTTGGGGGATGTGGGGACAAGGGACACCATGTGCCAAACTGGGTGTGAGTGGTGCTGCAGAGATGTAGGGACAGCAGAACTCACTGATGGCAAACCCTGAGAGCCTCGGTGCCCAGGTCCAAGCAGGGGCCTTTTCCCTGAGAAGGTGTGATCAGGAAGTCAAAAGATAGATCTGGGAGAGGATGTCCCCAGCTAGGAACTCTCCCAGCCCAGCAGTGGGCACTGGGTATCCACCCCAACAGCTCCACAGATGGGTAAATTCCTCTGCAGAGTGCTTGGGGGTGGCAGAAAACTGGAGGTGCCAGGGATTCTGGTTTCTCTTGGTTTTCTGATGTGGTGGGTTTGAGTTCAGGGATCATGTGGGACTCAGCTACTGCCCACACAGAGATGTGGGGTGGTTTTTTTAAACATCTCCTTGCTTCTCTAGAGGGTTATGCTGATTGTAGCTACTCAGCTTCTCTTTCTCATCCCCTCAAGGAACAGGCCAGAGACATCCTCAATATGCATGAACTGTTCAAGGGTGGGATTGAAAGATAAAACATGGAGTGGGTTTGCTGGCCACCTTGACACTGCTAAAATGACCCTTTTTGGGGGCTTTTGAGCTTTTTGCACAAGGTACTGCTGGGCCAGCAGTGTGGGAGCCTTAGAGCATGAGCAGCTTGGTTAGGTTCTGCAGTTTCCTGCAGGCTGTGCTGGAGGAACTGGTGGTGTGGGAAATGGAGCTGAAGTGCAAAGTGACACTGAACAGTCGAGGTCAAATTTGGCTCATCTTTCAAGCCTGACATGGAATGTATGAACAGTGAGGATCTGAGGGAAGTGGGAACTGTTGTATTGTGAAATGCACTGAAGCCACCAGTGGAAAAGCATTTCCACAATGTAGCATCCTTGCTACTGACTTCCTGTTACCAGAAGAGGCTTTGACAAATAAATCCTCACATCACCTGGGAACATCTGATTTCTTAAAGCCCCTTCTGTCTGGTGTGCAGTGCAGAAAGCAAGTTGTTTTCACTGGCTGGTTGACAAATGTTCTGTCTAGCTGGAGACAGAGATGATGTGGTTCAGTTTTGTTGCTTTAGATCTGTCAGCAGCTGAGGACTCATTGTTCATGAGGGGTTTTAGACTCATCTGAAGCCCCTGACAAAGGTGGCTGGAATCTTGCCTCGGTGGTTCTGCTCCTCAGTCACACACAGAAACAGATGCTGACATCCAGATGTTGCTTCTCCACCCCAAGGGTGTCACACATTCCCCACAGCTCTGGATTTTCATGTTGCCTTCTGCTTGTTCCATGTCACTGGGAGGGTTTGGGAGGGTGCAGTCCAGAGCCCTGCCAGTGACACAGCTGGCACATGGCTCTGTCCTGGATGTGCAGCTCTGCACACACTGAGTGGGAAAGAGCAGATGAATGGTACAGGAGGAGAGATGGCAAAGACAGGCCCCAGAGGGGTCTCTGTGCTCTAGAGCTGGACACTGGGAGCTGGCAGACCTCACTTGCTGCTCACAGCCTTCAGGTCACAGTGTGAGTGGCAGTTCTGGTCCTCATCCATGTGCACATTCCCTGGGAGGGTGGGACAGAACTGTGGCAGATGTGTCTTAGGCAAAACTTGAAGATGGGAAAGGCAGAAAAACTGGGAAGAGAAGGACAAGGACTAGACTTTTCCCAGAGCAGCATGACAAGCATTTCCCCTGCCATTTGCACACTCCATGTTTGCACTCCTGTGATGTCTGTCACCACAGAGACCTGTCTTGGTGCATGGTCACTCTTCAGAAGGGAGAAAAAAACTTCATTCCAAAAAACTTAATTCCAGCATCTTCATCCAGGAGCCCTGGACAAAGCTTCCTCAACATTGGGTAGGCTTGAGGGAATGGTAGGCTCTTGGCTGTTGGTGCCTTGCTGCATGGCAGAGAGGAGTCCCCAAAAATGGTACACCCACACTCCTTCAGTAATTCTGTACTAGCAAATCTGTTTTCATGAGCTCATTAAAAAATTCTCCTTGTTCCTCTTTGCATTTAATTTATTGGGGTTCCCTTTGTATCATTATGTGATATTTGTAAATGGTGTGGGATGTCCAGCAGCTTAGTAATGGAAAGTCAAATGACAGAGTTTGAAATGAACAGCAGAACCCCAGGGTGCCTTGGTCTGTTTTGCTGCGTGAGCTCCATGCCCTGAGCTCTGCAGGTTCTCTCACAGCTGTGGGAAGGGCAGGGTGGGAGTCCCACCAACTTCTGGTGGCTGTCAGGAGGGTTCTACAGCTCTGCAGAGTCCAGCAGCACCTGGGAGGGTCAGAGAGGAGACACCCTATGCCAAAGCACCCTGGCCCAGCTGTGAGTGCTGCTCAGGCACAGGGGATTCACTGACACACGGGGCTCTGCTGTGGGGCTGTGCCTCAGGTCGGGAGGGGGATATAGGGAAGGAGTTGGAGACTCTGTAGGTCTTACTGATGCTTCCTTGCTTATTTTATTTTGCCCTCTGCTGTGTGTTCCCAGGCATGTACAGTGGATCCAGCAGCAGCCACAACGGCCCCTCCCCAGCTGTGCTGCCTCCTCCTCATGACATTCCTTCAAGGCACCTTCCCCTCGACTCCGCCCTGCCCAGCCCACATCACCACCAGTCGCCGCTGGAGAGTGCCAGGGACGGGTATGTGTGTGATGTGAGAGTGCTGGGCCTGTGGCTGCCATGAGAATGGATGATGAATTGTTTATTTTACTTTGCATGGACGCTGTTCAAAAGAAAACACTGGCCCAAACAAAGCAATTTTGTTTGTTTTAGAATCATGGAATAATTTAGTTTTCAAGGGACCTCAGAAGGTCATGTCATCCATGCCTTGTGCAAAGCAGGGCAAACTTGGACACCATTATCAGGTTGTTCAGGGCCTTGTCCTTGTCTTTGACAGAACACAATGGGATTTTTTCTTCATAGCATGCAGTTACATTTAGATTTTAACTTTGTTTTTTAATTCCTGCTGGATGACTTCTCATAGGTTTGGATAAGCACAGAGAATTTTTCTCAGCTAACATGAGAAACCTCTCAGAGGGTAAAACCCGAACTATGACTCACTCAGGAATCAGTCTGTGTTTGCCTTAGTAAGGCTCACTCAGTGTCAGAGCCTTTCTCACTTCCTTGCTCTCTGATAAGGTTTTCTGCAATGCACCTCAGAGCAGCAGGGCAGATCCTAATCAGGGAAGAGTGTTTAATCCCACTGATTGTAGGATTGCACTGCTACAGCAGGGGTACAATTGCATGGCTGCAGGGTGTGAGATTTCTAAAGCACCCTGTGTCAAGGCTCTCATACTATTTCAACAGTCAAGAATCTCTGCAAGCCACAAAACTGCTCTAACCTTTTCACTCAGATTTCTTTGGTGCCTGGACTCATTCAATTCATATTTACAAATTCAAATTCATACTTACAGTTTTACTTCCCAGCACTTTGGATGGGGAAAGGACTCTTATTTGGTATTACTGATGGGAATTTAAGATACAGAGAGATTAAAGGATTTTCTTTCCCTAGGAACATGTTGATGTCCTTTAGCAAATATAGCAATGAAATGCAGAGTTTTCCCATCCCCTCCAGTGACTGACCTTTCCATTCTCTTATATGGTGCAAGGAAAGCCCAGAAGGATTTTAAGCAAAGGGCAGAAGGCAGAGTGTGTGTGGCATGAAAGAGGTGTGGTAAGGAAATTTACACCTGGGGTGGTTGGAGAACAATCTGATTGAGGAAATTCAATTAGGAGCAAACTAGTCCTTCTTATTTTCCTAACTGGGGAATGAATTCTGCAGCAAGCTGAGCTTCTGTGCCCTCTGCTCCTTCAGCCTTCTCTTCTGACCTCGGCTGGTAGCAGTACCAGGGTCCCTCTCCCAGTGTGATGGAGACACTTACCCTGTCCTTGTCCCATAAAATGCCTGTGCCCAGCCCTTCTCCTTCCCTGCCCTGCCACATTCCCAACCTTGTATTTCCTGTTGGCAGACTCATTCCCATGCAGAGCTGTGGCCAATAGGAGGCACTGGAAATTACTGCAGTTAAACAGGAAGTTTTCTGTAGAGCAGTAGATCAAATAGGAATGGAGACAGATATTCCAAAGTGAAGGTCATCCATGAGCTGTTCTTCCCTGCAGAATGGGACTGCCTGAGCCTCTTGGAGTGGGATCCCTCCCTCTGACTGCTCCCAGTGTGCTGCTCAGCTGTTTCCTCTTGGAGTTGGTTCCTAGGGGAGTTCAGGCAAAAATCCCAACCAAGAATGAAATAAAGTGAAGATATAATATGGGAAGGATTTAGCAGGCTGTCAAGAAGGTGGAATTGTTTCTAAGGCACTTTGTGTTCTGGTGCTGCTAATAAGAAATGAAAGCAAAGGCCTGAGCAGGGTGAGGGCCACAGACAAGTTTCCAGTTTGAGGGGTCAGAAGCCTCCAGATGAATTCTCATTCCTGCCCCTGGTGTTTCCATTCCAGAGCACAGCACTCCAGCAGGAGCACCACGGGCAGTGGGCTGAGCCTCTCACTGAGCTCCTGCTGCAGACACACCATCAGTGTCCATCAGAGTTGTCTCTGCCAATTCCAGCTTTAGTGCTGCTCAGATCCTTTCTCTGAGGAGACAAGAGTGCTGATTTCTTATCTCAGTGCTCATGTACCTAAGTAAAGTCTTTGCCCAAATATCCTATGACAAAATGTGGAGTGAGATAACAGATTCCTAACCATGAGCCAAACGTCAGGGAATGGAGACTGGAATGTATTTCTGAATAGTTATTTTAAAACAGGGCATCCAGTTTCATGACATAGTTACTTGGAATTTTTCAGCATCTCAAAAAACCGTTTTCTAAACTCAAAATAATCTTCATTCAGCATTGTCATTCCCAGTCCAAGATCTTTCTGCTGTATTTAATGCTTTATGCTTACATTATTCATGACTGCTGAACTGCAGCCCATACATGACATCTTAATTGCAAGTGCAGAAACTTTGTGTGAACCAATTAATAGTCCTTGAGTTTCATTTAGCACGGTTTTCTTTAAAGCATCCATCCATTTAACTGGGCAAAATCACTGAACACAAAATCACTTAACACTGGCATGCTGGGAGCCCCTGGATTGTGGCAGTGCCATCCCTGCTGGAATGCACCTGGGTTTGCAGTGGGAAGGGAAGCCTCCCCTGCCTCCCTGCATGGCCCTGCTGCAGCTCTCAGGCACACACAGAGGGTTTGGCCTCCTATGTCAGCTGTCTCAGCGTTGGGGTTTGAGCCAGCACAGAATTCCTGCTCTGGGGATGGGGACCGTGACAAGGCTGGATCACATCGGGCAGTCTGTGACAGGAACCGAGTGATTGCTATCAAGAAATCGAATTACTGAGTCATCAAATGTGTGAGATGCCAAAAACTACACGAGGCAGAGTACAAATAGTCTACTCAAGTTTGACATGAGATTCAGAATTTGATTTAAAGGCTTTTTCTTTTTTTTTTTAACAAAAAAAGCCCTATGTTACACTGTCCTTTGCCAAAGTCAATACCAAGTGCAGCAGTCAATTTTCCCAAATGGTTTGCTGAGACATTTAAATAGTTTGACAAAATTATCTAATTCACTTGAAAATGTTCTAACAAAATCTGACCTCATTACCGAATGTATTTATACTGGCTTTATTCAATATGGAGCACATTTTTTCAAATTCTGGAATGAAGTATATGCTACACTAAAAAAATCTACTTATATTGATATTAATTTAGCTAAAAGTGGTTGGCTGAGAAATACTTCAGCATGCAGAAAATGGGCTTGGCATGATCCAGATTAAAATGTATATTTATTTTTTATTTCAGGTAGCAAGAGTTTATTTTAGCATTTCTTGTAGCATTTGCCATGTGTAATGTCAAACTGGGTTTCATTCTGCCCATTGCAAAAATAGTCTATTTTGATTTGTAGCAGAGTGAGGACAGAAAAACAGCTTTTACTATTAAATCTCGGGTGAATGTTGCACTTGGCTTGCTTTCCACTATTTTTTTAGCTGTTATTATCCAAGTCATCTAAAAATGTACTTAGTTTCATTTGTAGACCATCTCTGTAAATTGCAATCTTGAATATTCAGTGTGATAAATTATCAGCTTTAATGAAACTGATCTGACTGAAGTTAAGTGACTCTGAGTGGTGGCACCAAGTTTGGGATTTGCACCAATTTAGTGCAATGGCCCAACAAGGTCACTTTGTAGGACCTGAACACGATCCCTGTGTGTGTGACTGAGGCTCTCTGTCACTTGTGCTGCTGTGACAAACAGCACTTCTGTTCCCAACAGGAGCTGGGGCACTGACAAATAATGACTTGATTGGGAGGGTGATGTGTCTCCAAGGGAAAGGAAAGTGAAACCAGTTTTTAATATTCCTGTGGTAATTTAGGTCGTTTCTGCTCTGTAAACACACCAGTAAATGAAGAAGTAGTAGGATTAAGACATCTGTGATGGCAGAGGTGGTGATTAATGAGGACTCTGAGCCTTTGATATAAAGGACTAGCTCTAAGCAAGGGTAGAGGAAAGGGCTCACACAACTCCTTTTGCCTGGACTTCTCCCCAGCCAACTGCAGCCAGCTCAAACCAGGGGCCAGACCCCCCTGAAGTGACACTGACCCCCACAAAAAAATCACAAGGAACCGGATTTAAGAACTATCAAGTGAAAAGAGACATTTTAATCAGGGCGCTTAAACATCAGAGTTTTTGTTTGCTCGCTTCTTAGCACCTGTTATTTCAAATACCACAGGAATACTTCAGTGTAAAGAGTTCTCTGTTAAAAACTTAGTCCTTCACTTCTTTTTATGTGAAGTAACATGAGGTACACAGAGCCTCCCTTCTGCTCTGCCAGGGAACCAGATTTGAAATCCCTGATATTTTTAAGCTTGAAATTAAACATGCAGGATAAAATCTTGTCAGTTACATGGGGGAGATTATTTCCTGTGCTATCTCCTTGAGCTGCCAGGATCCAGACTGGGTAGAAAAAATACATTTGTGCCCCTAATTCTCATTACTTTAAGAGACAATTAGGTGTCTTAGCCACTTACATCTGATTCTTATTAACCTTGTTTATTGATTAATCTTTTAAATTAAGTTTGTGAGCTCATACAAATCAATGGACTAGGAATTGACACGCTGTTAGGATCTTTGTAGGAAAGAGACTTTTACTCTCTAGAAGAACTTTGGAAAACGAAATACCTGCACAGCTTTTCTAACAGACCAAGGAGATCCATCCCTCATTCTCTGTGGATTCCACTGGAGAATACTCTTCATTTATAACAGAATACACAAGTCAGTGGTTTAGTCTTCCCTTCAAAAGCACTAAAACCAGTAACAAGAAACAGATATCTCTGACAGCTGAAAACATTTTCAATGGAGGAAGCCAAGAGCCCTTCATCATTTATCTCAGTGTTATGGATCTGAGCACGCAAAAGGGGCATCAGTACATCTGTCCAGAAAGAACAATGTACAGGTGCTGCACTGGGCCCCACCAAACAAAGAAAATCAGTAATTAAAAGCATCTGCTTTCAAATCCCAAGTCATTTATCTCCTTGGAGAAAATGTGATCAGAATTCATTCATAATCATGTCCAGATAGGCTTATACAGGTTCCCCCCTCCCCTTAAAGCAAAATTAGCATTACATAGGCTTCAACAGTTACATGCTTAAGGATTACCTGGTGCTGGATCCTGGGGTAAATACTGTTTGTCCATCAGCAGAAATAGGTGGGCAAGTGTTTTCATTTGGGTTTCTGAGAGGGCTGGACTGACGCTCAGGATCCTGAGAGCCTCCACCAGAGCTGAGGTGCCTGCCCAGAGGAGACACTGTAAGGAAAACTGAGCGAGAAATCAGAGTTACAGGAGAAGGTGGGAGGTTAAAGGAGATGGTCAGAGTAACTCAGAAAGCATTTAAGATTAATTCAGCCAGAGCTCCTCTGCATTACATTAATGATTTTAGTCCTTACTGAATTTATCTGTAGTTAAATTGACACTAAACATCTGTAAAGCTTTTTTTTCCTCTTTTTGTCCAAATTTTGTTTGTTTTTAAGCAAAACTGCTACAGTTTGATGCAAACCATATACACCAAACACAGGAGTTTATCATGGTGTAACAAATAATGAAGCTATTTTAACATCTCCCACTATTGGGTCGTGTGCTCTGCCTGGCCAACCTGAAGACAGCAGACATCAGGACCTGTACAGAACCCACCTGGAAGCATCTTGCTGCCTGTTTGCCAGAGAATAATGACCTTAAATGACTGAAATAAGATAGATCAGTCAAGCATGCAGCACATGCCAGATAATCTGGAGTAGACAGTCTCTGTGTTTGATTACATCTTTCTAATTGACTTCCTGGCAATCACTTGAACTCAAGGCACTGCCCTTTATTTAAGTATGCTTTTATGTTCCTTTGACCATATTAATAAGGCTTTTCTTTCACTCCAAAATACTTTTTCCTGCTAGATTGTAAGCTAGAATAATTTTTCAAATATCTCCCTCATGTAGTGACTTCCACTGTAGTGATTCATCAGCTTCATTTCAAAGCTTATAAATACAAACAACCTTGGAATGGCACAGTTCCCATAATGATCCCTGTGAGGAACTGCTCTGCAGAAGTTGCACATCTCAGGTCAGAACAATTGTAGAGATACTCATTTGACACAGAGTAAGTGTCCTTGTGTGTTTTGTGAGCTTGTGTAGATGATGACATGTGTGACAAACACTGAGTTATGTTCTGTGCCCACTCAGATGTGCACATGTATTAGAGCAGACAGGGAGTATTTCAGTATTTCAGGAAAGCCCTTCTGGGCCCAGGAGCAGCCCCACACAGAAAACCCCTGAGTGAACCAGGAGAGGACTCTTAGGACTCTTCGTGATTCTGAGCATTAAATTGCTTTCATATCACTGTTACTGGTATCACTAAAAATATTCTAAAGCAGTTAAATGACCTGTGACTCTTCAGTCACAGGAAGGTTCCTGTGGATAGTGTCCTCCATAATATTTATGAAGCCCCTCTTACTTCTTAGAGCTGAGCAGCTCCTGCACTTGTGGACTTGGCTCAGTGTGGGTGAGTGAAAGTGCAGAACTGGATCCAGCTAATCCGAGGTAGCATTTTGAGTGAAAATTAGTATTTTGTATTTGTCTAAAAGCCAGAAGGCTGCCATTGCCTCAGCAGTACTTTCAGGATGTCACACACAGGTGTGTCACAGGCTGCAGCAGAGCAGGGACAGAGCCTCTGGCCATGCTCATGGGGAAAGCAGAGACAAGGTGTTGTACCTTGGAGTACCTTGTGGTACCCTGGAGTCACAGCCCTGTGTCACAGCCCTGGGACTTGGGTGCTCATTGTTTATAGGAAAAGAAATGCAATGATGGCCAGCAAGGTGATCTGTGTTGAAGGATTTATTATATATCAGGGAGAGGGGGGAAGAGGAGAAAGGAAAAGAGGGAGAAAAGGAAAAGATTCCTTGCATTCCAGAAACGTAGCCAGAGGCACCTGGCAGTGATTAGTGCAAAGGTTCACCAAACTTCAGATAGAGTCTGTCTTACAGAAAAGTCCAAAAGAGTGAACGGTGTAACTGTTTCCTGAGCATGTGCTGACAGAAATTCCCGAAGGGCAAGACCCAGAACAGAAACACGTGGCCAGAGATTGGGCTCTATCCAGGGACCTGATTAGCAGAGCTTTACACATCATTTTTAATATTATGGGAAGAGATGAAAATCCATGTTAACTTTTTTTCCCATTAAAAAAAAATAATCTCCTGGTCCTGGAACTGAATTGGACTTTCTCACAATATCAGTGACTGTGGTGCTTGGGGGAGAGATTTTATGAATGAATGGGTTGGTGTGCTGGGTTTTATGGGAGAACCTCATCTCAGGGAAACTCTCAGTTCCTGTAAGTGGCTACAGTGCTGCACTTCAGATAAAATGTGGAGCTGCTTTGGTTTGTGCTTCTTACTCTGGTGCTTTATTTGCTATTTTTCTTCCTGTTAATCTGAGTTAAATCATGATTCTCAAAAATCATGATTGTTCGATCTGGCCATACTGCTGTGCATGGAACTGTTACAGAACGGTCTCAAAACCCAAAATACACAAAAAATGATTTGACATAAAGGACAGATGTGTTTCAGCCTGGATTTGGTCCCGTTTCCACTGAACTTAATGGGATATGGGTTGAGGTTCTTTGTCTGGCTGAGGAATCTGCCAATCAAGCCATCACACCATAAAAAAAAACAAACCCAGACACTTTTCATATTGGAAACATCTCTGTCTTACGTATTTCCATTTGCAGTTATACTTCATTCCTATTTGTAATTCAAAAATCTTATTTTGAATTAGTTTTTATTATTTTTCAATTTTCAGTTCCACTCAGTATTTACTAAGAATACTGTGTGTAGTGTTTGGCAGTCGAGGTCTCGTCAAGTCCTCTTATCTTAAAGAAGCTTTATAATTTCCTATTCTGTTAATTTGTCCTGGAAGTGGTATTGAACAAAGACTAAAGCTGAGAGGTAATCTATTTCTTCCTCAGACTAAGCCCTGTGGATATATAGAAAACAGCTATCCAGCCATTGTGATGGAAATCTCAGAACAATCCATGTCCATCTGTATTTATTTTATTTTTTTGGTTCTTTATGTTGCATTGATATTGGAACAGGACATTTGGTGTGCACTGGGAGAGTACAGAGATCCTTAAACACCCCTGCCTGCTTGGGGAGGCTGAGAGTGCAGACAGGATCAATGAAATCTAAAGCAAAGTCATGGTGCTTGTAGCCTTTAGGTGTGTTTTCTGTAGGTCACTGCTGGCTCATGGCATACCCAGGTAGCTCCCTCACACAGGCCTTACTTACAATTTAATATAAACTTCCACCATCCAAAATTTATTGTTAAAGCATGATCACAAGAAAGTTTATAAAAAGTTTTAGTGGAATTTCTGGTTGAGATTCTTAGGGTATGCACTTAGAAAGTGAGGAAGATCAATCTTTTCTATGTTTTGACTTTTAATTTTCCCTTTTAAAAAGTCCTTCTGTTAGGACCAAGATTTCTGAGTATTTCCATTGATGTAACAAATACTTTCCAGTAGAGCTGAGGAACTGGTTTGTTGTCCATGACTGCCACTTGGTTTCATGATTCTTTGTGGGTAGAATCCCACTTGACTGCAGGAGTTCTGTGGGAAGGGCTGTGGAGCTGGGCATTTTCAGGCACTGTTGGTGCAGAAATGTGCACAGTGCCACAGACAAGGTGGTTACTGAGTTAGGCTCAGTTATTCCCAAAGGTTCCTTTGGGTTGTGTGTGTGAATCACATAGGATTTTTGTGAGTAGTCCTTTTCCTTGATTGCCTGCTGATGCCTCCTCAGAGGGAGTGTTGGCCCTGCAATCCCTCCTGAAATCCCAGCTCCCTCAGACAGGAATTCCATCTCCAGCACCATCCTCCAGTGGTGCTTCAGGGAGAACTGGAAAAGGCCCCAGTCCGTGGTCAGTCACCCTGAGCTGTGGTGAGTGAAGAGAGCAGAATTCTCTCCTCCTCCATGGGTGATCTCTTTACATCCTGAAGCACAAGATGTGATTACCCCTCGCTTAGCATGGAAATGTTGGTTTTGGCCATTAAATTATTCAGTCCCTTGGTAAAAAAATAGGTATTTTGTTTGATTCTGTGGCTCCTGTGGCTGTGAATGGCACAGGCCAGGGCATGCTGTGTGAGCAAAATGTTCCTTTTGTTTCCAGCCAAGCTCCTTCTCTCTGTGGTGTGTGTCCTGTTGCTCCTGTGTCTTGGACAGGGTGGAGAGGAGGCTCCCCCATCACACCCTTGTATGGCCCTCAGCAGAAATATTCCACAGAGCCAGGAGCCCTCAAATGTAATGAATTAAGGAAGGATACGGATTTTTTTTCATGCCTGTGAGAGTATTTATATCTCTTTATATATAGCTATATATAGGCACAGATATATATTAAAAGGCCCCAAAGGACCTGCAAATTTACTGAATTATGCAAGTTACAATTAAGGTAAAATATATGGTATATATTTATTATTACTTTCCAAACCAAAGCAAACTGTGGTTGTAGTACAGCATTAACAGGAAATGTGCAGCCTATTAGTTATTGAAACACACATGCCTGAGCTGCTGCCTGGGAATTTTAGTGTATCCAGCTGAGTTCCTGCTGTAAGTCTTTCAGTGCTTCATCTTCCACACAGAAGGCATCACCTTTTAGGCTCTAATGCATTATCTGTTTAATTTGTATCAGGAATGATTCCTCCTCTTTTAACAACCTGAGTATCACAGCGACCGAATTAGTAGGCAGATATCAGGAGAGAATTAAAAATACAGCACTGGAGATTGGGCAGTTTGGCTGATGAAAATCTCTCCTTGAGTGTGCCAGAGCACATTCACACATTCACACACATACACACACACAGAGTAATATTTTAGGGACCAGCTTGAGCCGTAGGGATTGTGATGAATATTTTGGCTACTTGTGCTAACATAGCCAGATTTTTCTGCTGAGCAAAGTTCTTTCCTAGCTGAAAACTGTGCCTTAATTTCCAGGAAACATACTGAATTCCTTGTTGGGAAAGCTAGAGCAGAACGTAGCAGATTTTTATGGTGAACTGCTCAGCTCTGTGAAACTCTTTTGATGCAGGGAAGGCAGCGATGCTCAAGTGTTATCCGGAGCTGTCAGGGTTTCAGCTCAGGCTCCTGCTCCTAGGATACAGCTGCCCACAGCCAGCAATGTTTGCTGAGCTCCAGCACCGGGGCAGCTGGCAGCTCCGCACCGCTCCGCGTTCCCAGCTGGAGCAGGGCCTGCACCCCTCTGGCCTTGCAGGGGACCTCTCCACCCTTGAACACTCATCTCAAAGGTTTCGAGGCACAAACCCGGTCGAGCTCACACACAGGAAAAGCAGGAATGCAAGAGTGTGAGCGGGGACAAGCATTGCTTTAAAAATAACAATAAAAACCTAAATTCTTCTCCCATGGTTAAGATTTAAGTAGCCTCTGGGAGCAGTTAAACTGGGTAGGGAAGCTGGGATTTTCAGTATTCCCACAGCTGGATACCTAAGTGTACCATTTTTGTTCGACAAAGCAGCATGATTGCACAGAACTTGGAAACACGATGGCCCATCCTAACAAAGCACTCGGAGCAGCCCGGCAGGTCTCCATGGGGTGCTGCGTTTCCCAGCAGTAGCCGGGACAAGACATTCCAAGAGCAGGCAGAGGAAACCCAACACAGGCAGTTGCAGAGGACTCGCTCCCCAGCAGCATTTCCCTCCCCTATTCAGAGTGGTTTCTGGCTCATCCCGGCATTGGAGTTTTTAGTACGTCTTTTGTTTCTCTTTTAAATGTGTGTGTGGTCATTACCCATATAAATGTCACTATCATGAGCCCTTTAGCTATTATCTTTCCAACGAGAACAACTGCAATCTTTTTCATCTCCTTTCAGATAGAAGCATTTCCAGGCTGTTGGGAGCGTTGCTGGCGCGTGGAGGAGGTGTCGCTGTCACTGTCGCTGTGTGCCGGGGCCGGGCTGTGCCGCAGCCCCAGCGCGGCTCCGGCCGTGGCAGCCCCGGCTGGGAGCGCCGCTCTGCCCGGACAGGGAATGCGGCTCACGGCCGCTCCGAGTCCGACCGCGGCCCCGCTGAGCCCTCTGCGGAAAAGCTGCGGCCCAGGGGAGCTGCCCCTGGCCTTTGGCTGCGGCCGCCCAAATCCCAAATAAACTCGGTGTTTCCCCGCATCTGCTCCTCCGCAGCGCCGGCTCCAGGGAGCGTTCGGTCCCTGAGCTGGGCGGAGAACAGGGGGCCCCGGCATCCCCCAGTCCCTTTGTGGCACCTCTGCAGCCCCAGGCCTTTTCCAAACCAGAACAAATAGGATATTTTTCTCTTTACATGTTGGCTCCTTTAATTTGAGAGTAGCTCTCTTTATTTTATATATTACTGATCACATACTGGAGGGAATATCTTTCTCATTTAAAAAGAACTGTTTTCCAGGTCTTGCTATTGGACTTGAAAATATCTTTGCCTTCACCCATTTACAACGCTTGCTTAATTCCTCAGTTTAGTTTGGGGAGATTTAGTCTTTGTATTACAGGTCTTTCTTCCTTGTTTTGGGAGATGGGATTATCTGAGCATAGGATTGGTTGAGTTAAACCCCTTCTAATATTTACAGTGTCACTGTGACAGCTTTTGGCAGCGTTCCTGTGCCTCTCATGTTAAATTTGGTTAAGCTGTTGTCACCATTTATTCACAGTTCCCCTCTGTTTAGCTCTTGCACACTCTCATGTAGTGCTTAGCCTTCATTGGAGCACAGCCTTGCTCCCAAGGTCAGTCCAACTGCTCCAAGAAGCGGTCGTGTGAAATGATGCTTTATGGTGTTTGAACAGCTTGTGCAAGGGTAGAGGAAGACACCAGTGAGAGACTGGAGTTTTTATTTAGTTAATTTTTATCTGCCTCCAATGGTTGTATTTTTTTCCAGCTCAGTGGCATCTATTACAACCTGCAGAGGTTGTTTTATTTTTTTCTCCTCGGGTTCTGTAACTGGGAAGTTTCCACAGACAGTGAGGTGGATATTGCAGCATCCGAAGGTTCTGGTGCTGCTCAAAGAGGTCCTTCTCAGGTTTAGCAAAAGCTCTGAAGGCAGCAGAGAGGGTATTGAGAACTCCCCATGCTGCCTGTGCTGTTTGACAGGGCACACTGGGCTGTGGAGCACAGGGCCCCTTGTCACAGCTGTAGGAGATCCACGCTTTGCTCATCTGCAGAGTGAAATGAACGCTTTTCTTTGTCCTGGCTGCAGCTTGACCCTGTTACAGCTATGAAGGCACTTAATTCACTTGCATTTACTCATTCTAGCTGCATTTTGCACTTCTGTTTCTAGACATGTATCTCAGCTCACAAAGTTCTAAATCAAGTGGAGCTGTGTTTAAGTTGCTCACTGAGGAGTGGTGTCATTTTGATCTGGCAATTATGGCAAGTGCAGAAGTCAGTGTAAAGGAACAGAATTCCTTGTCTAACTCTCTTGCCTCCTAGCAAATATCTGAAGGTAGCACTGCACTGTTGTCCTTTTTTCGGTATAATTTGTACCTGCAAAACAGAATTCTCTATTGTTTGGCCACTATGGAAATAGTTCATACAAGTATTTCATGTTACTATATGAATGTGATATGTGAAGTTTTTCTTTATTTTCTTTTTCTAGGCTTGCTCCCAACATTATCTCTCCACTTGTCAGCCCCCTGAAAGCTTTAGTTCCACCTTCCCTCTTGCAGAAACACGGCTCTCCATCATCCCACAGCCAGTCACCCACCGGGCAGCAGTTTTCTGGGATACCAAATACACCGTACGCCCCATTTCCCAACCAGTCTGTACAGCAGGGATCTCAAGGTAACTCTTCCCTCTTTTTGTTTTTTGCAGCTTTTGTAATTTCTTGCTGGAAAGAATTTATTTTGCTTTTTCATATTTGGCTAATAGTGTCAGTGGGAACTCCAGTTTTTAAATTGGATTGATGTACATACAGATGGAAATTTTAAGACAGGTCCATGCTGTGATGTGTCATCATAATGGGGAAAGCTGTCCCAACAGCAGATTTATTGCATTTATTCAGGTCCCTCAGTAGAAGGCTGCTGGCCATGCACCTCCCCTGACTGGTCATCCAGCCTGGAGTGAGTGACCCTGCAAGAACCATCCAGTCCCAAAATACATGGGCTGAGGCACACCTTGCCAGTGTCCTGCCCTGTCCACTCATAGTGATGCACAAAACATGGAATTAGACAAAGAAAGCGAACATTTTCTCATTTATTATTTGGAAGTTTGGCTTGTTTTATGTTCTAGAGTAACATGTAAATGTCCTCTGTACAACTATAGAGTGCCTGTGGGATTCGAGGACAGGAATGGGAGCAGTAAGCAGCTGTCCCACAGCTTAATTTAAAACATTTTTTGTTCTAAATTACTCAGCCTTTTTAATTGCAAGCTTACATACCTATTCTGGAGTTCTGCTGTGGGAACTAATTAATGTTCCTGAAATTTTTGAGGCACAAATTAGGAAGAGATATTATTATCACAGATTCTTCCAGTAACAGGAGCTTGCATATTTCAGAAATCTGTTATGCAATCCAGATGGTGAGCTGCTAAAATGTGGTAAATATTCCCAATAAAGAAGTGTGCAGGACATCTGTCTGCTTGCAAGAGCCTGAGCACAAACCCGTGAGCAGCTCCCAGCTGGGATGGGGTTGGGTATCCCAGCAGTTCCCTCTGCCCCTCGTTCTCTGAGCAGTGTTTTTGCTCTTTGGTTGGAAAGGCTTAGTCTGAAAAGTTAAAGTGTATTATATTTAATGATTTGTGCTGAAGGAAAAACTAACTCAACCTGATGCTCAACAGATTATTCAATTTAAAAAGATTAACTCTGTAAGGGAGAAGTGGCAGATTTATGATAGCATATAATGATATATGATTATGTTGCTATAATGAGCTAAATAACTACAAGCCACAAGAGGAAAGTTTAGCAGCTCATTACTACGGCAGAAACAAATGCATAGACAGAAAAAGTTTTGAACCACTTAAATAAATTGACTTTATTCCTTAAGAAAACCACATTTCCTTTTGAATGAATTGTTGCTTTCTAAGTGTTATGTCATGTGGTTTTGAAAAAGCAATAATTTTCCACTTTGGCCAAATGTTGAAGTATTATTATAAATTAATTATGGAAATGGTCATTCCAAAATCAGTTTTGATTAGCAGCCTTTGAAACCAATTATCTGTAACCTGTACTTTGCTGTACTTGCTCTACTTTTTCCTCTTTTTGCCTCTCAGTTCATTAATAGCACATTTTCTAATGGAATCTGTAATAATTTGGGGGTTTTGATTTTTTGCCAAAAAAAGGTACACCACATAAACTTGGTGTAGAACCAGGCCTCTGTACAGAAGCACATAAACAGTGTGGATGTGGAATTTTTAGGAGATGGCAGCTTCATCAGGCTGGTAGCAGAAATATTGATAATGAAAGAACAAGCTGACATTATTTATATGTTTTAACCTAGCTGTAGTAAGATCACATGGAAATCATTACATGCTGAAAGAATTTGGCAGGCAGTGGAATCCTGTAGTTATTTATACCTGACATGATTTCTTGTCAGAAATTTTATGGAATTTGAAAAGCTGAGATTTATTTGCAAATACATGTAAATGACATGACATAACAAGATGGCATTTAATAGCCACATTCCAATTATTTGCTCATTACATCATTCGTTTTAAAGCTGCTTGAAGTTTTCTAGGCTGTGCCTTAGAGAAGCAGAGGCAGCCAGTGCACTGTGTGAAGTGGCTAAGTGCAGCTTTTCTGCCACAAATTATTTCAAAGCAAAATTTTAACTAAATGTTATGTTTGGAACTCAGTTTATTCCTTTATGAACTGTTATAGTTCTACATCTACTGTACATAAAACATTTAACAGTGATCATTTAAACTGACAGGGCATTTAGTAAATTCTTCACTTGAAAATAACCTCAGAAAATTCTTGATTTAAATCAAAACTGAAGGAAAACCTGAAATCCATGTGGCAAAAAAAATATTGGTGAAACACATACTGCCAGGTTGGTACTACAGATTTGCACTCTAGAAGGAGCAGGGATGTCTGCACTGGACCAGCCTTCTTGCTTATTTTGTATTTTAACCCCTGAAGGGAATCTTTTTTAAGAACTTGTAAAAAATGCTCCCTGTTTCGTTTAATCAACTATATGTGTTTGTTAACCCAACACTTGGTTATGGGATTTCAATCATATTTTAATTCCCCATATTTTCTCAGTGAAGCATTTAAAGAAATGTAAAGGAACCGCAACTAAATGCAATGAACCCAAGGGTCAGAAATCCCATTTTTAGTGTGATGCTTTGTTTGACTTGTGCTCCTACTGTATCCTCCCCTCCCCTCTCCTATTCCATGTATTTTCTTTAGTTTCATACCTGCACTTATCCCACCTTGCAGGCAGGTTAGAACAGGGAAGGTGCATTTCTCTGTATTTCTCTGTGAAGCACTTGGCAGAAATCAGGTCCTGGTGAAGTCAGCAGTGCAGCAGCACCAGGATTTTCCTACGTCCCCCTCTCCACTGGGTGGTTCCAGGAACACTTTTCTCTCTGCCTTCTCAGATTATCTCACAGTGGTGCTGAGGGATGAACACTGCAATCCAAAAGAGGATCTCATTGCTCATGGCAGTTCTTTTCCAGACTGATTCTGAGGCAGCTCTCTGCTTCAGGTATTTCCAGACAGTGTAACTTAAAACACTTCAAAATAACTTTTCCCCACAGGTCTTGGGAAAACCCAGGATCTGACTAGTTCCAATCCAGTTCTGTCATGCTTGGCTGCTCTCTGCTTTTCTAAGCCACTGTGCCAGCTCTGTAGATCATGAAGATTTTTAATTGGTGTAACAAAGGCAAGCCTGGGAGCACAAGGGAAGGACAGCAGTTACAGGAACAGAGAAAATACACGTCATGCCTTCCCTAGAAGTGATGTCTGTAGCAGACATTCTGGAAAAGGCTAATTTTTTTTTCTCTAGCAATGCATCTAAGTGTTCTCTGCAACCAGCTGAGCCTCCTTTGAAGACAAGTGTCTCTTTTTCCCTCTGCTCATCTCAAAAGGATGTATTTTTAGAAGGCTTACAGCAAGGAGTTTGTTTTGTAAACAGAAAGGATAAGTATCAAAGCCAATCAATAACTCACTGTACCAAAAGCCACATCAAAAGAGGGTTGTGCTACCTCTCATAAGAGCTCCTTGGTTCTTTGAGCCAGACTCTCCAGGCAGTAAATAGAGGTGGCTGGCTGTTTGTTCCAAGGAAGGACATGCATCATTTAATGCTCAGCTTTCCACATTTTTGGGCTGCCTTTGCCATAGCAGCAAATACGAGCAGCCTTGGTACAGAGTGTGTAGTGTCTTTATCTAAGAGTCATCCAGTAGGACTTCACTAATCATGGACATCAGCAATTTAGGTATTTTGTAGTGGATCATACATTCTCAAGACATTAAGCATCTAATCCTTGCAGATTCTGCCAAAGCACATATTAAACTGGGGAGCTTCAGAGCAAATCTTTCACCACTCAATGAGCTGATTGCATTTCTACTCAAGAATTGCCTCACTTGGCCTTATTTATTGCTAACTTAGGAAATATGAAGTGACCAGACCCCGAGCTTTGCCTGGCATTGTCTGCTTGGTCAGACTTTGGTAGTAGAGGGAAAACATAGAGAAGTGTGGGAGATCTTACTGAACAGGAGAGAGCTTGCACACTGCAGGAATTTTAAAGGTGGTCAAGTTCACAATTCACCCCATATAGCCCCAGCTGCTCTGGGGACAGGCACAGGGATTTAATTTCTGAACAAACAGACTGAAGAGCTGCACAGGCAGCCCAGCAGGGCAGGTCTCTGCTGTGAGTGGGGCCGAGCTGTCAGCTGGAAACAGCGAAACGTGGCTGTGACTGGGATTCACTGAACTGCCCCGAGCTTCTGCAGGAGTTCCTGAGGAAATGTTTCAGTCTCTGTAAGACTGAGGGAAGAAAGACAACAGCTCCTTATTTTTTCTGGCAATTAGAGGAAAATCCTGAAGCACATTCTGCTAGACTTGAAGCTTAATTTGGTTGACTTCAGTTGCATTTAAGGGAAGGAGAATCATTTCAGAGAAGGCAGGAAAAGGGGTAGTTGATAGGAATGTGCAGTTAGTGTGCATTGCACCCAGAATAAGGAAGAGCTTATTGAGGCAAGAGGAAAGAAGAGAATTAAATCAGGCCATGGTTGGTTTAAATATTGTGATGTACTTTGAGATCATCCTTCTGGGAACAAATAACAATTTTTTAGGATGTTGGAAGAACTTATAAATTGCAAAATCCCTTCCTAAGCAATTCATTTGTCCTTTACTGTTAAGTGTCTTCTTTTTTTGTCTACAACTCATTCACAACTTCTGATGGCAAAATCCAAACTGCTGGGTACTGATAATACAATACTTGGGAAGAAAAACCCTGGGATCTAAGAAGTGTTGGGTACGTAGAGGACGAAAGGCAAACATGCCCCAAAAGCAGAATGACTGAGGCAAGCAGAGACCATACAGATCTATCTCAGCACTTTGCAGAAGCAGAAGAGCCTCTGGTTGAACTCAGTCTTCACCTGACAACTGTCTGGAGTCAGCCCTGCACTTCTAGGTCATTACCTGCACACTGTGGTCTCCTGTGTCCAGTGAAAGGGGTTTCATTTGAATCAAGAACAGTCTGGGAAAGATGTTTGAGGAACCTGTGAAGGTGTTTCGGACAAACAGTGCTGTCTCCAGCAGTGCACAGCACACACTGGATGGCAAAAGACTTTACTTAACTGAAAACAAAGCAGTGCTATTTATTTAAATACTGCATTTTTGTATTTAACAGTGATTTACAGAGACATTCCCTTAGGAGCTAAGCATCCTGGACCTGATCCAGTGGAAGGCTCACTACTTACCTTGGATCCAAGGGTGCTGCTGACTGCATTCAGCTGATCTATTGCTTGAAATGAAGCCCATCCTTGAGATTTTTGCTTGATGGGGATCACAGTCCACAGCACTTTGTGGGACCAAGTCTGACGCAGCTCTTCTGTAACTGTACTTCATAGAACAGGACAATCATTTTTCCAGTTAAAACAGAGGAACTAAACCCCCAACAGTAATGAAATGCTGTGACAGAAGTGGAGGCAGTACCACTGCAGGATTGAATTGTGTGCAATATCTGCTTTCAGGTTACCAAGGCAGCTTTCACTCCATACAAAACTGTTTCCACTACGGAGATTGCTACAGAACAATGGACCAGTCTGTCAGCAGTGATGTGCTCACAGGGGAATCCCATTGCTTCAATCCTCTGAGGCAGAATGGCTATCACATACTCAATGCACCTTTAGCTTCAACAGGTAATTTATTTCACCTATAAGGAATTATCCATATGATATTTGTAGCAGGAGGGGCAAAGAACACATTTTATTTTCAACGTTATGACAAAAACATATTTGTATAAAATATAGCCCTGAAATTAATTTTCATATATAAAAGGAAAAGCAAATTGTTTTTTTCAAATCCTGCTGTATTTGACTGATAGACAAAGTCTCTTCCTTTCTGCTGGATGCCATAGTAGCATGGTGTGAGGAACACCCACCTTCAGGAGAGCTGACAAGGCACTGCCTGCAATTTTTTGTGTGGTCTGTTCATTGCATGTTTCAGGTGTGCTCAGGAAGGCTTTTCTAATCAGGTCAAAGTTATAATGGCTGCATTACTATAGTACTTCGGTATTTTAGTATTCTTTTGTTTTTATCTTTAAAATTATTAATTGACAGAATTGCTGAAATCAAACAAAACATGAGTATTGTCAGAGCCACAAAACACAACCATTTGCTGCAGTCTTTGCCAACATATCACCAAAGAAAGTTCTCTTCTTGTCTGCACTCAGGAGGGCACCTCGGTTAAGGGCGATACTGAAAACATATGTTTAAGTGCTTTTTGAATTGGGGCCTGAGTCAGACCACAAAATTAGAGTTGACTTTCCTGTTTGTTTTGTATTAAAGGAGACTCTGTTCAGAGCAAGTGTGCACGCATTTGTCTGCTGTTCCATTCTGGGAAGTGCATGCATCAGTAACCAACACAAGGGAAACATTTAAGATGAAGTTTCAACTTCAACTTTGAATTCTTTAGTGTTACTCATGAGTTTGATATTACTAAAACATAGGGTTTTTTCATGTTAACATCAAATTTCAAGCTTAGATTGACAGCCTGCAATATTTAAAGAACAGACTAAATAAACTTTCCAAAAGAAATTGTAGCAGTAAAGAATAATACTGTGGCAAGACACCAACTTCAACAACAGTTGATTTTTCTGTCTGGGCCTAAACTATCATGAAATGTTTCTGTTTAGTATTTTTGTTTTTAGAGTGGTTATTGAGGCATGCAAGTACTTAAAAGGCTGAAACATAAACATGTATGAAATATATGTATCTCATCTCATCTTTTAGTGTGTAAAATAGAACCGTTCAGGTTTGCAAGATTCATCAAGGCTATGCATTAATTTTTTTCAGGCTTTTATAGCACCATTAATATTAAATGAGATCTCATCTCGCAGGAATGCCCAATGTGACTGGCAAACAGCTGTTCCATGAATCACATTAACAGTCAATAAATTTTTATTTTCTGTTCAGGACTTTGGATGGTTTACTCTATCTGGAATCTAATAATGATTTCTGGGGTGTATGCTTATCTTGGGTTTTATCCATCTGTGGTTCTGTATCCACCCTGTATACAGGCTCATCAAATAGAAATTAACATAACATAAACACTCACAAAACTTATCAAAATACTGGTCACTCCACTTGGCCCGACACAGATAAACATGCTGAGGTCATCCTCCAGAACCTCTGGAC
This sequence comes from Fringilla coelebs, assembly GCF_963513975.1. Taxonomy (NCBI): domain Eukaryota; kingdom Metazoa; phylum Chordata; class Aves; order Passeriformes; family Fringillidae; genus Fringilla; species Fringilla coelebs. Next base: position 5,214,809 of record NC_140067.1, read on the forward strand.
ATTCACTGTGTGCCAGATTTCTGCAGACAGCAGAATCTGACCTGTAAACCAACAGTAAATTAATAAGTCATAGGAAAATGCAGAAATGTCAGTAAGTAGAGAATTTGATCCCCAATAATAAAAACATACCTAACAGTAAAATAGCCACAGTGAAGTGAACAGGTTTTCCTGCAGCCAGGACTGGCTGTGTAGGATGCAGGATCTGTCCCTGGTGCCACTTAGCCCTGAGGCCCCTGTGGAGCCTGGGCAGAGTTTGGCTCAGCCCCACCCAGGCACACCTGCCTGCAGAGGTGGGGCAGGTGGAAAAGACAAGGGGAAGGCTAAAGAGAAGGAATTGCCTCATTTTCCACCAAGGCTCAGAAAAAAAAGAGTCATTTCCCAGTGGCTCCACAGACCCCTCTGTGGGGCAGAGAATGGAGCCAGGTCTGGTGCATAAGCACAAGGATCAGCCCTCCCCAGTGGAGACCCCACTCTGTGTAAGGGCTCGACTTTCTGTGTCAGGCACAGGCATTTGCTAAACTGCATCTTGTTCCATGTGCTCCCTCAGCTGCTGCTGCTGCTGCTTATTCCAGTTGTGGTGGGTGGGCTCAGTCCAAGGGTCAGAACATGGTGCTGAAGTTCACACAGATGCTTTTCCAAAGACCCAACCCAAATCAGGTGGTATAAAGGAAACCAGAATATGTATAAAGGATGATGCTGAGGGAGTGAAACACAGCAGAGGGGAAGAAAGGAGGAGCTGGACTGCAGTGAAAGGAACATGTGCATGTGGGCCTTGACTGGCCAGTTGCAAAAGCGGGCCATAGTGGGTCATAATAGGAAATTTTCATATCCTTTGGGGTAGGCAATAAATGCCATAGCATCTAGTAGAATGGCAGACCTGCTCCTTTCCACAAGGATGTGCAGCTCAGGAGGTTTGTAATAGCTATGGAAGTTTGGCATTATGAAAGAAGGACAGAGAAATTCTCCCCTACTGTCGTGGCTTTCTGGTAGCCTGGCAAGCAGCAACCAGCTTGGCCTGGTGGGCTTTGGTGGGCTCTTTCCTTATGTCCTGTGAGCCTGACCTGCCCCAGCCATGCTTCCTCAGACCTGCACTATGTGGAGAGCCAATAAATGTAGAATCCAGATTTCTTCTCCGTCTTAAGAGCAGCTGGGAGACACATGGAATATTTTTTCAAAGTGCTATTAAAAGGAAAAACCCAAACCAAGAGGACTGCATCACTTGTAGTGCACACTTAGTAGGATCATTGCCCACTCATTGTTTTGATGTCCTATTCAGATAGACTGAGTCCCAAGAGAGCCGTGCTCTGCTTCTTGCCCTTCACTTGCAAGTGCACAGCTTTGCCCAGAAATGAATGGGAGTACCAGCCATGATGACACAAACACCCACTGAAAACTGTGCCTCTCCTGGCAAGGCTTTGATGCTGAACACTTATTGTCCTTCCATTAATGCTGTGCTGTGCTGTGGGCCCCAGGCCCCAAGCTGTGCTTCCCTCCTCTCGTGCACCCTGGCACTAACTCGTGTCCATGTCCTTGTCGCTCCTCCAGGCTACGAGGGGATCTCTGACGCCCAGTGTGTATCTGAAGACATGGTCTCCAATGGAACGGATGAAAATGGATTCTTCCAGAACAGTGCCTTTGATCACTGCTTGAATCACATTCCTTCCATCTACACAGATACCTAAGAGCAGTGCTGGCCTTGTTTCCTTTATTATACCTATAACTGCGTATGTAATAACAAAGGTGTTGTTCAAGTACTTTTATTTAGTCTGTATCCCTATATGTGCTCATTTAAATGAACACCTCACATTTACCAAACCATTTTATACATGAATAGTCTGTATAAGATAATATTGGAACCTGTTCCTTTGCTGTGGCACTTTGAAATTCATGCTTTAAGGGAATGAGGAGCATTTCAAGCAGCTTGTTTTGTAAGTTCTCTCAGTAAAGTGTAAATGTAAGTTATATAATAAACTTGTAAAGAAGATGTTTTCCTTCCTGGAAAGTATGCTTCAATTTGAGAATGTTGTTCCCTTTAATCAGTTTTCATTTAACTTGTTGGTTCGGTCTTCCCTTTTTTCTTTTTTTTTTTTTTTAACTAAAAGGATTTTTTTAATCAGAGACCTCATGTATATAAAGATCTACATTTGCTCAGCTGGTTTTGTATTTTCAGTTTTACAAGAAAGCATTAAAAACTGGAAACAAGTGTACTGTCATTTCTTAACACCACTGGACTCCCCGATACTGCATTCTTAACATGCCTGAGAGGGATTTTAACAAAGCAGTGACATCTCAGTCACTGTGACATTAGAACAGCCCACGTGTATGTGAAGAAAACCAAGGGGCTTCCAGAGGAACAGGGGCCCCTGCAGATGTTTGGTTCCGTGTCATTGTGGTCCTGGCCCTGCTGGGCTGCACTTCCCAGTGTAGTGAAGATTCCTGGCAGAGACTCATCCTGCACAGGGCCAGGTGCCCCCAGGGTGTGCCCAGCAGACCTGTGAGAGCTGAGCTCCTGAAGTGTCCCACAGCACTCCGGGAGGACAGTAAGGGAAAACTAACTGGAAAAAAAAGTTCTCATTTACAAACCACTGCAAGTTGGGCTTAATAAAGGCTGTCCAGACCCTGCATCAATCCATGTCTGTCACTTACAGAGTCACCCAGGCTGCCACAGGGCACCACTGAAAAGCCTAAGCTGGGCTGAACCCAGTCTGGGCTAGGATGGTACTTTTCTTTTTTCATCTTTTCCCTCCCCAGAAATGTGGGATACAGCTCAGGTCCTTCATGTGCCAGTGTCCCAGTCCCAGTCCCCCACAGCTTTGCTGCTGGGGGAGCATCAGAATCCCTGGTGCCCCTGTGCCTCTCCTCAGCCCCTGCAGCCTCTGCAAACAGACATTCCCCCCGTGCCGGGGCTGATGCAGGGGAACCACAGAGCCTGCACAGTGCACTTGCTTCTCCAGGACCTGGTTGCACCTTGTTAGTGCATTTGAAGGGGCTCTGTATCCAATTTAGCTTTCTGTCCTCCAGAAATTTGAATGCAACTTAGACATTCAGGAAGTTTTAGTCACTACAGAACAAAGTTCCTGGGGTTACATGACCCGACCCCCCCATTTTAGCAAGGGTTCCTGAAGCTCTCTGGCTCCCAAGGACACCCAGTGCCAGCTGCAAAGCCATTAATTGTGGTCAGGCAGTTCTGGCAGCACTGACTCATCATTCCTCTCCTAGAAGCCAAATGCAGAAAGGCCCCAAATTGTGCTCTAAGCCTACACACGTGGCTTTGCTTCTGATCACGGCCACGTTTGGCTTTGTGTCCTGTTTGTTTATTCTGGTGCCTCAGAGTTGGGGTTTTTTTGGTCTCAGACATAAATGGGCAGAACTCTCTCCCAGAACATTAAACAAGGAGGCAGGTAGCTCAACAATTGCCAAGCAGGAAGAGCTAGGGCTTCTGAAGGAAGACTTAGAAAAATATCCAAAGCCCAACAAAGCTGTAATGTCTGAGACAAAAATCAAAATAATTCCTGTGCTGCAATTAGTTGGAAATACAAAAAGGAAATCGTGACTTAAAAACAAGATTAATTCAATTTCCTAAAAATTAAATAAATTCTTCTAAAAACTTTTTTTTTGCTAAAAATATAAACCAACCAATCCTAAACATATTTGATCAATTACAAAAATTCTTATGTCACAACAACTGGGCTGTTCAAAACCACACAATGATTCACAAAGGTTTGGGAAACTTAAAGCGTAGCAGCTGGGGTGATGATTTAATTCCAGAATCTGTGTGAATCAGGTTTTCTGTAAATTAAAAGGATAGACTCAGAGAAATGCAAAGGCACTTGTTTTGAGTCTGTATGGTTTGGAAAGTTATCCATAATAAAGCCAGTAAAATACACAATAGCACAAGTTAATGGTTACTCGTGTGCTGTGTACCTTATTATTTCCTTTTATTACATGTAAGTAGGGAAGTATCTCATGTAAGCTTTTCCTAAAGACACAAAGAAACCTTTCAATGGAATTTATTGCTTGACAAGTTTCTCATTGTGGTGCTGTAAAAACCCCAACAACTAATATGTATAATAACTGGGGTAAGGCTTTATATATAATAGTAGAAAATTATTACCCTGTGGAATTAAAATGGAACTGCTGGTTCCAGTTGACTGTCAGGTACTTTTTCAATCTAAGCAACAGAATTCAACTAATAAATTACAACACTCCTTGAAAAACAGCTACAAATCATTTCCCCAGTGAATGCAAACCCCAGTTACCCCTGTGCATGTTCTCTGTGTACGCAGGATGCTTTAGGAACAACTGAAATAAGATGACCTTCAGTGGCTGATCAAGCTGGGAGAGAGAAAATTAATTTCAAGTTGACACTGAAACAGCAAAGGCACTTCTCTGCACTCTCCACCAGCTGGGCTGGAAGCCAAACATTCAGCAGGACTTCAAAGCTTTTAATATAATCAAGCTCAGGCTTTTCATTATATAGAAAACCAAACTGCTTGTTCTGTTTCCATCCTGCTGCAGCATCTCACAAGCTACAGAGTGATGGTCCTGCCGTGCTCCAGAGGGGCCTTTGCAGGTGAGCTGATGAGATGTGCACAAGAATCCCCAGAAAACACCTCTGTGATCACTGAGTCCAACGTGTGGCATTTAATGACAAAACAACAGTCTTGCAATGCCCTCATTCTGATGTGGCAACAGGGCACAGGAATGGTCCAGCCCAAAGGCTCAGGTGTGCAGCAGGAATGGCCACAGCCTGCTCAGGGCTGGGATGTGCTCCCAGGGAAAGGACAGACACGCTGAGGGCATTATTCTCAGCTCATCATCTCTTCTTATGTGCACACCCAACAGCTTGTGGAAAGGCTCTTCTGTTTCTGAGACTGTCCTTTCAACTGGATACATTTTCTAAATGGTAAAAGTCCAAAAAGCCAAATTCCAGAGCACATTAAGAGCACCGGTTTGATACTGCAATAGCTCTGAGTTACGCAAGCAGGGCAAAAAAACCCCAGTGCTTAAAACAACAACCAAGTATGTGAAAATAAACAGTGACTGTAAATTGAATTTAAATTGCATAAGAGAAAAAGATTTCAATGGGTTTTGTTATGATCTTATTAAGACCTACACGATTTTAGTTCAGCTCTCCAGTAATGTATTTGTATTAAATTAGGTCAGTGCAACAGAAGATGAAAAAATAGCCAGCCTATATAATTTAATTCACTGACAGCACAAAGCCATCGGAATACTCCCTCCTGAGATAAGCCCTTCTGAGATCTGCAGAGTTACACTAAAAGCTCCTCTCTGCTTCAATTTCAAAGCAAACTGCAAACTCCCTGAGGTGATTTGGGAGTCCATGGCCCAGAGTCAGCAGAAGGAGGGCTCTAGCCATAGATTGTCACAGCCTTGCAAGGCTGCCTGTTTTTGCTCCATGGGCTGAAAACCACTCAGCCATGACAGAATTTTTCTTGAAACCATTGAAACTCTACTAAGTCCCAATGCAGCTAAAGGCCTTATAAGACTGAGCTTTCTACTGGATTCCTACTGAGATGAAATTTGCCCATTCCTTTGGCAAAATTATTTCTGTAGTGGTGGTGAAGCCAGAAGAAAATAAAATAATTCTTCTGGGCAAATACAGATTTTCTGGCCAGTGCCAGTAACTCTCATTCAAAATCAAGTGACTCAACTTTGAAAGTGCATTTCTGTATTATACAGATGTTCTCTTCAATTCATCAAGGACACCAAGAAAAGCATTATGCTAATTTTCAAAACTCTTACAAGCTTAGGCCTTCTTGATTTCAGAGTTTCTCCCTCCTTTCTGAGAGTCTGCAACCCCCCAAGTGTGCCTGTGTGGCAGACACTGCACCAGATGAGCTGCTGGGCACAAGGACAATGCAGAGACATGGCCTGTGGAGACACTGGCCTGGGACTGGGTTAGGAAGAGAGCACACTGTGCTGATTTATTGGAGGATTAGACCCATCTCCCCACACTTTTCAGGTTCCCTTCATTTCAGAAGGGCAGCAGGACATGCCCATCCTCAGGGCAGCAGTAACCGAGAGCCCCAGGGATGCTGCTCCCCTCCCAGCACCCGGGATCAGTGCTGGGTCAGACAGCACATCCAGGGTTTTCAGTAACTCAGGGAGGGCTTCCTTTCCCCTACTCCAGGTGTCCATGAGTGGTCAGACCAGCACCTTGGCTTCCTCTCAGGCACTGAGAAGGAAAAGATGCCTCCAAAGAGGGGGGGGGGGGGTCAGTCTGTCCCAGGAAGGTGTTGAGGAGCCGCTGTCTCCACTGATTGACATCAAAATAAAATGCAAACATAATAAACATCTCCCAGCACAGCTCCTGTGATAAGGAAGGCTGTGCCTGTGCCAGTATTCCACATCCTTTCCTGAACATCCAGTGCTCCTCTCTGAAACAAAGCATGCCCCACACGGCAATCTGAGACCTGGAGACCACTGGGACCAAATGAAATCCCTGGAGTTTGCCCTGAGTAAGTGACATTGCTGAATTGCAATGGGCTGAGGAACAGATTTTTGAAGGTGTCTGAAAGCCTAAAAACAAAACAAAACAAAAAAAGGACTAAGTGGTTTGGGTTTGTTTGTTTGCTTGTTTTTAACACAACTGCCCTAAATTGCTTTAATTTCATATCCAGGATTTTTTGCCTTCTGAGAAATCCTCTTAGGCATCTATTTGCATCTTTAGGCATATTCTTCAAATCTGGGCTATACTGCATGAACAGTTTTCTTTCCTATCTCTCTGATTCTCTTTGAGAATCACACATTTGCCTAAGGAATTCCCTGTGGAGCTGAAATCTGTTAGGATTATAAATACAGGCTGAGCTGGGAACAGGCACTGGAAACTGCCATGAAGACCGTGTACAGAAAACAGTGATTCTAGTCACACAAGATACCTGATACAGTTGGCAGGAAGGCAAAGCTAAACAAATGCAGGTTTACATTTTACTATTTAAAGAATAAAATATTCAACTTGAGTTCCATTAACACCTGTCAGGACTTTGGTACATACTCAAATCCACATTTCTAATTTTACTGCTAAATAATCCCAAACTTGGCAGTTAGAAGGTAAAGTAAAATACCCAGGCTAAACATCTGAAGCAAATTGTAGCTTTCTGGAAGAGCCCTTCTGCTCTATAAATGAAGGTCATATGTATAAATGATTAGAAGCTTAAGGAAATATGTCTTCTGCTTTTCTAAATTGATAACATACATATTGCATTAATATTCCCACATCAATTATTGGACATGTTCCCTGCTGTAAGAAAAATGGTAATTTTTTTTTTTTAAATAATCCTGTGGAATAATATTCTTATACTAGCACAATTAACTCTTGCCAAGCAGAGGGAAAAGAGTTTGATTTAATGAACTACATCCTGGAAAAGCAGTGTGTCAGTCCCTGGAGGTGTCATCACCTGGTTTTGGGGGACAGTCTGTAAGATGCAAGAGTTGTCCCTGATGAAAAAGGGACAGAGGTGACAGGTCCTGGTGGGGATGGCGTGGGAGGAAGCAAACCAAATACTTCAGCTGTGGTATTAAAGCATAGCAGCTGCACCAATGGCTGACCCAGCAGCTCTGTTTATTTATCAACAGCAAAATAAACCAATAAATGTTGTAGAAGGCTCTTTAAACACTTGTTTTCTCTCTGGAAGGAGCAGCTCCTCCTTGGCAGTGGGCATGGGGGAAGGTGTGACCCCAGCAGGAAGGGGGGAGGACCCCCAATTCCCAGGCTCTCATGATGGATGGGCTGCCCAGGCCCTGCCACAGCTCTCCCCAGTGAAGTCACACTGCTGCTGGTGACTGTCACCCCTTTGGCTGCCACTAAATCACACCTGCCAGAAAGAACTTAATCCTAGAGCTCATAAAAATACTTCTGAAACAGTTTTTCCCCTTTGAAGTGTACCAGATCTCACAAAATACCAAGTATTTTCCATAAATGTTCCCAAGCTAAAATACACCTAAAGACCTCTATAGGGTCACCAATATCATTCTGCTGGATAATGTACCCCATGATACCCTGAGCAGCCACTGCATGTTTGGAAACTCCTCCTTTCCCAAGGGAGATGGTCTTGGCACGGACACAAGGGAGCCCAGCTCTGGTGCTCTGTGCTGAGGATGGCAGCAGAGTCACCAATTCATCACAGCTGATGCTGAGCAAAGAGAACACAAAAATGCAAACAGAATTTATCACTTCTGACAGATTCATTTCTTTTCTGCTTTTTATTAGCTGACATAAAGTTGGGCTTTTTTTGCCAGAGACAAAAGTCACTGGGAGTTGTGGAACAGAGGAATTATTTCCACTGAAAAACACTCCTATATTTTTGTCAAACATCCGAACTCTGTGACACATCACAGCTAAGTACAAATTATGGTGCCACGTCCCAATACTGCAAGTTGGTAGCTTCAAATCCCCTGTGTTCTTGCCCCAGTGGATGGAGGTACGTGCAGGAAAGGCTACGGGGAATTGCTTTCCTGCTGAACAGCACCTTCACTGCACATTTCCAGTTGACAGTCCTGGACTTTTCTGACATTTCTTTCTCACAAGAGGGAGCTCTGGCTCTGGCATAACTGTATGAAAACGTCCTACCCAGGCCCTGCTGCCTCTGAAAACGCCCATCTCTCATTCAAGGTCAGGCTTGCAGGGCTCCTTTTGCAGTTAAAAACCCATCAATAAGCACTTGAAAATCAATATGAATTTCAAAGATGAAGAAAGCTGTCATTTTTAGAAATTGTCAAAGTGAATTTGATGTTTTTGAGCAGTGCTAGAAAGCGAAGTGATGGTCTAAAAACTTTTTTTCCTCAAAAATCAGATGAGTCTTATGGTTGAGCAATGAAATCTGATCAGTCAAAAGTAATAAAATGGAGTTATAGAACAATAATACCAATAATCCTTGTAATGTCCATTTTAGTATTTTTCTAATGCAAAGACCCCACAGCAAATCCCAGCTAAAGTAACATTTTGCACAGTTTACCTTAACCCCTCCCTCTATGCAAATCCAATCCTGCTTCTTACCCAGGCTTATGGACAGGTCTGTAAAGGTCAGCCAAACCGGTGCACCAGAAGATGTTGGCACACCCTGGATTTCTGTACTGATCTCATTATTAATAATTTTTAAGAAGTCCCTTCCCCAAAGAGATTTCCATTATTAACACCTCTCCCTCTAAGCCCTTCTCCTTCCAGCACAACCCAGGTGGCCTCACGCAGCCTCTGCACAGTTTGGGGGCTTAAAAATAAGTTATTGCCACACTCAAAGGCAGAGAGTTTATGTCAGGAACACTTCAGCACCCAGATAACTGCGTTGGTCTGAAATCCGCAGCTGGGACCGCGTGTCCTTGGGCTCCCTCTGCTGATCCCAGGATTATTTACAGATCCAAGCCCATCAAGTGCGCTGCCACCACGACGATGCCTCGAGTATCTCCAGAACACAGAAAGGTTCCCCAGGCTGGAACCAGCTGCACAGGGCTCCTCTGGGGCAGGGAGCAGGGACATGTGCTGGAGGCTCCTGCTTTTTAGGGAGACCGGTGATGATGGGCGCCAGGCATGAGCCAGGCAGGGCAGCAGTGACGGGGAAGGCGGCGCGGGCCAAGGCGCGGTGCCGCCCGCAGGACACGCACTGACAACGGGGCATCCACAGCAGCTGTCACGCAAAGCATGGACGGGCCGCAAACCCTTTGGATTTATTCCGAACAACAGATCTGTCTTGAAAATATAGGTCTGCTGGGATTTTCTGTGACCGGCAACCCAAAGAATTCCGTATTTGCCCGAGCCTGAGGTAAAGGTGAGGGGTCGGCACTGAGGAGCCGCGTCCCCGTCCCGCGTTCAGCACCGCACACGAGCCGAGCCGCGGTAATTAAATGCAGCACGGATCTGTGACAGAGTGCGAACAGAAATATAAAAAAGATTAAAAGGCGACTGTGGAAAGCTAGCGTGCTCCTCGCATAATTAAAACAAGTTGTTCAAAGGCTGCTGCTCGCCTGCTAGCACAGGCTCGGGCAGGTTGGCAGGAGCATCTCCGACTTGTCCCCAGCACAGCCCCAGGATCTGAGTCTGGCTCTGCCTCAGTTTCCCTGCATGTCACACACGGCAACATGCTCACCCCCGGTTTTAGAAAATTATTTTATATCCGTGGATTAAGGATTTCATATCCATGGATTAAGGGTCTAAAATTATCTCGCTGCCTTCCTATTCTGCTCGGCTTTGTTTAATTAAGACTATGATTAACTGAGAGAGGGAATATGAATTTGGTGCTGGCTAAAGGCTTCTTCAGACAATAATAAAGTCTGCCTTTAAAAATACCCACTTTGTTCACAGTCTATGGGAAATACAAATGCAACAGTCTATTTAATACAAAATGGTTTTTGAAGCACTATTAGCACAACATAAAAGCTTTAGCCATGCAATACATTCCCTCTAATCCTATTTTATTTTTTCTAAACATTATACACTATTTCTGTGGAATATTCATTATACAATAAATACAGAATATTTCACTGCAGCAATATTTCCCAACTGGCATTTATATTATGCAGTATCAAACACTATAATCAATATAAATAAATTTTCCTATATTATGTAAGAAAAACATTCATTTAAAGGAACTTTTAAAATATTTTTTCTCTTTTTCCCAATAAAACTAATACCCTACTTCCTTTCTCAAATCCATTTTAAATACCCAGCAGATTCCAACAGTTACAAGTTAAACATTTGAAAACGACAGAATTCACCATCTCTCTAAACTTAAGAATATAAAAACCACATGTCGACATCTAAATAAAAACTGTCAAATGTTGAACTTTTTGCCAAAGTGGTTCTAGCAGTTATAGAAAATCAAAGTTTATAGAAAAGGGTAGAGCTCGCTTTGGGGAAAAGAAAAAAAAAAGGAAGTTCTGCAGCTTGTATTGAGTCACTTTATTCCCCTTCCAATTTGAAATTTTAGGGGAAGGCTCAGCTGGCTGATTGCATGTGATGAAGCAGCTACCTGAATTCCAGTCAGCTCTGAGCTGAAGCTCCAGTGTGTTTTAGCCAGAAAAATTCCCTTGGCAAGAGAGCTTTGTGTGCCTACTCCAGGGGTATCTGAACTGCCATCCCTGAGGTGAGCTGGCTGTCCCAGCACTGCCTGTGCTCCCAGCACGCTCTGATCCATGGAAACTGCCCCAGCAGCTGCAGGCCCAGGTAGAGCTGCAACATGGCCAAGCAAATTCCACCACTGTTTACTTAATGATGCAATGAAAATCAAAGGAAAACTGGCAAATGCAGATGTGTTATGCTGGGAAATTAATTATTTTCTAGTATGCCTGAAAGTACCTCAATTTTTTATTTAAGGATTACATTGGTGAAAACAACTACTCCCCAGAAGCAATCAGAAAGCCTGCCTGGCCACCTCTGTGGTCTTTGTAAGTGGCAGAGCCTGTTGTGCTGGGTCTCCATTTTTTGCCTTTCCAGAGGTAGAAAATCATCTGCAGGGAATATCAATAGAAAAGGCTGGCAGAGTTCAAGTATCCTTTGAAACACAGCTAACACCTCTGCCACTGGAGCCACTGGCCTTTGGTTTTACAGCAAGAAGGAGAAAAGAGGCTGAAATGCCCAGGTAGGAGATGAATTCCAATGCTCTGCTTTCAGGACTAGATTTCTTCACACTAATGTGCATTCTCCCATCTTGCAAGCTGGCTTGGACTTCACTGCACAATGAGGAACAAGAGGCAGCGCCGAGCATTTCCCTTCCAACCACCATCCTGTGACAGCAGCGCTCAACATTTGCACTGGAATTCAGTATTACAGCAAGGATGGAGAAAAACTCATCAGGGAACAAATTAGCCTAACTGGAGAGATGTCCCTGACCCATTCACTGCACAAAACAGCACAACTTTCCCTCTGATCCTCTGCAAACCTGGGCCTCCCATGAAATCCAGTTTGAAAATCAGCCCAAGTGGGACACTGAAGTTCTGATGCCGATGTTTTTCCCTTGAATTGCTTAGCAAAGTAGTTGCTTTTCAGAAACTGGTGGAGCAGAGATGAAGTCAATCACAGAGGTAAATTAGTGGGAGAAGTAATTAAAATCATGAATGTACCTCACTGCACATGTGCACTTCTGTATTTATGTTCCATTTTGTAGCATCTAAAAACTACACCCACCACATGTATCTTAAAATTAAATGCTGTATTATTTCTCCAAAAGAAACCATAATGGTCTTTTGTAAATAATTTTATCTACTGTTCAGCATTTTACAGTCTTGCTATGTTATACTACAGCATTTATTGTTTTACAAGTGTTAGTGTTCTCTGTTGGCAAATGCTGTAAAAAACATAGAAACTGAAATATTTTTTTTCATCTCCTAGATTTATAATAAACACAGGACTCAACAGAGAGTTCCTCAAGCTGGAAGCCATTTGGTTTGTGTCAGGGGAAACGCTGGGTAATCAGGACAGCCTGCTACTCTGCACTGCTAAACTAAAGGAAACATACACAAAGTTAAACCTCTTTCCCTCTATAGATGGGATTTTACAGCTAATGCAGCTTAGCAGAATGCTCACTACTCCCCCAAACCTCCTAGCTGAGCCTTTAGGGATCCTGTCCCAGGAGTACAAGGGCAAAGTGCCTGGACAAAAGCAATTCTCATCTCTGGGCACATGCTCCCAAAGCCTGCAAATTGTTTGGAAGCCAGTCTGGCTCTGCCCCATCCTGCCCTGGCTCTGCCATGGCATTGCCAGGACTCTGTGACATCCCTCCCCTTGGCCAGGACAGCCAGGATGGCCCAGGTTGAACAGCTCACAGCCTGAGCAATCTCCTGGCACAAAATCCCACTCCCAGACTGATGGAGGTGTAAGGCATTTAGTCTTAGCTAAATGAGTTTTCACTTTTTCATGCACTTTTAGATTACTTCAGTCCTAGGGTTTTCTCTTCTCTAAAAAGCAACAGATACTTAAATTTATGGACTGCAGTTCCTTTCTCTGGTATTTTTGGCATTTCTGTGTGTTGTACACAGTCAGATGGCTTCCTACTGTTATTTCATCTTTTATTTTCTCATTTCCTCTGGGGTTTGGGGGATTTTTTTTTTTTTTTGCCTTTCCCTTGCATTGTGAAGTGACCTACAGGGTTTCTGCCCCTAAGGTGGTAATGGTTTAAGATGTACATAGATGTAAATCAGCAGCAAATGTTGCTCTCTGAATTGTTCAGACTCTAAAAAATGCATTTAGTAGGAACATGAGTTTTGTTATTAGCACTTTTGAGGTTCATTGTTCCAGTCACAGTGAACAAAAGTGAAAAACCTCACAGCCCATCTCTGCTAGAGTGAAGGATACCTGGAGATACCAGGACATCCCACTTGGGGACACTCATTAGCAACCAGAAAAGCACATTTTAATTTTGGAAGGCTTTTTTTTCCCTACTGGATCTTGTAATGAATGCATTTGGTGAGCCATCTGCCTTGCCTGGGGGCAAGGAACAGCAGACCAGGGGCCAGAGGAGGGCTCATTCCCAAACCCAGGGCCCGGCACACCAGGACAAGAAATGAGGGACAGGGATTTGGGTAGAGAGCCTGAGGCACAGCCCCAAGCTAGGACTCATTTTTTATCTGGGTCTTTGAAAATCATTCCTAGTCACTCTGCTGCCACAGTGGGATACATCCCCCCCTCTCTCAGCAGCACATATTTTCCAACATTTCATCAACTTCTTTCTGAAATAGAAACTGTCATTTTTATATGATTTCTCCCAGTATTGTTAATGAATTACCAACACTGATGTGGTATTTTACTGGTCATGGTGCTCATTACTAAAGATTTCAGATCTCATTTTCAACTGCCTGCTTATGTTTATTTAATTAAAAATGTGATTGATTTCAGGGCAATAATTGTTAAAAGTTATTTTCCAATTCACTTTTAGATATTTTGCTAATGAAAACCACATTACATTCATGGTGTGCTCTACAGCCTTCACTTATGCCAAAAAATATACTACATTTACTCCATGTTCATTGTATTTAATCTTCATGTGGCCCCTACCTGAAGCAGAAGAGGCATTTTGGGAAGTTAGAAACTTGTAATGTGAATAAGTCTCCTTCTTTACAGCAGCAGATTTGTGAGGATTTTAGTGAGAAATGGGTAACACTGCAGAGACTGCTTTTCCACATACAATTATAATCAATATAGACAGTAACTATTAACATAATGAATTGCTTCAGATTACCTCATCATGTCTTTAAACAACCACTTAAAAAATAACGGGTAAAGTCAACAACTATTCAAAATATCAAAAGCAGCAAATTTTGAATGCTCATCTGAGAAGAGACAAGATTAGCACTGGGGGTAATGCAAGAGACAATTAAAGGCAATGCAAGAGAGATGGAGGAAAAAAAGGATTATGGATATGTGGAAGGAAGCCAGGAACTGGTATGTGGGTGTTTATGATGTCTAGCTAACAGCTTTCTCTAATGAATATATTATTAGACAACATTTAAACACAACTTAATAATAGCTGTATGTCAGAAATTATCCTAAAATCAATTGCCTCAGATCTAGCAAGTTAATATTAATTTAAGGCCAAAACAGTGATGCAAGAAGGTTCCCAGAGAAGTTGTGGAAAAATAAACAATATTGCTGAAGATATTTTAGTGCTATGATACTCCTGTAAGTTTCTCCCTCCTGGAGAGTCTTTGAAACAGTCAAAAATACAATATGACAGCTTAGAAATGCTGCTGTCAGACCGTGCTCCTTCAAACAGAAACCAAAAGACACAAAGACACCTTGAAAAAGGTGACAGATGCCTTTGATACTTGTGTCTGTTTTCATGCTGTTTCTCAAACTACCTGCGCAACATTCACCAGACTAAGTAAAGCCTCACAATTGCTAGAACTGGAAGGTATGGAAACCAAAAGGAAAGGGAAGACAGTTTATGTCCTCTAGGCAGAGTTAAATCCTGGCAGATTAAATTGGAGTGAAAACATCTTGTCAATTAATTAGTGCCTGTATTATTTTAACTGACGCTCTGCAGGCCCTGAAGGTTCGGAGCTTTTAAACACCAAAACTGAAAAGTGAAGCTCCACCCTGAAAACCCAGTGGGCAAATTCAGAGGAGAAAATGTGATCTGAAATAAAGCCACAGAGGCTGCTGAGCTGATTGACTGGGAAAGGAATGGACAGTGCAGCATGGGGAGGGGCTGGAAGGAGTGGGATGTGCCAGAGGAGTCCCGGTGAGGAGCTGCTCATCACAGGCAGGGCAAGCTCAAAGCAGCCACGCTGGTGCAGGAAGGTGGGTGGGAAAGTAAATTGGAGCAATTGGAGGGAATCAGAATGAGCAGAAAGGCAAAATCTGAATGCGAATTGTCCAAAACCTGGAGGTAACAGAATGAACACTGAGCCTTACTGGGCATGATTGGAAGTACAAGAGCCAGTGTAGCAGCAAGAAAGATACTCCTGCAAAGTGAGCATCTGAGGAACCATCGAGAATGACCCATCCCTGCGTCACAGCCAGCCTGCAGCAGAGGGCTCTGAGCTGAGACTAGGGACTGGGGCTTTTAAACTTTCTTTAGACTCAAGCCAAGTTTTCTTAAGTTTATTCAGAATGTGCACAAAATGCACCCAACTCCATAACCCTCCAGAAAAGAAAGGGCAGGTTCTGCATGCAGCTTTTCAGAATATGACACTCTCCTCCTGTGTTTGTGTTGAACTAATTCCCAGTTTGGTGCTGGGGAAATTGAGCTGCTGGAAAGACAATCTTTCTTATAAGAAATACAACCAAAACCTTGACCATTTATTTTTCAGCAATTACATCATAAAAGAAAGTAAGAAAGACAGATTTTAATTTTAAGGTCTTGGCCAGCTTGTATTCTTCCTCACCAGAAATTTCAGCAGAAGTGATTCCTCATGGGCTGCTGCATGTGTCAGGAGGGGAGAGCAGCCAGATCCTGGCTGGCAGTGATGTTCCCCTCCCCACGGCTGACGGCAATCTGCCCCACACTCAGCAGTTCTGGGACTCTAAAATGAAATGAATCAGCTGCAAAACTGGTTTAATAAACTGGATGAACCAGGCTTAGGGCTGCACAGACACCAGCAGCTCCAGCAGAGTCACCAAGTGATGACAATGCTGGTAACAGGCTGACAACTGAATGGGATGCAAGAGAAAGAGAGGTTCTGAAAGCCAAAGAGAAAATGCAGGTTCTTTGCTGGCATTGGTTCTCCCTGGGATAAGTACTTTGGATGCAGCATTGGTGTTTGGAGCCACTGAAAAGCAGGAACACAATCACAAGCTGCCCCAAATGGCTGCAATGCTGTCAGAAGCTTGGGGGGAAAGGTGGGAAAAGAGACACAGAAGCCCCACCAAGGGAAAAGCCAAAGGGGTGAACCCCAAATATAGGGAAATGCAGTATCAGTTCTCTGACCAAGGCTGGCAACAGGTTACTATGTACATGCTGCCACAAGGAGCAAATTAACTTTTTTGCATTAAAAACAAACTGATGATCAACCCTAAGGAAGCCTTAGCTCCTTCTTCCCAAAGCAGACTCCACAGAACTACATGCAGAACAAAGCCCAAAGTGATATCCAGGCTGGCAAAGAGCTGCCCTGACTCTCAGCATCCTGATGGGATTTCTGTCCCAGAAATCCAGTTAGTTTTTTTGGTCTTCTGCTGGCTTTGTTCATTTTGCCAATATAATTTTTTAGAGCAAAAGGATGGTGGTGTTGTGACTGTGGCTTAACTGAGTCTTAGATTTGCTCTCAGTGCACACTACTATAACACAAATAATCATCTATGCTAATGATATGCAGGTGTCTTGTGGATGATCCATCCTGGCCCTGGATAAGGTGCAAATCTCCATTTTCAGGCTTCCAGATTTCTTCCCAGTATCTGCTAACACTGAGTGATGCAACTGTCTCGCCTTCAATATCCCAGAGGGACAATCTCTAGAAAGCCCACAACTAACTCCACTTTTTATCATCTGAAAGGGGTTTTGTTTTCTGTTTTGTGGGGTTTTTACTATACCTCATGGAGGGCTGGGCACATAAGCAGGATGTACACAAAGACTGGACTGCACAATGATACAATAAAGTCAGAAGCTCAAAGAAGCTACAGTACATTCAATATCTGAGCCTGGGCTGGTTCAGTGTCTGGTACAGTTGTTACACAAGCAGACAGCCAAGTGTAAACATTAAGCTGTGAAGTGTCTCACTACTTGCCAGGTCTTCCCACTATGCACAAGTTTGCATTACAGAACATTTAATGACAGTGTTTTGACTAGAACCAGCTTTTTCCTTTCAGCCAAGCAGAAAAGTAACAGAGTAATTAAAAAAGTAATGAAAAGTCAATAAAAATTCCTCAAACCAAGGACCCACATTCAGTTGTGATTTCGAAGAGCATACGTCAAGGAAGACTCCTGCTAACTGTCATTTAGCAGGTTGTTAAATTTCAAAAATGAAATAAAAGTTGATCCAAGTTATGAGGTTTATTCTTTTGTCTGAATTTTTAAGTATCTTTTCTATATGGAGCCCAAGTAGAAAGCCCAAAACACAGTCAAAATAGATACTCAGAGAATTTTATGTTGTGGCTTACAAAGTTATTTTATGTTAAAAAAGTCACGCTGGCCTCAGTAGAAGAATTTGCACAGCCAGTACATGTAGGTGGCAGAATTCAGGCCGAAAGCTTTGGAATATTGATTTCACTGACAGGTAGCTGCTTTGCAGGAAAATCTTCCTAGGAAATGTGGTTGATATTTCAGTATGCCAGACTCTGCACTGAAAAGCAGTGAAGAAAGCTTCCTTTCATTGGCATCGGCAAGTGCTGAAAAGATGATGGTAATTTAAACCATCATCACAAAATGTATCCAGCCTGATGCAGATAGTCATGTGAATTTACTTCTGCTGTCAAAAGCTTGTTTTTAAAATAAGCCTTGACTGAGGATAGCATGTAAAATAACATTTTAGACTGTAACTTTTAGGCAGCAATCAAAGTCCTATTCCTCATTTTCAGTCAAAGTCATAGTACATCAAAACATTAACTTAGTCTAGTGTTTCTTTCTTTTATGAGAATTTATAAAATATTATATAGGAGAAACATAGCAATCAGACTTAGCCCAGAATACAAAGGGCTTTTAGGTCCTCTAATGAGTTGTGTAAGAACAGGGTACTGCAAAAAGGCCTGCATGTCATACATCTCTCCCTCATTGTAAAACATTGTACTTAGCTTTTACTACAGCTAAAACAACTTCATCTTTTTAATTAAAAAAAAAAAAGGTATCCAATTTCACTATGCTTGTGCACGATGAATATGTTCTGAGTTCTTGAAATCACACTGCAACACCAGAGAACTGAAAGAGTCAGGAGTGCAAGAGCACGGAAAGGACAGCATGAGCAAAGCCACTCTGATCTCACTGGTGCCAACTGATGCTTTCTCACACGTCACAAAGCCTCAAAATAAAATATTATGTAAAAAATACAAACTCTCACCTTTTCTGGATAAGTCAGCATCATTTCATTTCCTTCCCCCCAGAGTTCCTGAAGGAATGTGCTGTGTCCTCAGCATGCAGCCCCTGCCTGCCTTCCCCTGCCAGTGCTGAGCATCTCTGGAGATGTGGAGCTGACTTTGGCCTTTAGGCATTGTTAGAGCACAAAAAGTGTTTTACTCTCACACCACGGCAGAGCTGCCCAGCTCTAGGTAACAAAGCCACCTACCTGAGTGTCAAACACTTCATGCTGAAGATGTCTCAGCTATTGGGGACACAGGACAGAGAAGTGGCACAAAATAAACAGGATGTGTTTAGAACTGTAAGACTCCAATTCTAGTAACCACCAAATAAAGAATAATTTCAGGGTTTGGGTTTGCATGTGTTCTTAGAAAATGTGGATTTCTGCCCATTTTGTTGTGATTTATTCTGTTTTGACTTTCTTAAGATTAAGTGATGCATACAGGAGGTCAGTCTGAAGATACCCATGCACTATTCCAAGAAAATGCTATTCCAGTCACTGAAGTGAACAGCCTTTTCTAGCAGGGCTGGCTTCAAACACTGCATACTTGTAAAAGGCAAAATCCCACCATTAAGAGGTTTAGTCCAGCTATGATTGTCAGAGGCTGTCAATCACAATGGCTGTTTCTCCACCATTCAGAGAATTAACAATGAATATACTTTTTGACATGCTAAATGAGATTTTGGGACGCTTTACAAGACTTGGCTTAAAAGTGCCACCTCAAGAAATACAGAATGCCAGCAATGTTGACACTGTATGACAAATTATATGTTCCTTCATATATTGTGTCACTCCATTCAGTTTCATAATTGGCACTGACTGCAGTTGCAATCTGATCCAAAGTATACACAATTAACTGGCATTTGTTTTGTCCCTCAGCATTTTCTAGCTACAGATCTTGGTAAATATTTACTTAACAGGGAGGCATACTAATTTTTCCCATAAGATATACATGTCCATATTGATGATATAATTATTCTTTTTTGTCAGATGATGGGCTAGCTGTGTACAGCCAGCACAGACTGCAAGTGATGCCTATAGAGCACAAGCAAAGACAAACCTATATAATAAAGATATTTGTACCCTTTGACTTCTGCCCACTTCATTAAAAACACTAAAATTACAGAGGTTAATAGCCAGCCCATAACTGCCCAGCAGAAAGATTTTCAAGGAATCATTGTTCCATGGAGAAGCACCATCAGCATTAAGTCCAGGGTCACACCAATGAAATTTCCATTTAGTGCCCTGGATATTGGTGTGTAATGGCTCTTGTGGCCCTCTCCTTGCTATTTTATCCAATTCCTACTGAAATAATTTCATCTTTTGCCACCCAACAGCATGTTCGCTGAGGTCTTCTGACTTTTTGCAACTGAGTTTGTTTTGCATTTGCTGGCTCCTTGGTGATTAGGGTTCTGTAAACCTCTGTTACATCCATTTCCATCTCTCTGAGTCCCAACCAGCTCAATCCCCCCTAGCACGGAAACACCTCCTTTACACTGCCTGCCCCTCTTCATCTCCAGCTTCCTGTGCTTCAGGAAGAGTTGCAAGGATGGGCAACAAAGTGCTGAAAATTCCCACGGATCCTGGGGGATCTGAAGTCAGGACTCCATCTCCTCACCCCACCCCCATTCCCCTCCCCCAAACAAATCCACATCTGGACACAAATGACTCACTAATCCTATTAGAAAACAGCATTTCAGACCTGTGCTGTAGTCCAAGCTCCATCTGCATTCACAGCAATGTAATTCAGGACTGACCCAGATTTAGAATAGATAAAACAGTGATGTAATGGTAATACGAGCTAAGAATTATATCCTCATATGTATATATATATACACAAAAATAAATAAATACATAAAATATATACATTTCTTGAAGAACATTGCAAACTCCTCCCATAGCCTCTCGGTAGCAAAATCAAAGCATGTGGTTTGCACTTTTCTGGAACATTAAAACACCATTTCCTTCTTAACAGAAGAAATTCAGACTATGGTTGGCTTTATTTTCCCCAGAGCTGCTCAGTCATTGTGGAAATTTTCAGAAGTCTTGGAAGCGCAGAGTTCTCCCTGGCACACCAAGGAGAATCAGTGCTCACAGGTTTGTGTTTGGACATTACTTTTAGAACCATTTCCAAGGATTTTTTAACTGGGCCTGAGGATGTGCCAAACAAGTGAAACTTATTACAGCCTCAAGCTCCTAGCATGAGAATTATTTGAAAAGGAAAAAATCTGCTCTGGTTTTAATTTACAAAGAACATAAACAGCCCTTTGGTTTCATTTTGATTGCAGATATTTTCAATAATTTTATTTATATATATATATATATATACACACACACACACACATATATATATAATCTCTAAATTATGTTGGTCTTGTCTTGTCAATGCAAGTGTTGCTTAAACATCATTTTCTAGGCCAATGTGTGCTTATTTCCTCAACTCTTTCACATGCAGTTATTTATTGGTTCACTTTTTGTTGGTGCCAAATGCAGTAACATTTTGGGTAACAGCACACAATGATCACCAGAAAGGTAGGGATTATCTAGGCTGGATTATGTGACACCCAGCATGTGCATCAAGCCACTTCCTGCCATAAAAGAATGAGTGGAAGATTCCTGAGCTGTGCTGACTGCTCACCTCATTCCTACAGCCACACTATGCCATCACTATCTTTATTTATTTTTTTTTTATCATAATCACTTGGGCCTCTGGGTAATTGGAACAATTAGGGTGATTAATTGCATGTTTGTAATAAAAACAGAAGACCAGGGAGCGTTACATTACAGGCTAAATATTTTCAGAAAACTCTATCAGCTGGTAGACATAACAAATGCGATCAGTTCAATGCAACATGAAGCTGAGCACATTGTGCAAACTGGTTTGCTCTGGAACTTGAATCTCCTCAAAAGAAGCCAAAGTGTTTAAAAAAATAAACGAAGTCAGAGTGCACAGGGGGAAAAGAAATATTGACATGTGAGGCTGCTGTACTTCTAACATAAAGAAACACTGTTTTCCCTTCGGTCCTTTTATTGTCTAAATAGAAAGTGCAAAGCACGGGGAAAGCGCACAACAAGGCAGAGTGCTCAAGGGAAGGTCAGGAGCTTGTGCTTGGAAGCAAGGAGTTACACTGAAAGGAAAACTGAAAAAGCACAGCGGGGTACCTACAGAACCAACACATTCCTCACTGGCAGCAAGAGGGCAAACTAACCTGCCTGCCACTGCACTCAAACACCAAGGGTTTTGGAGAGGGAGGTCAAACCCAACAACAGAAGATATTCCCACTGAAAATTTCATTTGTTGAATCTTCTCTTAAAAATCTGGGCTCTCATCTTCTCCTCAACAAGATGCTACTGAAAGGCAGCTTCAACCCATGGCTCTTTCTAGACTTCATTGTAACCACCTGGTCTCCCAAGACCCACTCTAACTAAATGGGGCGTGAATGCTTACTTACACACACTTCCCAAAGGAGAAACAAGAGTCAAGAACAGGCATTGCCCACCCCTGCCATGAAAGCTGTGCCAGTGTGTGGCAAAATGCCAAATTCCCTGTTAGGGAGGGGATCTCGCAGCAATGCCAGACATGGCTCAGCTATTACAGTGATGTTATCATGGCTATCCCCCTTCTGTCTGTCTCCTGAAGAATGTGACCACTGCCACTGCTGTGCAGCTCAGGTGTGTGCCCTGCAGGAAGGTGCAGGGCTCACAAGCCAGGGGATGGCTGCACACTGAGGCAGGCAGAACCCTGACAGCTCAGGAGCCACAGCTCTGGCCATCATCTGCAGAGAGATAGATGTGTGTCCCACGTTCCAAACCAGTCCCGGACATCATGGACATCAGTGACTCTACAGGATCTGGACCATGGTCATCTGGCCATCACCTGCAGAGAGATCTCTGTCCCCTGTTCCAAACCAGTCCTGGACATCAGTGACTCTACAGGATCTGGACCATGGTGCTCATCAGTTAGGAGTCTTATCTTTGGCTGAGCCTTCACCAGGCTCCTCTGGGAGGTGCACTATCAAATTTCTACATAAATAAAAATCCAGCTTCTTATATTGCCCACACTCCCACATACCTGCCTGGTTACATGGAGAAAGTGAATAGTGAAAGGTTTTATGTTCCACTTGTATGATTGGAGACTTTGTGCTTTAACACAAGCACAGGGTCACAGGGCAGGAACAAGGTGTTTTCTTTCCAGTCAGCATGAACCTGACATTTATTACATGAGGGTTTTGTTCTATTTGTTTAAGTCAACTACATTTTAACTCAATTCAACAATGCTGGAAAACCTGACAAAATATTCCAGAGTGTTTAATCAGCATGAATGGACAAACGTCCAAAAGTTAAAATAGAAGCATATTGCAGTTTGTTCTTTACACCAGTAGGTCTTTCTTGTTCCAGTCCCTGACAAGCATTTGTGTCTCTGCCTTTGGGAAATCTGTCTTAAACATTTCTATTTAGTTGGGGAAAGTCTTTTCAGAGAAATGCCAATGTTTCTTGTGATTAATTATTAAAGAAATTGGCTTTTATTTTCAATTTTACTGTGGAATTTTTGTCAGGCTCATTAAAGTGCCAAGTCCTCACTTGTATAAGAGAATAAGCAACATGAATCTGTAAGAGGAGTGGAGGGCCATGGAGGAGTGCTGAGCTACACATCACCAGTATTTCTGTACATACCCTTCAGAAGGGGCCTGTATTTTCCATATGTGTTTTCAGGTACCATCACATTCAACTGAAACAAACAAACAAAAAATGGGCAAAATTAAAGGACTGGCAATCCCAAACAGGTTAAACTCCAAACTTCTGAAGGCTTTTTCTTGCATTCTCCCTTGGGAGTCTCTCTTACTACACAGGG
The DNA here is from genome assembly GCF_963513975.1 of Fringilla coelebs. Classification (NCBI taxonomy): domain Eukaryota; kingdom Metazoa; phylum Chordata; class Aves; order Passeriformes; family Fringillidae; genus Fringilla; species Fringilla coelebs. The sequence goes on from NC_140067.1 coordinate 5,238,117, forward strand.
GTAAGGAGAGGGACAGACTAAATACATATATACACACACACACATATACAGACTACATATTAAAGCTTTGAATTTCCTTCCTTTAGCTCCAGGATTTCACTTTTCAACACAAATAAATTTGTTGTAGATGGAAGAACCGTCCTTCTCCAGCTTAGACCAAACTTTGCATTCAAATATCCAGTTTGTTATGGGGATATTGCCTTTGGTTTGCTCACTGCAAAAAAAAGCAGAGCACCAAGAGAAATGCTTAATCCTTTAATATTTCAGCACTTAATTCACCAGCTACAGAAAAAAGTGTTCTGAAGGCCATAAAGCTCTGGCTTCATGTAAAACCAAGGTCCAGAAAAATTAATATAATCAACGACAACCAGTTCAGTCAGAACTTCTGCAAACATTAAAATAGTTCATGAATATTTCACTAAAATGGCTATTTCTAAAAATACAAAGCCATTCAATTCACTTCTCACTTATTATTCAGTACCCTACTCCGAACACATTTATATCTTGTAAAATGCTCCTCAGCAAGGAATAGAAAGATAGCTAAAAACTCTGCTTTTCTGACAAGACAGTTTTGTAAGCTGTAAAATATACAGTAGATCTGTTTAATGGGTAGCATTCTAAAATAGTGAATTCAAATTGCTACTTGATGTTGCTCACACACATGAAAAATTAACCACCTATTGGAAAAGATCTTATTTTCCCAATCAGGACACTAAAACCAGCCTCTCAAACATGAGCTTAATTATGTAAATATACACAGTATCTATTCACACAAATACTATTCCCTGAGGATACAGCACTTTGTGGAGAATTGAAAATTAATTTTTGGTGATCCAGAAATTATCCTTAGAGAAGATACCAGTCTGGCCTCTTAGTTTGAGTTACAGCTCAGGTTGAACAATTTTATCACCAGTCACTAAAACCCCTGCACATTATCCACTCTAAACACACTTTGATTATTTTCCCTGCTCAGCAACTTGGTCAAGTGGAAGATGTCCCTGCCCATGGCAGGAGGGTTGGACCCTTCCAACCCAAACCACTGTGTGTCAGACACTTCAGACTGCATCAGTTTGTTGTGTGTTCTCCTGAGTCCCATTCCTGCTCCTGCTGAGGAACTGCCCCTCACCATCATCATGAACCTGTGGTTTATGCTTTTACAAGGATTCTATTGAAAATGGTAATTTTGCTTTAGAATCTTCCTTTTTTGCTTTCAGGATCACACATTGCTCCTCCCCTAGGGAACAAACACCTCCTAAGGTTATGAGCTTGCATTCTGGTCATAGCTCAATGTTGAGTTTTCCTTGTGTTTTTTGAGAGCTAGCCTGTGTTTTTCTTGCCTCTCACTGCACATCTTTCCAAAAGGAGCTAAACTCACTGGATGAAACACTGGCCCTCCAACTGCAGTAATTTGCTATGCAAGTTTCTGGTTTCTTCACCAAATTTATTTCTCTCAGCTGTGGCTCTCATTTAGTCAGATGGAAAAGATTTGTATTTGCAAGAACAAAGTCTTGTGTCTGGTATGGATGAAGTCAATCTTGTAGAACTGCTGTGCTTGAATGTATCAGAAGACATAATGTAGGAAATCACACTTGAAATACATTAAGTTGGGAAGTGAACTGTGGCCAATATGAAATACATTTGTGTGACTGCTACAAGGTCCCCATTGGGTCTTTGGAGGCCCTGAGTCCTATTTTCACTGGTTTTCCCTGCTGGAGATCCCTCTACATTGTGATACATTCTAGCTCTTTTTCTGCAAAGATTCTTCATTTCCTCATTCTCTCACTCAACTTTGAAAACAGAATGCTTTTTTCTGGGAAGGGAGTTTCATACTCAAGCAAAAAAAAAAAATTAAAACTGCCTTTAATAATAACCTGCTGCTCTAGAGCACTAGCACAAGGAACACCATGCACACCAAGTCTGTACACAGGCTGTGCTTCCACAGGCTTCTATAATTTAAACAGTTCTCAGACATCATTTTTCTGCAAACATTTCAAGTCCAAAAAAGGTTAAGACCATTGGTCTGACAAAACCGGGACAAAAAGAGAATTAACTGCCTGACTTTACTCAGTAGGACTGAGGTCAGGTATTGAACAAAGCCTTCCTGACTCAGCTTCAACTACTACAGCACCCTGCCTCATGAATCACCCACTAAGAGCTAGCTTATTTAACATCTACTTAGAATCTGTATGATTTAAACACTGTAATAATCACTAATCAATTTGACAAGCTTGAGCTTAGAGGGGGAAAGCCTGAAACTTGGTATAAAAATATCTTTGACCAATTCTTTTCCTACTGTTACACAAAGAAATTAATTTCTTTATATTGCTGTATAAATATATGTAACTCTCATGCAGAGAGGTCATCAAAAACACAGATTTGAACGGAAGGTAACACAATCATACTGAAACAAATGGACAGTCCTGAAGGCACAGCACTCTCCTGCTTGCAGGGCCCTTTCTTATAGCACTGGGTCCTTTCAGCAGGCAGACTGAAAATTGCTTACCCCAGAAGGCAAGTGGCTTCTTGAGCTCCAGTCCTTTCTGTGGCTCCAAGAGCAGTTTGGATTATCTACTGCATGAAACATACATTTCACCTCAATTTCTTCAACATAACCCACCTGCATGTTTTCTAGAGAAACTTGCTTCCTTGGTTTAAATTTAGAGTAATGGAAAATTCACACCACCCTGTTGGCAATCTGCTCCCCTGGTTAACTCTCTTCCTCTAAAATTTCACTTCTGAACTTGGAAACTGGAGCCAACCATCCAGATTTGTTTAGCCAGTATAAAGCACTGTAAAGACATAAATTGGTCTGAAAGAGTCAGATTTCATTTGACCTTGAATCTTGGACTGTAAGTTCAACATGAATCAGCACAAGTCTCATTAGGGCTAAACATCCATTATAGCTAAATTTAGGTCCAAGGAATCCAAAACCATGAATAACTGTGTTGAATTACTTAAAAAATAAAAGCATTCTAGGTTAAGTCTTAAATGTTTACCTTTTCTGTTTTTATGCTACAGATTTGGTGGTTTTTATATTTAGACTTCTCAAATCGAAAGAACAGTCTGAAAGCAAGAACTTTTTGAATAGGTGTCAAATATAAAGCTGTATCAAGTATGAGTAATGTGTTTTGGGTTTGTTCTATACTGTGAAAGTCAATCCCATAAATGCCATCCAAAACTTGGGTTTAACTGTAGTTATCACTCATGGCCTTCCTGCCACCATCACTGGCTTGGCCTGGGTGCACACCTTCCCTGGAGCACTGTTTGCTAACAAACACCAAGGGACCTTCTCCATGAGAATTTTCCTCTCAGCACCGCCAAGGCTACAGAATCACGGAATATTCCGAGTTGGAAGGGGCTCACAAGGACCATGGAGTCAGTCCAGAAGGAACTGGCCCACGCAGGGCCATAGCCCAGCCTCGGCGCTGGCAGACCCGCTCCGAGCAGCGGAGCTCTCAGCAGGGCAGGCTGCGAGCGAGCAGCTCCGCCCCAGCACGAAGCCATCGCTGGCCTCTACCCAAACTGAGGAAGTCCGCACCATGTCTGGCTATCGCAACAGCAAAACTACACGGAACTCACGAGTCAGCCCCGAGCCTGTACCTGTTTGCCCAGTGGCGTGAAAGGACAGTCCATGGCAGCAGAGCCGAGACGGGGCCCGACACCGCAGGGAACCGGGCAGGACCCGGGAAGGAGCCGCTCCCTCATGAGGCGGGAGCGCCATGGCCGCGGCCTCGCCAGCGCCCCCTAGCGGAGGGCCGGCCCTACGCCTTCTTCTCCGCGAGTCGCTCCCAAACTCCAAGGAAACGAATCCGGATTCTAATTTCCCATCTTCCTTCACAGAGTTCCATTGGAGTAGTCCAGGTGCTTTGCGTCGGAAGGTGAAAATTGTTATCCCTCTTGACCTTGTTTTTGAGGTTTGGCTCTGATTCATTTGTTGCAGCGGCCATGAAAAATTCTGATGAGGGAAAGTAAAGCACAGCTGCCGGCTGGGATAGCAGGGAAGGGGGCCCGGGCGGGTGCGGGCTCTGCACGGCCCCGCAAAGCTCCGGCACTGAGGTGTCCCGCCTCGGCCTTTGCCCCTTCAGAGACAGGAAGGGGGGAATCTGTAATCCCAGCGCTTTTGTGCCTTCAGAGACAGGCAGGGGGATCTGTAATCTTTGTGCCTTCAGAGACAGGCAGGGGGATCTGTAATCTTTGTGCCTTCAGAGACAGGCAGGGGGATCTGTAATCTTTGTGCCTTCAGAGACAGGCAGGAGGGATCTGTAATCTTTGTGCCTTCAGGGACAGGCAGGAGGGATCTGTAATCTTTGTGCCTTCAGGGACAGGCAGGAGGGATCTGTAATCTTTGTGCCTTCAGAGACAGGCAGGAGGGATCTGTAATCTTTGTGCCTTCAGAGACAGGCAGGAGGGATTTGTAATCTTTGTGCCTTTGGAGACAGGCAAGAGGGATCTGTAATCTTTGTGCCTTCAGAGACAGGCAGCAGGGATCTGTAATCTTTGTGCCTTCAGAGACAGGCAGCAGGGATCTGTAATCTTTGTGCCTTCAGGGACAGGCAGGAGGGATCTGTAATCTTTGTGCCTTTGGAGACAGGCAGGAGGGATCTGTAATGCCAGCGCTGAGGAACGGCGGGAAGCGAGGAGCCATTTCATAACGCGAGGCGCTCCATGAGGAAGGGGATGTGAAAAGTCAGCCATCTGCAGGTACACGAGGCTTTTGAATTTGTGGAATTTAAGTGTATATTTACTGTTGGAAGAGCATGAGAAACAGTCGATTTGCACCTTGATCAAAAGAATACGTTTCTTAATGAAAAACAGAGCCTTTTGTAAAAAAAAAAAGGGAAGGTTCTCCCAGGGAACTATGTATACGGCTGTTATTTAAACCACATTCTCTGGAAAGAAGAAGAATTTTGTAAAAAGAAATGCTTTGTATTTGCTGTAGCTTATGTGGCTTGAGTACTTTTGAGTCCCTTGTACCAGTAAGGCTATAAAACCCTGACAGTATTTATTAAATGAAACCAGAAATGCCTCCACTGAAGGCAGTTGTGTAAAATAAAAAAATAAAACAAACCTGTGTGAAATCGCAACTAGATCCACAGGGGATCACCCTATGTAATCAGCAGCAAAGTCGCCACTAATGTTGCCTGACTGAGAAGATCCAAAGAACCAGCAAGAAGAAACGAGAAAAATGTTACCCATTGTAATTAAAAGTAACGCCAAAATAAGTCTGTTTTTTGTGGGGGCTCTTTCAGAATTGTTGAAGCCGAGCTTACTTGGTATGGTAAGATTTTTTTTTTCCATGTACCTGTAAGGATACATGGAAAAGTCAAATGCACAAGGTGGGTGTGTGGACATGGCACTGCCTGGGCATCTGTGATGGATCTGGAGCTCTCTCTGGGCTCCAGTAAAACAGGCAGGCAGTCCCTCTCTGATTTCAGGAACACTTTCCACAAAGTCTCTCTTTACATTTGGATTTCTCCCTTACATTCTGGCAAGCTAAGCAGAGACATAACTCTGTGACTAATGCTAATGTTGCCGTAGTAAGATATTGGGCAAAAAAATGGGAAAAGCAGACCCACTTGCCTATAAGAATGATTTAATTAAAGTTTTCACTGTTCTAAAATAGTTATGTTTCACATCGTAAAGAATTTTTCTGTCATGAAAACTATTTTTTTAAGGGGAAGGAGATTTTTCTGTGCTGCAAGAGGACTTTATTGGTAAGCAATTAAATATTTCTTTGGGTTGCAGTTCAAAATTAATTACTCATTAATGTGGAAAAACCAGCTTTAGTCTTGCTGTGGACTCAGAGGTTTCCAACTGTGTGCATCTAATTCCAAGAAGAAAAAAAAAACAAACCTAGAAGGAGCATTATAATTACTGTCATATGAAAACCTGCTTCAGTCCAGATGTAGAAGCCAATAGTCCAAGAGTGTTAACACTGAGCAGTCTGCTGCAGGGAAATGACAGATGAATCCTACATATGTTTGCAGAATGGACATATTATGCCATCCTTCTAGAATCTCTTGGGTTTGTTTTCATTTTCCTAAAGCTCCTACCAAAAAAAAAAAATAAAAAAAGCAGATCTACAATCTGAGAGGTTTGAGTGTCACAGACACCTCTCCATAAAATCTGGATCCTAAACTTAATATACCTAACTAATGCTGTCCACTCTCTCTACCCTCATAAGGAATTCCACTGAAAGGAGTGAAATTAGTGGTGGGAATAAATGTTAAAGAGCTGCCTCCTAATTCCAGGTTTTCTTCTTCAAGGAACAAACAAGAGCTTGTGGCTCTGTGAGGACCCAGGGACTTGCAGCAAGGACAGAGAATTGGCAGAAGAGTCAGGTGTTAGGAATCACACCTGCAGAAGTTCAGCTCAGGGGAGTGAATCCTCAGAAATCTGAAAATAGTGATGATGACAACTGCATATATGCAGATTTACTACTGCAACCAGTAGCAGCTTGTACGCAGAACTATTTCAGAAGCAAAAAGAATCCTTTTCTTTTCCTTCACAAATTTTATTATTTCAACTAAAGTCTATGTCAATTCAGCCTTAATAAACCACAATAAATTTCTGGGATGATTTAGGCTGGAACAACCTCTGAGTGACTTGTCTAATCCAAATCATCCCATTTCAGTCCAAACTGATTTCATTATCCCTAAGTCATGTATTTAAATAAATGGAGTCAGAAGAGATCACAGAGTTTAATTATTGGAAACACTAGTTGGCATTAAGTTTGGAATTAAAATTGCTCACTTTGAAGTCCTTAAGCGCACAGTATGACAATGCCAGTTGTTAAGGAATGGTTTTTTCCTTGGTTAAAAAGGACAAGCTGAACACAAAGTGGAAGAATGAAACCTTGAATTATCCATGTAAGATGGTTCATCCTGTCAGCTGGAGAGTTACCCACTTTCAATTCTCTTACCAAATCATTTACATCTCTAGGCAGGGATAGGTGCAAGAACCTGGGGACAAGTTTCCTGAAATATACAAGTCTGAAATGACACCACAGAGTTTGACTGATGACAGGATTAAGTATATTAAGTAGGATTGGTCTCACTGTTTTCCTACAGCTGTAGGAACACAGAGACTTAAGCTGTGCCGAGGGAGACTTAGGCTGGATGTTAGAAAAAAGTTTTTTACTGAAAGAGTGATGAAGTGCTGCAATCATCTGCCTGGGGAGGTGGTGGAGTCACCATCCCTGGATGTGTTTAAAAAAGATTGGATGTGGCACTCGGTGCCATGGTTCAGTTGAGCTGTTACGGCATGGGTTGGACTCGATGATGTTAAAGGTCTCTTCCAACCTGGTCATTCTGTGATTCTGTGAAAATCACTTGACCCTTTGTCCCAGTCACCTTCTTTTCCTCCAGGTGTATAAAGTAGTAGCAAGGTTTGGTAATGGTTTTACAGCTGCTCTGCTACACCTGATATGTTCTAAAACTGACTTTAGACTCCCCCTATAATCAACTTCTCCATTTTTTCAGTTTAGTTGCCTTTCTCTGGCTCTTTCTTAAACTACTTCCCTCTGGAGATGCCCATTTATCTGCAGCAATGCAGCGAGGGAGACCCTTGTGGAGTGCCAGACCATCCTTGCACCAGCCAAAGGAAGGGCTTTGGTTCACTTGATGGTAGTTCAGAAAGATGGAGGAAAAGGAAAATAAGGAGTTTGACTTGGCAATCTGGAAGCAGTCACTGGCCCAGTAAAACAGAGAGCAAACAGTGCTGTATGTGCAGAGTATCTACAGTGGCTGTGCATTACAGTCAGTGAAATGGGCTGGAATCCACCTTGCTTTGAGATTTAAGGAGTAATACAACACTGAATATGACTTTAGAAAAATATCTGGGAAGGAGCTGGTTCAAGTATTCATCCTGAACATTGCTATTTTCTTAAATAATTATGTTATAAAAACCAAACCTCCATCCACAGAGGAACCTGCTTTGTGGGCATTGCTGCTATTTCTGTTTGTAGATTATTTTATTTTGAAAAGAAAGAGGTATCCAGAGCTTTCCAAGCAGACAGAAGTTTTGGAACACTCTGGGGAGCAAAGATCCTATTGTAAATCTAAACTATAACAAGTTGTACATCAGATTCATTGCTCTAGATAAATGAGTTTTTCTGATTTCATCTCATGGCAGTTCTAAATTTGCCACTTTCACTTTTTTGCCAGAACACTCCACTGCAAAGCATTCCAGCAGATCACCTACTACATTAAACAAAAGATAAATGTTCAGCTTAGCAGAACTTCTTTCCTTCTTACAAATATCAGAAAAGAAGTCTGTTTATTTTACTGCGCTCACCTCTACAGAAGCAGAAAGATGTAGGAAAAAAATACTGAGGCCTAAATCTCTCTCCAGACAAGTCTGTTACACAGAGCTGTTCAGGGCAACATATGACATTTGGCTAGAAAAATTACATGCAGGCACACATCAAACCATAACAACAGTTTAATGCATCTTTTTTAATTATACAAAAGTCCCACTTATTATTCAAACATTAACAACTGATCCACTTGATACAAAACCAATTAATGCAGGAAAAACAGTAGAGGAATATGCCATTAATTTTTAATTAAAGATTATCATTGACAATCATAGTATGGATGGATTTGACTAATTATTATTGTAACTGGTGTTTTTTCCTGGGCAAATCTCTCCACACCTTGGCTATGCCACAGTGCACTTCCAGTACACACGTGTAAAACTGTCTAGAGGAGCCCTTTACAAACAAACAGTACTGCTCAGTTTCAGCTGTCCTGAGTTAAACAACACTGAAATCATGTATAAATCATCAAGGACATCCAAAATGTCAGATGTGAAGCCTGTGTGACAAGAGGTGATCCCAAATAACTTGTCCCCAGCCTACACTGCAGGTGCCTTAGAGGACCCAGAAACAATGTGGAGGCACCAGGCCCTTCAACACATTCCTGCTGTGTCCTTCCAGACTGCACCCACCCTTCCCTCCCCTGCTCAGTCATGTTCCTAGGCACTAAGGGCATCAGCAACCCAGGCTGTCTTCTCATCCTCTCTCACAGTCTTCAGGCTCCACATCACTGAACTCTCCTGTAACATTGAGAACCAGATTTCCTTTGTAGCAAACTGATACAAACAACATCTTTGTGACTACTATCATGAACATGAAAATGCTGCAGAGTGCACATAGCTCAGAGACCATGGTCTGGGAGCCAGGTAACCTCAGCAGAGGAACAAATTCAGAGTCATAATCATTTGTTGCTTCCACTGAAAAACCTTTTAGGAACATGGGCTTTGTAGTGCTTGGGAGGCAGAGCTGGGAGCCCGGTAGCTCGAACATTGATCATAAAGTGAGGCAGGGGATTAATCCCCTTCTAGCTGTTGTGACTGCTCAGTGATTAAGTGTCACTCTACCCTCATTAACTAACACTCAGAAATGGGAACAGTGCTGCCTGCTCTCAGCTCTTCTCCAGCCCATTTATGTGTATAATATACAGATTGGTCTCTTCTTGTTTATTCTGGGGAAGAAGGTGGTTGGCCACATTCATGAACAACCCCTGAATCCTCACTGTCAGCTTCAGTGGCTAAAATGAAGAATAGAAAAATGTCAGAGTTAAACACAAACAAAGAAGCAGAAACCCCAAACCCTTTGTTTCAGTTCTTGTTACACCTGGAATCAATCACATTGCCACATTTGAAGCTGCACTGGAATAGAAGTATGAGGCACTTCGGCGCACTTACCCACAGTGAACCTATGCCATGCCTTTTTAACACTCCTGTGAATTCTCAAAGGCCTCAACAGACTGATTCATAATCCATTTTCAAATCCAACTAGGAATTTTTATTTTATAAAGTAATTACTTGGCAATTTGCATTAAAAACTCCCTCATCTCTTCACAGGCAACCTGGGTTTTGGTTTTCTGTGACTTGTTCTTTTAGAAAGCTAACCATTTGCAACCAGAGTCTACCATCAGATGCTGCACTGGCTGTTTTACTGGACATATCTTGTATTTTTTTTGTCAAATCTCTGTAACATGACCACTCAATACTGCATGGAATTGTGTAACAACATGCCTATACTTCACACCACCCCTATAAACTGAACTGGCCTCATTAACTCAAATCTTCCTGGAAGCATCTTCTACCCTAGGTTTACTTCAGGTAAGCCTTGGAGTTTTTCATTTTTTGTTTTTATCTGCGATTTCCTTCCAGGCAGAGATCACAGATACTTCTCCTAACCAGCTGTCACCCTGCCCTGCTAGGGCTTTCTATACCCATCTTCCTGCAACAGTTTTGCCAGAAAGCCCATTTCACCTCAGTTCTGGAGGTTTCTGGAGAAAGGGCATCCCCAAGTTTAACTGCAGGTTTTAGTCAGTTCCATTTTGGAAAAAAAAAAAAGACATTATGCAATCCTAACACATCCTTATGCATTACACATTACAGCTTTTCTCTTTTTTCAAGCATCTTGAATTTCAGAAAGAATTTATTAGTTTCACTCTTCCCTTTACATCTGCATCTTCTGCTGCCAGGCTATTTTGTATGACCTCATGCAGAATTATTCCCCCTCACTGGGTTACAATTGCGAATTCCTACATATCCTGGAGCACAAATGCTATGCAGTAGAATTAATTTCTACTTTCTCCATAGCACTAAGGAAACTGGATTGTTCTCTGAGCAACACAATCCATGATGCATTGTTTCCTATGGCACTGTGCCGGGCTGTGATTTCCATGGTGTGTGTTAAGGGCTGAGGTCATTAGATGGCATTTTGCTCCCTGGGGGAGGCTGCTCTACTGCTGTTTCTTCTCCACTTGGCTGTTTTCATCAGTTTTTGGCCAGTACAACTTCACTCTACCAGTGCAGGACTGGATTTCCTCTGTTTCCCTCACACTACTGTAACTTCACCATGTCCCCCATGTTTGTGTTCTACTCCCAGTTCCTTCCCTTCCCTCAGAGTCCAATAGAAAAGCTACAGCTCCCTACATGTTGTCTGCCACTGCAGCATCCCCCCAGATTTTTGTCCCCTCCAAATCACAAAGCCCATTAATCCTCACACACGCTTCCTGATTTGCAGGCTAGCCCTTGTTTTCCTCTCTCCCCCTCAAACTCAGCCCATATTGCTCTACCTCCAGCACACAGTATCTCCTACACATTGCCTTTATCAGTATCTTAAAGTAACTTCACATTTCTACAATGTCTGTACACCCCCACCCTGCCATATTCTCCACATTCCCCTTGTCCTGCACTTCTGCTTCCTTTCCTTTGGCTTTCCAGCCAGACAAGGAGCAGGGGTGCCCCAAGTGCCGGGGGGATGTGTCCCCACTGCTGGGCTGACTGGCAGGCACTTGGCTGGCCCAGGGACACACACCCCAGTCAGGGACTGAGTGCACAGGGACAGCCAGCCCTACACCACAATATGGCTGCAAGCAAATGCTTCAGTGGGAGTCATCTTGCACATCAATAGTGTGCAGGCATGTGACCACAAAAGATATGCTTGTCTGAAAATAGCTATTGGGTTGAAGAGTTATGAGAGGACTGACATTAACAGAAAATGAGGCTGCATAAGCCTTATGTTGTTGAGAAATTAGGTCAAAAAACCCCAATTTATATTTTGTCCCACAACACCACCACCACCACCACCATCTTTTCAGTTGAGATCATTCTACTTCTCTTCTTTCTCTTCCCTCTTGATTTTTCAGTGGGTGATTATTGCAATCTATTTCATAAACAGTTCGCTTAATGATTTTTTGTTCTTAAGTTCAAGAAGAGAAAGTTATATTTATCTGCATTTTAAAAAATTTAAATATAAAAAAAATTAAAATAAAACTGGCTCTTTACACATCCAGTATTAGTGGTTAATTCTCTGAGCAGCTCTACCCTCTTGTGGTCACAGCTTAGCTGCAGCCAAATGAAAAACTTGCTAATATAATCACAAATACGTCCACAAGTAGGCAAAGTACATGAAAGAGACCTAAAATAGAGGGGCATAAAGACTTAATCTATGACAGAAATTTAAAATTCTGAGGAAATCAGAGATTCTGAAGATTCAATCTTTCTTTTCCAGCAATTAAAATCTAGGATTTTCATATGAGCAAGAAATTTCGTATTATTCATGGTGTTAGTCCGCATTATTCTTTAACAATTTGTCTAAACTGAAATAAAATCAAATAAGTTTAAAGATATGCCCTGCACACTAGCTATGTAGAGAAATATTTTCTTTTTGAGAACATCAACAGATCATTTGCTGGAATAGCTCTGAGTCCTGGGGCCTTTCACGTCTGCCTGAGATTGAGGTGCTTGTCAGCTGGAAAGCCCAAGCAGGGCAGTCAGCCCTTCCCAAAGCTCTACAGTCTGGCCCAGGAGTCAGGACTTCAGGCCTGGCTTCAATCACAGAGGTCAAAATTAGCTGGGATCAAGGTCTCTTGGGTTTCCATCTCTGTGGTTAGATATTGAAAGCAGGTTAACAGTGACTCTCTCTTACCATGCACTTCCTTGGTTGTTTCAGCCAGGATGTTCAGTGAAACCGGAGCTGGGATGTAATGAATCCCTGTCAGAAAACCTGGTGGGATGAACTGACGCAGAGGAGTGTAGTATCCTTGAGGGAAGTCTCCAGCTCCATCTGGAACCTGGGGAAACACATGAAGCAGATCACCTTCCATCCAAAGACTCTTTCCAGGATACACCTGCATTATCAGACCATTTCTGGGTTTTTGTCCATATGCTGCCATGTCAGTGCACATATTGGCATGTGGAAAGCCTGTGCACAGGATAGTATGCTGCAACTGAGGAGCAAGAACTCAGACCATGTCAGAGCAAAACTGACCCTTTTAAGTCCTTGTCACCTGTTCTAGCATCTCATTGGAGTAGTTGGTTTAAACCAGGAGCAGCCATCTTCTCTCTCAGTAATCCCTAAAACGTAACAGGGAATTTCTATACAAGCATAATAGAGCTATTGTTTATTGTCTTGAGGCAGATCACTCTACCTTAACATCAACTGATTAATTGCACTGAAAGCAGGTCAGATTATTAACATCACTATTTGCTGATGTTTTCTTCAGTGCAATGTATCAGAATGCTATGAAGTAACTGATAAGGAAAATGACTCTTCATGGTTACTTCAACAGAGAGAAGGCAGCTAAAATAAAGCAGTATTAGCACAGGTAATTAAAAGCATGCTACTCACTGATACAGTGGTTGCATTCCCTGGCACATAGCTGCTAGGAATGTGTCGGAATCCTCTCTGAAGTGATATCCCTGGAGGTGATGGAGCTTCCCCACTGCTTGACTCATTGATAGCAAATCCCAGGGAAAATGGGTGGTAAGGATATACCCCAGAACACCCCGGGTACACTTTTGGGATTTCTCTCTCCAGGTATTCTGGGTTGACAGTGTATTCTGGAGGAAAACCAGGGTGAGCTAGGGAAAAATGAGAAAAGAACAAATAAAATTATCCACGTAATATTATGGAGTTAAGTAGAAGTAGCTGCAGAAACTTTTCTGTCTTGTGCACTGTGAAGTTTATCCTTAGTAAAGCACTGGCTGCAGAATCTTATTCTTTCAGTACATCAACAGGAGCAGAACAACCTACCTTAACTTTTGACTCTAGTGGTACTTAAAACAAAATTCCACAGAAATAGCAGAGTTTTAACTTTCTAGCGTTCTAATAATGCAGTCCTATCTGTCACTTCTTAGGTTAACTTACAGCACACTCAGTTTTAGGGTCATACACAAACAAATCAGAAGCAGAAATTACTTACTTCACTTTTTATCTTGCATCTTGAATCTTATATGGCCTCACTGAAATTTTAGGAAAAAGAGTGGCTATTTGAATGTAAATAGGGTTCTTCTTGTCTGCCCCATCCTCCAATTGGCAGAGAAGGCAAAGAATTTCCTCTGAAAGGTTTACTTCTGGAGTACTATAATTTGTGCCTAATCTTTTTTGAAGTTGGTCATCAGGTTAGAAATGTTAAGGGAAGGACTGACAGACATCTGTATCACTACTGTCATCTATAAACATACTTAATTCCAAAACAAAGCTAAAAAGGGTAAGTTATTGACAGTATTCTCTGGGGACTGCAGATGTCCAAAATAAGTCTCAGAACAACATTCTGTCTTACAGGCTGCCAACTCTCCAGAGGCTCAGATTCATGACTACTGCCATCAGTAAGAATTTCTGCAACATTCTTATAGTAATAGAATGGAGTTACTATAATAAATTAGACAAGTCACATTAAAGACTCTATTAAAGGAAGCCATTTAAGAGTTGACAGACCATACAACTGCTCCACCTGAGAAGTTTATGCCCTGCTCTTAAATACCAAATGCACTTTTATATCAAGTCATCCCAACAAAATTTAGTCTTTGCTACAGGTATGAATTAAGGCAAAAAGGTCTTTTTTTTTAGTGCTAGCATGAAATGCTAGCTACAGACAGCTGCAGCAGTACCTTACCTATTTACATGCTATTGCTGAGCTTTTTAGTATTTTTGTTGCAGGAAGTTTGTGCCTGTGAGTTTATAAACACTGTGACAGCGCTCAGAGAAACAAGCGGAGCGGATCCAGTTTTGTTTCACTCCCAGATTAATTCCCCTCTCAGTGAAAAGCCACTTTGCCCAAGCTTCGAGCTCGCAAGGGACGGCGAGGCCGATCACGTTGTTCCCGCGCCGCGCTGCGAAGCTGCCAGGGACGGGATGAGGCTGCAGAAGCCACATGCCAGCCCAGTGCCCTCCGGGGAAGGAGAGCGGGGCAGAATGCAGGAGCGGCTCTCCAGGCACTGCCTCAGGAATCCCCGAAATGCACAAGTGGCGCCTTTGACAGGGAAAAGAGAACAGAGGGAGATGCTGGGAAGAGGCTCTGGGACCGGTCCTTACCGTCGTCCCTGAAGGGCGGCGGCGGTGGCGCCCAGCATGCCGTGCCCTTGCCGCCGCTGTCGGGCTGGGCGCCCTTCTTCCTCTCGTGGCTGCAGTGCTCGGGGGCCCCGTCCTCCCGGGCGGCCGCCCCGCGGCCCTCGCCCGACGGGACGGGCTCCGCGCCCGCCCTGGCCGGCGGCTCCGTCTCCTGCTGCCTCAGCGCCTTCTGGGCTGCCATGATCTTCTGCCGCTCGGTGATGAGCGAGCACTTCTCGCACAGGCACAGCTTCCAGCGGCAGTGCCCGGCGTGGCCCTTGACGGGCACAACGAAGCCGTGGTTGCGGCAGCGGGAGCACTTGGGTGCCCGCAGTGCCTTCGCCGTGGCCTCGGCCGCCTCCATGGCACCGCAGCGACCGCCCGGACCCCACGTAAGACCCTCCCCGTCCTCAGGGCTTTTATATGGGACGGGGAGGCTGCCCGGCATGTAACAACTGGAGCCGGGGAGCAGGAGAGCCCATGGCAGCGGGTGGGGAGCGCCCTGGGCCCCGCGGCCTCCCTGCCCTGCGCCTGGCACTGCTCCCCCGGGCACCCCCTGCGGCCCTTTGGTGCGGGCGGGAGCCGAGCCCAACCATGGGGGCTGAGCCTGCCGGAGCTGCGGGGGGCACGGGCCCCACGGGCGGGTACAGCGCTCTGTGCTGGTGCTCGCGGGGGTGGGGGGTTTGGAAGGAACCGCTGTGCACGGACGCGAATGCGCTGTCCCTTACAGTAGTGCCCTAAAAGATAATTTTCCCTTTTGGCACTTTAATATCTGCACCCACTTTCATACCCCTCATGCATTCGGTTTTAATATGCACGGGACTACAGCCCCGTTTTGTTTCCAATTTGCAACATGCTTCTCTTGATGAGGAGGAGTGACGGCCTCAGCAGAAAAAAACACTTTCATCATTCTGTTTTTCAAAAGAAGCTACTAAGATGAAGGTGGAAAGCATATGTCATTCCAAAGACCTGTTTCCTTTTCTCAGAATTCCTTATTCTCTGGAAACAAAAGCAGGCTTACAGTTAGAAATACAAGAGTGCTCCAGTTCTAGTATTGCTTTGAAAGCACTTGTTATTTGTTACTGCTGGTAGCAGCAAACCCATGGTTTACACAGTAGCCCATTTCAGGAGACAACTCACCACTTTGCTACGTAAAGCACAACGCTGCTGAATTTTCTCACCTCTACAACAGCTGTTTTAAAATCATAAAGTGGCTATAGCTTCTATGTTGAAGAGAACACGATAAAAATTAATCACCAAGTAGTTCTGAAGGTTTCTACTAAGTTTCAAGAGAATCAGGTAGCATCTATCTGCTTGCTCTGAAACAATTCTAACTGCAATGGAGTTTGTTTCACAAACCTGGCAGAAGAAACCTTCTCTTGGTGCAAAGAATCCTGGAAAGCCTTTGTGCAGCCCCCAACACCTTGGGGGGTGAGGCCCCAGCAGAGCAGGCCCGTTAGGGATTTGGCAACAGTGTGGTTTGGCAACAAGTCTTTTCTGCAGCGAGCAGCCAGCCCCTGTGCCCGCCAAAGCCCAGACGAGATTTCAGGCTTCTCACTTTGCAAAAGACCCAGTAGGATTTTGCACCTAAATCCTGTGGATTTCCAGTAGGATTTTGCCAAGGCCTTGATCTTCCCATACTCATTCTAAATATTGACTCTGTATTACATTTAGACAGATAAAATATTCCTAATTTTATGCTCCATGTTTTTACTGAATGCTCAGGTCGTGCTAATTTAGGTGTAGAATGAAAGAGGAGGGATGACACATTTTAAAAAAACTGTAATTATATCTTTTCATAGAAACCCAATCTGTGTTCCTTTGGATATATGAGCAGAGGGGGAGAGAGGTAGGCTACATGTATTTTCCCCAGTAATTTTCTATTCTGAGTCACATAATACTATTCTTCAAGACATTTACTCAAATACACAGAAATGTATCACCTCTCTTTCTAAAATGGCGTACCAGCCATGGGCTGTACCAGTTTCTTCACTAATTAAACCATATCTTTCAAAGTCATGTGGATTTTTCTTTTGAACAGCTTTCACCTAAACATTCAAGATTTATTATACTCTCCATATAGTTTGTTTCAAACATAACTAGACTTGCTTTTTGTAGAAAAGTGAATATTTTACTTTTCTTGTGAGGTAAATCCTTATTTCTGCAGGCAGTTCAGAGAATTCTGTTAATCCAATCCTGTTATGTTTTTGTATATATATTTGAGTTAGTCTAATCGCACACTGTAAGAAGACCCTAACAAAGAGAAGACAGATCAATTTCTAAATACATTTTTGGAATGAAGTGTAGACTTGTATGTGGATGCAGCTTCATGTCTATTATAATTTTCTTCTTTGTTCATATTTGAAAGAAAATGAGGCTCAATAAAGACTCTTCAACACTTAGTTTTCTGTAGCATTTAATATAACATAAGGTGTGAGCAGAACATAAAGTGTGTAAAGAATTGTGTATTAAAGTAGCATTTATAAGAATTATTATCTTGCCAAAATGAAAGGAAGGCAACCTGCTGACTTTATGTTATTGAAATAAATAGCAATAATATCTCTACTCCTTTCCAACTTCTGAATCATATAAAGTGTGTGGTTTTGGTGTGCAGTTTGCTTTGTACATGAGACACTGAGGAAAAGCAATGACTTAGCTAAAATGGAACAAATCAAAAGACTGTCATAAAAGTGAATAGCAGAAAATTGGGGTTTGGGGTTTTTTCTCCTTCTCAGACTTTCCAGCTAATATTCATACAAGAAATATTTTTTTTGCAAGAAAATTGTTCTGTCACAAGAAAATTGTTCTGACATTTCAGAGAGCAACAGCAACTTAATCAAGAAATTTGTTCAGTCTGAGATCTCCATTAATAAATATTTCCACACTTGGTCAAAATACATTTTCTTATACATAAAAAATCAAGAGTATCTTTCAAATTTTTAAGACATCACATATGAAGTTAAAATCCTCTATTCAAAAATTACCTTTAAATCTTTGTAGTTTGGAAGTATCCATTATGGACTGTCATAAGTTATTTTATAAAAATTGATGTAGTAGTACTACTATCCATTGTAACTCTGCAGAACTGTATTTACAGCTCAGCCAGGGCATAATCAATATGTGGAGATATAGCTGCAGAGGCAGAACTGCCCAAGAAGAACTCTCACCTTCACCTGTCCCAGAATATCATTTTAAGAAGTAGCATATTTAGCCTCCTCATAGTTAGAAGCTCCTTATAAAAAATATGAGTTTCAGATGTGCTCTGGCTGACCTGCAGTACCAAATCCCCTCTTGCTGCTGAGCTCTCAGCAGCACACATCCATCAGTGCTGCCACAGACCTGCAGGGCTCAGCTCTCTGCTGACAAGCTCATGAGGTTGTCAGATTTTGCCCAAAACAAGCCAACATGACAATGAATAAACTTCTTTCCAGGCACTTCTGTACACTGTATATTCCATTTTTCTAATCAGGGTGAAATTGTACTGTAGTAAACTTTTTTTTAATGTGAGGGAAAGGGCAGCATAGAAACAGTGCAATATGATTATATTCTAACTACCTTAAAATTTGAAATGTGTTTGGGTTAAACCTTTTTAAAATCTGGTTGCAGTTAAGTTCTTTAAATTGAAATAAACAGATTTAACTTTTCAATTCTATTTCAGTATCAATTCCTTTATTTTAAAATGTTGTCTTCTGTAGTGCAAGCAGGAATTCCACAGAGGTGTATGGGGTTTTATTGTTGTAGTATTTAAAATAGATTTAACCAGAGCACCATTAGATGTTGACTTTCATCTGCTGTATCAAAAAAGGTGAAACTCTATGCTGTGATCAGAGAAAATTGGATGGAGTTTATACATATTTTAAAGTCTTAAAAATGTATCAAAGTTATATAAGCACTTCTGGTTTCTTTAACAAACACAACTAAAATAAATCTTGAGTACTTAAAATTGATTATATTTTTAACATATAACAGTTCTTAAATATTAACAGCAGAGACTTTATTAGTAACACTGCTGTTTGTTTAATGTAACAAGATCTTTATGTAAGAGAAAAGAAATAGTGATTAAACTGGAAACTCTGTGATCTGGCTATTTCATGAGTTCCAGAAGGGTAGGGTGGACCTGGAGAGAAATGAACACCAGCAAGGAAACCAAACACGTAGCAGTTCTTATTCTGCATCAATACACCTCTCATATAAGCAGGAAATAAAATGCATTAAGGGGAAAGAGTGAGACAGACATAAATACACATGCACACACACAGGTGCTTTCCCCAAATAAATGATAGAGTATTTAAAGATCCCTATTTAAAAAACAAATAGATCCATGGTAAAAAAACTTCTGTGGGAGATGTTCAGTCAGTTTGCTATATATATAAAGACCACTGTACCATCACAGCTCAATCGTTTGCTTGTTTTCCATGTCTAAGAAAATAATTATCCCTTCAGAAGAAATCTTTTGTTTCTATAGAAGGTCACCTTTGTAGGCCTTAAGAGGAAAAAGAGTAACTGAAAACCCAAGGGATAGTCCACTCTGATGGTGCTATGGCAGCTGCAGGGGAGCCTTAGTTACAGCACCATTTTACTTCAGTAAGCTCCCAAATTTAGTGAGTTTTATCCTGGATAGCACTCAGCTTGTCAATCAGTCTTCTGCCTAGAGAAATAAACACATTTCTAATCCAGAGTCCTCATTCTCCTTCCCCTCAGCTATAGTTCTTGTCATATTATCTTAGACACAAAGAACAGAAAATCACATTTGAATTCTCCCAAACAGCAAAAAAAGGATTTCATGCAGAAACAGTCACGCTCTCCACAGTAAGTAGGTGGCCCGTTTAGAGTCATCTTTGCTTAGCACCTATTTTGTGCTGAAATTGTCATATTACCTTGTCAGCAAGCCTAAAGCAATGCTAATAGATGGATAAGGCAGGAGACAGCTGAAAGACCACTACAAACATCAAGTGTACTTGCTGTGGGCAGGATTCCATTTGTGATTGTCAACACTGGTACATATCCCACATTTTCTAAATGCATTTCTCCACCTCACATCTGAATTAGATTTCAGAGTATCTGAAGTAACTTAAACAATGCAAAATAAATAAAACCATCTGTTTGCCATAATTTCTTCCTCTTCAGCTTGGACCCTTCACAGATACTTCAGTGAAGCCAATAAAAATGAAATTACCAAATAGTAGTTACTTACCAGCAAAGAATGAGAGACTATCATTAAAATGTTTCACTTGGAGACAGAACAGACAATATCAGTAATGATTAATCTCTGGCATGCCTGCTAAAATTGATTTCTGGTAGTCACACCAATAGAACATTGTCTGGTCTTTGGGGATGATTCTGGGAATTGATAGACTCCCAGTGAGATGATAAAGCTTCTTGCTGGCTCCTTAAACCTGTATGTCAGCGAGAAACTGGTTTGTAGTGGGGAAGAGAATGCAAGCACCAACAGTGATGAATTTGCATTAGCTCATTCCGGCTAGGTATACTGAAGGATGCTGTTTAAGAAGCACTCCTCTTTGTTATTTCCACAAAATTTTTCTATGGACAATGACAAGATAATCTTTCCAATTTAATATAATATTGCAGATTATATATACAGTGAATGTACATACGTTGGAGATACATTTTCACAGGAGAGGACTTTTGCAAATATGAACATAAAAAGTTAAGTTGAAAGGATGTCTGCCTGTCTCCAAATTGAGGGAGTAAATCTCTCCTGCCCTGACAGATTTATGTCCTTGCTGCATTAAGAAAACTTGCATTTCTGTCTTTCCAACAGAAATGTGTTGGTGAGCTACCTTAGCTGGTTCTTGGGACTTAAAAGTCCACTAACACAATGTAGAAAGTAAACAGTGGAATAGGAAATAAAATCAATGCATTGATAGGACATCATCCTCTTTTCTACCTCCTTGATCCAGCAAATTAAAAAAGAAGTCCACTTATTCAACAGAGGACTGCAAATCACCTGTGGCAGCTGAGATTATGGAAAAAGAAGACATGAAAGTAGCAGACAGCTGACCAGCAGCTTCAACAGATATAATGATAAGCATGCAGAGGTGTGAAGCCATACTTAAGTATTTTTACTGCAGAAACAAGAGGGAAACCAGAGGCATATTTCCTTGACATTTCATACTTTGCCATCATGAAATCAGACTATCTTTCATCACAATAAATGAAAATATTTGCAAGATTAGCTATTATGAAGCATAGAAATAACAGAATCAGACAATAGGTTGTTAGCAGTATTTCCTTTGAATCTAAATCAAACTTGATTTTAAGTCAGGAAAGTTTAGTTTGATCAACTCCAGAAAACAAATAGAAAAAGACACCAAATCATCGTTTCAATTTCCCTGGAGCTGTGGGACCCAACTGTCACAAAAGGTTGCCTGTAGCTGCAGGCTTGTGCTGTTGGAGAGATTGACCTCCACAGCAGTGGCTGTTGCAGGCAGACCCTTGCTGAGCTCTTTCCTGGGCGGCAGCCCGTTCCCCTGGGGGAAGGGAAGGGAAGGGAAGGGAAGGGAAGGGAAGGGAAGGGAAGGGAAGGGAAGGGAAGGGAAGGGAAGGGAAGGGAAGGGAAGGGAAGGGAAGGGAAGGGAAGGGAAGGGAAGGGAAGGGAAGGGAAGGGAAGGGAAGGGAAGGGAAGGGAAGGGAAGGGAAGGGAAGGGAAGGGAAGGGAAGGGAAGGGAAGGGAAGGGAAGGGAAGGGAAGGGAAGGGAAGGGAAGGGAAGGGAAGGGAAGGGAAGGGAAGGGAAGGGAAGGGAAGGGAAGGGAAGGGAAGGGAAGGGAAGGGAAGGGAAGGGAAGGGAAGGGGAGCACCCTGCAGCAGAACATGCGGCTTTCACCCATGCAGAGGCACAGCTGAGAGGAACCTCTCAGACCTCTCCCGTGCATGTGAAATAACAGGAAGTACAAGGCCAGCCGTGGTGGGAAGTCATGGTACCTGATGGTTGATGATGAGTAATGATCCTGCTTAATGATCCCTAGCTTTGGCAGAATAGCAGCAGTTGTCTCTTTCTGCATGTGTATTGTCATCTTTAAAATACCAATACCAGCGAACACACACACTTTTATTTGAAATTAAATACTGGAGGGTTGAAGTCTTATCAAAATCACACATTTAAGCTGAGGACAGGAGGTGCATTTCTGGCAAGAGGAGTGGTATGCCTGCTTTGTCCTGCCAGGGTAATAACCCCGGGACAGGGAGTGGATTTCATGCACAGTGTCCCAGCTCTATCCTCAGTCTCCACCACCACAAATGTCCTTATTCCCAAAGATGAGTTTCCTTCAAGGCAGTTTGAGCCCACAGATTTCACATTCTAATCAGTTTGCACACAACAGGACTGCTGTCTTAAGGTTTGTTAGATTCCCTTAACATATGATGCCTGTTTTCCCTGGATAATGAATCTGAAAATGTTGATCTGGAGCACACTGTTTTTCACTATTATATTAAACTTCCTCACATATTTAATATAAGATTTATCTTTCAACTTTTAATGTAATGAAAGCACTAACACAAATACACGTAATAAAGTGAATGAATACATTCACATAAAGATGAGTGTTCCCGAATAAAGTATCTACAAAGTTTATAGAAATTGCATATTAACAATATTTATATTTTATTTTAGCATTCTTTGCCTCATAACTCATACAAAACCAAACAAGTTTGGTATTCTTGAGCACACCGTATTCTTAAATTTGAAGTGTTAATGATAGTGACTCTGATTTGCAGTTGGCAGAAATGTTCACAGAATATTTACTGGCAGGCATCCAAAGGTTTTCTGCTCTTTAATAGAAAATCTATATATGCCTGCACTGTACAAATCTGTACTGCATTTTAAATTATTAACCAGAGATAGAAGAGTTGATATAATATATGCACCAATTAGACACAATAGCTATCTTTTACAAAGGCACAGGTTAAGAAAAAAAAAATCTCTAATAAATAAGACAACATCATAACTAAAATAAAATATTTGTGTCCATTCTTAATTCAGACAAGCCTCAATTGATACACAGATCTTAATCTTCACTTTTCCCAAGTGTTATTTGTTAAGTGTTACCCTTTTAGAAACAAATTGTTAAAAAGCAAATAAAAACATCATTATCTGTAGGAAATCTTATCTAAATGAGTTTTGCTTGCTGTAAAAAGTAGAGATTACCATGAATATTTGTGTTGAGGTAGTAAATAAAGTGTAATGTGGATCTTTAAGGGAATATACTTAGGTATCCATCCTCTCAAAATTACATATTTTAGTGTTGATTTATTGGCCACATTATCATGACATCGATCTATCCAGCAGTCTTGTGATTCAAAATGGTGAACTGGAGAATATTATAGATTTTTAATGCCTTGATAATAAGTCTGGGGAAAGATGACCTATCTTCATTATCTCAGTAAGAGAAGCTTTCCCATTTTTACAGCACACTTCCACCTAGCACGGAGAATAAAAATAAATGTTTGACGTGAGATTTCAGGAATGTCTTATACAGTTGTATTAATACTTTCGTATATCTATAAGCAATACAAAACCTAAAATATTTTAAGATTTTGTCCAGCTTTGCCACAGATGTCTTAACAGCAGTGACTTACAGGTAGCCTCTGTTCAACTAATGGATCTGTTCCATGTTTGGTTTCCAAGTGCTGAGCTCCTGCTGTTGGTTTTTCATACATATATTATATGCTTTTAAATTTCATTCCATTTATGTTATTCCAGTTGTCACAATATCTATTTCTTTCCTGTTTGAGCCTTTAATCCTCTTCTCTGGTAGTAATATCTCTCAGTGTTTGCTTTCTGCAGAATTTCATTAGCATACTTTCTGGTGGCAGTCATTATTGCAAATATTAAATAAGGCAGATTCCAGTATTGATCTTTCAAGAATTACAATAAAATCCTCCCCTGAGAAAACGATTCCTCTCCTAGCACAACCAAGGGATTTTCCTGCTTTAGCATTTTATTCACAACTTTCTTTGCAGAAGCCTGATAGATCTTATCTGCATCACTTTCTGCTGATTAAAGCAATGGTTTTAATCAACAGAGATGCATTCACTCAACCTGCTTCACCTTTGGTAAACTTAGCTTGCATTTTGTCCCGTTTCCATTTTTTTTTCTCTTCACATGGATGTTTTCTTAAAGGAAAAACCTTCTAAAGTCTTGAATATTGTTGAGATCACTCTAGTGTTTTCTGGTTATACATTTTTCCCCTTTCTGAAATCCTGGCAAGAGGTTTGCTTTTCAGCAGTGCTCTGCTACCAGTCAGCAGCTTTATTAAAAATTCTTGCTGCTGGACATGCAATTTAATGTGCCAGTTCTTTCAGAACCCAGGGACAGAGATTATCCTGTCCTTCCAATTTCAGTGCTTTAAGCTCTTTTTTTTTTTTACCTCACATATAATAATTTCTATTTCGATATCCACATTTACATTTACATGTTACATTTACATGTTACTATTTTTTTGTAGATAGTTTTATCTTTAATTGCAAAGTCCCCGACAAAGAAATTCTTACTAGGATTTATTTTCATAATAAGGTCCTTTGATAAATTACATTTCTATGTGAATTATTCGGGCTTTGCCAAAACAAATTAAAACCCCATAGTTTTAGGATTTGTGGGTTTTTTTTACAACCAATTTGATATATAAACTTTACTGTGAAAAGAAAGAAACAGTTACACATACACGTATGTTATGCATATAATAGTTCTGTGGCAATGTGACTACTATCAGACCATGCACTATTTAGAATACAAATACATCTGAAAAGAACTTGATTTGTGAAATGCAAATGGCAGAACTGAACAGGAAACACTGCAATTAAATGACTTGCAGGATTAAGGAATTCATTCTGTTGTTAGAGTATTTCATTCAGGAGCCTGCACTGCATCCCTCCAAGCTCCACAGGACAGAGCAAAGGTAGGTTTTTTTTGGGAATTACAAACCTCACAGGTGTACAAAGTTTACTTACTCTATACTTAATAACAGGGAAATAAGGAGAAATTGCAAGACTGTGGACCTGGCAGAAAGCTACACATGGGTTTCAAAGTCACTCATTTTCTTGGTTTGAACTCTGGGCAATTGTAGATGAAAAATGACAAAGCAAAGTGTCTCCCTTTTACACTGGTTTCCATGATGACAGTGGGCTTTACAGGGGGAAAAGCACAAGAACAAAATGATGAAGAACAGAGTATGGGGTGAAGGAAGACAGACTGAAAATTGAGTAAATTAAAATAGTTTAGAAAGAAAAAATGCATTTGAGGAAAAAGTGAAAGAGAGGGCAGAAAAAACATGGAGGCTATTTACAGAATTTACAGAATGAAGTGAAAATGAGATCTATTGTGCTCAGGGTTTTCAGCCTGATTTAGATCAGTAGATGACTAATAGAAAAGAAAATTTATTTGAGAACCTGCAGAAGGAGTGAGTCTATATTTTTAATTTCTTTATGCTTATAAGAAGACCTCCAGAGTATAGGAATATATTGTTAATTAAATACATAAAAATAAACAAAAAAAGGAAACAATAGACTTGTTACTTAGAGCTCCCCTGTCCAGCTGGAGATCAGCAATGAAATATTGTATAACAGTTCTGGTGCTGTGGATGTGCAGTTTAGGCAGTGTTAAACCAGAAGAAAGGAGAAACTGGTTGATATCCATCTCTTTTCAGTAAAGACTATTGGAAACAAAAATTATTAAAGACAAAATCTGACCTTATGTATGATCATTTTAGAGTGACATAATACAGAAGAGTCAGCTCTTACTTCTCAGTAGAATTTAAAAAATGCTCAACTAAATTTAATGAAATTGCACCTAACTGATACCAGTACTGTCAAGAGCAAAAAAAAAAAAAAGAAAAAAAAAACCAAAACCAAAAACCAAACCAAAACAACTGATGAAAGAATCACACGAGTGTGCATTTCCAGCAGGGCAGAGTCTGGCTCACAGATGTCCATGTGCAGGCAGACGCTGTTTGCATGTAATACATGTACAGACAGGTACAAATAGTGACTGCTAAAAGCATCATTTCCAGGAAGACTTAAAAGGAGAGCTTCAGTATATGCTCATTTTTATTTTTTTTTCCTAAACTGTGGTGCTTTACTAAATCTTCTCATGTACCAGAGTGACTTGACTGCAAAGACAAGGAACATCCTCAACTGTGGCATTTTCCAAAAGAAAAAGAGGTTCTATGTAAACATGGAAGTTGGGCACAGATTATGTGGAAATTTTAGTCAAAATCCTGGGCAGAGAAGTAAAAGGGTGGTTGACCCCCCCCCCCCCCAAATTCAGCCTCTCAAACTCACCAGGGGCAAGCAGAGCTCCTGCAGTTCATGTTGCAGCTTTGAGGCCTTAATGCCCTCATTACTGATTGTTCTTTGTGTCTGAACAATGGAAGCCTGGATCCAACAAATGCAGGAGTTCCATTTCAAGAACGTGGCGCTGCAGCAGCAGCAAACTCTGCCTCGATCTCCCTCACGGGGCCCTTTCTCGCCCTGCAGCGCGGCCGCCATTTTGGTGTGCAAAGGTGTGAGGGCAGAGCACTCTCCCCTCATGGCCTTCAGCTGCGCCTCTCTGGCTCTAGGGCTGCTGTGCCCCTCAGGGCAAGGCAAGGGACATTTTAATGGCAGTTTTCTTACTCCTATGCACCTTGGGGTTGCTCAGAGGTCCCTGCACACCTGCCAGCCCAAGTGCCTCAGCAGGACCCTCCCTGCACCTCAAGGGGGCTGAGGTGGGAAAAAGAACACGGTCACCTCTGGGGAAAAATGGAACCCAGAGCTACTGCGGCTGTGTGTGGCACCCCTGGAAGGGAAAAACACCCCAGAAGAGAGGAAGAAATAGAAAAAGAGACACAAAATACGGAGTAGCTAAAGTGGGCATTGCATTCCTTCCACAAAGGAAGCATGAACCCATCCTTCAAGGAGGTGCTGCACCAGGGGAAGCACAACATGGCCACCCGGTGAGAGGAGCACTGCCACCAGCCTGGCAGATGGTGCAGGGCAGCAGTGCCCAGGAAGAGCAGGCCCAGCTGAGAGGATCCCAGCCCTCAGGAGAAGAAGCTGCTGAGGAAAAGGTTAGTTTTTAACTGAGATGTTTCTTTCTTCTGGCTCTTGTGGCAGGTGAGAGTTCTTGGGTGCAGCACCATCATGGCGCCTGCTGTTTTTGTAGCATGTGGGCAAGAGTACGCGGCTGTGGTGGCTCATTTGCCACAGCTCAGGGGCAAAAATGAGAGGGGAAGAGGGAACCAGGCTAAACCTGGGTGGTTACATTCTCTCAAAAAATAAGTCTCCTGGAAGCCCTCAGCTCCTCAGCTCATCCTTGAGCAAGGAGATTTCTTCAGCCTCCTTAGCCCTGGCAGAGTTGTCCTGTGCTGTGGTTATAAACTCTTTGGAGGATGAAAGGGCAGGGGCAGGAGGGCAGCAAGGGCTACCAGCCCCTGGCATCACTAGCCCTGCTCAGGAGCCTGGCACCAACAGCTTTTTCCTTGGCATTGCCAGGTCTTTTCTGTCAGCCAGGGCCCTTCCTGGTAGGAGCTGATGTGCTGCTGCTTGCAGTCTCTGAAAGTCTGAGACAAAATTTATCTGTGTGGCAGGTGGATCTAGATAAAGAATTCATGGAATGGGTTGCAGGGGAGGTGGGTGCTTGTGCTTTCTCAGCAGAGTGCTGTTTCTAGAAATTTAAACTAAACTAGACAGTTCTGTCAAGAAAATGCTATCAGCTCCTGCTAGATTTTATTCCTTTATGCCAGGCTTTTATGCTTTGCTTCTGTCACAGTGGCAGGTGGAATTTTTGTAGGGATAAAAGTGTTCTTGGCAAGGAATAATTAGAAGAATATTATGGATTAGGTGGGTGTTCCCTGTGCAAGGACAGAGACAAAGCAAAACTTGTGAGGAGAAAGAAAAGGCTGCAGTGACAACTTTGTCCTATTGTTGGTTGTATTCTCAGTGACCTGTAAAATCAACATAGCTTTTAGTGTTTATAGTGCACCAGGCATAATAATAAAAAAAATGTACATGTACAATACATTTGGAGGGAATGGAGTTAAAAGCACTGCTTTGCAGTCATGTCCAAAAGAAGCTGCTGTTCTGTGCATGCAAGGTCTGTGTACACGACCCTGGACTTCAGAGTACAGTACTTGTGCCCCAGGGGCTCTTGGTTTACTGCATTCTTGAGACAGCTGAAAATGGTCTCATTAATGTCATTATAGATAGCAAAGGAAACGTACTTAAATTGCTTTTCAGAGAGGATAAAATACATAATTAAACTTATTTCAGAATTCTTTTTAATTATATGGAGTCTATTTTCTTTATCTTTTACTTGAGCTCCTGAACATCTTTGTCTATCTAAGCAGACAATACATTTTTCATTAATAGCCAGTAAAGACCTCAGGATAGAAATAGAATCCTACAAAAAGATTTCTGTTGTGCTTTATTATATGAACAAATCTCCAAAGAAGACTTTTACTGTCCTGGTTTTTCTCTTTGAATATTCTTATTCCTCTGAATAGAATCCAGCTTGGACAGAGGTTAGTGCACTTGATGCCTGGCTGGGTCATTTTGCTGTCAGGTGTAACTGCACTTGCCTGTAGCATTCTTTGTCTTTGTTGAAAAAATGGAGTATTTTTGACCCCACACATCCCCTTTTCTCTCTGTTGCCAGCAGGCTGTGTGCAGTGCTGGCACAGCCAGAACATTTCCAGAGATTTTCCTGCAGTGGATCCCTCATAAAACTCAGAGCTGATCAGGGCACCCCAGGCTATGGAGCAAAGTGTTGCTGCTGTCCATCCCTTCACTGTTACTGCAGTGATAAATATTCCTTTTGGGCACCACTCTTAACACTGGGAGCTGTGTTCAAGATAGCAGAAGACTGAGTTCATTTGGGCACTTTGCTTTATTTGGGCATTTTGCTGCAATCAAATGAATTGATTAGAACTTCTCTAATCAATGAGAAGTGCCACATCAGGGAGGTTCAAGTCACATCTCATCCATCCTTTCTCTAGAATAAAGAGACAATAAGATAAATTTATTTACAAATCTCAGTATGCAGCCACTGCTCTGTCTCGATACAGTTAATTCCAAAGAAAGTGTTTGTTCTTTCTGCCTTGTTTCCAATGTTTGGAATTTCAGATGTAGTCTATTTCCAAATGCCTTGTTATGGTTCATACAGGTTTAATTTTCCTTAGTTTCTCTGTAACATTCTGGTATAACTTATTTGATAAAAAAAATTGGCTGTTTTTAAAGAGAGCTCGCATTAAGCCTGTTTTGATTGATTTTCATGCTGAATACCAAAGATGAAATCTTGAGTGATTTGAGTGTTTTCTAAAACAGAGTGCTGAATATCTTTTAAGAAAATGATAATGGACCAAAGAACAATGACATTACTCAGATACATCTCATTGAGTCCTACTGAAGTGAAGGTGGAGCTGTCTGACTAAAATCTTATGCAAAGATACTTGGATTTCTACACAGAGATCTATTTGTCTTCATTTTCTAAAGAAGCTTCAAAGTGTGTGACAGATATTAATTCACTTCTAATGTGCTCAGTCAGTGCTCTCCTCAGATTTGGGGGGCAGGAGGAGTGTGGGGAGCAGGCGGGTGGGCGATGCCTTCACCCCAGCCCCTGGGACCAGAACGTACCAACACTGGCTGAATGAGCCGCCCGTGTTTCCTGAAAAGCCTGGGAAGTGCCCGCAGAGGGGTCACTGCGCCATTGGGCATGTGCAGCTGGGGGACAGAGAGGGCTGAGATCGATGTGGGTACAGGATATATAGGATGCACCTATAGCCCGACTGTGCGTCCCAGCAGTTCTCAGAGAAGTTTAATCGTTCCTCCCCCAGTGGGATTTACCCAGGTTAGAACCGGAGCTGCAGGATGGTTCCTAACAACGTCGTGCCGCCTTCGGATCAGTAGATGGAGCTCCAAGATAAATCGTTCCAGCCCTGAAGCGTTGCAATCAATTAAACATAACAGCTGTTGAGAGACCACAGTAATTACAAGGCTAAATGATATCCTTAAATAATCACTTGGGATTTATACATCTTATTCCTTAAATCTTATCATACATACATGGAGGTTTGTTAGAGAGAAAAATAAAATTAATTCTGTGCCTCTCTGCCAGATCTCTCTGGTGTCTTTCCAAGTGTTTAGAAGACTGAATGATAGCCAAAGTCATACATGTACTCTTGGCTACAGTGCTTTTTCTTCAGCTGCCTACAGAAATCCAGTTTATAGAAACCTGCTTATGATAATGTGCTTTATTTTTAACCCTCTTAAATTCACTGCATTTTCCCCATATAATATGGACAAGTAGTACTGACTTCTGTGGTTTTCCCACTTTATTGTGCTGGCCCTTAGTATCCCAAATTATAGTCTATATTTAGTGCTATAATAATTGTTCAAAAATCTGACGCTCTACTTCAGGGTAATTCTCATTATAATTAAATTGTGTCTGACCTCTATCATTCACATATGTGCTAATTGTTCCCACTGTTTAAATGCATCCCTTAAAACTTTGGGAAGAGGAGATTGTTGATAACAGAACTTCCTGATAATAGAAGAAACATGAACAGTGAGAATCACCACTGTGGTGGCAACTGTGGTGGCACCACACCAACTGTGGTGTCTATACAGGATGCAGTTGTCCAACAGTATTTTTGTTGTGACAGCAGTAAAAGATAAACTGTCAGGGCACAAAAAAAAAAAAAAAGGTCTTAAAGTTATTAACTAAATTACTGAGCATATGAGAGGAATGACAATTTGTTTTATGAGAATTTGAGCTTTGGTAAAATAATTGTAAGAAAGATAAAAACTAATTAGAACATGGTAAGAAGATTACCATACAGCTTCTTTCCAGGTAAATGAAATTAGGAAGAGTTAGGAGGCTGTGAGAATGACACACATATTGCAGATCAACGACAAATTAAGAATTGACTCTTGTAGGAAACCTAGATTAAGTCTGAATTAATGTTCTGTTGTTCCCGAAATTGGATGGGAAATGCTGCTGTTGTTGTCTTGTGTTTGGCTCTCTGATAACCTCAGGCAGTACCAGTGAAGCCAGGGCTACTCTATATTAATTTACTGAGACTCTTTTTGCATCCTGTTAGTTAACTAAAGATGTGTTTGCTTCTTCTGACATGTGAGAAATCCACAGAGAAGCATTAGCCATATTATATATTAATGTAAAATGAAATTAATAGTGATGTGAGCTAATAGGCTGAGCTTTGAACTTTGGCTGCAATAGGGAAGATTTCTTGCTTTTCTTCCCACTCAGAGGGATGGTAAACTTTAGGCAGGTGATGGGAAGATGCTGGCATCCAGCACTGTGAAGCCTAGTAGCAGGAATTGCTGAGATGATGGATCACGCACCCTGGGGACCTGTTTCCATCTTCACTTAAATTCCTTCTGGTGATTTTGCCAAGGTTGCACCTCACGCTGCAGTTTACCTTCCTGTTCCCTTGAAGGAATGAAACCAGTGTGAGAAGAGTAGATTGACAGGGAAAATGATGGGACACAGATTTATAATGAATATTTCTCAGAGAGGTCATTCATTAGAGTGCACAGCTGACAGTGAAAGTTGAGATAATGTTTCTTCCCATGGGAATAATGCTGAGCTGGAGAGTTCAGAACCCCACACTGAGGTCCCTGCTCCACCCACACTGCAGGCCCTGCTGCAGGTGTTTGTCCTGCTCCAAGTCTCTGCTGCAAAATGGCTGCGATTTAGGGGACCAGCTCCCCGCTTCCCCCGACCTTGGGCCATGCTGCAGAGCCAGTGCACATGGGGAGCTGGGCATGATCTATGTTTGCTAGAGTTTTGCAGTGGAAATTTTCTCTGAGGTTCTGTAGAGTTCACCTGCTGCGACCTCCTTGCAATATTTATGGAAATGTTTGGCTGCGCTTGTGAGGATCTGTAAATCCCCAAGAGATCTTCATGCAGGATTTCCATTGATGCCACTTGCAGTTAACTTTCGTCAAATCCTTGAGTATCAAAAAAAAAAAGACCTCAAAGGGGAAGGCTTCAAAAAATTAATTGGGTGGGAAAAGCAAAACACCTTCTGCAGTTTGAAAATTCAATTCCATATAACTGTAACCCTTGGTACTCAGAGCAGCAACTTTAATCAGAACTGTGGCTGATTTTTTTAGCAATGTTTTTTACAGCAGCCCAGCTTTGCTATTAAAACCCATTCTTCCGTTATGCCTTGGAGGAGAGCTGGCTCTGTTGGGAATAACATAAAGCATGTATATTGAATTTCTTTTTTAAAAAAAAGAGGTTAAAATAGCAATAGCAACCTTGTCAAAGAGCATTGGCTGGGGAGCAGCTTGCAGAATCCAGTAGCCTTTGGGCTTGCCTTCAATGGTCCAGTCTCACAGGTGGTTGTCAACCCTTGGAAATTCTGTCAGCATTGATTGTTATTTTTAATTATCAAGTTAAACATTGTAAGTTAGATGAGAGCTAAGAAGCATGGCTTGTCAGTTAAACTGAGATCTGAAATGCATTAATGGTGAAATTTCCATCTTCTAAAACCCTCCGGGATTTTTTGGAAGAAAGGAAAGGACAGATATCAATATGATGAAGTTTAAGCAGGGAAGTAATATGATTTTGGTAAGAAATTGCTAAGGAACAGAACCTGAGTTCTTAAGCCAGCAAACTTCCTGATCAGAGCTGGTTTAGTCTCTGTGTACCTGCTGAACAGCAGCTTCAGGGAGAAAAGTAGATCGTGAAATGATTTCTATTTAAAACATTTCATTGCTTCAAGTTGAGTCTGGTTGCACAAAGTGGAGAAGTAAGCTGAATACGAATACCATAAGCTTCACAGGTGAAAAGGCAATATAGAATAAATCAGGAGTGTCTGACATTTCCCTTTCCACTTGGCATAAACCAGCAGAGTAGCAAGCTCTCATTATAAGCAGTGCTGTAGGAGAAATTCTCCTGGAAAGATGCTGAATGCTCATTTTTTTCATTGCACCACCTGCCCCAAGGCCAAACCTGTCCAGAATTTTAAACATGCAGTCCCAGGCAAAAGTGTTAAAACCAAGTACAACTTATTTAGCTTTTCTTGAGTCGGAACAGGCTGGATATAGACACTGAAGTTTCAGGGAACTTGCTGTCACATGTTTGTTAACGTGAGTAAAAAATCCATTGCTAAGCCAAAATCTAGCAGCAACAGGAGGGAAAAACTAAGGGGAGGAGACCCCTGTGCTACTGAGAGCAGGAAAAAATGACACCATATCCCAAATATTTCCTACATCCTTTCAGCAGGACCCACAGATACTGAATGCTCTCTGGCCAGAAGGTGAGGGAAGCAAAGAGCAGAAGTACAAAACTGCATCACAGAACTGCTCCCTCCTTTGTCTTTCTGCCTGGGAATCCTGGAGTCTTCATTTATCATCCTGCAGTACTGAAATATCTCCCTGGAAAGGTTTCAAAGGAATTAAGAAGGAGCAAAGAAATAAGGAAACAAATCTAGCAACAGAATTCCAGCTCCTCTCATAAATTGCATGTTGGCCTAAGCTTTAGCTGGAATTTCAAGGCAAATGTTAATGGACTGATAAGACTTACAGTCATGGAAGGGGTTTTTTAAAATGGAAATAGCATTGATAATACAGTGAATGGTTCAGGAAATGATCCACTTTAGACTAAAACTTCAAAGACAGACAGGCAAGGCTCATTTACTAGAGAAACCACCCATGTAAAATAATATGCCTGAAATCTCTCTGACCAAGGAGACAGCTTATTTCAGAGATAGTCATCCAAGACCTCCGCTAGTGGAAATCAGGATAGCTCAACTGATTGAATCCTGTGAAAACATAATTGGGTAGAGTATCCCCTGCACTCCATTTCTTAGAGAGGGGTAAGGACAGGTCCAGTTCTTGTGGTGAAGAGGGCAGAAGCTGTAACAAGGAGTAATCTACAGGAGAGTCATAATGAAAGAGAATAAATTTGTCTGTCCAAGGATTCAAAACAGTTTGGAGCAATAAAAGAATGCAATATAGCTGTTCATTTTTGAAAAAGTGTCATAAAAAGGCTGATCAAAAACTCCATCCAACTTTGCAGTAGAAAAGATTAAGTAAAATGATACCATTTTCAATAGAAAATTGTAGGGAGAAAAAAGCAAAGGAGCTCAGCTCTCGCTCTGCAGAGTAATTACTAAGAGATACCTACTCAAGCTTTGTTCTGTCAGAGATCATGATAACACTTACAGAGATACAGCCAGACTGTCTGCCTAGACAGCATTAATATAAACCACATAATTTAGAAACTACCTCTCCAGATTCCATCTCCAGATAGAAATCTGCTAATGAACCATGATTCAGTTACATTCCTAATCAGGAAAATGTCTTTCAAGCTGTATTCCAACTGGGCAGTGTTTTGCTTCCTATGTCCCAAAGACCAATTAAACACTTTGTATGCAGCTATGCTATAGATAATGAATGTACTGTACAAATTAACTGAATTTTGGTGAGAAAAATAGCTTATGTTCTGCTCACTTCAGTAAAAAGCCAAACTGCTGATTTGTAGGACCCCTGTAAAATGGAGTCCTACATTGAAGGATTGTTAAATCTGGGTGGCAGCATGACAGTTTATGGGATTGGACACTGCAGAAATTGGTGCCTAATCTGATTCTGGCAGCATGTCAGTCACAGAACAGTAATACCACAGTCTTAGTGGGCCTCCACCAGAGATAGATTGGCCCACTTAATTCAGGTCTGGAAAGGATGAAGCCCTCTCAGTAAAACTGGAAATAGCTGGGAAGTATAAATTCATCCATTAATAGAAGGCAGGACTTTTTAACCCTCTTCTCTCATCACATGGGTCTGCTCTACTGCTTTTTTACCAGGTCAGAATTCTGCATTAAAATCTTCATTGCCTGAGTTTAAATTAAATCCTCTCTATCCTGGCAAGGAGAAAATACAGAGGAAATCCTAATGCAAAAATATCCATATAGTTCAGAATCAGGACAGAATCCAACCTCTGCACCAGACTTCAGACAGCAAACTACTATTTTAATATATAGCTTTTTTTTAGGAAGATCATAAAAAGCTTTCACAATGCTTCTCCCTGATATAATCAGGGAAGCCAATTCACTCCAGTCAGAGAAGAGTCATCCTAGCAGCATCTTAATGTTAGGACTTAATTGGCATCAGACCATTTATCATCCATGTTTCTCCCCAAAGATAATTTGGTTTACATACTGGTCCACCAAAGATTAAAACAAAATGTGTTCAAAACACAGGGGAAAAAAAGCTATTTGTTTGTATCCGTGAAGGCCTTTTGTTGCCAGATATTTTGGAGCATCTTATTTCTTAGGCTGTTTCCTGATGGCTTGAATTCTGATTACTTATCCTCAGGAACTCAGTATGATATTAGTTCCACTGATCTTGTTGACTTTGCTTTCATGTGCTGCGGGTAGCGCTGGGGAAAAGGCAGAAAGGATGGAGTCATTATAGATTCTGAAAGAAGTAAAAACAAACACCCACCACAGAACACTTGGAAGAACACAGGAGACCCTGCAGCACAGCTCTGCTGTAACAGCCCACTCATCCCCACAAGCTTTATCTTTATGAGTGGAAAATGTGCTGGCAACAGAGAGAGAGAGAGGAAAATGTGCTGGCTTGTGTGAGAAATGCAGGCTAAGCCTCCAGGTAAAAGTAAGTAAGTCAGTGCTTTCCAACAAAAGATAAGACAAAAGGAAATGCACAGTGCTGGACTGAAAACCCTGAAAGATTCCCATTCCCTGATCTACCCAGTCGTGAGGGAGGTGTCACTCTACGAAAGCATTAGTTTTTGTCCCCATATACTCAGCCCATATTTGAGTGGTTTGAATCAGCTGTAGAATGGACAAGATTTGCAGTGGTTCTTAGATGCTACTAGGTAGATTTAAAATTTTTTCCAAGCTTAGGGAAAGGAAATATTTAGGTCCAAGGAAAGTCAGGCAGGATATCTTGAAGTGATAGTTTGTGGAGTTTCTCTCACTGGAGATACTCCAGAACGTTCTGGACGCAATCCTGTGCCATGTGCTCTGGGACTACCCTACTTGAGCAGGAAGGTTGGACCAGATGCCTGACTGTGGTCCCTTCCAACCTGACCCATTCTGTGACTCTGTGACTTTCCTGTTTGGAGAAGCCTGACACTGGATGTGTATCTCCGTGCTATGAAATGATTTTGAAAATCTCACCCTTGTTTTGTTTAGGTCATGCTGCCAAAACCCTTGTTTAAAACACTGCAGCTCCCAGGCTGGACTCAGAAAATCTAAGTTAATAGAAGTTGATTAGAAAAGTCACCACCAGGAAATAGAAAGCAGGAACACTCCCTCCTGTTCTCACACCCCTCTTATCAAATCAATGTGGAGCCTGCCACATACTTACCTACACATCTTCCTAAATGTGAGTTTAAGGCACAAGGAGAGACCTCACCTGGAGATGTTTGGGATTTTGCTCCTGATTATGCTCTATGAGGTGTAGCAAATTTGATCTTTTTCAACTGTGAACTCAGCACTGCAATTCCTTATTAAAGAACTCTTTTTCTTTCCTGAAGCATCCAGTGATTTTTTGGCATGAGAAGGTTCCTGTCTCTGATAAGGCTTTTTTTTTCTTTTACAAATTGAGGCTGCTTTATATTGCAAGGGAAAATCTGTTTTGTGTGGTCTCTTCTTCAGCTTGTTACGTGGTAGAATGCTTAGATAGAAAGCAAGAGGGAGAAAG
This sequence comes from Fringilla coelebs, assembly GCF_963513975.1. Taxonomy (NCBI): domain Eukaryota; kingdom Metazoa; phylum Chordata; class Aves; order Passeriformes; family Fringillidae; genus Fringilla; species Fringilla coelebs. The sequence continues at coordinate 5,274,655 of NC_140067.1, forward strand.
GGAGCTCTGGTGCTCAGGAAAGAGGATGCTGATGACCTTGATTTTGCAGATCCTTAAGGTATCAGTCAGAGGAGATGCAAATATTTTACAGCAAAAGTGTGGCATACAAAGCTACCCTATCAGTGGAACCAAAGGTGAGCAATCCAGCAGTAATTAGGTAGTTTCTCTATGCAGTGCTAAAAAGCCAAGGCACTACCCCACTGAAAAAGCAGCCAAGGAAATCAGAGGGAAAACATGCACCCAAATCTATGCATATTTCAGCTGGTGGAACTGCAATATCTTATTCACAGCACATGCCAGTAATTGCTATTTTACACCTCTCCAAACTACATTAGTGTTTGCATTGAGGCATTTGCACATTGATAGCTTTGCACTGAGGTCCTCTCAAAGCTGTGTTTCCCCAAAATGTCATTTTGCCAAGGAGGGACCTGCTGAGCTGTGCTGATACACAGCTCTGCACACTCAGATGCTGACATTTGAGTGACCCATTGATGATCTTATTGGCTAAGTGCCAGGGGAAGAGATTGAGTGCCCATTTGATAGAACCAGGAGATGAAAACAGGTGTTCAGGCTTTGATCCTTCTATTTGACAGCTGGACTCATATCCTTCAAAATCTCTCTATTAAATTGGCATATCCCAGGGAAGCAAAAAGCCCAAAAGGACAAGGGCAGAACTTCAGATGAGAGGAGAAAGCTGAAGCAAACACAATACAATATTTTGCCTGGCTAACAGATAGATGCAGAATAATTGGATTTGAGATCAGAATGGCACTCTAACTCAGGACTGAATGATCAGGTATTTTGGGGGCTTTCCATTCCAGCCTGTCAAAAGGGCTGAAGCAGGTGGGCAGGTGCATGCTCATCTCAACCACTGCAGCTGTGAGGGAAAAAATTGAATTTGTGTTGCCTTGTATTTAGAAACCCTCCTTTACCTGGCAGGGCTCCTCTGCTGAATCTAACAGGAATATTTTTATTTCCTTTGAGACACAATTTAAGGCTCCTGCAGTATTAAGAACAGCTGTGCAATGTAAAAAAGAGAAGAGACTGTACAAAATGAAAGGAAAAGGCAGAGTTAGTGAAAATAAAGCTGAATGGGACAATACTGAGATATATAAAGAAATACAAGCATGACTCTTGCTAAGGCTGCAATCCTGAGCTTATTAATTTGTACAGATGTTTTCCCTTTTATTTAGTGGTCTTTTAAAACCCCATATTGTGGGTTAGGATAAATAGAACTTTTTTTTTTTTTAAACCAGTTTTCCAATGTATAAATCCTACTGGTACAAAGAACTAGAAATGGAAGATGTAATAATGTTGATCCCCTCCCAGAGAAGAAGAACGAGCTGCACCATTGTGGAGAGCCCATCAGTCTACTCAAGGCAATTTGTAATGAGATTTTATGTGGTGTCAGCAGAGCTGCATATCAGGGAATGGAAGGACAGAGCAAATTATTGAGACAGACAGGCAAAATTTGCTTGAAGAAGTAACTATGCAGTTAGAATTTGTTATATAGCAGCTACACAGGATTGAAAAAATCGGGTAGAATACTGACAAATGGCTAAAATGAGGATTTTTTGATGAGCACTATGAGATTCCCATATCCTCTGCCTTATCCCATGTACAGATCATTCCATCTTCCTGTGAAAGATCCACAGGGAAAAAATCCACAGATCCAGAAACTTTGCCGAGAAAGGACTCATGAGCTTGTGTGCAGAAGCTTTGTAATTGAAGATCTTCAGCAAAAACAGGAGATGCTTTCCTACCCTTGCCCAAAACAATTTCTGCAGAAGGAGCTGTGGAAGATGAATGTTCTCCTTGGAGAACTACTTTTATTAAGGCAATGTTATTAGTCAATTTTTAGATTCTTGTGAAAGTAATAAATAGTTTTTAGCAGAAAATGTGCAAGTAGGGGACTGTACTGTGGCAGTCCTCTGCAAAACAAAGCAATAAATACAAAACAAAAAATACAAAACAAAAATTTTCAATGTTTCAATGTATAGCAACTCCTAAAGGGTCCTGTCACAGTGGTTACAGTCAGCCAGGGATTACAAAACACCGGAGCTCCACTCACACATTTCATGTTTCTCTGCTGTGGCACAGCAGCAGTCTTGGGGCAGAGCCATCTTGGGGCATCCGTGGCTCTGGCTATGAGAGGAGACATTGAGTGACAGGGAGGCAGTTGCTGCAGAAATCCCCAGCTTGGTTTTCCTAGCCAGTCATCCCTTGGGAAATATACAGTCTTACTGTAAGAGTGAACTTGTTGGATTGCAGTTCCTAGTACCAGCCTCTGCTCACCAGCCTTTCTTTAAAATAAAGTAAAAATGACAGGCAGTCAGCCTAGCTCTGTATTAGAAATTAGTATGGCTGAAGAAATCATGTTTTCTGTAAATAAAAGGGAAGAAACTTGACTATGTTTTTTGCCACCTAAGCAGCTTGAAGTCCTTTATTAAGTTCTTTGTGTAGAATATAGAGAGAGAAGAATTTAAAAAGCATTCCAGTTGTGATGCAATGATAAGCTGATATATCAGTCCATGAGGAGTAGAACCACAGAGTGCAAAGCTGTGTATGCCACAGTGCAGCTGAAATTACATTATTAAAGAGTAGATTTGGCTTTGTTCTGCACAGCAGAGCCTGAAACAGTAAAAAAATGTATGCAATTATTCTCTATTTTAGGTGAGCATTAAACATTCCAATGTGAATTCTAACCAGCAGTATCCTGTGAAAGAGAGAGATCCTTCAATAGTGTGGGGTCTGGGGAAGGGAGACAATAGGCAGTTCATAAGTCATGGCAAGGGCACAAGTGGCTTCTAGTTCATCCAGCTTTTGATTCCGTGCCCTCTCTGCTGATTTCTGGTGTAAGCTTCAAAAAGCTGTGACAGGTGACTCTGAGAAAGCCTTCTCTAACTGTCTGTAGCAATTCCTGCTGGAGGTGCTCACAGTTACTCCTCTCTGCCTCATCTGAGAAGGCTGAATTCTCAGAGGTGGGAGCAGTCACGGTGCCTCATGCTTCGCTTCCCATGGCAGGCCCCGATCTCAGCAGGAGCTGGATGTGTCACTGACAGTGATACCCAGAGCCACCAGCCCAGCTGGGTGTATGGGGGAACGGGCTGACCTTCTTTCATCCCAAGGCAGGGGTGATACTCACTGCTTATCTTAAATGTACCTGATAAAGATCAGAGGCAAGTGGAACAAGAACTTCCCTCTGGGGAGAAGCCTTGAATTTTTCCTTCTCAGGAGAAGCATGTTTAACAAAATACAAACTTCTCAATCATATGTGTAACAAGATGCTGCAAAAACTGCCATGACTTCAGTTTCCAACAAAAAGAGAAGAGCCTGCTTTTACAGATACAGGGTTGCAAGCACAGGCATTTGTAGGGACTCTTGTGCCCCCTCCTGCATTTTGCATCCCATTTTTAATACTTTATCTTGCATTTGGATTGGCAGTATTGATGCCTCAAACCTGAGGCATCCATATCACTGGAATGGTCTGGGGACAGTGTGCCCAAGTGCAGTTTTTTACCTGCAAGACCACCATGTCAGCACAGCATTTGCAAATGTTAGTGCCACAGGAATGCCTTGGAAAGGACTCATCAGTATGCATGCAGTAGCTGCTGAGCACAAATATGTATGAAATTCTGATCATTGGTATTGAAATGGTGATCCTGAATATAAATTAGGACGCTTCTAAATGCATCAAATTTAAGTTAAATGAGAGCTAAGTAAATACTGCATTTTAAAATTATAGTTGTCTTCCATTTAAAAAACGAAATCTGATGTTAGTTGGTTCTTCAGATGAGCTAAAGCCCTTTAGGAATGTAAAAAACACATTATTAACAGAGACATTTAAATTTGAAAAATAATTGCCTAGGCATAAGCAAGACTTTTATCATGCATGTGAAGCTTTTAAATCTTTAGATCTTGTTGAGATATGGCAGATAGATTATAAAAATGCTTATCTATGCAATACTTTTTTGCTCACAGAATAAATTCTCAAGTAAATTGATTATCCTAAACAAATAAAAAAACCCTAAACAGAGAGAATTCACTGTATCTTGTTCCAGCTACCACTTGTGAGGGCTTTGTCTTCACGGCTTGCTTGCTATGGCAGCTCTCTGAAAACCATTAAACATTGGACATTTTCATCTTCCCCCAACATTAAAGAAGAGAGAATTCTCATCATCAGGGATATAGAAAAACCACCATCAATTTTTTCTCAATTCCTTTGCAGAGGAACTGAAATGCACTTTCCCTTTGCATTGTCAGCTGCAATCCTGGGAGCAGCTCTTCATACAGACAACCACACATAAGGAAGAAACCAGTAACTTTTTTTTTTTTTTGCAATATCAATCCTGATCTAGCAAACCTCTTTAATTAACTACCTCTGCAACAGAAGTTTTTACTACAACCAGTGAGAAACACACAGTGTGTTAGTACTACATATGTTCAAATCACCATGATGTAAATATTTGATTAGCTTTCCATTCATCTTAAGCCAGTCTATGCTTAACATATCAAATAACTGTGGAAAAGGAGAATGCAATGAGTAGTAAAAGAAATAATGGGAAAAGATGTCTAAAATTCAGAAGTGGCTGGGAGTAGAAATTCAGAAGGCAGTTCTTTACTCCTGGAGTATTATCTCAGTCTCTCAAATAAGAAAGGTACAAAATCTATCTGTGCAATCGAGCAGTATCTTTGTGTATCGACAAAAGGGGATTTGGGATGCCAGTCAAAGATACATAAGAGAGCACTGCCTTCACTCTTCTCCACAGTTCAGAAAAAATTGTCATGTCCAAATTGTGGGTAGACAGTTGCAAGGCATTGAATGCTTGTTTTTAATGATTATATCTATACAACTAGATTTCTGAGCCAACCAACATAAGAAGCTTTCTTTTGCTGTATTTCACAGTTAAATGCTAAAATGAGGGCACTGCTGGAGGTACCAGAATACAAAACACACATTGCTTAGTGTGCAGTACAGGCATGTGGCAGCACATATGGCATTACACGTGAACACCAAACAATATGCTCAGACCCCAAAGAGTTTGCAGGAAGTCAGAGGAAACACAGAAAGTCAGAGGTGACAACAATAATGTGCAGTGTAAGAGGAAAGTGGAACCAGTGGAGCATGACAATGCATTTACTCCCCCTTGTCCCAGGATGGAATATGGAATACAGCTGAAAGCAGAGAGGATTGTCTTCAGCAGATCCAGGGGCTGTATCTGGGTGGGACTGTCAAGATAACTACAGCTGTTGGTTTGTTGGTGTTTGTGTTCCCATCCTGAACTTCTGTGAATGCTCACTCAGCACCCTCTGTGATTATGGAATGAGGAAACACTGGAAAGCAAAGGTCTTTTTTGGAGGATCCCAGCTTGTACACAACCCATTAGGTACAGCAGCAGGTCAGAGTGCTCATGCCTAACAAACTTAAAGTTAAGCAACACTATAAAGACTCACTTACAGTTCCACCACAAAGACAGTGGCTCTATTTCACAGATCATCTTGTGCCAATGATTTTTTGGAGACTGAGCCAAAACTGCTGCTTGTTGAATCCTCAGGGTCTCAGGTAAAGTCTTATTTGAAGTCTGGTTCATGCCAGTAGCAAAAATCTCTGTCATAAAACTGAATACCTTTAAAAGTTCATTTATACATCATTTGAAAAAGACTTTTATTTGGAAATGGCACTGTACATAACAATCTTGATTGAAAGGCAGAAGCTACACATAAATATACAGCAGAACACCAAGTGAGACAGGTGTATCAGCTTATGGAAAACTTGCTTTTTGTGCTTTGCAGTGCTCTCAGACCACCTCTAATATTGCACAACTTTTGCAATCACATAATTTCATTCATTTCAGTGGAGTTTTTCCACGTACACTGATGAAATAAGGAGGAGACTGCAGTGCCATATTTGTACTGGGAGTCAGGGCAGGATGTCAGGATCACTGTCACTTGCTGTGGTGGGCATAAAATGAAGATGATGTCAGGCAAAAGAAACAGTTAAACCCAAGGATTTAACAAGTAGCAATTAAAAACCTGTCTTTGATATAAGAATCTACAAGTCAATGGCATTAAGTTTTGTTGCTGATTATCTGGTCTTTGTGATATTTAATTTCCCAATATTTCATGGCATATATTTCCTCTTTCTAGTTGGAGTATATGATTAGAAGTAAAATCAGGAGCTTTTCAAAAAGTGAATTATTTGGAGTGGCTGAAAATCATCCCTCTTTTTGCTAGCCCTAGGTGGGGATCCAATATGTGGTTTTGTGGGCCCTTAATCATGATAATATTTATACAATTAGTAAGCATTTTTAAGAAGAGAAGGCTTGGAAAAAACTAACAACACTTCAGTGGAATGGCATTTCCACCTGCAACTGTCACAGTTAATGTTTTATTGATAAGATGCAGGTCTTGCTGACTACCATACATATCCTTCACTTCATTTACTTTGCAGGCAGTGAGAATCCATCATTCACATTTTTCTCTTGGCCTACATCTGTCTAAGGCAGTATTCTCAGCATATAGTACTGGAACAATATCATATCTCATATTATTAAGTTGATGTTATATGCCTGATCCTGTTATTTAAGCCCTCTCATTGGGAAAAAGGGCTTCACAAAATTTTGGAGGTTCATGAACATCTGAGACTCTTGATTTTGGAAAGAAAAACTGCTGATCATCTGCAAAAGCAATCAATTATTTTTTACCTTTCTCTCTTCTCATCCACAGTGCAGGTGGGTGAAGGTGTAGACACAATGAACAGTAATAAAGGTGTCAGAAATGTTCATGTACAAAGCAAAGTCACACATCTTTCCAAAGCTGCTAGAATGGAAATCTAAAAACCAATGACAGAGTGGGTTCAGCATCTCCACTGAGGCAGTGTTTGCTCACTGACAGCAAACTTCACTCTGTGCAAAGACCTGTGCACTATTTCCTCATCCCTTCAGTGCAGTATCGGCCCTCTCAGTGGGAATAAATGAGTTCTTCAGTTCACTTGCCTTCATTCTAATTTCTAATTCACTGACTCAACTCACTGGTCACAGTCATCTCTTGATTCTGTCTGGGCATCAGAACTACTCCTTACTCATATGACACTCCTCTTAACTGAATTCTTCTCACATAATTGTAGAAAATAACTTGTATTTTTGGTAAGAGCATAATGAGAAGCTTGACTTGAGGTAGAACATGGAAAATTGGGAAGAGAAGCCTAAACTTCTGCCCCTGATGGATAACTTGATAAAACTGCACAGAGGGTTTTTGTATGGGTATCTCTGTCACTCTAAAAGAAACTGACAGTGACAAATGTACAGACTCCTATTTTGTTTTTTCTTTAATTCATGTAAATTATAAAGTTACTAACATGTACTTTAATAACATATCCTGTATCTCACACCTATTTTTGAGAATTTTAAAACAAGAATGAACTTTGTGATGCATAAAATCATCAGCAGAAACAGTTCAGTAGAACAAAACAATGATTACTACAATGTACAAACATGAAAACTGCCCTGAGGACATCCTTTAAACGCAGCATTTTAAGGAATTATATGAATTGAGTTTCCCATGTCACTGAAGTCTCCTGCTACAAAAGTGCCATCACTCAAAGCAAAGCTGGAAAGATGCCTTCTGGCATTGTGGAATCCCTCGAGAGCATGGGGATAGATCACACCCAGCCAGTGGAGGACAGCAGAGAAACCTGTCTGTGCCCATTCTGGGTCACAACTGTTTTCTTATTAGCCAGCAGCTCCAAAACTCTTGCATATTTTTATTAGATCTGCTTCCACTGAACATTCTGTCTTTATTCATATGTGTCATTTTAACTCCATGTTTGAGAAGTAGATCTGGTGTCTCTGCCCATTGCTTTAGAGTGCAGTTGCTGAGGTCTTGCCTGGTCGCTCTGTTTTCTCCAGTGTTGGCTTCATTCAAGGATGTGTGAGCATGTGTGTATACGAAAGAGAACAAGAGAGCAGATAGAGATGAGGGAGAGAATAAACTAAGAAGCATTAGCCCTTTCTTTAAATTATTTTCTCAAAAATGCCAGGATAGCTTCTCTTTTTTTCATTTTTCATTTTTCCCAGAGTTTTTATCCTGCTTTACAAGTAGGAGAATCTTATCTTCCCCTTCAGGGAGACAGAAAAATTGAGACAAACACAGTTATGCCAGCAGGTATTATGGAATTTCTCTGTTTGTTTGGTTGTTGTTGTTATGGTGTTTTTTAATATTCACAAAAGATATTCCCTCCTCTAAATTCATTACATTCAAAATTTCTACACACAGATTTTTTATAATGGTTTGACCTATATATTGGTCTTAAAGTGCAATTCTTTAAGGTGCAGGGACTGAGTCATTTGCAAAAAAAGCATTTAGGTAAAATCCAAGTCAAGATTCAATAGGTTAATGTCATCTGAGGGTACCTTTGAAAAATATAATTACCTGTCCTTGCTCCTAGATTTCTGTTTGAATCTCATCTTTGGAAGTTCTAGGAAAGTTTAGTTACAAGTTTTGTTTCTCTGTTGCAGCAGGAACTTATCACAAGTAATATTTTAAAGCGGGTCAGTAAAACTTTGATCTCAAATTTTCAAATCTAGCCTGACATGCAGCACCTTAAAGAGGATCTGATTTAGAGACAGTGCAGGCTCAGCACTTTCGAAGGCAAAGTCCCCCTCTTGTCTTTCAAGCTGAATGTTCAAAAAGAGAAACATCCCAAAACATCAGACACATTTTGGAAGTCAAAGTGAATCTTTGCTATGGCATATTTGGTGTCACTGACTGATTTCCTTTTTTCTCCGCGTTTCCAGGGATTAAGATACAGAGATTACAAAGTCTTTCTTGTAGCCCCTGTATGAGCAATAGGAGGCCATATAAAAAACCTCTCATGTTTATGTTCATTATTTTTAAGAGTTCCAGCTATTTATGTGTCTGTAAATAACCATTTAGCAGCAGTAGGTGTTCTCCATGGAGCGAGTCTGTTCCATTACATTAAAGCACCAGCCTGAAGGATGATGCCTGATCAAACTGTCATCTGCATCTTTCAGACTTCACACCTGCTTGGAGTCAAGACAGTTTTCCATTCATAGGCTCTCTCCCTTCATCACACTGGCCAAGGCAATTCTTAATGGTAGCACTGAGCTGCAACAGCAGGTAATTCAGACTTGTAAAGAAAGGACCAGCTTCCACTGATGCAGATGCAGGCAAAACAACACAGTTCTTACACTGAAACCTTTTCACTGCTAATACAGACCCAAAGACAGAGTCTGACTTCCTGTCATAATATGCATTTATTCATTCCTTTATCACACAGAGCAAAAGTGGTTTTCACCTGTCACAGAACTCCTGGAACTCGTCTCCATGTGCCAGTGGCAGAAGGGTTTCTTTGAAAGTCTCTCAGGAGAGCCATTTGCATGCAGCACATCGTGGACATATTCCAAATGCTGCTGCACCACAGGCATACCAATGCAGAGGGCTTATAAAATAGGGTTTGTCATGGCTAGTCCTTGAGAGGTGGCATATTGGGAAGAGAAAAATAAAGGTATTAACTGAGACTGTAGCCATTCTCCCCTTAAGAGAAGCGTGTCATCTGCCCGCCACTGGCAGTGTGAGCCAATGCCAGCTGACAGAGACCTTCACACGAGGAATATCTGAAGAGACAAGTGGGAGTGTACATGGACTAAGGGATTGATATGGAGTGACTCCAAAATTTGCACATACAATTTCTAAGGCCCTTTATTCAGAGGGTGCAGATGCACATATCAGGGCATTTATAGCTTAGTTTATGTCTAGTAAGTAAAGAAGTGGCAACTGGGTAATAAAAGAAAAAGCTCTTTTGCAACACAGAAAGAACTTGCACAACTGTGTTACAGAATCCATACAAATGCAGGGACTAATGAACAGAAAGGCACAGAGTTGAAGAGTGTACTGTACATTTTCAGCATCTTGCTTTTTGGCTATCATAGATCCTGTAGCTGGCAGAAATAACCAGCAGCGCAATTAATCATTTTGCTGTATGGTAGGTCCTTTGCATTTATCTTCTTTCACTGATGTGATATATAAAACTTGGTGATTTCTGGGTATTTTATTTTCTATTCAATAAAATATGTTTACTGTAGTCTGAAGCGATGTGCAACTTGTAAAAAATAATTTAAACACCAGGAACTGACATAACAGTTCAACACAGAATGTTCCAGACAGGAATAAGAAGAAATGTTAGCGTTCTGACCACCTATCTAACTGGCATAAACATATTTTGAAGCTTTCAGAAATATTTTTAATATTTTGAATTTTACATCCCCTGCCTATTTGAGCACTAATTAATGGAATTGCATTGGTGGTTCTGCTATAGGAACAAAGACTCCAAGACTGAAAACAAGACACTACTATCTCTTCATCATAAGAGAAAAGATACACACATTTGTTTGAGGTTGGAGCTCTGAGTCCGGAATTTCTTGTACAATGTGTTTCAACTTGGGGGGCCAAAAATGGTAGTTTAAAATCCTGCTATCAGGAAGCTTAAATTTGCCATCCCTACATCAAACAGAGCTACTCAGGCTGGAAATGTCTAATAACTTCATTTGTTCTTCACTGAGGTATTAGAGAACATGATTGTTAAATTTGCAGATTAACACCAGGATTGAAGGGCTTGCCAGCATTTTGTAGGCTAGGATCAGTATTCAAAGCTATGTTTATCAATTAGAGAAATGAGCAGAAAAAAATGTGAAGACAACTTGATAAGAACAAGGACAGCACAGGTAGGAGCTATGGCAGCAGCAGCAGAACTGAGTGAGAGAGTTCTGCAGGCAAGAGTGCAGAGAACTTCAGCACATCCTGAATTGCCCTTCAGTCAGCAGTGCTGTGCTATTGTGCAAGTAACAAACAGCACTTGAGCTGTCCAATCTGGAGCCCTGCAGGTGAGGTGTGTAAATGCCCCAGGCTTCCCTCTCCTCTGCTGGAATGGTCTGACCCACCTGGCACATGGCACTTAAGGAACACTTGGATCAATTAGTCCTCAATGATGGTAGCCAAAAGGATCACACATCGAAAAAAACCATGGCTTTGAGGAAAAACGGAATAAATTGAAATGGTCCAAGGATGTCAGGGCTGATGGGGGTGGGGAGGAGAGAAAACAAATTGCCATGTAGTAAAAAGAATCTTCGTTCTTATATCTATATTCTGTCAGTAGTATTCTGTTATCATTGGACTTCTAAGGAAATATCTCTAGACAGCAGCATTTAGCTTTTTTTGCTTGTCTACAGTATAAAAATATTTATATTAGTTTCCTTACTAAATAGATAGGAGGATGTCAAATAAGTCCCATTTTTCTAGGCCAGTTTGACAGAGAGAATTAATATATTGCTGTTTATTGTTATGCAGTATGGTTTTAAAGTTGAAATTCAGTCAAAATGACTCACTTTGTGGTGGAAATATCAAAGTTGGAATTAGACTTTGTATTTAGCTGCCTCTAGTAAAAGAAGTTTCCCATACTTACTTTCAAGTATCTAACTCAGCACAGACAGGAAAGTTATGAATGTTATTAGTATGTGGCCTGTTAGCATTTCAAATTTATTTTAAATGTTTATTTTATGGTATTTCTTAGATTATTCTGGAATCCACACCCATTAGGGCATTAGTGATTTTCCTTTTCCTTCTCTTGTCACTCACTTTCCAGCAATTAAGTTGCCCTCTCTTTGTCTGATGAGCACTGGATTTATGTCCAGAGTATACAGAGTTGTCTACACAGAGACAGTGCCCTTCATTTATAAACTAGCTGTTTATTTTCAAGGTTATTTATTTGGGGCATAGCTAACATTTCTAGTTGGGATATTTTATTAAGAGCTGAGTCAAAGTTTAAAGCTTCAGCCAGCTAGCAATGGAGAATACCTTGCAGAGCACCTCCAGTTATTATAGCAATTTTCTTAGAATAACATGCTCTTCCATGAAGTGCATCTGTAATTATTTATCTCATTAATGGGATAATCTGCTTTCATCAGCATGACCATTTGAAAATGCATTTCAACACACAGATACAATGCTAATGCCTTGTGTGTGTTTTTATGACTTTTCCAGGTTTTGAAGTATTATTGTGTTTAGAATGGATCTGTGCAGCAAAGATACTAAAATAATTTCCTGTCATTGTCCTAGGACTAGTATGTGTATCATCATTGCAGGTGCATCTAACTTCATTGAACTGCTTTGCCTTGGTATCTTTCATGCTGCATTTACACAATGGTTATTTTCCCCAGTATTCTTTTTAGGAAAATTATTCTTTTCTTATTTTGTTTTGGTCTGATCCTTTCCCTTTGTTAGGCGTTCATTTTATTCACTAACCTAATATTGTTCAAGTACAAAATGAATCTAGGTCTTGACACTGGACTTTGCCTTCCTGTAGCTCAGTGAGGCTTGGAGATTTTACAAGAGCAATTACTAATTCTTCTATTCCTCCTTGAGAACATGATCTGGTATTTTCAGGGACTTCAGTGCTGCAGAAATTTGCTATTTGTCTAAAGAGAGGCTTATAGTTTTGCTGCTAATGACTGGAGGCGTGCACAAAATGCTGTTTTGAAATATTCTACTCTAAAGTAAATTGCAAATTTCTACTATCAGTAAGTTTGAATGAGTTTTCAGCTGGATATTTAGCCAGCCAGCAGCAGAGGAATAATGTTTGCAAAGTGCATTAAAGGTGTTGCTCGTCTCCAAGAGCCACCCCTTAGGGAAGAGCTGAATTTGTATCCTGGTGCTTGTCCACTTTGACACCTCTTCATCTTTCCCTGTTTCCTCATAACTTTATCCCAGAAAACTGATCCTACTACAAATACTACAAATCAGTTCCTGTGAGATGTATAAAAACCTGTCCCCAGAAACTCAGGAACAGTGATTGGTATCGGAGACGAGGAAGCTGTGAGGGTGAATTGAAAGGATGTGACATCTCTGTTCTCCATTTCTGCATTATGGCTCCTATTTTCCTTGAGGAAGGAGACAAATGGGGCTTGTTTCCAAGCTAGTGAATATAAAGTTGAAGTAATTGCATCTGCAAATATGTGGTCATGGTTTATATGGTTGAAATAAATGACATTGTGTCTCAGTGCTCAGTGATGCAGAAAACAGAGTTAGAAACAGAAGCATAATTTTTTTTCTTTTTGTCTTCTCCCTGATTAACCAACATGTCACATCTTCCTTTTATCTGAACTCTACCTTATATGATGATAACCAGCTCTGTGTTCGTGGGGTAGAATCTGCATCAAAACACCTGTGACACAGACATTTGCAAGGTACTTTAATGGTGTTCCTCCAACATTAAATGTGGTCTGATTTGTTATTCATTTTGTGAAATCCTGAGCATACAGCACATAGAGCAACATATCAATTTGTTGTGCTTTAGCAAACAAACAGTGTTTGTAAAAGAGCCAAAACAAATCTGCTGCTTGTCATATCTTATGGATAGGTTGCTATCCTAAAAAGT